>NC_085056.1:13436356-14036356 GCF_963662255.1 Cinclus cinclus | reverse complement strand
GTTGTGTGATCACCAGAGAGAGAACGTCTGCAAAATTAAATGCAACTGCAATATAGTGACCAAGAAAAGGATTCAGGAGTTATTGCAGAAAAATCCCTCAAAGTCCTCATCATAATGAGCCACAGTACAGTAAGGAAGCTTTTAAAGCCTTTGGATTACAGTGACAGGTGAAGCTGAAACAAGTAAAAGCAGAAATTCTACTAAAAAAAAAAAAAAAAAAAGACACCAAACAAACAAACAACTAGACTTTGGCCAAAATATTGCACTGTAGATAATTAAAAGGTCACAGCCCTATTTCATAGTTACCTATGAAATAAAAACATTTGGGTAAAATTCCCAACAAGGCTTGTAGGAGCCTCCACTGGCCCAGCAGCTCCCAGTGCCGTCCCAGAGCTGTCCCTGCCTTGGCTTTTCCTGGCCCTGGAGATGCAGGAAGGGGCTGGGAAAACACCTGAACCAGCAGGAAAAGTTCATCAGCCACCAGCTTATGCAATGTTAGCTCCAAACCACATCAAGGCACTGCTGCACACAGGCTGAAACAGAAGAGGAACTGAGTGCAAAAGGCGCTTCTGAAGAGCTGGCTTTGCCCAAGGAAGGACATTGGTGTTGATCCAGCTTCTCCCCAGCCCTGCTGTGCTTGGACAGGACTGACACCCTGGCATTCCCCAACTGTGCAGTACCACCTAGTGACAGTGACATGGGGAGCATCTCTCTTGTCACCTCTCGGTCGTGCAAGCCGTGCACCAAATCCTGCAACTCCCACTTGAACCTTCCGGCTTGATATGAGTCTTGTGAAAGAATTGACGTGATAGAAGACACAGCCCAGAAAAATAAAATCACCCACGAGCCCAAGCACAAAGCATTTCCTGCCTGTCTGCCTGGAAAAGAGAGGTTTCCAGTGAATCTTCAGGTGTGGAACACATCCTGTGTGAAACCAGCTCTAAAATAAAATGCAGCAATTAGTGAGCACTGATGTTAATCTGATTCCCCTATCAGATAACTCTGCCACAGTATCCTAGTCCTAAGGTGAATTCTGTTATTAAGGGGGAGTGAATCTAATAAACTTTGTCATTGATGAAGGCAGCTGGTTCCCAGATCTTCTCCAAGCCTGACCTCAGAGGCATTCCTGAGAGATCAAGGCAGGGAATAATTACTTCAAAGCCTATCCCAATATTCCCTTGTATACTGAATATAAATGCTCTTATCAGAGTGTTAAAATAGTGACTATTATTGAGAGTTAAAGGGCTGTATTTGTTAAAAATACTTTAGATATTGTTCTTACAGAGCAAAATAAATACTTCATTTGTAGGGTGCCTTATCTCAGATTTGCTGAGGAGATTGAGTGGGACAAAGATAATGAGTTTCCACAATGTCACAAAAGGTAAACAAAACCTAAAACTATAAAATAAAATCCAATATAACAAAAAGTTTAAACACCATTTAACAGAGAAAAAAAACCCTCCACATCAATATGTATTTAATAACTGCTTTTCTTATTTTCCAATGTCATTATTCTGAGCACAACTCACAAAACAAAAGCCCAAATTCTCAACCAAAACTTTCAACACCTATCTCTAATTACAACCCCAAATGTTACAACTTCGATAAAAAAAACCACACAAAATCTTTGAATAAATTTTGGATATGCTATATTTGTCCAGGATATAGGCTGTAGAGCTTAATGACTTATTTTGCACTGTTAGAAGTTGTCATTTATGCCTAATACAGAGAAAAAAAAATTATGTGCAATATGTAGCTTAAAGATGTATAAAATTACCTGGAAAAACAGTAGAACACTAGCTGAAGGCAGTGGGCCAGAATTACCAGAAATTGAACTTTATTTTTGTTTTTTTAATAAACACTCAAACCATCTGGGCAGATAGAATGTTTTTGAAATGAACTGTGATCAGAGCCAATGCTGGACAATAACCCATGAGGATTTGTATCAAGTGACAGGTAAAGCCATCATCTGTGCCAGTGCAGTCTCTGACTTCACCTGTTTGGAGAGTTTTGGGGCATCTGCTGGCAGTGGGACTGTAGGGAGGTGACACCAGGGGACTGTGGCTTGGACAACACTTGATATCACAGCTCTTGGCATAAAGCAATGACACCCACGTGTTTTAGACTTTCATTTCCATGCTTTTAAAACCTCACCATTTTCTACTACACCATGGCACAAAACTTCTGTCAGATATATATTATAAAGATTTGACCCTAAGAAATTTCAGTGAATGATTGTCCACAATTCCAGTGTCAAATCACATTCAAAACTACAGTACTGTCAAAAATTCTTGGCAGCACTTAATTTGGTGATCACTGCATTCGATAGAAGGCCTGCTGTTGTCTTCAACTGAACAAAAGAAATGAGTAAAGTCAGGCTGAGAGTTCTTCAAAACCCTACATGCACAGGCACTGTGGTCTGTCTGGGGTCCCTGGTTTTAAATACATGATTTGGCTCCATTAATCTAAATATCACAACCCCAGCCAAACCTACTGTGCAGCACCATCTAGTGATGCTCCGTGGGCTCCACAATAAAACAGCGCTGCAAAGTTCATTAATTGTATCATTAATCACACAGTTTGTGCGAATTAACTCATTGCAGGCAGCTCACACCAATCCCTTGAGAAACAAGTGAGCCAAAACGTTTAGCTGTATGCCAAAAAAAGCCCTCAGGAACCCAATACTCAGAGGGAAGGAGACCTTCACTCATGTGATTTTTTCTGGGATCCAGCGAGATCCCACGTGCACCCCGAGCCCTCGGTGCCCATCAGTGGGATCAATGACATCCAAGCCTGACAGCCTTTTGTGTTCAAATCTCAGTGTAAGGAGTCTCAGCATCTGCAGGGACACAAGGATGGTGAATACATAACTGCAATGGCCTAAAAAACCCAAGAGTATAGAGCACTGATGCTGCTATGGCAAAAATGTGATGAACACTGAAATGTAAGTCTTCTGAACTTTTAGAAATCTGGACTGGTTTAGAACACAGGCTGTAAAAAGTGACTGGGGGGAAAAAAAAAAAAGATTTTCACGTACTTTTATGAATGTTGGTTTATAATGCATAGGTTTTGTCTTTGGATAGAAAAAAATATACTCAGGTGCATTTGTTTTGTATTTCTAGTAGCATTTATTTAGTGGTGGTTTTATTCTAACAATAAAGCATCCATTCATTCTTCCCTAGCAGCTGTCATCCAATTTATTCATCAGAATAACAGATCTGCATTTCAGCACTCATTTGTAGACAAGTTCCAGCACCAAGTTAAAATAATACCTTAATAAAACCGAACTGCAGAACAACTTGAGGAGAATATAAAGGGACAAAAATCACTCCCAGGAGCACAAAAAGAAAAAAAAAAAAAAATATCCCAGCTTCCTGCTGGCTCAAAGCCAAATTTCCACCTTCCACTGAGCTCTTCAGCAAACCAAGCACTCAGATGAACATTCTCGGGGTCTGCTGGAAGCTGAAAACTGGAGTGACAGCAGTTGTTTTGTCACATATTTCATAGGACAATTTTTCCCAGATATCAGTAGCTGCCACGTGAGACAACTTGAGCTTTTCTGGCCCCTTTCCCCCCCCACACACACACACTTCCAGAGCATTCCAGCCCCAGCTGCTGCTCCAGGCTGGCAGCCAGACCTGAGCCAGGCACAAAGGAGCTCAGAGCCCTCTGCCCTGCCTGCTCTCTCCCCCACTGCCAGGACAGTGCCACCCAACAGCTCAGCCTTGGGCAGGGAGGGATTCAAAAGGGGCAGAAAACTCCTCATTTAAGTTATTTTTCTTCATCAGGCTCCCTGGAGTGACTGGTGTAGAGGATGCTTTAAGACCGGAGAGCATTGAAGAGGGTGAAAAGATTTAAGAAGAGCCACAAAAGTTTCATTTCTCTAGGGAAAAATTTGTTGAATAATGAATTTAATGGGGAGATGACAACACCCAACTGTTCAGCTGAGGTCTGAACAGCATCTTTAATGAATAAAATATTAGCACTAGAAAGCACGTTTATAGTCCCCTATAAGAGGGCTTATAAGCAAACCATAAACAAACTACGGCAACAAAAAGGCAACGTACTTGTAAATATTCATGACATTTTCCATTCCACTTATTTTCCCACTAAGATTACTCAAGGCCCAAATCCCTTTTTGAAGACAGTTGCATTAAAATAAAAAGGAGTAAAGGTACAAAGGTCAGTCTTACCATGCACAGTCCTTCTTAATTATGAATTTATTATGTGATGGCTTTTTTTATGAAAAAGGTAATGCCAGAATTAATTAGAATTCATGCACTTTAATCCACTACAAAAAATTAATTCATTTTACAAGTTCCTTTGGGATTGCCACCATCTCTGGATTTTTAATTTTCTTTTTTTTTTATTTTAATAATGAGACAGATATTTCCATACCGTTGCAAATGATTACAGGAAATGCAAGCCACAATAAAGAATCAGTTTATCAGAGAAGCAGCAGATAGCCTAAGGATCACCGTAGGTACAAGCTTCTGGTATAACTTGGTGCAAGAACTGGGTAAATTTTTGCCTGCCTCAGAAAAAATGGTCAAAACCAACTTATGGCCATGGCTGGGTCAGTCCAAGCCTGAACAGAACAGAATAACAACTGCAGCAGCTACCAACACCTTATACATTCCCTAGATGATATTATATCCTCAGTAATTTTAAGAGATTTACATGAATGGCTACTTTTTCTTGTATAATTTGCATATCAAGTATTTTTTTCTTTATGGTGTTTTTACATTTCATTGTATTAAGCATGCTGAAAATCTCATGCTGTAAGTGACTCAATTTATCTTGTCTTGCCATCAGGTATTTGCAAGAATGCTAGTGGTAGTAAAGCCACTGCTGCTCTTGTATTTCATATCTAGGGTTTAATTTCAAACTGAGGACTATGACACTATCCTAGATCAGCCCAGCTGGGCTGGGAGGATGAGGGGCGTTTATGGAAAAATACCATTCCACATTGTTTCGAACCAATGGTGCTATGAAAATCCTTGTTTTGTGAGAATGACATGTCCAAATTTTAACTCCCCGTGCATTCTCTGACAGATGACCAAGTGCATTACTTTGACCTTTCTGGAGTGCTGCAGTTTGAGTCATTGGGAAGTTTTTTCAGCCCTAACACGACGAGCAGAGCTCCAGTGGGCAGAGCTGACATGCAGAACATCTCCAAAGGGGATTCATGGAAATTCCCTGGCAGTTGCCAGCTTCTTCTGGGATACTCAGCAAGAGAAGAGGAAGAACAGCTCCAAGCACAGAAAAACCAAATAATCTGCAGATAAGTATCAAAGAATTTTATCCACATTGAAGTCATACTTCAGGGGAGCTCCCCTGATTACAGCAAAGCCCGCAGTTCTGAGCAATTTTCAGAGGCCAGAGGCTGCAGTTTAAAGAGCTTTGTCATAACAACACGACAACCACCATAACCCCAGTCATTTTCCATCCTTCAGACAGCAGCTGCAGGGTGCCTTAGCTCAGGTGGAGGCACATGAAAGGAGGTTTGTTTCACAGAGGGTTGCTGGGGGTTTTTTAAGGGGGTGTGGTTCTTAATTTTTGGAAGCTTGGGGTTTTTAATTATTTTATTGTTGGCCTTGAAACCTATTTTTAAAAAGCGAAAAGCACTCTGGCACCTGGTCATTAGCAAGAAACAACTTCCCATCTCGGTGGTGTCAACTGAGCCGTTTTGGGGTCACAGCTGATGTCTCAAAGAGACATCACAGAATGAACTGGGGTCATGCCAACAACTTCTAAATTTAGAGTGGTTTGTTCTTAGAAAGCAAACCAGAAGCCAACCATCACAATACAACAAGAATTAATTTAACTTTTTTAAAAGTTATCGGAACTCAAAACAGGATATTTTTGTCTATGTTTGCATGCTGGACTACATCACCTCAGAAGTGCATACTACTGCAGCCAACTTCATTTATGTATTCTCTGTTATAAACAGAAAAATCTGACTTTCTGGGCTGCATATTCCAAATCTCCCGCATTTTCAGTAATGCAAAAGGAATAAAGGAGCGGGGGGGGAAGCAGGACAAAAGGTTAAACACAACTACTTGCTGAAGGGAGAAAAAAAGCATTTTCATTAAACATTTAATTTTTGTATACTGAGCCTTTGAGACAATTATGTTGAAAGATCATGCCCTTCCCCCATGTTATACACCCAAACAAGGCTTTCCCTTTCAGAAGAAAACTGTTTTCCAGGAAAACTGCTTAACAGGCAGCTCAGCTGCTCCCTTCAGCAGGGACAATCCCCACAGCCATTAAAGGCAGGGAAATATCAGATACTGAAATCCTATCAAAACAATGCAGCTTGGGAGAATTAAATTGCTTAGTGTATTTCAAGCCTGCAGTAAGGACAACAGAAGCATATAGGGCACATCAGGGACTGTTTTTTAGGTGGTAATACACTGTTTGATAATGCACGTCTCTGAATTATTCCATTAGAAACACAGAGATGAAGTCTTGACAGTCACTAAGGCATTTCAAAGCCACATTTTCTTTCTTAAATAAGATAAACAAGCAAAGCCAAAACTCTAATAAATTCACAAGAATAATGCAGATTAAGTGACAACCTATTATTAACAACAACACATTTCTAACAGAATCTTGGCATTTTATGAAGACGCAGTTGGGGAGCTCTTTCCTTTTCTTTAAAATTCCTCCTCCTTTTAGGAGTGCTTGTCCCTGCTTTACACTCCCTGGTCTGTACATGGGTGAATGTTATTCCAGATCATGCAATGGCAGCTCCGGTTTCACTGGCTCCTAAGTAAACTCCACTCCAAACCAAAAATGGGCCAGTGTTCACTCCTTCCCACAAACAACTAAGAAGGTCTTTACATCAGGAAATGTGTGAGTTCAATCCTTTTTGTTTATTTTTAATATTCCACATAAACCAATAACCCCAAGTTTATTCAGCTGCCTCAAGAGACCGCTCAGTCCACAAAAGTGAAGCCCCAAGAGTGTTCAATCTTACAACATTTTATTGAAGATACTGTTGTTCCTTTGTGCTAGAAGAAAGGTACAATCCAAGAGTTTCAAAGTGCACAAAGCTTTAAATAATGATAGTGAAGCTTTTTTCTTTTCTGTCAGGCCTGTGAGTCTGTAGATCTCAAAGTCCCAGCCATATCAGCAGCTCTAATGCACTCATGAAGTTCACCACACAACAGTTTCTGGAATGGAATCAAACTCCTACACCTCACTGCTGCAGAGACACGGTGTGAACCATTCCAGGACTTTCTCCATCCAAGGCAGTGCAAGGATCTGAACTCAAACTTTTATATACATCTATTTCACCACCAGCTGGTGTCACCATGCACCTTAAATTTATGCCAGGTTATTTCACACTTAACTTGATCTCCAGCAAGACACAGCTGGAGAAAGTTTAATGTTTACAAATAAGCACTGACACAGCATTATATAACAATCACCTGATTGGACTAATCTTCATGTTTTTTAAGGATCTGAATAGAGAAAGTTCCCAAAATAAAAGAATCAAGATCTTTTTGCTGCCTTTGTATATTACTATTTTCACCTCATTTCGTGCATTGTTTGCACCACCAGCAACCTCCAAAACATTTAGTCTTGTGTGAAGAAAAATTCATTTACCATGGAGTTGCACCTGTTGCTTATTCTTGGAATCATACTTTTCTACTTCTGTGTGTACTGATCACTAACTTGGCTTTTGTGCAAGGGGGGGAGTAAATGAAACCATTAGGAAGGAAGATAGGTTGGTTTGTTTTCTCAAACACTCAAACCCACGTGGTAAGATGAATTTCTTCCTAGGATATTTAAAGAACTAGCTGGTGAACTCCTTGGAGCCATCAACAGTTTATTTGTGAGAACTCAGGGGAGATGGCTGCAGTGCAAAAGGTTAAACTTAAGGAATGGAATGTACCATGGAAGAGGAAAAACTGGGTAGTCAGAGCTAATAATGACTGGGTTTCACTGCATTAAAGACAACAATGAACAGCAGGAACAGCAAGCAGGATTTCTCACAAAGACATATCAAGTTAATCTAATCTCTTCCTGCAGACAGGTAACACACTTTATAAAAATAAAATAGCAATAGTTTTTTATCTACATCTTGACAAATAAAAACACAAAAAATATTAGAATGGCAATATTAGAATATTAGAATATGGCATCAGAACAGTTTCCAAGAAATGCAGTGTACAACAGTCTGTGTACACAACCAGCCTGTAAGTGAAGATACTGCAATTTCCTGCCAAAGAGAAAAGGCTGCACTGAAGGGAAGTCAGCAGCAATGAATCCTTTGTGTCAGTCCTATCAAGTGTCTGAATGGCCTGCTGATGAACTAAGGATTTTGATTATTCAGTTTTCAAACTACCAAAACTGGAAGGGTCAGGAAATACAGTTGCAGCCTGGATAGAACTCACAGTAATTTTACACTGGAGATGTGCTTTGGAAAACAACATATGACCAAAAGGCCCAAGACTTCAGCACAAACAATCTGTTACTGCAATAAAATGGACAATTTAGCATAAAGAAGTGAAAACTGAGGGAATAAAAATCTGCAGAGAACAGTTTGCCTTTGTGTACATGTGGAATGAGGACAATAGCAGCATTCTTAAACAGTGGCAAAAATCCTCAGAATAAGTAACGAAGAGTGTAAAAAGACAACACAGAAGATGCACAGGGAGTACAGGAATAGCACAGGGAGTGCTATTTGATCCTGTTTCAGAAATAAGAGTGCTGTGTCAGAGGGGCCTAAAGGTCTTTTTCCAGCCCTGCAATACTTGGGACTCATTTTTTTCCCTGCCATCGAGCCAACATCCTTTTCCATTTCCCTACACCTACCTCCCCTTCCAACAGCCTTATTTAATCTTCATTGCAAGTTTCACCACATTTTTGAATTAGCATCTTTTTCATATTAGCGTATAATTTTCTAAAACATCACCAATACTTTTCAAGTTAATCTACTCACTTCATTTATCTCTCATTATAGGATCCCTAAGCATGACACCCACTGACTTTCCAGTCTTTTGAAAACTCAAGAACAGCACAGCCACAAAGTCTTCCATATGATTCACCAATTTTAAGGGTTTGGTAGCAGAAACCCAAACTTATCCTGTTGGGGTTTTATTTGGGTTTTCATTTGGCTTTGTCCCCCTCCCCTCACTACTTCTGATAGCAGCAGCTGCAGGTAACAGAAGTTGCTCTAAGTGTCTGGAGGCTGAGTATGTCCTGGCTTCTCAGCTTCCAACCCCAAATCCTCATTTTGTCACAAGAAGAAGCTAAAAATGCAGCTGGTCACATGGGGAAGCTTAGCAGGGCAGTAGCAGTAAAGAAGATGGATATACCCCAAAGAGTAACAGGTAGAAAAGTATAACTTTCAATTACAGCTCACTGGAAAATCCACAAGTGCCAATTTCATGTTTTCCAAGTATTTTACTCCATTTCTTATGCTCTGCTAGTTTCTATTTAGAGCCAAACAATCATTTCTATGTAAAACCACTTGCATAATTGTAGTTAAAACCTACTGATCACCAATAAAGTTGGTTGCAGGAAAAACATACAACAACCATAAGCACAGACACAATGTTATTAACCTTTTGTCATGTAAAGAGATCATTAGCATCATCACTTTATAATGAAGAAATAAAAAGTATCCTAAAAATTAGAAGGCAAATAAAGTGAAAGCTTGTGGTCTTGGATATCAGAAGTCCCACTAACTGTGAGTGAACTTGTAACTGCATCTCACTATTCCTTAAGTCCTTGAGAACACTTATGAATTAAACTGTCACAATGCAAAATTGCTGAAGCAGTTCAACAATTATAAAGCATTTTGCTTTGTTTTAAATAAAGTCTTCAGCATTTCTAGCATCTCAGGAAGCTGAGATCTGTTGCACTGAAAATCAGACACTTAAAATATCAAGATGATTCAAGACAGTTTCCCTGAAGTCTACAAAGCAGAGGAAATATTACAGCAGATGAGGAGCAGAGACAACAGCTTAACACTAATAAAACCACCTGAGTAGGGAAAGTGAAGAGCAGGGAAAAGAGAAAGGTCCCCCAAAAGGCATTTCTGACTGCTTAACAAGGGTAAGTTCTGCCCAAACTGGGTGATCCCAGCAGGGACTGTGAGTTCCAAAGTCTTGAACAATAGGGGTTCCCTGTTTTCACTGACACTGGCAAAAGTGGAATTAATGGCATTACCATTATAGGGGAGCTTAATGCCCATAATCTCTTGAGAACACAAAAGGCTAGCCAGATTCTCCAACGCTTTGTGTTCAGTTGGTTATTTATTACCAATTTAAACACTCCCGTGTTCAGTTCCCCAGGTTTAAACAGCTATGGAAAGACTGCAACAAGAGAATAAAGACCATGACATGTATTTTAACAATCCCTGTTACTGCCCCCACAGCTATCTACTGTTGAGATCAAACCAATTCACCACTTTTTAGAAGTCAAGGCTTGTGAAGTATTGATCACTTTCACTGCCTACTGTACATTTAAATAATGTATCCTATGCTCAGGCCTCAGTAGAGGGCAGATCCCTTTGATACTTTATCATCTCTACAGCTATAGATTTTGCCATTATTGTATTTGCTTTGCGTTGCACTGGACTAAGATTGTATTTTTGATTTATAGAACCAGACAGGCAATTTATCCTACTGTTTGCTTCTTATAGTTGCTTAGGTGGGAGTAATATATAGAAGAAGATACTTGCCTAAGTCACTAATATCTTCTCTTGAATAGTATATATATGTCTTCAGAGAACAAAGACATTTGGCAATTTGTACAAAAAGGAAACAGTGCACACTGCAGTATCACCGTGATCTGAAAAGGGTGATTAGTTATAGTTTCATACACCCACAGAAACCTTGACTGAAACTCAGAAAAACTGACATTCCTTAGGGCAACTGTCCAGGCTCTCAGAGTTTTACTTGTTTATTTACCTGTTAAAGGTAAAGAGTGAGACTAAGCCAGACTGAAAAACATTCTGCTAAGTTGAAAATCAGGGCTGGTTTTTAGTTTGATGCTGTCATCGTGTGACATGTTTTCCCATTTTCTTGCTTCACATTTCATGAAGATTGATTTTGTTTCTACCTCCATATTAGCAGAACAAGAGCCCAGACAGGTATGAAATTTAACTGGAAAAACAATAGATGAACTGGCCCTGCAGTAACAGGAAGATCACACAAATGCACAGCAGAAGTTGCAGTTCTGTTCAGACTGTGGCAGAGAAGTGCCATGTGCTTGTAAACGAGGTGCATGACAACACCTGTTTTCAGCTCATTCTCTAATTATGGAGATTATCTTCAGGTGCCAGATACCAGAGTAAGATGCTTGTGATTCCCCTCACTAAACTGCCTGAGCAGCTCCAAAGGACCACAGAGATCAGAGCCTAGAACAGACTACAGGATTTGTTGCAAGAAAAACTTGTCAGGATTTCATCTGCAGAAAACATATACTTTTGATAGTCTCTAAATATTTTTATTTCTATCCAGGACAGTGGTGCTGTCAGACAGCTATCAGCTTTCCTAAAGAGCTCCCACAAAGCACCCCATTCCCAGCTGCAGGCATGCTACACACAATGCCTCTGGATCTTTCCCACTGGATAATCTTTGAGCTACCAGAGCTATCAGCTGCAATGTTAGATCTCTTGTCAATTAGAGCACACAACTAGGAGTCCCTAAATATAGTCCATAAAGCATAGTCCATGCTTCAATTTTAAAAACAAAATACATTTAAAAAGTATGTAATCACAGGAGCATTAAGTGACTGGAGTAAAAAAAAAAGGCAATGAAATAATTAAAACAATTAGGGCACCACTGAGTTTATTCTAATAAAGTCAACTTGTTTCCCTGTCCCATAGATAGATATTCTCACACTCACTGATGCAAATGAAATGTGTTTGAAAGATGTCAAGCAAAAGACCAGTGCAGCTGAAAAGGCAGTATACCACTGTACAGGCAACAAACCAAATCCATTCTATGAAATTCTTTTACAGAACTCCAAACACCTATATAAACAACAATTTGCTTCATATACTTGCAATTTATTCCTTCAAGTCACACAAAAACTTTTGAAGGAAAGAAATAAGACCTGAACAAGCTCTTAAAAAACAAACAAGCTCACACCACAGAAAAGAAACCTCTTAAAAATACATGCATGCATTTCCAAATGATGTACAGCAAGTGTCCAATAGCAAAAATCTACATGAAGTGCTCACAGATTGACATGTTCTCAGCATCTGGCTTGTTTTCAAGGAGTCACAAGTGTACATCTCAAAGACCTGGGGCTTTCACAGCTCTGTACCTTCTGCTGTTAACATTTCCTTCAGTAAAAGTAATTCCTCTGGACACTTGTTCAAATGAGAAAAGCACACTTGGGAAAAAGCCTCTGCAGAGCTCTCATGTTCACAGTTGAAAAGCTCTGTTAACTCCTGCTTTAGTCAGCAAAGAACTAAAAATGACAATATTCTAGGAAAAACATCTCTATAGAACTAAGAGCCAAGCTAGGGAAAGCATTCCAGTCAACTCTGCAGTGAGGACACGCTTGTTTATTCACCTATTCTGTCAAACCAAGCACACTCTGCTGCCATGTGCAGCTGAGGGTTACTGCTTCAAAATAATCCCCCTAAGAGATGTTAGCAGACAAATCTCCAGGTTGCAGCCCCTTGAGGATAAACATTTTCCACTGGTACAGCTGTTTTTGTGGGCACAGAAAGGAACACATTTTACACCACTGAACTTCCCTGGAAGAATCAATGCCTACAACATTCATTTCTGTGTAGTTAAGGGCATAGTCATGAAAGATCAGCATCTAATATTTTTTTTTCTTATTCATAAAGTCTCTTTTAGAATCAGAATATAAAACACTTTGGGGATGTTATCACAGAAACGATGGGTGAGTCTTCCATCATTCATCTCTATTCATACTACTCAGATTTCCCCTTTTCCCCACCCCAAACCAGCAGCACTCATTCAACATCCTCAGAAAGACCAGGAAAAAAAAAAAAAGAAAAAAAAATTTGGAAAGGTCTTGCTGCTAATTGGCAACTGAGGAATTGAGTCCAGCTGCTCCTCCAGACAGGAGGCAAAGTGTAACCCCAAATTATATAAGAGAGAGGAACAATGAATTCCACCTGAAACCCAGGGCAGCAAGGCCAAAGATACACCATTAGCAGATGCATTCAACAGAACCTAAAATTACAGGCAGGGACAGGAACTTGTTAGCATGGCCAAGAGCACTAATATTCAGCTAATAGAGAAGGGGTCTATTGGATATGACATTTAGAGATGCAAATCCAAGCTAAGAAACACCACTGCTCACTCGCATAAGCTAATCCTGCGCTAAGATTCCCTGAGTGGCATCAGCAGCACCACCTCCTTTCATTCAGCATGAGCCTACATAATTGTTCCCGTGGCACGAGGTAGCGCTGGGCAAGTGCCACCGTGCAGTGTTTGGTAAAGAACACCCCTCTCCACCTTGCACAGCCCAGTTCTCTGTTGCCACCCCCCATGCAGGCACTCATGGTGATAAGCACTCCGATTCCAGCTCCCAGAGTATGCTCCTCCTGCTACTGGTGGTGCCTAGTCACTTCCAGGAAAATAGGGGCAGATGAAGTTTTGAAGTTGCAAACAGGAGGTTGCATCCCAAAGCATCTCTCCCTGCCCTGCCACCACGACAAATGCTTCTCTCAGCAAACAGGAAACTGGGAATGCTGTTTGCCTGTCTCTGTCTGTGCGTGCTGCTTTCCCACAGCCCTGCTCACCAGTCCACAACACGTAAAAGCATCTTTTACAGCAGAAATATTTCAGCCCATATAAAGTTGACCTTTCAGTTGCTGTCTCAAGAGGACAGCAGAGTTTTTTAGACCAGAAATCACCACTTACAGAAATCATCACATGGGTACCCAGCAGCAGAACCACAGTGAAATCTCCCATCTGGGGAGGTTCAGGAGGTGTGTGCCATGAAGTGACAGCAGAAGGAACGCAGAGAGTGCCCTGCCAGGAGCAGGCACATCCTCAGCTCCACCCCACCCCAAACACATCGCTCATCTCAGAACGGTGCCCTACTTCAGCAAGACACGAAACAACAATTCCAAAATTACTTACAGTGTCTCCTGACCACGACCCAGCTCGGCCAGCCCAGCCCCCTTCCCTTTAAGCCCTCTGGTCCCCAGGTGCTGCCAGCCCCAGTGCGGTGATGGGGAATTGGCTGCAGCTGCTCATCCCAGTCCTGTCCCCAGACCCTTCCCCAGCCTGGGGACACAGCAGCGGGTGGCAGCAGCCTCACAACTTCCCCAGAACTTCGAAAGGCTCTGACCTCAGCCAAGCAGCTCTTGCACAATACATTTAAGCACAGGCAGAGCACAGACTTGGTCTCACATCACCATTTTTCACTCCCAATTTCCCACTGGGGGTGTGGATGTTTCCTCCTGTGGGAGCTGGCAGGTGCCGTGAGCCTCCAGGTCATATTTAAATAGTGCATTTAATATACGTACATAAGATGCTTTTACTTAAGAAGATCAGATAACTCTGTCTATAAAATGGAAATGTATCTCTCAGTGCCTTGTATATATTTGTTACTATGGCCTTCATTCCCAAGGCTCATCTCTCAGATCCTGATCTGCTAAGACCCACACACAGAAAGTGAACCAAAGCCAGGACAGAAGTCCAGGAGTACATCTCCTTCATGCACAGCTTCAGGAATGCTCAAGAGGAACCTCTCTGGATTTGGGGCCCAACTTAGCCTAGTTTCCTCTGAGAAGCTCTGTTTACAGCATTCAAGTTCCCAGAATTTACTAGGAAAAAAAAAATAGGTTTATGTGCTGGGAAACAATTTTTTTTTTAAGTTTTCAGTGGAAAGCTTTTGGAAGATTGCCACAATTTTGTAAACTCTAAATAAATATTCAGAATAATTCGTGCCTATATCAATGTCAATGTTAATTATTACTGTACTAAAAATATGGCGTTGATGTAATGTTGTTGAGACCTTTAATTCAAATCTAATATTTTAGTGTCCAGTAGAACAAAGATCTAACAAATGGTAAGTACTACAGAAAAACTAGAATGGAGACCACAGAACTACAACTCATAAAACCAAACTCACAATTCTTTTTGAGCTACACTGACACAATCTCTAGTTCATCTGATATGGAATCAAGCTATCACAGAATTACTCACAAAGCAGCTCTGGTTCATGATGGGGCTTTTATGCTTTAATTTCTTTTCAAGACTCACTCAGTTGTGCTTTATTGGATGTCAGAAAGAAAGTATTTTTCATAAGAAAAACCTTTGCCTCCTGCCTCATGATTTTGATTTTATTTATGATCTAGGAAATTCCCAACAAAACATTCATACATAAAAATTAAATAACACAAGAGTTTACAAGCCTCAGGAGTGCAAGCTTAAAATATCTACCTCTGATTTCAAGAATCAATTCTTCCTGTAGAATACAAGGGATCTTTTTTACATTAACAAATCTGCAAAATTGATTTTTTTCAGTCCTAGTCATAATTTATTATCTTCAAAAACACAAAGCCACATGGCAAAGTGGAAAAAAAAAAATCCTTTTTAAAATGACCATACATTTCAAAAATGTTTTTTTAAAACATATCTTCCTCTTATTGTAGCCAAGCACAAGATGGGAGGAGAACCATCCTACAAACTCAATAGAAAAAGCAATTAAATTGCACTGTGGAAGTAAGGCTAAAATTGCACACAAAGCCCAGAATAGAAGGCTCACATGGACAGCAAAGTGGGGCAGGTGAGAACATTTACTGTCCTGCTGTCTGTCCCTGGGCCCCAGGCAGGGCAGTGCTGCTGCTCCCAAAGCCACCCACGGGGATTTGGGCATTCCCAGCACGGGCACCATCCTGGCACCCCCAGAACGGGAGAGGCACTGCCCAAGGCTGTCCCTGCAAGGAGCAGCCTGTCCCCAAGGTGTCACTGAACCTGAGCACATTTCTCCAGCAGCTCCAGCCATCAGCAGACTTCGGTGAACCTTTCCAGGCACGGTGCTGTACGGCCAACCCCTGGAGCTCCCAAATGTCCTTCACTGAGCAAGGAGAGCTGACTGCAGGTGACACAGTCAGTGGCTGCACCTGAACCTTGCACTTCCCCCTGGGGGGTGACAAATGATCATTCCTCCACTAGCTGGTTTACCCACACAGCAGCTATTTTTAATTTGCTTAGACAATCATCAGGATTTAATGACCTCTCCGTTCTTAGCCCTGTGACATACCTCACATGGATTTCTAGCATTTTGCAGCTAAAAGTGATGAAAGATAGGTAAGAAAGCTACAAGTGCAGAAAAATAATATAGGGTTCATCATGTCACCTGGAGCTGAGAGGCAGTGCAAAGCCATGTTACCCCAAATACCTCCTCCATCCAGACAGGTTTGCTCCTGACCCTACAGACAAACCAGTGAGAGAAGGGGGATAACACCAGCCACAACTCTGTTATGGCTCTATTATGTCCCCTCAAAGGATTTTCAGCATGTTTCCTCTTAACTTTCACTGGCAGAAAAGCTGTACAAAAATACAGCTGTGATATTGGTGTATCCAGCAGTACCCATACAGCTTACAGAAAAAATCACCCTTTTTCTCCCCCATGTATTTTGATATTGCTCAGTAGGATCCAGTATTAATTAGGACAACATACAAAGGTGTTAGTAACTCATTTATCAGTTGCAGTATTTAATTTGAATATAGTTACCAACCCTAGTTCTGAATAGGAATGAAATTTCCAATTTGATATGTTTGGCCACTAGGAAATGGAAAGCCAAAAAAAAAAAAATAGTCTCCTGAGCTTTTCTGAGTGTTTTGCTGAGTAGAAATTCAATGCTTGCTGCTCAAACTATTCATGCATACCTGATGTTATAATGAAGAAATGCAGGAACATTTTAAAGGTTACAGATATATTTTGATAATCCCAACTTTGACAAAAATGCAATCAATACTTGATGCATTAAGAATCATAGCAGCTAAAAATATCTTTCTGTCATGATGTGTTGGTTTTGACATTAGGAAACCATAACTATAAAATTTGTATTTATGTGCAGGCAGAACGAACTGATTTAGAGCTTCCTTTTCTCCCAGACAACTTATTTTATATTTTAATTAGCTGGAGGTAATTGATTATCATGGAGTAAATGCGTTGTACTGAAAACTCTATTAAATCACTGACTTAATGGGAACAGCTTTTTTTCCCCCCTTCTCCTTTTGGATAAAATGTAACCTTTGTAAGCATTTTAAAACTAATGTATCAGGCTCTAAATATTTTATGATCTGTATTAAGCACTGTTTGGGGTGCATGTCCCCTTAGACTCCAGCCCAGTACATTACACCATACAAAGCAATTTGCCCAGAGTAATGAGTCTGTAGTAGTTTCATGAAGACCATTATCAAATTGCTGCTGCTGCAGGCAAGCATTTGATCTGATATAAAGTGTAGTGGGGAAGAGGCTGGGCATCCTGTTCCTACTGGAACCAGCAAAGACATGAATATCCTGTAACTAATAGGTGCTGCTGGTACACAGCCCAGAGAAACCAATCCAAATTTACAGACCAGACTGGAGGAACCCATCTTTACTCAATACCAATATAGCTTTAAAGTATAATCTAGTAGATAACTAGACCAAAAAAGATCAAGGGAAATTGATGAAGTGTAAGGGAAATAGAAAAATCTATGCATTTCTAGCATCCAATACCCTCCAACTGAAGACCAGAATTAAATGAATAAAACCTGGAAAATTAAATGAGATATTATCTGTTTTGTTAACCTTGTGCTTCTATGTATCTGTAGTGTTTGCTTATACTGGTCACATTAACCAGAGTAATTTTTACTCTATGAGGAGTATATATAATTTTTTTTTTTTCCCTGTGAGCAGCTGTCCGGGTTTTTTAGCTGTTTGGGTTTAGGTACACATAAGATACACTCTGTTGCAAAAGTTCAGGATTTTCTGAGCAGTGAGACTTTTTACAGTTCAGGAATATTCTTTTTCTAGCAGACGTCCTCTTCTCTTATAAAGAAAATATCGACTTAGGTAATGAAAAAAAGCAGAACCAACAACCACTTATGGTGATTCTTCACCAAATTTTTAAGTTTCTACCTGTAGTATATTCTGTACCAATATTTTTTATAGCATATGGACATAAATTCTCTGTACACAATAAATTAAACCCACCCCTGAGTAAAACATTACTGGCAGTGGGGTTACCTGATAACTCATGCACAAGCTCACTTGTGAAACTCCACAGAGACTGAAACCCTAAAACCCTTCATCCATGCTGGCCATTGTCACAGGGTTCATGGGCTGGTGTTGTGGCCAGCTTCTAATGGAAGGGGCAAGAACCCTTAATAGCAGAAGTGAAACTATTGAGACAGCATCGTATAATGGATCCCAGTCAATATCAGTGGAGCTGATATTATCATTTTACAGCCCTGGTGTAGTGCCAGCTGTAGCATGAATTGGATAAAGAGAAGCTGGACCTGGTCTTTGGTCTCAGAGGCCCCTTTCTTTCTCTTCCTTCTGTGATGGAAAATGCTTCAAAGCAGTTCCTCCAGCACAGGGTTTTCATTGTGTCCTGCTGCACCCTCTTTTACTGATCAGAAATAGCAGTTCTGGGTTTACTGACGAGATGTACTCTAATATGCTTCTGGAAAACATGGTCATTTCTTTGAAGAAAGTAACTACAAGGCAAATAATGATGACAGCATACTTCTGGGCACTTTTGAGAATCCATGCTCCCTGGCTCTAACTTCCCCACATCAGCTGAAAAGCTTCACTTTATTTAACTTCCAGATTCAAAAACTGAATTCTCTTGAGCCAGATGGTAAATGTCCACTGTTATTTTTTAGCAGATGTCACATGCCTAATTTTCTATACACCATCCTGATAATTTAACCACTCTTGTCCAAAAAGAGAATTATTTAGAAAAGGAGTCTTCTTTGCAAAAAACAGATAGCTGTAGGGTTAATGCAATCTGTAAAGCTGAAAGACTTCTGCACCTCATCAACTCCTTCACCCTCAACTGTCCCAGATACCTCTGGGGGTATATATATATACGTATTTTATTGCAAAATGCAGCTGTGATGCAGCCTGTTCTACCACCAGTGCTCTGGATGCCAGCAGTGGCTGATTCACCACAGCTGATTTATAGATAAATCCACAAAGGTGGCTGCAGCACCACAACCTGCAGGCGGGGCTGAAAGAACCTTCTCCAAGCACAGCCTGACTCATTCAGAGAGAGATTCATTAATGTACAGGTAAATGTGAGCTGTTCTAATAGATCTCTGAAAGAAGTGAACAGACCAAACTACAGAAAAATACAAAAATTTTATCTAATCGTTTTAATTTTAAATACTAAGATTTTTTTTTTAATCCAACCTTATTTTAATGCCCAACTCTGTTGAGCATATCAGGTAATAGCCGTGAAATAGGAATAAAAGCAGGGCAGCATTCAGTTCACCCTGATAAATGCAGAACTTTAGGGTTTTCAGGGGCTCAGAAGTCATTAAGCCTGGAAATTCATCATGCTCACAAGCCCTGAAAAATCTAGTCTACAGAAAGTTTTGCAAAAATTCAAAAACAGATTCTATTTGAGTTAAAAGCCTTTTGTTCACTAAAATTAAAAAACAAGCCCAGTAAATCTCCACACCAATGCCAGATTTGTACTCTGCAGTTACCAGTGTTTGTTCTGTATTAACATCTGTCTTGGTGGTTGTGTTCCTAGATACATCTAGATCCCAGACAGCGTTTCAGACATGGAAACAAAGAGTGTATTATTGCTGTTGAATTTATGCAGTGTAATTACTTGTTATCCCATTCACAAATCTTGCTTTGCTGTCATATTTGTCAGGCCTGCCCAAGTGCTAGAACACCAAACACTACAAGGAAAAATTACCAAATGTGCTAATCCAAAACTACTGCTTGCTGTGACTGAAAACACACTCCCTACTCATCTATCTGGTTTATGCACTAACTCTGCTCTATCCTGACTGACTATTTACTTGCATGGTATCCCCCTGTGATGCAGTTATCAAATGGACAGAAGTAATTAATACAGTAAGAACGTGTGGCTATGAAGCCTCTCAGAAAGACAAGAGGGAGAAATTCACATGGATATTAAATGTCTGAGAGGAAGAAAAACTGACAGCTGCATTAATTTTTATACAAATTTGTCATATATTGCTGCTGGTCCTACCAGTTGTGAGTGTTCTTTGATATAAACATGTCTCTAAAGAGAGAGCTGGGGAATCATGTGCTGGTAGCTGGATTATGTAAGAGTACTGTCAGAGTAGCTCAGGAAAAAGCTTTATTTTGGAAAAAAAAAAAAGCAGGAAAGAAAAAGGGATAAATTTATGGTTTGGTTCAGGAATTCTCCTCTGGAGGCATAACATAGTGCTTAAAATAATGGGAACCCCTGCTTGGAGGTATCTCTTAGCAAGAAAGAGCTGTGGTTTCAAATTGTAGTGCTAGAAACACTACCCTAGAAGAAGGCTATAGCACAGAGATGAAAGACTGAGATACATTTCTGCAACAAAAGAAAAATTCTGCCATGGCTCTAAACCAGTACCATTATAAATCTAGGAACATTTGTGCCCTAAAGACAGATGCTACTACAGCACCACACACCAACACAACTGTGGTAATCCAGACATGACAACAGAAATAGAATATCCTGAAAAACAATTCCTCCACTGAAAGCTAATGAAGATCTGTGCCATTTCACAATTATCACTGCAAGCCTCACCATCAATGTTTTGAGAGTTGCTGTGTTCCTTGCTATGCTTATCAGTGAGGCATTTCCACACTTTCCACATCATTCTCTGGCTTAGGAAAATGTGTTTTCCTTTTCTTTTTGGCAGCTTTGGAAACCCATTCCTCCTGAATGACAGGTGAAAGGCTGACTTGCTACTGGCTGCACCTGAGACTCCTCCACTAGGAGAAGTCTCAGGAGGAGTGATCAATCCACAGGTCATGATGATTTGCACTAAAAGTCAGCCAAGGAAGCTGCCTTGATATCAGAACTAATGGCATCATTCCTTTTCTAGATTGAGATGGTATCTGCAGAAAGGTTTGACCACAAGCAAGAAATTCATCATTTTACCACATCACACCAATACATCTTCCTCCTTTATCAACCAACAATGGGTTCATGGAAGTGAGATTACTGTGGGACAAAAGTTGAATTCATTCAATTGGAATATGTTAAAAACCTATCTTAATTAAGAAAATATAGTAATCATGTAAAATAAATGAATTTGATACCATCCTTGTGTACCTTTGGTGGCATGTCTGAAATCTTCTCTTTTCCCAACCTTATTCCATTACATCAATTCAATGAATAAACTGGAATTATACGTTAATTTTATATTAGTCCTAGGGGCATACTTGACCCAAGGTTCACAGGCTTGTGAAATGTAGTTCTCTTGACATGGGATGATTGCTTGGGGTGAGTTTGTGTGCGTGACTGTGGAAGACCACAATGAACAGATGCAAGAGGTTATAATGAAAAGAGACTGACTGTGCCAAGCCTAAGTAGGTATCCACATTCTAACATTCTAAGAAGTACAGTTCCCATTTGATAAGGAAAAACTGTAACTTTTTTAATCTGACATGCAGTGATGGATCATTCTTGCTCAGCTGTGTATTTGCAATTGTACCTTGAAGGACAATAATTGCACCTCTAGGTGCCTCCATCTCCACCAGTCTGTATGCAGCCATTTGAACAGAACAGCACCCACGTGAGCCCAAGCACTGATTCCTCACCCCCAGTCCATTGTTAAGCACCCATGGCTGATTAATTCAGCACAGTCACAGTGCCCAGTCACTGTCTGAGGCTGCAGAAACACTTCAGACATACAATTCCCTTACCCCACTGTCACCTGGGCAAACCCATCCACACCAGTGTGGGGCTACACTCCCATTTTATCCTCAGTGTGAATATGACCCAGTAACTCCTCTAGGGTGCACACATGCTTATATTCTTCACCTTTTAGTTCATTCTGAGAACACCAAGAAAGGAAGAGAATGCATAGGATACTAAGAATTAGTGGCAGTGTAATTAATGAGAAACTATCAAATAGACATGGTAATTACAATGTTCTCTGGGACAAGGTGTTTAATGGGACAATTCAAAGTACATCCAGGGTGTTTAATCCCTTGGAACTCATTTTACATCTGCTTTATTACAATTGAAATGGGAAGACTTAGGCATTTGTCTTGCTTTCATTGTTCAAGAAATAGAGCTTATAATTATGTCCATAAAGTAGGAAAGTATTTAAATACTTTGCATTATATGTATAGCAACAGGGCACAGTTCACAATGCAAATCCTGCAGGAGTGTAAAATGCAGGCAGATCAAAAGGAAAATTGTGAAGTAATTTCACAGCTGAAATGTGGTAAAGTATTATATATAGAAACTTATGCTTTTAAAAATAAATATTGCTTTCCTGTCTAGAGAAAAAAAAATGAAAAAAAAAAATAAAAACTGCCTCCTCAGTTTCAGGGAAACCAGCAGTGCTTGCCAGCTGAATAAATCAGACAGTAGGAGACAAAAACTATTACAGTTTCACTGTGTGAAAAAGTGACCTCATTGAAATTGGCTTTAGCATTGTGGATGAATGCCCGATGGCTCGAGACAGATCCAGTTTAGTCGACCTTATCTTGTTCAGTGGGAGAGGTTATGAAACACTCTACTGATAAGATCAGCACTGCAAGGTCAAAAGCACGTGTTGTCATGTCCCAGGCACTGCATTTTTTAATGCAGACAAAACAAGAGGAATAAAGGTATTATGTCATCTATTGAGCAGATGGGGACAGTTACATAAGAGAAGGGTGGGAAAATAAAAAACAAAGGAAAATTATTGATTCAGCTAATAACTGAAATCAAGGAACATAGATTCATGTCCCAAATGTTTCATGTGGTATTCTGTCTCCTGAAGTTTTGTTTTAGCCTGGTCTACCTCTTAGAGCCTTTTCAGAGAGCAGAAGCCACCACAGATGACTGTGTTCAATATAATAATTTCACCCACACTGCTTCAGCTCCTCTCCTCTGTTATTTGCTGGACTGGCACTGTAAATCAGGCAAGGACAAAGTAGCTGAAGACTAATGGACTGGTTGTCAAGATGCACCTGTGTGCCTTTAGATGCTGAAGTCTGCAGAGGAAATTCTTTTCACTAGTTACATCTGCACCTTTATGAAAAGTGGTTTGACAACCCAGGTAAATTAGTGTCCTTCTCATTTTCAGCACTCTCCTGCCCCGGTCTATTGAACCACAGCCCTGTACATCATTTGGATTATTATTAATTGCATTAAGAGAAAAGGTAAAGTGAAGGAATTGTCATGAATGATGTTCCTTTAAAAAAAAGACTGAAAAAACAAAAAATATATGACATCATAATGAGGAAAAGAGGGAAAATAAGTAACTTCAATCACATAACCCAAGGTTTAATGAGGACACCAAATCATGATGTAACAGCAAAACACATGAATTATTTGGTAGAAAACTTTGTTCTGTCCTTATTGACAGAAACCTGCACCAACTTTGGCATAATGGAATTCTCTTTGACAGCTACAATGTCCTCCCAGCATTTGGGAGCTTGGTGCATCTAACAGCAAAGGCCTCTTTTTTCAGAGCCCTCACAGTCCTAAAGCACTCCCTGCTCAAATTATCTGCATGGCCTCAGACTTGCCAGGAATGAAGCTTGTGCACTGAATTTGCTCAGAGCAGGTTATCCTGCCTTGTCCTTCTTGACAGCTTACAAGGAGAAATGGGTATTTGAAATTTGAGAGCAGCACACATAGAAACATAACCGTACAGAAAAGTTGAACATGCTTCAGTGAATTTTTACATGCCATGTTATCTACATGACTTTCCTGGAATTCTAAGCTAAGGGCACCCCAAGGGCTTGTCACCACCTGTTATGAAGGAAAAGACAATCTGAATCACAACACAGGAGAACAGAACATTTCTAAAAAGAAACCGGTCTAGCAGGAATTGAGTCAGCCATCCTCCTCTAAAAAATACCAATTTTGAATTCACCAGGCATGCACACTAGCCTCAGGCCTGACAATCTGTCAGAAAACAATGCTAGTCTTCCGTGCCATTTTGCATTTGGAATATGAAATAAATCATGAAATGTTTTTTCAGGCCTGAAAAAGCCATTTGTATTCTAAAGCTTCTCAAAAGATGGGAAAAGTACATTACTGATAATATTTGTCCAGTAGAAAGCAACTAGATAGGTACTGGGCTACAGGGAAGAATAGCACTCCAGAAATGCAGAAGAGCACTGGAAGCCCTCCTGCACTGGGCTCCGGGGTTTTATCTAAAGCCTGACTTCTCAGCTCCCGTGGTACTTCCTATGTCCAAAGCCACCTAATCCTTACAGCATCACAGTCAAGTCCTGTTGTCTCCATGTCCCAGGGAAGTGCAGCTGCCTCACTCACAGGTATGGCTCAGTTGTGACACTGGCATCCCTGGCTCTGGGTCTCCTTCCCCTCTCCCTTCTGGCAAGGGTTTGCTTCTCTCCTGCTTGAGCCTGGCCGCTTGACAAGACTTGGATCTTTGGAAAATGTTGCTCAGGGATAACATGACCAGGTTACACTGAGGTGTAAGTAGGACAAGTAAGAGGAGAAAGACATTTATTATGCAGCAGAGTCATAAACAATTTATTTAGTAACTAATCCTACCTCCTTTTTGATAGAGCATGTGACAGGTTCCTCAAAATAAATCATCCTGATGCTAAAACCTTTCTTTCTTCTTTGGAGGCTTTGTTTCCCTGGACTATGTCCAGCAGCCTACGCCAGCAGGCAGAATATCAGCAGTGCACAGGAGCAGTGAATGTAGGCTGGAAAGCAAACTGCAAAGTGAAATGTGACTTCAGATTAATATTGGGTCTGCTCCCTCAGGGTCTAAATACTTCTTTATGTTCTCTCAAGCACCATAGCCAATATGTACTGTCTACCACCACTCTCAGATTTGAAGAAAAATTCATGAGCATAAACATGGCAAGAGCAGAGTTGTGAAAATATTTTGTATTTACTATGAACAAGAAAAAATATTTTGGAAACACTGCACCAATAGACCAGCACCAAAAAAAAGCTGCTGCTCCTAAGCGAAAGTCGTAAATCTCTGCACAAACTGTGGAAGACAAAGTTTAGATGTGAGCACATCATTTCCCAAACTGAAGCCCTGCAGATTGCTATACAGAGAAGAGATCTTTAATCCCAAACTGTGTGTAAATAATTCCTCTGTATGCAAAAATATTTACTTCAACAAAACCCCAGTTTTTTATATTCCTTATCATTACCATGTCATCTGTTGTTACAAAACAAAGCCTTCTCAAATAACATTTGCAGTATTACCCTGAGAAAGATCTATAAATGAACAGAAAATACCTACCAAAAATAGCTTCAAAACTACTTATTTTTTCATTAACTTTTACTGTAGCATCTCTAAAATTATCAAAAAAACCGTTAAAAATATCATGTGTTTTCAACCATAAATTATAGTTCTTGTTTGCTAGTTTATTTTAAATTAACAAACATTTTAAAAGACAGATAAGTGCTTGACACCTTTCGGATTTTCTAGATGCCTTTTTCAGTCTATAATTTTTGCAATAAGTCCTAAGTTATTTCTTACTTCCTCAATGAGTAAAAAAATTAAATATTAAAAGGACAGTTAGAAGGTATTTGGGCATTGAATCCAAAAGGACCCAGCTTGCATCAGAAGGATTTTGTGGTTTGAAACCCCCTCGGTGCACCTAAGGAAATGCTAGGAATGGCACAGCCTATTTCTTTGTGTCCCTTTCTCCTCCCCTTCCCATGGCCTGTCCATCCCCTGCACTGTCCCACCAGCCCTGCAGTCCAGCCCGTGCCCCTTCCTTTACAGCACTATTTCTGTTCTTGCTTCCTTCACGTCCTGCTGATATTTCCTTCCACTGGATCCTTGGTTTCCCATTCAGCACTGTTATCTGTCTTGTCACCCATCATATACTTTAGTTTGCTGCTCTTGTCTGCCCTTTCCTTCACCAGCAGGTTACTGTCTGTTATCTTCTCTTGCCGTTCCTTCCCATTGAGCCCAGGCAGGTGTCTCCTGCTGCCTCCAGCCTGGCAGCCCAGCACAGACACAGCCTACCCTAGGGGCTGTGCCAGGCAATAAATCTGTGTACAGCAGCACAGGGTTGCCTTCCTGATAACTGTGTCCTGGATGTTGGAGCATGTTTATTGTCTCTCAGTCTTGGGATGCTGCAGTGCAAACCCATCAGCAGGACTGGTGCTAACCACTTTCAGTAAAGATGAAATGTCCCAAGGGTCTAGGTAGCAGCTGTTAACAAACTTGTATGGATCATGTTGGAATGTCTCAGGAGTTTAAAGTTTGTGTAAATTCTCCAGGGAGGTTTCCCAGGATGTATCCCTCCTTGCTGACTTCATGTTCCTTAGATCTAAAACTGCTTTTCAGGAAAAATGGTTCGTTGTCTTTGGGAGCTCTTTTTTGGTGATGCCTAACTTACAAACATTTCTGTGTATCACGGGGAATCCTGGGAAAGCTCCACTCCCCCCCTCCTGCTCCTTTCAGCTGAATGTATCTGAGCCCATCCACCACTTGCTTCACTTCCCAGGTTTTGACAGTCCAGTGCTCTTTTCAAAAGAGCCCTGTCAGACAGGCTGTTAGAATAATAGTCAGAGAATAAGCTGAGTTGGGAGAGATCCATCAGATCACTGAGCCCAACTCCTGGCCCTTCCCAGAAGACCCCAAAAATCCCCCATGTGCCTGAGAGAATTGGCCAAATGCTTCTTGGGCTCAGCCAAGCTTGGAACTGTGACCACTGCCCTGGGGAGCCTGTTCAGTACCCAACTACCCTCTGGGTAAAAAACTTTCCCCTGATATATAACCTATTTAATTGTTACTGCAATGCTTTTTCAGCCCTTGGAACATGAAGATCTTATTCACCCAGAGCTAAAGCGCTACCAAAGCCAAGAGCATCAAAATCTCACTTTGAGAAAGAAAAAAAACTAGAGAAAGGAATAAGTTACACCTCCTGCATCCACCAGGTCAAGCACCTCATTTCTAATCATTCAAATGCAAGCCATAAAATGCCACATTAGAAGTCAGAACAGTATCAGCCCACCTTCCTCCCACCTGACACCATGCAAATCCACAGGCAAGGCAGACATCCCTGTCATTTGTACACAGTCTCTGGAGGCTCCAGGAGTCTGGATCTGCACATCAGAAGCAGATTTATTGGACTGTGACTGTGTGCTCTGCACAGTAAGAACCAATGAATCTTGTGTTGGATTGATTAAAATTGTAATTGTACAATCTCTGTGATCCAAAGAACAAGGAGTCATTTTTCACAGAGAAACACTTAGCAATAGGACAGACTCAAACTCCCTGCCTCATGGCATTTGTAGCTGTTCTTTACATTGCCACATAAATCAAAGGCATGTTTTTTGACCCTTCTACACATAATGCAGCCAAATAGGAAGCAATACAATACAAAAAAACACTGCTAATGGAATTTAGAACAGCCTTTCAGAAAGAAAAACAATGGTGAATATAAACCTCTTACCATTTCAGAAAATTTGATACTATCTTCATAATAAAAAGCACAAATAATAGATAATGAACAATTAAATTGTTTAAATTGAACCAATATTCCATTTTTACTACTACATATAAAGAGGAAGAGAGAAAACCATGCAGATAGAAATAGAACTATGAGGTTAATTTTAAAATGAGGAGAGAAGAAAGAAACCTGAGTAACCCACACTTACTTGTTTCTGTAAAAGCTGTTCATAATGCCAAGAACTGAGAACTTTTGATCTCCATACCTAATAAGATTTTTAGACAATCAAAATCAAAACAATTTTGAAAGACAGTTTAGAGTCTGCTTTGTCATCTATTATTATTATGGAGAAACACAAACCATGTAAACATATAACCTGTGAAATACCAAAACTTCTGCTAAAGCTTTCAGGAATTCTATAGCTCCTGGGCTAAGAATTAGGTGCCAAAGAACTTGTGTTGCAACCTTCAGCAGGTGCAGCTGCTGCTGAGTGACACCTGCCCAGGCTTCCATCTCCCCTGCTCATTCAATGCTCATCATCCCCTGCTCCCTCTGCAATCACAGTCCTGGATCTTGAGTCATCTTCAACAAGGTCACTTGCACAGCTCCTCACACCTCTTGTCAGAAGTGATGAGAACAGATAAAATTGCATCTTGTTTACCACAATTAATATGTTTACAGCAGGTGATGCCACAGTTCTACCCAATTAGTGATAGCACATATTTTCCAGTGAAAAACAGTGGCTGTATTTAATCACTTTCTCTTATTTCATGTTATTTTTTTAGATTTAGATACAAATTAATGTCACTCAGGTGTGTTTTTCAAAGCTCAGTAAATTGAAACTGTGTGCACAGAGATCTGATCATTCAGAAGCACAAAACTCAAACCCAACAAAGCAGTGTATTTTAGCCAAACTGCAATCCAAGATCAAAAATTTACCTTTAACCCACCCTTACTAGTTCCAGGGTGCACAAGATCAGTGCAAGTACTTGATGCAGATGGGACAGCCACTCAATACAGCTGGTCTTAGAGACAGAAACCCATGCACAGCCTCTGCCCAAGAGCCCAGTGTCAGACCTCAGTCTCTAAGCCTTCAGTCGTCAAGACCAACATATTTTAAACTCTGTAGAAATGGTAAGGGAAGGGATCACCATGGCCCACAGCATCCTTTTTCCTTGGAAGTCTGCAGAACTGCTGCTTCTACTTAGAAAAGTTGTAGAACGATAACTCAAACCTTAGAGCAAAATCAAGACTTCAAACCTGACCTTGACAGATTCTGAAGTATTAAAAACCTGTGTTCAAAAGCCTCTCCTACAAGGTTTACTATTTTTGCACCTTAGCTCAAGTGGGTTGAAGATACAGTTCAATTTTTCATTTCTCTTGAGAGCCCCTCCATGTAGTGGAAGAAAAGAGCTACTGCATTCCTAAATCACTGAATCAATGTCAAGGTCGTGTGTTTATTTGATAATCTTTGATAGCCTGTAAAAAACATTTCTCGAGATAAATGTATCAACAGGACTGGGGTTATGTACCTTTTTATCAGAGACAGCTACTCCAGAAGAAATAGAAACAAAGGCATCCTTAGCTTATTCAAAATTTGTGTTAGTGATCTGTTTTCTTTATTTAAAGCCTCCTCCTGTTAACTTACTGAGAATTGGGATTGGACTTGTCCTGCCCAGGGTTTGAGCAAGGTTTATTCCAGAATGTGTTGGTCCAGCTCCTGGCTGTTAACTTTCTTAGCCAAAGTGACACAAGGTAGTCCTTGTTCCAGGAGTCCATTCCTAGGACAGCCAGCAGGGCTGCAGGGTCCCTCAAGGGCTGGCTGCCCTATAGGTAACCAGATAAGGACAGGCTGTAATTACAAAATAAAGCAACAGGCCGTGAAAGACTAGGGCCAGCCAAACAGGCGTTTGGTTTTCCTCATAAATATGTAGGAGCTGTTTGCTTTTACTCTTTCAGTTAATGGCCATAGGAATTCTGCCAGTTTGCTGTGTCAGGTATGTCAGTGCTCATTTAACTTTCCTAACGAGGATTTTCCTAGTAACACTTACCAGCAATATACTAAAAAAAAAAAAACAATAAAACAAATCCTAGGTCCTTTATCATCTGTTGCAATTATAAAAGTTTTCAGACTCCTATGACAAAATGTTTATTAGCACATTAACTGCTTTAAAGGTGAATGGTCAGTACTTCAGCACAGCCAAAGGGAGCAGTAGAAAAGGCTATGATGAGTCTGTGCCAGCCTTTAGTGCTGACATTCACTGCTGTCCTTTCAGGTGTCACTGCAGCTGACTGCTGGCTTTACTTCCACCTCTGCTTCCTGAGAACGACTTAAGAACAGAAAGGTCACTGCTGGCTTTTTTTCACATTAATAAAAGCAAAACCTAATTTAACAGCAGAGGGAAAATATGATAATAAGAAACACCATCTCACAGTCCCCTCTCTGTGCACCCCTGGCAGGCTGCAGGAGGAATGGAGCCCCAGCTAGAGGTGACTTCATCTTTGCTGAACACTGGTTTTGTTAACAAATCATCACCAGCAGCCCCTTCTAGTGAAAAGTTTTCCATGCTACATTTGGGAAAGTCAGCCATATATATGGTACTGTGGAGTTCCAGAGGCTTTTCCCAGAATGACTCCCCAGAAGTCCCATCTGTGGAGTCCCATCCTGCTCTCTATGCCCCATTCTCAGGAGCTAAATGTACAAATAAGAAATGTGACAGCAGCTGGACTTTTCATGTAGGGCTTTTCCTTTTCCTTTTCTTTTTTTTTTTTTTTTTTTGCTTGTTTGTTTTCAAGACAGTGGGTTTGATTGTTTCTCTGTTTTCTTTAACTATTCAAGAGAAATGCATGTGAGCACTAAACTACTGTCAAGGATCTATGAGAGGAAATAAAGTGCGAAGCAATTTACAGTGAGCATCAATCACTTGGTTGAATGCCCATAGTCAATCTGTGCTCCACCTTCCCTAAGGTACATCTAAATACAATATGAGGAAGAGGGATGGTCAGTGTGAGAAAGGGCAAAACCGCCCAGCAGGGCAAGAGGGAAAAGTGTGAGGAGCAGCATTAGGAGCAGCAGGAGGAACAGTGTCAGGAGAGGGGACAGTGAGGAACTGCTACAGACACTGACCACGGCCCCTGGGCTGGGGGCACAGCATCACCCCGGGAGTGGTTCCTGCTTCCATTGCTCGTTCCCATTGCTATCAGAGAAGGAATTCGACAGCTCGCACAGGAAAAGTCCTGCCCACAAACAAGTCTAGATAACAATAATACAAATCACCCGTTCTTGTGAAGCCAAATCTCTCTTTGCAGGCAAATATAGTGAAGGAAATTGCAATAGGCATCATCTTCTATCTAACTTACACTTAATTAATTTTAAAAGGCCTAAAAACTTTGAAGAAGGATTAGATCTCTAAAACACACTTCTTTCAAGCAGTTTCTTTACCACTAAAAGAAAGTATATGTTTTCCTGCACAATATAGGCATGTGCAGGTACACACACTCCAAGCCTCAATAAAATGAAGCATAAATTATACTCTAAAATTGTACAGAATATGCAAAAGTTACATCCTCCCTCTATCTGTTCATTACACTTTCCTTCCAAAATAGAATTTTTGCAAAAATAATTTCTTTGCAACAGCTTTCAAGTTTTAGCACAAGACACTAATCCTAGATTTTTCTAAATCCTCTGGCTAACATGCTAATTAAAGTGACTGCCCTTGTTCAGCACGTACAAGCCAAAATAATGTTAAAATCTCCAGCTCATAGTGCAGCCACTGTATTTCAAGGATCCATTTTGACTATTCTGTATACTGCTGGCAGCATTTCCCTGAGATCCACATTTGCCACTTCCCACTCAGCAAAAGAAACAGCTTTATGCTTCTGGACTGCATTCCAGTATGTGATCTTTTCCTTGGAATTACTGGTTAGCACAAAGCAATGCTTGTTCTGCTATTTTCACAATACTGTCTTGAATAAGTCAGAGATAGCTATATTTCCAGAGAAGCACCATGTAAATTGTGGAATTATGTGCATTCTAAACTATTTTGGCATAGAAACATACATTTAAATTCATTAAACAGAAGGTTGGGCAAATTTACTGAATTTCAGCATAAGCATTTGCTCAAAAAAATTTTAACAGCAGTTGGAAATTCAATGTTTAATGGTCTCAAGATAGGCACCCCAAAAACCTTTCTCCAAAAATGAGAGACTTTTGGAATGGTACTGGAGCTAGAGCAGTGCTGGGAGCAGGCAGGTGAGTGTGTGAGGGGGTGCTGGGCACTCAGCACCAATTCTGACACACACACACACAGCCAGGGCCACCACCACGGTGCACCAGGCATCAGCTGAGAGCCACCAACCCATGGTTACACATCCCTCAGGCATGGCTTTCTGTGCCTCTTGGAATAATTACGTCTTAACCACTGAACAGCCCTACTGGTAGTTTAAACTGGATAGAATCTGCCCCTCATTCCACCCCATTAGTGGGTAATGTGGCCTTGCCTGACTGGCCAGTGCTTTATTCTGGCCAGAAGTAGCTCATTACTGTACAAAAGCAATTTTGTAGCTGAAGTCATGTGTATATTCCTATCCTAAGACAATAAACTACAAGAGGCGAGAAGAAAGGAGTGAGATTATGAACTATTTCACACATAATAAAACCACTTATAAGAAAAAGTATTTGTGATGTGCAAAACCAGGAAAGGGTTTATATACACAGAATATCTTTATTATTGCCTGTAAGTACTCGAATTTGACTGTTTCACCTCTAGATGTCAAGGACAATAGTTAATTTGTACAAAGTAGATAAATGAGGTGGAAACTAATCAGAAGAGGTTTGTTTATCTGTTCTTTGATGATATATTACACTACAATAATAAGACAGTAAGTGTGTGTTCTATCTGATTGAGAATAACTTCCAACATCATTTCTCATTTTTACATATCAGATCTGAAAGCACCTCCCAGTCTTTGAAGTTCAGTAAAATTCAAAACCATTAATTAAGCCCAGCCAAGTGGTAGCAGGGGATTTTAACAAGAAAAGTAACAACCTGAAAATCCACCAAGCCTGTAACACATTAATTCCCTCAAGTGGCTCCTGTGCATGTCATCTCCAGTCTCCTCTGAATTTGATGGCCACACTGCATTAAAATGGTAATTTTTCTTTGTACTGGGCAACTGCAAATGTATGTGTGGTTTTAATTGCACTTTACTTGTTCAAAAAATGAAAATACTAATTGTCTTTTGTTAGTAGATTGTATATACCATGTAAGAAAACAATTATTCCAGAACACATTAATATCATATTTTGATTTAAAAATCTGTTTGGCTAAACACACCCATGACAATCCATCACAACCTGCTTTCTTTCTGGAGAATGGGAGGACAGAGAAGGTATTGAAAAGACAATTTTCTGTCATATGCAGAAAATCCAGGGGCTTACCAAGGAGTTAATTTGGCTCAGCAGATGTCACAACTTCCAGATCAAAGACAACTGAGAAAATGGAGTGGCTCACAATTTCCATTTACTTGTCCAAAGGCAAGGGTCTCTCCTTCTCTCCCTTCTGACAAGTACTGGCATGAAGTGTGTTATGTGTTATGGTTTTTCTGGAACTCACAACAGAAGAGCTGCCATTGCCCTCCAAAGGCCAAGATCTCCAGAGCTGGAGCAATGTGACAGAGCACAACAGACTTGCTTAATTTTATTTCTTTTTTCTTTCTCAATTATAAAACATTGTTACTTGTCCTCTGTTAAATATGATAATTAAAAGCTGCTTATTAAAAAAGTAATTTGCAGGATGGAGAAAGTTGATGAGAAGCTACTATTTCTGACAGCAGATTTATTGATAGAGAAAATTATAAAATACATGAAGAGGGAGAAGAAGTCCATTTAGAAAAGTCAGTGAGACTAGATATAAAAAATAAATTTATGTTGTGATAAGTGGTAGGAATTTGATCTAACAGAATTTATAAACCATGCATATGGTATTTCACAAATGCATAAATGCAAGTAGAGGTCTAATACAATCCCATTTCCTCCCCTGCCATCTCACTTTTATAAATGTAAAAAGCACTGACAGCCAAGTAAAAATAATGTATTGCTTTAAGAGTCTTTAAAAGAAAAGAAACTGAATTATTGTTATGCAGTAAAATTTATATTGTCTGTGAGTGTGCTCTACCTCCTTGTTATAAAACATACATAAATTTTCAAAGGAATGTATTAGAGCCTTGCCTGAAACACTGAGAGCTGCTTCCAGAGTAAGTCACATAAGGAGATGTGGATTCACCTTGGGCTTTTAGGAAGGCACGGAAAGACACCAAAACATCTCATTACAGAAAGAAATATTTTCATTCTCATTGGCCATAGTCCAATTTTGTAGATTGCTGCAAAACCAGAATTGCTGATAATTTCAGATAACCTGTAAACATTTTCCTTTGTAATACAGTGTGGTAAATGTGTGGGATTTGAACCTCAGAGAGAATGACCTACCCTGAGTTTTTTCACACATGGGAATAGCCAGGGGCAGCCCTAAATTGAATACAGATTAAGTGAACTTTCATCTTAGGCTGAGCAAAGGCCATAGGTGTATTTTGGAAAATCAGATTTTAAAAAGCAGATCATGTGACAAAAATGAGGAACACAGGGTCCAGCTGCTGACAAAACTGTAAGGGTCTAAAAATTCTTCTCAAGGCAACAACAGATTATTTCTACAGGTTTATGAAGAAGGTACACGAGGTTGGAATTCTAGAAATGGGAACTCTATTTCTTAGTCTGTTGGTTTTTTAAATTTATTTGCAACACAGCTTATTTTCCTAATTAAAAAAAAAATCCAAATATAGAGGGTCTGATCCTAATTTTTCAATTTCTTCTGTTTTTTTCCAGGAGAAATGAGTGTCAGGCCATGCTCACCTCACAGCAGTGATGGCTGGAATGGTTCATGGGAATGCTGTTTTCAGTCAACTTTAACCTAAGTGGCAAGTCCTTCAGAGTGCCACAGTCATTCACAAATAATCCAAAGTATCACATGGGGAGGGATTCTCTGCTACAAGATGAGTTATATAATGAAAATGCTGACAGTCTTTTAATTATCAGTGGCACAAGCGGGTGCTACTATAATAAATCTCTCTTTCCTAAACACAGATGAATCAAAAACCTAATTAGTAGCTTCATCAAAGCTCTCTAGGATCAAAGCTGGTCAAAAAGATTATATAGGAAATGCTACTCCAACAGAGTTTAAAATGTGGTCAGTCACTTGGGTATACTTAAGCATCCCACACTAGGAACCAAATAAGAATAGACTACAATATCCCACATGAAGAGATACCAGGTAACATCATATTGTGGAGACACAAATGCACATTTTAGTTTGGGATTTTTCATTTCCCTTTTCCTGAAGGAAAACATGAAGCACATTAAAAGGGTGAGTGACTACCACAGAACATTTACAATGATGATTATTCAGCATTAAAAGATCTTTTCCTTCTACACTTTATAGCATAATCATGGGAATGGACATTGAACACTGGTAGTCTGGAGATCTATTTCTGCCTCTCACATGAACAGCCATGATGCACACTAAGGCCATAAACCAAGGCAGGCAGCTCAAACAGCAATTACAAGCTCTTATACAAAACAGCAAATCAGCAGTACAGAAAAAGCCCTAAGACAGAAATATGTCCAAGTAAAATATTTGAACTATTCTGAGCATGTTAATTATCACACTTCATAATTGACATGTTTGTTGATATGCTACAAGCATGAAAAATACATTACTCTTAGAAATTAACCTTTATATTTTCCCTGGAGAAAGGATGCTTTTCCAACAGAAAGGAGTCTTATCAGTGGAATTCTGCAATGCACACTCTGAGGAGCTCTAAAGCTCTGACACTTATCCTGTTAAATGGCCACATACATTTCCAGAGCTGGGTAAAAAATTCTAAAATACTGCCAAAAGTATCATTTCACATTTATTTCACACTCTTGTTCACTGCAAATGACTGAAAACAATTGCAAGTTATCTTCCAGTCTTCCACTAATATCATGAAGATAAAACAAATGCATACTCCTAGCACACACAAAACAGAAAAAATTACTTTTCTGAAAGAAAAATTGCACTGAGAATCACAAGCCCCATATAATTAGAGAAACAAAATATTCCAAGAGGTTTTCTGTGGAGATAAAATATTAATGAGAAGATTTCAGAAACATTAATGGCATTATGTTAGAGGCATTTGAGTGCCTACCCCGTCATGACTTCGAAAGCTTTCATAAAGCACAGGATAACCACTGAAATAAGGAAAGCTTTAGTATTGTCTAAGTAACTTTACAGAATTTCATGGAAAATACACTTAGAAAAAAATGGTGATCTGACAGAGAACCACAAAAAAGGTTTATTAGACTGAGAACTGAAGTATCTTGAAAGTCCTATTAAACCATAAAATGCAGAATCAGTGTGCACTGTGATTTACACAAGAAATTGCTGAGGATTCTGTTCCTACACATTGCTTTTGAAAGTATTTGTGTAGCCCTTCATAATTCTTTTATAGCTTTCAAAATGAGGCTAATTATCCTAGAACCACAGAATGGCTTGGGCTGGAAGGGACCTTGAAGATCATCTGAAGCCAGCCCTCCTCCCCAGGAGCAGGCTGCTCAGACCCCCATCCAGCCTGGCCTTGAAGGTCTTCTAACCACTAAGAAAAAAAGAAGTAAAATTTAGCTCTGAAGCCCTGAGTTACAGAGTCTGGTGGGAGTTTTATTCCTTGATGCCTGCAAAAGCTATCTCATAATACAAACACAACAAAGCTTGGGAAGAGAAACACCAACACGTTGTTTGGATCCAGTTCAGTGAAGTGTCTCCATTTCTTTTCCTGGTGATTCAATCTTGTTTCTTTTCTTTCGTAAGAGCTGCTGTACTGCCAAACTTTCTTACTTTAATTTCATTTCCAAGTGCAGATATTGTAAAAAAGTTACTTTTCACTTTTGGACTAAGTGGATTTTCACTCATTTAAAAAAAAAAAGCAATAGAAAAATTGAAACCTGGACACCTATGGATTTTCATCAAGTGAATGTTTTTTAGAGGCTGAAAAGGTACAGTGTTATGTGAAATCAGAACATCTGTTACGTTCTCTGGTGAAACTTGATAAGAAGAATGATGAAGCAGGGTACAGAATTCCTATGAAAGCTACTTTAGTTCAACACCTACATGCAATGTTCACATGAAAGCAGAAACATCACCAGAGTTGGGTTTTGTGAAATCAAATCACTAAAGAATATATTTCAGGTCCATGTTATGAGTTCAGATACAACATCTGGGCACTGATCAAGCAGAAAATACCTTCAGTAAGGGATTCTTTTCCCATCTTCTTCCTGAGGTACATTTCCTGGGAGCAGCATCTGAGAACAGCTGAAGTAACTGAGGTGCTTAAGAATGTTGTAACACCTGCCACTAAGTCATATATTTAGAACATTTGTTACACTGCATAATAACCGGATTCCATTTTATCTTGAGTGATTTCTAGAGGAAGGAAGATATTAATTCCTTATAATGATAAATGAAAATTCGTTAAAAACAGTTTAATATCACAAGAGTAATTAAGGTCAGTACTGATACCATCGTAAGCCAGCCTGCCAAGAGAACAGAAACCTTCCAAGCAAATACAACCTCCTAGATGTGTCTATGCTTTTCCAGACCAGAAACTTTTTTCTGATCCTATGAGGTAAACATTTCACTTAAACTTTAAAATAAAACTATATTCCCAGGCACTGAACCATTTTTCCATACTGCAGTGATGAAGCTTTTAGAATTACGTTAGACAAATAATTAAGTGGTGTTTAAAAAAAACCCAGATTTTGTATTACACAAACATCCCCTGAGTGTTTCCATCCCTGCCAAAGATCTAGAGAAGATATGCAAGCTGGCCTAGCTTAGAACTCCTTTAATGCCCTCAGTATGCTCCAAGCACTAACAGTGGTCAGGCATGATTAAGCCACCATTATTAATGAATTGTGTGGGATTCTCTCTGCATGAGGTTTATGCCTCCTCTGTTTTGCTGTATACATATTCATCAGCTATGATCACCACCTAACTCTAAAATACAGGTATGTTGAAAATTGCCCTAATCTGGGCTTGCATAAATTTCTGTGATTCTAAGGTAGATGTCCTGCAGTACCCAGGACAAACAGCCGAGATGAAGAGAAGTTGAACTGACATGTTTATTCCATTTTACTTCCTACTTTTCGTTTTTTTGGGCTCAGTATGTTTAAAACATCAAATAGCATAACTTAACAGGATGAGGGAAACTGTGAAAGGTGATATCAGCAAACGGGAGCACAGCTAGAGAAAAGGAATCTCAAGGAGAACATGAGACATAAAGCTCAGAAAAATAAAATTAAACCGTTGTTCCAAAACAAACCATGGGGGCTCACAGCATATTTTACTGGGATGTGGGGAAGTCACATCCTAAACTCCTGTTTTTTCAGTGACCACAGAATCCTGACCCAGACTGAGACACAGCTTCTCTGATTGTGCATGAACACCAGCTGAAACTTATCTCCATGGATGGGAAATTCAACTTTTCTTTTACCAGCGTACCTTTTCTGAAGCTGTATAGGAATGACCTGCTGCTAATCACACCTGTAAGCTGCCAGCCTTGACAAAATTCACATCCATCACCTCCTGTCTTTTGGTTGTTACCATATCAAGTAAATACTTTCTAGCACCTCATGGCTGCTGGGACATAACTGTGCTGCTTCATAATTTTGAAATTTTCATATTTTGTCAAACACAGCTGAAACCAGTTTGCAAGCAGAGCAGTTCATGGAGAAAAACAGGGAATGACAGCATTGCTTAATAGTGTTCAGGGAGAGACATTTCTAGGTATACTGCAACATTTATAAGGACTACACATCCTCAGAAATCTTGAGCTGAACCATTTTAAATAATTTTGCATATTTATGCACAGAGTGGGCAAAGTTGCAGCCAGCTGATCATGTACACATTTTTAAAACTAACTGAAATGCACACATTAACATTTTCAGTGGTGCTTTGCTAACTCAAAATCCACCTGTGATATTCCAAATACTTCCAGGTTTTCTGGAACTCTTTATTAACCATCTCCTTAGCAGTACTGAAATGGTGCAGAATAACTTGGGATGCATCAGCAGTGGAAACTGAAACTGGACCACCCCAGAATTTCACAGACAAGTCAGTCATTCAGAGTAATAACTTTCAGATCATTAAGAGAATCACCCACACATGATCTAAAGAGGAAAAAATTCTAAACACCATTACAATTGTTGAGATACTCATAAGCCATTTCATTAAAAAATGTATTACAGGCTCATCAGCTTTTTACTAATTTGCTTGAGCTTTCCTAGAGCTCTCTGTTGTCTTTTCAAGGTAAGTCAACTTTTATTCCGAAGCCAAATGCTAGATGGAATGCCCTGAGATTCATAGCTTTTTCTGAAAATAGCCTTTCTGATCTTGCCTTGGCTGCCCACAGTGCTGCGTTGGCTGTCAGTGGGTTTGCATAATGCAATCTCTGCAGTAAATGGATTCCTTACTGAAAAGTATAACGTTTTAATGTCTGTGGAAATCATTGCAAAGAAAGCAATTTGTGTCTGGGACAGGCTTCAGTTTAACAGTCAATTTGACCAGTTTTAAAAGACTACTCTAAATATCCCCTTGAAATCATCAGTACAGCTACCACGGTACATCCCCAGAGACAGTCCTGAGCTAAGGAGAAAGAGAGCCCCAAATCTGCACCAAGGCTCTTCCCATGCATATGGAGAGAGCGAACCAAAGCTGGATTTGGGATCTCATGAGGACAGCAGACACCAGTGTGATGACCTGCTGACCCCTGCCTTTGCTCCCTTCCTAACTGTGAGCTGCCAGTGCTGGGGTCCAGGGTCAGCTAAAAGAGGAGCTGGCTTGGGCATGCCAGGGCTGATGACCAGACCTTGGAGGCTTTTGCTGCTGTGAGAGGGATAACCACCAGCATGAATGGACTTGCCCTCATCAAGTTTAAAACACCACCTTGTCCCACTCAGAGCTCCAATACTCTAAATTTAAAACTCAGTTTCTTCCCAACATCTCAGCAAAGAATTTTCAGAAATTATATTTTGAGGATCAGAATTAAATTTTTCTCACCACGGTACAGGGAAGTTCTTGCCACAGGAAACTCTTTGATGCCTCTAGTGAAGAGGCACTTGCCCTGAAATAAAGCCATACAGATTGCTCAGGAAAAATGGATACTGGACTCCAGCTGAGACATCCCTTTGCTGTCTGTGAAGATATTAACATATTCCAATAACCTACTTCTTTTAAAAGAACATGGTAATGCTGAGCAGTATAACCCTTGAGACTTCAAAGTTTAGGCAAAGGGTTAATACCCACTCACTGGCAGAGGACTTTGAGCTTATTGTGAGTACAAATTGTGATTCCTTTCCCCACATAGTTCCTATGCCTCAGTACTGGAGGATTTTTTTTAAAAGATATATGTGCAGAAAATTGTAAGTAAGTACTTCAGACACATATTCTCTTGTGTATCCTTGTAAAAAGGAAAGGGAAAAAGAAGTTATTATTTTTTTTGTGCCTAAATCTTTGAAGAATATGGTTAACTGAATAAAATACTAAAAATAAACACTTGGATCTTCTAACCAGAGCTTATATAGGAGATTAAATAATGCTGCATTATATGTAAAGATTCCTATAGGAACACCAGAGAACTGAGTATCCACATGTTGTTGACCATGGAATTTTAAACAGTGTTTTTCATAAGAGTCAAACTTACAAGGTAGAGAAATTTAAGAGGATTTGAAGGGCAAATGCACAAGCATGTCTGAAGGAAAGCCATTAATAGCATAAAATATTCGTCATAATAGCCTGATAAATGAGCTTTCATACATCCTCCTCAAGATTCACAGCATTTCAATATGCCTTTTTTTAATTACCAAATGTAAATGAATTGACCTTGAACATAACTTGAATGCTGGCTCATGATTCTTTACACGAAGTCTCAGTTCATTCAGCCGTGTCAGTGGAGTAAATTTACAGTCATTTTCCCTCTAATGCACAAGTCAGCAGAGGATGTTAAGGGTTCTTGCACTACAGTGTTCCTGCCAGTCAGCTGAGGGTATCTTCTACTTTCTGCCTGCAGTCTGTGGATGACTATTCTAAATACGTGTGAGCATCAGAAATGCAAATTTAAATCAATTTTGTAGAGAAAATAAAGAGGAAAATGTACAAAGGACCTTCAAAAATAGCTGCATTTCACTTTGTTGAGATACACCTTCCTCTTTTGCCATAGTAAATTTGTAATTAGGTAGAATTTATCTACCTTGGTACCTGCTGCATGTTCTGTAAGTGGCATAGCCCTGAGACAGGAACTGAGAGACTTAGACCATCAGAAGTTGCAACATTACACTCACTCCAATAACTGAGAATTCAATTCTGAATCAGTTTGGAAAAGCAACTTCTGTTTCCTATGTCCTTTTTATATTTCCACTTAAAGTTATTTTCCAGTTGTTGCATTACTGCTGCCTGGACTTAAAACTATTTTCCATTGTTTCCCGTCACTTCAGAGTAATTCCATCATTTCCCACAGTGCCTGGGAAATTAATTTCTTCAGGTGAACACAGGATTCATCTTTATACCACCCACACAATGTGTCAGACACAGAAAGGCCCACACCTTCCTAAAAAATTACCTTCACCCGGTCAGAACTGGCTCATCTTGACCAGAGATCCATCATTGGTGCCCCTGTGGCTCAGCATCCTCTGTCTCCACAAAATACTTCTCATTATATTAGAAATAAAAACTGTCCAACACAGAAAAACTGAAAACTTCTAGAAAAGGACAACAAAATAGCCCAGAAAAGTTCAGAAGAAGTATAGATGTTTACAGAAAAGCGTGTATCTTACCAAATTAGAATGAAGAGAAAAATAATGAGATCATTCCAGAGATGTCACTTTGCAATCAGTAACTGTGGCCTATTGCAAATGCTCTTGAAATAACCCTCTTCTAATTTGCTGGTGGTGTGAATTTGGGTTTGGAGAAAGGCCATATATCTTTTCATTATGAAGCAATTTTCTGATCCTCTGCTTTTATTACAGCTGTAGTCTTGACAGTCCATACCTAACCTTGATTATCATTTGATATTTATACAATGCTAACTGCAATCTTCTGCACAAAGCTGCCACAACCATCACAACTAACGATGCTTAATTCCACAACGGGATTCTTGCTTATTGTCTCCATTTGCCTTAAATTTTGAAATTTACTGCAAAAAGAGAGATAGATAGGGAGACACAAAGGAGAACCATCCAGGAGGTAAATGAGAAAAGGGACCTGTCAGCTGTAATTACTGTGGAAATGAAATACACAGCCTGTCTTAGTAATTCACACTCACCCACCATTTGTGTTTGGGATTTTTTAATAAAACAGCAGGCATATGTTTACATTTCTTATGACAGATATAATGTCTTATTTGTCTCCTCCTCTTCCAATGGGTTAAGTCCAAAAACTAACCTAAACTATTGTCTTACTGATATTTTTTAGAGCTTCAGCTCGAAGTTTCTCATTTTTCAGTAAAGTTGTATGGCATGTATGGCATTTCAGCATCACTCCAGCTTATTATCTCTCAAGCTTCAACATTCTTTTCTTCTAGATTTCATTATGAGTCATAGTTCATTCATTATTTTCTATTACTTCACTTTTAGTACTGACGTGCTAGACTGAAATATTCCAATCCATCCCATACTTGCATTATGTAGCCTGCTCGGGTTGTTTCTTTGAAATTTGTGTTTTTTCTTAAAAATGGGTAGATTAAATTGCTGCTACATGAACAAAAGAAAATGCTGGTAATAGGTACAAGTTAAAAGGCAAAAATATATAGAGAAAATCAGACACAGTAAGTAATACAGGAAAGATGGAAAGAAAAAGCAAGTTCTCTAAGGATTCCATGAAAATAAAACTGAATGCTCCTTTAGTGGGAGTCCTGCAGGTCAGAGACAGAACTGGCTTGCAAAGTCTACTTGTCATAGATTCAAACATTTTTGGATATAATTTGATTTCTGTGAAAGGATGATATTTTTTAGAACTTCTCCACTGCACTTGTATCCACACTAGCAGCATCTTTTCCAACACATCGCTCTTGTCTGTTGTATATGCCAGGATTGTCTCTTCTAGTTCTGTTCTCCATTCCTCATTCATCTCTTGCCTCGCAGTTGCAGTCTGCTCCTTCATCCCTGAAGAATAAAATAATGTCTATCCTCGTGGTGTATTTACAGATCAGGCAGACTAGAAATTAACTGGCTGCATTTTGAGTCAGAAAAGTCAAGAGTTTTATCACTCTGAGGTCCAGATGCCCAGGGAGAAAAGGTTTTAGTTGATGATCAGATGCTAAGGAGCTCCATAGAAAGGCAAGTGTGCACTTGCAATGAGTGTCTAGTCTAGTCTATACTGCATTATGGGAAAAAAATAATACTGGGAAAAGTAAAAATAAAAACCTTTTGGTTGTTATTGGGGACTGGGTTTATAACTGCAAGAAGAATATTCTCAGGACCACATGAAGTAGAATAGCATTAGTCTATAGGCATCTATTTCAAAGCTAAAGTTCTGCCAGTCCTTAAGACATATTCCTCTGTGAAATCTGTTACAATAGATTACAAATTCACATCCTCTGGCAGTTCATGGGACCAAGCATCAAGAAATACTCCACTCAGTTTTGAGGCTGAAATAGCACCACGTGCATTTTTGCACGCACAGTCACAGTTCTGAGTATTTATTTCTCTGTCTTTTTTGTTAAAACATAAATATATTCATATATTATAAACATATTTATGTTAATCACATTTTACCAATACATGTGTGTATTATATATTACATGCCTGATAAACTGGCTCTTTGAAAGAAGTGACCACTATTTGCATTATAATAAATACTCTATAAATACTGGAAGAAAACCTACTGCTTTTCTTCACTGTAATAAGATTACCTGTTTCCTAAATATCCTGAGAAATGGCTAGATAAGAATTCTTTTGTGTCTTTGGGAAGCTGTGGATGTAATACATAATGAAAGCTGTTTTTACATGACAGAGTACTCAAAAATCATTTTGAGCATAAAGTCATCATTTCCCACTTCATTAGCTTTTCAAACATATCAAAATTGCCAGTACCAAACAAATGTTCCCTCTTAATGTGATCAATTTTTAGTATTTCTGTATGTTGCACAGTAAAACAACAGTTTCAAATTAAGCATTGCTTTGGAATGTGGAAGCTGAGCAATTCATACTTTAAAAACTGATGGTTTTATTGGAGGATTCTTACGCTTCTATTTTTATTTTTTTAGGGACAGTTTGTCAAAATCTAGATCAGTAAACCTGCCTGCTTCACCAGAAATATTGACTATTTGCATCTACTTCACTGAGTGCAATTCATGAGGAACTCAGAGGATTTACCCTAAAATTACTAGCAAAGGTTCATAAATCCATTTCATTCTGCTTTATTGCCAAGCACTATTCTTTTGTTTCATCCCATTATGGTAAACTGGTGCAAACTGAAATAAAAATGTGAATCATGATACATTGCTGCTAGCAAAGTCCTGGTTTTATACAGTTCTGCAGATTATTTTAAGAGAGCATTGAAATATGATGTTAAAACATACTCGTTTGTGTCTGAAATAGCAGTAAGTATGAAGCAGGTCAAAGCAGAGTAGTATAACAATGCTTCTTTGACCTCTCACAAAATTTCGTTAAATTTATGGGATGATTTTAGTCCTTTGTGGATCTGACCTCCAGCATGGAGCTGGAAACCTTCCAGGCCACCATTGTTGGTACATTCCAGTATCATTGTTGCATCTAGACCATTTTAATTTCTGCCTGTGTCAGTCTGAAGTAACAAGCCCTCCTGCTCCATCACCAAAGGAAAACACACTGATCTTACCAAAGTCACCTGCTTGAAGTTCCAGACTTCATGCAGAGGACTCACAAATATCAGTGGTCACCCTGCTCATGCCTTTCTGAGATACTAATAAAGCTCAGATTGCAAAAGTGTAAAACAGTACTGCACTACAAGCTCCACAAGTGAACCAAAGAAAACTCTCTTACATGGAAAGGAATGTATGATATCCTATGGGACAGTAAATAAACCAGGCAGGGTGGCAACACCCTGCACAGTATGACAAGGCATGAAACCCTGGATGCAGCAGCCACTAAATTACTAAAATCCAGCACAACTGTGGGAATTGAGTTCATGGATATGGAAACACCAATGGTAACTAGATTCCATAGTACCTTAACAGAAATATTGGGGCTTTATGTAGTCACTCAAAGCGTTTCCTTTTGTACTTTGTTTTTCTTTACTTAGCATGGAGGGGTTTTGCTGTATCTTGAGACTTTGCCTCAACAAATCCCTGATGCCAAGACAGGAGTGTGTTTTAATCAGTGGGTTGGAGGTTTATGCAGCTGCTCTGTGCCTTCCTCTGTGCTTGCTGGTACAAAGAAAAGGGAGCAGAGCCATCCATCCACGACAGTCAGCACCAAACCTGCGCCACTGACCCCAGCTGGGCTTGAACCAAATCAACTGTGGGTTCTCTGAACAAAGTACAGGTACAGATTCATTTATTAACTATACAGATAACAAGAAGTATTCATCTTGAAGCAAACAAAAGCTCTATTTATGTGTGAAATACCAAAGAACCAAAGAAATACCAAGATTTGGCCTTCACATTTTCTTGTTTTGCGCTGTAGTTATGCGCTAAAATATTTGACCTGTTCAGGTGTCTGTGACTCTGAGTGAAATACCATCTGTATTTCATGATCATTCAGTAAATAACTTCTGGCAGTGCAGTTAAAAAGAGTCATAAACTGTGTGATTTATTTGATAATGGAATAATGGTCTCCTTTGCAAACCCAGACTTTGATTTATCTGCACAGAATTTTTACCAGCATGACACAGATGAAATTGATCATATTTCAAACATACTCTGAAGGAAAACTGGGGTGGGGCACTTAAGAAGAAACTTAAATTAGAAACTCACATTTTAAAGAAAAAAGCTTAGGCAAATGTACAATAAATTGAACAGCAGAAGCATGATTAAAACTCCTCACAGAAAAAAAAAAACTATTCAACTCATCCTATGTGAATTGACAAAGATTAAGCACTGAAATGGTTCTATATGCTGAGAAACATCTTTCATAACTCACATAATATTGCAGATAATTAAAAATCTGATAACTTATTTAGTGACAGGGATAATACTGAGCATAGAAAGTGGTACAGATAAATCATTCTCATGTTACAGATCAAAATATAGAAGGCAATTGAATAGTTTTTATTAATACATGACGATGACTTTGCCTAACTCATTTGAATATATATATTTACACTTGTATATGTACAGTGCAATTTACATGCAATTAAATAAAAAAAAGGTTCCTAACAAATTAATACCTGAGTATTGAATATTTAAAGCTAAAGATACCTAAATGTGTAAACTATCTAGATAATTCAGGATATGTGAGATGAAACAGAACATTTAATTACTATTAAAGAACACAAAGTCCCTCAGTCCTAAAGCATACATTTCAATATTTACATTAAAAAAAAAAAAAACAAACAGTGTTGCAATATAGAATTCCCTGGGAATAAAAACAATTAGAATATTTGCTAATTAAAGATAACTGAAGACCAGAAAGTACACTGAGGTGTGGTCTAATTCTGATCTGTTTATGAGGAAAAATTCAAGGTATTTAAATTTCTATAACTTAAGTGTTTCTCATTCCCTCTGCCCCCATCACAGCTGGTTTCCATTTCAGATCTGTGAGTTCTCTGAGAACAGACCCATGTACTTTGGCATGATTTCTTTCCCCTGCTTCCATGGTGCTGGGTCATTGAAGGCATGCAGTGTGCAGACTCCTCTTGGTGCTTAAACCACTCAGCTACCCAGCAAAGCAAAAAGGTCAGTTCCACAATGGCAAAATTCATCAAACCTTTTCTTAATCTGCTATTTCATAAACTCTCCGAAGGGCTTCCTGCTTTTGACACCTTACTCTCAGTTCATATTGAAATTCCCAAACCAAAGTGACATTCTGTAAGGACAAATATCCTGTCACAGCCTGGCAGAGCTGTGCTAATGGAACTTTAGTTCTATTATCTAGTTCCATGCTAATAGAACTCCCTGAGTATCCTCCTCATGACACCAGGTTTCTAAGTAGTGTCCTGGGAGTCCAAATGAAGAAAGAACTCAAACTAAAGTAAATATTCATGCATTATTAAATGCATGTTGTTAAAAAGCCACCACACAGGCCACCCCTTCTTTCCACCTCACATCCTGCAGGCTTTCCAGGGTCTCTCACCTTGAAACTCCTGCCAGGTTTGTTCCTCTCCAGGGTACAGCTATGCACTCTGTGTGAACATAAAGCTAAATCAGGCACTTCACATTTCACTGTCATTCGATGTGGAAACAGTTTTAACTGATCATTATTCTTATATAGCACTCAGCTCGTACTTCTGCTTATGCTATCAGCTTCTATTAAATTCTCTGTAATATGTGATTCATCCAGAAAAGATGCATTTACTGTTTTGCGTCTTTATTCAGGTAGATGGACACTTTCAGTCCCAGTTTTGTCACTGTTCCAGGACTTTTCTGCCTTCATCCCTGCTCTTATCTCAGTTTAGAGCTGGGTAGGACAGGCAGCAGCAGCCCTGGACACTTGGCTTCCCCCCAGGTCCCTGCATTCCACCCCAGGGCCAGCCACAGCCACCTCTCCTGGACTGATGTCCTGGGGTGGCTGACAAACCTCTGACAATTAATTAACAAAACCCCACCACAGTCAAGTGCCACTGACAAAAATCTATGGATCTTGCCCATAGTCCAAAGTATGTTTTCACAGAAAAAATACCTTGCACAAAACCCTGAACTGCCATTAATACAGTCTATTTGCCTTCATTTACCCTCACCTTTAATACAGAGCAAGTTTCTGTCAGTCACTTAAAAACAGCAAAGTCTAATTGCAATTTACCAACAAGGCTTTTATTTCTAAAATATGTTATGTAGATAAGGAATACTTGAAAGCTTAATGACTTCTTACTAGATCAGTGATCTAACACATAAAGGTGTTTGTCTTTTTAAAGGAAAAACAAAGGTTTTAGGCTCCAGTCTCATTTCCTTTGAATAATTTTTCAAAAAATTTAAAAAAGGTAGAAAGGCTTTATTTAGTTTTAACAAGGTCAACAGACCAAAGAAAAAAAAAACTAAAATTAAAATAAACAGCTGGTACCAGAGTAGGGGAGAAAGCAAACCAAAAAGCAATGTAAGCTTGAGAGTCATAGGAGTTTTACTATTTGAAACCTCAACATTATCCAACACTTTGCTCAAAAATCATGCCTGTTTTAAAATTCAATATTCACTTCCCCTCCATGGAGTCTGAATTCAGCCTAAGCTCCCACACTGCTTTTATTGACCACCCCCTGAAGCCACTACCACCACTGCAGCTGTAGCCAGGGACTGGCTGAGCTGGACTTTTTCATGTCCAGTTTTGCCACCATTTGAGCACATGAGGGATTTATAATATGACACTTCTCAACCAAGTGACAAATTCTGAAACAAGAAGGTCAGATGATCTCAGAACCATCTCAGTATCAAAATAAAATGTATTTCCATGCAGATTTTTATGATAGCTGTCTTTATTTCTTAAGGGAATTGTCCCAGCTTGAGTGAAATGACACTCTGAGTTATTCAGCAAAAAGTGAATATGACCAGTTCTTGTACTGGTGGGTCACCCCTGTCAGACTGTCTTGATAAATAGAAAAGTCTGTCAGCACACAACAGAGAAGATTTCTTTCAAATTGAGCACGCCCCAGAGAATACTTTTTGTCTGAAACATACTGATGTATAAGTTATCTTCTTCATTAACAATACAGAAAATTTTACTGGGAATTGCAGGAGGGAAAAGATTAAGAGTATTAAATTTTATGTGGTTATAGAGTCTGGCACATACTCTCAGAATTATACCAAAATATCCTATCAATTAAAAAACAGAAGTGCTTCCTTCAGCTGTAGCCATTATTCTAACTCCTTGAGCAAGCTCAAGAAAATGTTTCTCATAAAGGTTCGTCACATTTTCAGAAGTGTGCAGCTCACAACAATGCACAGGTGGACAACATTCAAATTTTAAATTGTTGTAGGTAAAATCTTTTTTTTTAAAGCCTGAAAATACAGCTAAGTGAAACTTACATATTTTCTGTACCTTTCTTTTCTCCCAAATATTCCAATACTCAAAAACTCTATTACATTCAACACATCATGGAATTTTCAAAGTTTCAATTCAGAATTGGCATTGACCCCTACTTCTAGTGGCTTACTCCTACTCATTTTAGTTCAGAAATAGAGAGAGGATGTAAGAAAATACCATTATCAAAGATACCTTGAAAGAAGTACAGTTCTACTGAATTTCAATGGATTATGTTGGAGTTTTAATTCAAAAAACAAAACACTATCTTGTGGTTACTTTTTTCCCTCAAGTTTGGACCTTGAAAGGCTGGTAATTTTTTTCAGTATATTATAGGATGAAAAAGAGAAGGAATTGAATGTTATTCCACATTTTTGACTCAGAGCTCACCAATGGTCAAAAAGTCAGACAGACTGGAATGAAAAATAGGATTTTGAGTCTTTACCACTGCATTGTTTATGTCTGTGAATAAAGGTCAGTGCATTATCACATCCCATAGTAAGAGATTACTGCAGCAGTACCAACAGGCTGCCCTTTGAGCACTTTGACCCTAAAACATCTATGTTGGCAAACCAGGAAGAAACCAATGAAGATGACTTTTCCCTCTGAGCTTGAATGCCAGACTACCACTTCAAAACTTGAATTATAAAGCCAGGTCCAGAGGGGAAATATTGGATCAGCTGCTTTGGGCTGTTAGAAAGGCACAGTCAGGCATGCACCAAGGGCAGGGCTTGGCCTTGGGGTTTATTTCATCCAGGTTTTGGTGCTTTATCAGGAGACCACAGCTTTGTGACTCCCTGGATTATGCCAGGTTACATTCTCCAGCTGTCAGGACTTCCCATGGAAAGAGCAATAATAATATTGATATATATAGTAATACACATATATATACACACACACACACATATATACACATATATATATGCGTGTGTGTGTATATAAGAATACACAGTCAAGCTCACCAAAAATTTGGCAGAATTTTGGCTTGGAGGAAAAAACAGCTTTGTGGTCATCACTCCTTCATATGTCACTGGAGTAACCATGCAATTTATAAGGCTTGAGTTTAACAACTGGCAAGTGTTCTGTGTTACTGCTGGTTTATCACTTACTGAAATTGTTTTAATAACAGTCTTTATAAATTTATTATAGAAGTCATCTAGCAAGGTTTTAATTTTCTCCAGACATGCTAGCTCTTAAACCATAAGACTGTCAGACTTTTTGTTCAGAAAGCCTTCACAGAAACAAGATCACAAATATCAAAATAATTGAATTTACTCAGGTTAGTGTAATAATAAAGTGTTCTGCTTTATGTAAATTCCTATGAAAGCCAGACAGACCAAGTAATCACTGATGATATTGCCAAACACTGGCACAGAAGCAGTGTCATATTAATAAAGCGTTTCTGAATTGCTTCATCCTGCAAAGAAGGATGCTCCACATCCATAAGTGGAGCATGGATGAAATAGGTATCAGCATTCACCAAACTGGAATACCTAATCCCATTTTAAAAAAATCACTCTGCTAATTCACTTTTCCTTCTAAATAAGCAGAGAAGCTAAATATAAACAAGATTCACTGTACATTTTAAAAATACACTTTAAACAACTTATTCATATCAATCAATTTCAGCCAAGGATAAGGGGTTTTGAGAGTCTATATGATTTTATCTAAGAGCAGACCTGCTGATTCAGAGGCAATCACTCTCAGGATTATCTCTGATTATTATGGATCCACCAAAAACACACGTGGACCAGAACACAGAGAAATTAATTAATGTGAGTGAAACTGAACCAGCAGCTGCTGAATAAAATTCTGTCAAAATATCCTCCCAGGGAATGTTTCTATAAAGTATTAATAAAGTGTGCCCACTGCAGCAATACAATATGGATTTATCCCAAAGGAGTATGAATAGGGGCATCTTCCCATTAGAGGGCAAAAAGCCTTTTTTCTGTCTGTTTAGCTCCAATGAAATTGCATCCAGTGGTGAGATCCCATCCATCAGATTGTTATGTGGCAATATTGGTGGCAGCCATTGTTTGCAAGAAATCTTGAAATATAATGAAGCAATAAGATAAACAGGAAGGAAGGGAGAGTTTCGGAGCAGCCTTGTGTGTGTACTTGTTATTCTTGCCACTTGCTGTGAATATCACTGGGAAAGGTCATTTGGATTTAGCAGTTCACAGCATCATGAACTGCTGGCTCAGATAAAGGCATTAGACTGTGGAAGATGATAATATGTTCTTCCTTCTCTAAGATATTAATCTAAGCTACACCTCTTGATCTCTAGACAAGAATTTTAATTTGCCCAGCAAGGATAACACTGAACACCATCAAAATATTTTCTTTTGATAGTGGAGCACTAGCACAGAAATGCCTTTTAATGACCCATTTAAATCCTACTGTTTACAGCAGATTAGTGCAGCCGTGCAGTGCAGCCAGTCTAAGGACACTCACTACCCCATAATTGTGTGGATGCTACCAAAAATCACCTCCACAGAACTGTGTCTACCAAAAATCACCTCCACAGAACGAACTATGTCTACCAAAAATCACCTCCACAGAACTATGTCTACCAAAAATCACCTCCACAGAACGAACTATGTCTACCAAAAATCACCTCCACAGAACTGTGTCTACCAAAAATCACCTCCACAGAACTATGTCTACCAAAAATCACCTCCACAGAACTATGTCTGGCAGAGACCTGAAAGCTGCTCACTGTACTTTTCCTGACTATGAAAAAAGCATCATGTTATTTTCATGACTCACATCACTTGAGGAACTGATGTGATAGATAAATAAATTGCTAGATTTCAGCTTGTTTTCCCTCTTTCCTCTATTGTCGTTCTTGAAACAATTCACTTTAATACCATCTGCAAGGAGATGATGGTAACACCCCCAAAAGAGTGGGGAAATAGCACTGACCTGTCTGTGGGCATGACTTTGGGAAAGATGTTTCACTTCTCCCACAGCTCCTCTGTACACATCCAGAAATTCATTAATTAACAATGAACAAGCTTCCTAGATTTCCATAGTGGTTTCTGAAAATGAGGTTCAGGTGACTCCTGCATCCTTTAGGAATCTAGGTTGAACCATATATTAAAATTACTATCTGTTTCCTGCACATTAGCTGCAAAGTAAAATAGTTTAATGCAAGGTATTTTACATGCATCAGCATTCAAAATTTGTGAAAGAGGGATTGAAGGTTTGATAGATCCTTGACAAGACTAAGCCAAGCTTTCAGTGTATACTAAACACCCAAGTTAGCACTTTTCTTACCAGCTGCAATATTTTCCATGCTCGCAAAAAAAACATACTTCAGGAACAGCAAAATTACATGGGGTAGTGTAAAAGCACGATCCTTAAATATTAAAAACAAAACCACAAAACCCAACAAACCAAGAAACAATGACCAAAACAAAAAAAAAAAAAAAAAAAGACAACACATTAAAAAAATTATTATGATTTTCCTGGTCTTATTGCTTTTAGCTTTAGATGATTAGTCCCTCAACATTTCTCAAGTTTCTCAAGATTCAAGAAAGTAATAAAATTAAAGACCTAGAGCAAAGCTACCTTCTGCTCACCATGTGTGAAATTTTCAACATTTTAAGAACTATCAAAATGTGTTTTAATTATTCTTCACTTTTTTCCCCAAATCAAGAATAAATAATAAGAAACATTTTGAATTTCTCCATTTAATCACTGAAAAATCAGTCAAAAGCTCTAACTCTATTTAGTATCTGGCTCTAACAGTAATTAGCATCTCAAGCAGTACCAAATACAATTAAAATGTGCTTCTAAGCATTCACATCATGTAATTTCTTTTGTATCTTTATGTTCCAACAGGAGAGAAGAAAAATATTTCTGTGCCAAAAAGTAGCAGAAGAAAAGCAAATTACTACAAAACTGTATAAATGAGAAACTTAGAAATGTGTTTTAGCATTTCTAGATTAACTTATTTGAGTGAGGTCTAGTTACCAAATGCAAGGTCAAATTGGTTTTGTTTAGAACACACCACGTTTGACAAGAAGCACTTCAATGAAATGAGAACCAGCCAGAACTAGTTTAAAGAACTGCTATTGTGATTTTCAGGAACTTCATAGAAACTATTTCCTGGGATTTTTTGATATCAGAGAGATGGCTGAAATGGAAGCATTGCATGGCCATTTTTGAACAAGCGTTTGCATCCAGAGCCTCGACCATGATTAATATAAGAGCATTTGCTGGACTTAAAATCCATAAAATAGAAGCTTTCCAGGATTCCCAGTCACACCATAGCAGCAATGGTCAGCAGCAGGAAGCAACTGCATAAATGAGACCCAGCCTGAACAATGTTTGCTTGAGATTTATCTGTTTATGCTGGACAAACTTGAACAATGGGTTGTTAAAAGTTAAAATATTTAGAATTCACCCAGAGTAAAAAGCCGAGTTTGACAACTGTGTCCCTGCTCCCACCAATATTTAAGTATTTACAGACATCTGGGAAATCTTTTTGAAGCAGAGTCATTTCTCACTGCATTTCCAGGGTTTACATGCACATCCCAGCTAAACTTTGTCATCGATAACCTTGAAGAAAATTAAAGAACTAATTTGATAATATTATTAAATAATTTAAGACCATATTTCTAGAAGTACTACAGTGCCTTGAAAATTTGATTCACTGTGGGGAAAAAAAAATAACAAACACCCCAGAAGGCAGCTGACGGGCCAATACAAAGAAGCTTTGGAAGTGACCAGTATCCAAATTAGAACCATGACCCAAATCTCACGTGGCTCTGAGCAGCAGAAGTAGCTTTCAGGAATGCTTGTGTGAATCCTGGATCCAGATAAGAACAGTGTGTGGTTTCACAGAACTCATGACACTTAAGGTAAAGACTTACTGAATTACCAACAACATTTAATAAAAGTTGGTAAGAGGTCTGTTTTCAAATCAGCAGTGAATTTGACATTTACCATATGTTCACACATGGCTTTCTTCCCTGTTTGAACAGTATAAAAACTTCCCATAAAGCTTCACTAATTAAATTAAAATAAAAAATGACAAACAGGATGAAGAGCTGACAGTTTTTGTAAGACCAAGCCAGGCTAAGTATTTATCTTAAATCCTAATAGCACCATCTGATGGAGGATCACCACAACACTACAGCAGAGATTCAAAGTGTGCTAGACATTAATTTGAAAATATTTTAATATATTTCTTTATTTTGTGTATTAAGCTGTAAACACAAGAATACAGAATAGCAATGATCTGCTAAATAAACCTAAAGCAGATTATATTTTAAGTCAAGAAAAATTTGATTTAGTAGGAAGTAAATCCAGTCTGAGGTTAAGCCAAACAGAAGAAAAGCAATTTCTTTCCAGACCCCTCTTTTATAAGTCTGGACAATAAATTTAAACACATCTTGTAACCAATTCAAGTCTTTATGGCCCTTGAGCACACAGGTTGCCCACACAGGCTAAAGTAAAAGTGAAGAATAAACTTTTGTGCTCCCTTAGAGGGCACCAAGTAGAGCAATATTTTTAATATGTGATTCACTAAATACCAGAATGGTGTAAGAGAAGAGCACAGGCATCACAAGGGCAACTGGAGGAGAAACCTGAGGGTCAGAGAGCTGCATGGAAGATACACCAAATATCTAATCAGGAGAGTGTTAAACAAAAATTAATTATATAAATATAAGTAGGTCCACATTTAATTCGGTTGGGATTACAGTTCCAGATAAAAAGAATTTACTCTGCTTTGCCATATCAGATGGGCCTTCAACTCAAAGGCTCCTCATCCCAGCTCAGCCAGGAAGAGTAAATTCACAAAGAGCAGGCCTTCCCTTTGGCAGCCCTAAGTGCCTGCAGTTTGGACATTCTCTCTGTTGCCAGATTAGTTACTGAGTCCTTAAATACCTCCACACATATGGAGAATTTGGCCCAATCCTTCAGCTTTTCTACTTTCTGCCATGCCTGGCCAGTCTCCTTCAATCCATTGCCTCTACCAGATCTGAAGAGATTCCAGATATGATCCCTTTTTATTTTAACTCAACCTTTCCCCCCTCCCATTTTCTAAAAGGTCAAGAACCTAAAAAGTTACTTTAACTTTGAAAGTGCACAACTCCAATACGCTTTTCCCCTTTACTGGAGTGTAACACCAAGAGTAAAACTGTGAGTCCAAGAGAACTGCTCCACTATCAACGTGGAAATCCAAGGATCTGCTGCCAGACCTCATTAACATAATGCTGTGAATCATCAGAACAGTACTAAATAAAGCAAAAGGGGGGAAACCAGAAAAAGAGTGATAGGTGCTTGAGACAGAGCAGACAGTGGGAAATGTAGAGGAACCTAGGAAAAAATAAGTTAATTAACTGCTCCTACATAGTCAGATAAAACCATGTGGATCACCACACAAGGGTTCTATTGCTGCTTTGCAGAAACAGGTTGGATTTTAGGTGCCCTTGTGTTCAGACTAGTATGAAGAAGAAGCATTTTGATCTGTTGACTTGTGAGATTAGGAATACCTTTAGTTCCTGGCATATACCCTGAAGAAACCTACATCATCCAAGGAAATACTGATATTGTTATTGATCTGCTTTAAACCAAACAAGGACAAGAAGTGTCCACAGAGATTGTGGAGCAGCTCACAGGGCTGGATGAACACAGGCTACTTAGGAAGGACAGGCCAGGAAGGCAAGGAAGGAAACTGTCCCTGGGTGGAATGGACAGCACCTGGAACGGGAGGGATGATGGACGGCAGCTGGAATGGGAGGGAGGGATGAACAGCTGGAACGGGAGGGATGAACAGCTGGAACGGGAGGGATGATGGACGGCAGCTTGAACGGGAGGGATGATGGACGGCTGGAACAGGGGGGATGGACGGCTGGAACGGGGGGGATGGACAGCTGGAACGGGGGGGATGGACGACGGCTGGAACGGGGGGGATGGACAGCTGGAACGGGGGGGATGGACAGCTGGAACGGGGGGGATGGACGACGGCTGGAACGGGGGGGATGGACGACGGCTGGAACGGGGGGGATGGACGGCTGGAACGGGAGGGATGGACAGCTGGAACGGGGGGATGGACGACGGCTGGAACGGGGGGGATGGACGGCTGGAACGGGGGGGATGGACGGCTGGAACGGGGGGGACGGACGGCTGGAACGGGGGGGATGATGGACGGCAGCTTGAACGGGGGGGATGGACAGCTGGAACGGGGGGGATGGACAGCTGGAACGGGGGGGATGGACGGCAGCTGGAACGGGGGGGATGGACGGCAGCTGGAACGGGGGGGATGGACGGCTGGAACGGGGGGGATGGACGGCTGGAACGGGGGGGATGGACGGCTGGAACGGGGGGGACGGACGGCTGGAACGGGGGGGACGGACGGCTGGAACGGGGGGGATGATGGACAGCAGCTGGAACGGGGGGGATGGACGGCAGCTGGAACGGGGGGGATGGACGGCTGGAACGGGGGGGATGGACGGCTGGAACGGGGGGGATGGACGGCTGGAACGGGGGGATGGACGGCTGGAACGGGGGGGATGGACGGCTGGAACGGGGGGGATGATGGACAGCAGCTGGAACGGGGGGGATGGACGGCGGCTGGAAAGGGAGGGATGGACGGCTGGAACGGGAGGGATGATGGACAGCAGCTGGAACGGGAGGGATGATGGACAGCAGCTGGAATAGGTGGAGCTCTGCCTGGGGAAGGGAACGAGCCAGGTGAGAGCTCCTGGGTCAGGGGTGGGGGCAGAGCACCGTGGCACAAATTGCAGGAGGTGACACCTTCAGACAACTGTTACAGAAGGAGCCCCACATTTGCAGGTCTTGGTTCCCCCTGGATCCTTTTCCAGCCCTGTATCTGCTGGAAAGGCACCAGCAATCCCCACATCAGGGATGTGTTGAGGATAACTTGCTGACACATCCGATCCAGGAGGCAGCAGATGCAGGTTCTCTGCTGGACCTGATATTTGCAAAGATCTGGCTGGGGATCTGAATGTAGATAAAATCTGAAGCAGGGCCTCAGAGATGCTGCAGAATATCTGACCCTGGAGAAACCCAAACCTGACTGGACAGGGCCCTGAGCAATTTGATCTAATTAACTTATCTTTGTAAAGTGGTTTGGATTAGAAGAAGACCTCAAGAGGAACATTTCAACTAGAGCTGATCTTTATTTCAGATAAATCTACTTTTAAAATGCTTTCCAAAGGCATTTTTTTCAATAAAATAGAGGTCTCTTAAGATATGCTTTAAGGAAAAAAATTACCAACAGGTTTTTGTTAGAATTATTTCTCTGAATCTCAGGATAGAAAACAAAACAAACAAGCAAGTTTCTTCACAGTTGTACCTTTCTGAAACCAAACACACAAAATGTTAAGAAGCAAGATAAATGATAACACACTGCTGGGTTCAGAGTATTGTGCAGTGTGGAAATAAATAACAGACATGAGAGTGAATTCTGAAGCAGAAGACGTAAGTAAAAATAATGGAAAGAAAGAAAATGGAGAACAGGACACAAAGGCTGAAGCCATCCTAGTTATGCCTGTTTTGAAAAGTAGAATCCTCCAGTGGAAAATAAAGGCAGCCAACAAGAATAGACCTTGGAGCCCAAGTGTTTGGAACTAAGCACACCTGCTGTTCAGTCAGCTCCTCACGTCCTCTCTCACAACCTTGCTCAAATAAATGCTTCCTGCTTTGCATTCACAGGACAAAGGAAAATGGGACATTTTTTGCAATAAAAATTTAAAAGGCTTGTTACAGCTTTTTTACTGCCTTTAGTACGCATTGATGTTTATGCTTCATTACTTTAATTTTTGGGTTTTTATTACTGTTAGTGCCCTAAAGTTAAGGTGGTAAACTACAAGCTTTTAAAACAAGCAGATGCTTCCTTATGGTGGAAAAAGACTGAAGTTATTTTTATGCCAAGAATAAATTTTAACTTTTAATAGCCTTCTGGAAAAAAGTCTCTTTTTGAAGCAGGCATAAAATACATGAATTATTTAATATCTGTAATTCATTTATAAGACTGGAAATCCTTTCTAGACGTGGTGTTAGCATGGTCACTAATGCATCAATAAGAGCATGAACAGGTCAAAATCATCCTTGTCATGACTCTATTGACTTTATTGAAGTTCTGCAAGAAAGAGTATTAATTACCTGAACAGTGCAAGAACGCAACATTTTCAGTTTCTTTTCAAACTTTACACAGAATACAATACATTGTGAAGTACACAAAAACACTGAAACAAAACAGAAACACCAACAAAGAAACCAAACAAAAAAAAAAAGAGAGAGAGAGATAAAAATAAAAACTATATTGTTCTGTAAGTTACAAAATGTTTTCACCTTTTAGGAATTTTTCAGTTGTGGTGGAGATTCAACTACTTCACAAGCACTGCTTGCTCCTATTGTCAGGTTCTACTCCTTTTGGCAATACTGCAAATATTAATGCTATCTTTGCATAAACTAGCTCTTAGTTTGTTTCTTCATTGCATGTTATGCTCTGGTGAAAGGGTTGTTTTTAACAGATACTATGAAAAATTCACTACTGAAGAATATTAAGAAATTACAAAATTACAAAGATGTTTATTCTCTGATCATTATTTTTGAAAATTATTACTTGCCTGCTTCCAAAAGCAATTTGATGCTGGACAAACAAGATTTACTGACTATGAATATATAAAAATGTAAAATCACTCATTTGGATAACTTTTCAGTTTGTTTATTTTTGTAATTTGTAATACGTGTAAGATCAATTCTTGAAATTAATACTATCAGAAACAAAAGCCCTCAAATTACTCTTTTTTGTTACGTGGTGAAATCAAGATAAATAAATCAATTACAATTGACTTAAATAAATTACATTCTCTAATGAGTAAAATAACTGTATTTTAAAAACTGAGTAAGATCAGAACACAGTGCTATTACAAAGCCAGAGAGGTGAATTTTACCCAGCATTACCCACCTCAGGTGAGAGCTCTGTAGCTCAGGGCACAAAGGCTGCTTTGACTTGTTTTCAAAGAAAACACTTTATTGACTGGTTTTTTTTTTCCCCATTACATCATTCAACTTATTTCGAGCCCACAGTTTTTCTTTCTTGCGGCCCAGAATGAGTTTATGAAAGATTTACAGTAATGATAAAGAAGCATTTCCCTCAGAACAGAAAGCTGAAGGAATCCAAATGGTGCAGAGACATGAACATCCATCCACCAGTTTCCTTAATTCCATAAGGCCACACAGACATCGACCAAACACACAGAGCCTCAGTTCAACCATTTGGGACACTAAGCTGGTGTCTGGCACTGCTCATTTATAAGATCATTTTGCATATATTCTATGTTTTAACATGGGAATAAGATATATGACTCCGAAATGCATATACTCCTATTTAGAAAATAAATCCATACAATGCCCATTTTGTAAAAAAAAAAAAAAACAAACCCATAAAATGACATGGGAATGCAGGAATTTATCATTGAAGACCAAAGTATCTTGAAAAAGTAGCTCATAATTTTTCACATTACCTAGCTACTTTTAAAGATTCCATTTGTTTTTTCTATTAGAGATGTTTGGGTGTTTACTTCAATATTCAAAAACAAAACATCCCACAAGTCAAAATAATTAAATTCTCACATAATTTCCCATAAATGTTAGTTTATTTTCATAAATTTCTACCCTGTGGGCCCCCCTGGCCCCATACTATAGGTTTTATATTATTTATTTGATGCACACTGGCTGATGTCTGATGTACATTTATCTGCACTGCCAAGATGTGTGAGATAACTCATCCTTCAGTAGGTATGAGTTCATACTCAAACAGATGGAGAACACTGAAATTCCAATACATCTTAAGATACTGAGGTCTTTAATTTAGTGTATTCCCCAGTACGGTGACAAATAGTGAAAACAGTATCCTAAAACCAGAATCTTTTCAATTTCTTCAAGGCTGTAAATTTCATTTAGTTTTTTAGAACAGATCTATTTTCAATTTGTGACTCAGGGGAAGATGAGGAAGCCTTCAGAATGTATAACACTGTTACAGAAAAGAAATCCTTAAAACTCTTCTGCATTTTTGACAAAGACTATATTAAAAAATTGTCATCATTTTAGGATTCCTAAAAAATTCACCTGACTTTATTAATAGATGCTGCTCTGTCTTGAGGCAGGATCTTGATTTTGAGTCAAGTAATTGTAGAAAACACTGAGGACAAGGCTATGTAAATAAAACCATCTCAGTGAAAGTGGGATGCCTCTGTCAGACACACAGAACACTGCAGCGTGCTGAAATTTTCTCTCATCCTTAGACGTAAATCCAGATGGGAGTATTTCAAAAGCAAAGACAACTAGTAGGAAAATGAGATAGGAAACAAGGAACAGATCATAATTTGAGTGTTGCTATTCATGCCTTCGGCAGTTCACAAGATAAAAATGAAATGTGGATAGCTTGGTGACATGGTTCTATTTTACTTGAAAAAAATAGCCCTGAATCTCTCTGATTAATTTACATGTCAGACTGCACAAACAGAAAGATGAGATTTTAAGAGGAGCAACATAGCCTTAACAAGCTTATACATCAACATATTTTATTTCACATGAAAGATCCTTTTTTAACTTTGACTAATTAGTACTGACAACAGGACAGATGAACAAGGAGATTAAAGTCACCCCTTGACACTACTTTTACACAATGACAAGGTCAAAACTAGCATAGATTTAGGTGATACATAAAAAAGAGGCTCAATCTCATTCACACAAATTACCTCAACAATTGGTTTTCCAATATGCAACTAAATTTCATTTGTTATGATTTCTGCACAGCATCAAGAAAATAAAGAACACTGATTAAAATTCAATCTGTTATGTCATTTACTTAAAGACTCAATGAAATGCAGAGAAATACTGTTAATGTATTACAAAATTCAGAAAATTTTCTGCTGGGCTAGACAAGGTCTCAGGCATCTATTAAATCTACAGAAACAGAAAAACAACTTCATTTGTGGTCACTTCAACCTCAGCTGCCATACTAAAGTTGAAAATAGGTACGTGCTCCAAACCTGTCCTTGAGATAACAGAAAATAATCAAGACTTCCTTAGTCTCAGCTCTTTAGGTTTTGTCCAAACACTTGTACTATGAAAAAATAGGATTACTCCAACTGGTCAAGGAGTTTCCTTTCAGAAATACCAGATGCAATCAAATCAGTTCTGGCAATCTAGCCTTATTACTCATAACCAAATTCTTTAATGGATTATCCTCCTGTAATAATTAGTTTTAAGATGGAAGAGGTATCAGCTGATGGGATTATTATGACATATGACATCCAGGTGTTGTTTTGGCCATGGCAGCAGGTGACACACAGATCTGCATTCCCTGTAAGCTGCTGTGCCTGGAGAGAGGTGGAGAAATAGCTTCTTGCTCTGGCTTTTAGACTGCAGATAAGTTGCCAACGACAAAAGTATTCTGGTGAAGTTATAGCTACACATAGCACAACAGAGCAGAACAGAAAAAAGCTAATGGTGTTCATTACTGCATCATTGCACTGTCTTTTGGCCTGAGAAGTTCCCTGGTGCCTAAAGCCATGCTGGATAATTTCCCTGGGGAGAGAGGAGGATTTGTCAATGAGTCTGACATTTCTCTAGTTTTACTCATTCCAGGGAAAAAAAAGATTAAAAGATCCTATTTCCCTGAGGAAAAAGTAGCACAATCTATTTCCCTTGCTGGCATTTTTCAAATCTGCCTGTCTCCTTCTGTCTCACTAGTGGAATTACCAGTTGAGGTTTTTCAAAAAGTGGTTATTAATTTTTAATGATGGCTGAAGTGAAGTATAAAAATAGATAACAATAATAGAGATCGTGATTCTCCCACAAACATAAAAACATGACAATTATATTTTTTGATCAAATTCATAAATTAATTTGGCAAAAAAAAATTATTTTGAAGATATGAAGCTTGAAACCCAGCTCACTCAAGATAATGCTAAATACAGCCTTTTTCAACATGACAGTTTTTAACCCCCACCCCAGATTCTCTCATATTTTAGAACTATTTCTTCTCCATATCTTCCTTTGCAGTTCCCATCTGGAAGCCACCAAACTTTCCTTCTTACTGAGGCCAAAGCATTTATATTTGGCCTTCCTTCAGAATACTTTTTTGGTCATTATGGTTGAATTTTCTTTTGGGATGAACCAATGATACACCTCAGCAGCCTTGGTGCATTTTCCCTGCTTTCCCTGGCTCCCAGCTCCTCTGCCTTTGACCTGTGGTACCACAACAAGCAAGTGCTCCACACCTTGCACTTGCAGTCTGCTCTCAGGGAAGTCTCCCATTTCACCTGCCTTATTTTCTGCTCAATCTCTGCTTCCTGCTGGGTGATTTTTCCTGTTTCTCCTATTACAACTATCATGCATCCTCTTATTAACTTAATATCAATATGCGAGCATTAGGAAATAGGCAAAGCTGAGAAGAGCAATTCGCAGCTCCTAGTGTTGAAATCTCCAGGCTCAGAAGAAGGAATAATTAAAGACTGAATACTCCCCAGCATGACTTTAATATCCAGTTGTATAGAGACACACAGAGAAAGCACTCTTCATCTTTTCCCTACCAACAAAAAAAAAAAAAAAAAAAAAGACTAGTGTCCAGCACTGAGAGCTCTATCTGGCTCGATAACCATCAGAAAACTCCTGCTGAAGAACCTCAGTGAAATCCTGCATTGGTGACAGCCAAGGATTTATTCTTTGAGCACATCTTCTGATCTGAAAAACATTCCACCACACTGGGCTGACTTCTACAAAACGGCAACATTTTCCTGGCTTGCTTTGATGACCTATTGATTTACTCACTGGCTTCCTGAAGCATCTGGGGCACTCAGATATGGCACCAAACTCTCTCATGGGGAGAGGATTAAAGCTGAAGGTTTCAAATTGATGTTTCATTCCACAAGATCTGAAAATAACATGCAGGTTGCCTCTGAAAAAGGTATCAGTGCAACCCAGCCAAGAGGAGCTGCAATGATGAATCTCAACAGGACTCAAGAGCCCTTTATGTGATGTTATCAGTTATCAGCTGTGGCTGACTCCATCTGAGGGGTGGTTATAGAGGCAAAATCCGTGTGATCTTGAACAGCTGCTGCTAACATGTCACAGAATGTAAGAAAATGAGTGGTAAGGAGCTCGAGACGTTTAGGATCAGAATATGCACAACTAGCACAGGCAGCAGATATTCAGACTCCCCAGTGGTACTGAGTGGGTCAGTGGAGCTTCCTGGCATCCTTTCAACAGGGATGTTCTTCAGGGGGGAGCAGCTCCCAGGACATGCTCAGGGTTCCTTCAAGAGCAAGCCAGGGAAAAGCTCATTAGTAAATGTTTCCAAGACATAGCTGGGACTTGTGGTGACACACTCTGGCCTAACACAATATAGACATAACCTACACAATAAGACATAACCTTGTCTCATGCATCAGGACTAATGAATGCACTAAAACTGCGTCAGGTTCTATGCTCCTGGTGCATTGAAATTAAATAAGAAAATGTAAGTCAGAGATTCGGGGGGGGGGGGGAATGAGATAACTAAATACAGTTGGAAAAATGGGCAATATATAGGAAAGAGCCCCTGTCTAGTGGATTGCAAAATACAAACTAGAGCACAACTGTTTCAGTGCTCACAGCCAATGTGACAGGAAATTACTTGCAGGGTCAGTTAATGAGACTTTTCTGAAAGAAATTCTCTAGAAATACAAAATGCTAAGAAAACACTATGTCTTTATTTTGGGGCAGTTTCTTCAGTGACTGAGGACATTCTATTGTATTTTGATCATTGTTACCCTTCCCTACACTTTTGGTCTCCTGCTCACTCAGGGACAAGGCTAAATGCAGTTCAAGGATTTTTTTCTAACTATGGAAACCTGAGTTCACCTTTGGAGATGCTCTTCCTTTCAGATCTTGTAAAGTTATAACACACTTTTTATAGGCTTACTTTCTATTCAGATTTAATTTGATGACTGAAGAACTTTCTTCTATTTTGAATAGTAACATTCATAAAAGTTTTTCTCTCAAATAACATTAATTTTTCCCTCCCTTTTGTTCCTGTTTTCTTTCTGACAGCACCACTGTTTGTAAAGTATGAAGCCACTGTAACATGTAGTGAATGGGCATTCTAATCTTTGAGCAGATAATAAATTAACAAAATCTACCCAGAAGAAGCAGGTAATTCCCTGATACTCATATTCCATCACAGTGTGAAAGTAGATCAGTCTTGCCATGGTCTTTAAATTTTATCCAAGCCTTACTGAAACTGGTATTTTCATTAATGTTTGCTTTAGCTTAGTTTGCCAAGTCATACATTAAAAATTACTCCTGAAGTTGAATTATACTTTACTACCCTTCTAACAGTCGATATAAGGTTCTGAAAACTCTGTGCAAACCCTGCTCCCTCCTCATGATCAGCCTCAGAGACCCAGTGCCCTGCAGCTGCACATTGGTATTAGGTTTTGAGATCACTGGGATAACAGACACGCTGAAATATTAAAACCAGCTGATGTTACTGTCATCCAGCAATCTCTCTGGCCACAACCACAAGTATCTCACTTAGCACCTACAGTTTATTCATGATAAATGTGTGGCAGTGAGCTGCAGTCTACCTCTAATAGAATGTACCCAACCCCTGCCTACAGCTGCACTTCTAAAACCCGAGTCACAGATAGGGTGTTGAGTCCCCACAGTTATATTAAAAAAAAAAAAAAAAAAGAAACCAAAGGACTTTTGCCAGATTAAAAAGAGCAAATAAATACAACTGCCACAATCTGGCAATACAACATGTACAATCAGCTGAAAACAGTGGTGAGAGAGGAATAGGTGTTATTGCTTTTCAGGCTACAGGTATGAGGTTGAGAATGATAAAAAACTCCTTTCCCCTTTCCAAGAGATTATGGAAAGCAAACACAGCTTGCCTTTCCCACGCAGCTAACAGCTGTATTGCACACCTTTCAACCATTCAGTGGAAAAAGATAAGTTGTCAGGTTTTGCTATTTACATATAAATAGATATTTTATGTCCAGATAGTGAAATACAGGAAATCACCTCTGAAATGCCTATGATCAAGCTCCATTTCAGAATCCAACAGCCTGGTTCAGATTTTCTTTTTTCTGCTACCTGCTCAGTCAAAAGCCTTTCTTTCATGCTTCAACACTTCTCAGCTTCTCAGGCAGATCTATTTAATTTCAGAATGTGCACAACAACACAGCTTTGCTGAAACAATCTGGGTCTTGATCAAAGAACAAGTCCTAGTAGGATGCATTATTACTTAGTAACAGGTTGAGTTTCAAGAGTGTGGTTTCAAAACTAATTCTGCTTCTCTGAATTTAAATGCTTGTGATCATGTGCAGAACGCAACAGTGCATTATTACAGCCAATGTTCACTGCATTTCAAACTGTTCCTCTGCTCCAGGACAAGCAAGTCATGTTTTCAAATAACTCAGGTGACAGTAAATATATGCTTGGCTTCTGCCAGATTGAGTGCTGAAGGATAAAACCAGCATGGATCAGAATTGCTGTGCCTTCTTTGGATGCCTCCTCCATGCTAAAGCAAAGCTTGTCAGTGTACCACAGGGGGTGGGGTATGTGCATGCCCTGCTCTTTTCCAGAATCACTGAACTACTGGAATTGATGCCCTTATGTGTTAAGATAACTCAAGGCCACCTTGTCCTTCAATTATGAACTTTATAATTTTTGAACTGTGCACAATCCCCCAAACTGCTCTCAAGGCTAAGATGACTCTGTTCAGACTCTGAAGCCATTGCTATTTCAGCACAGTTTTGTGTTGAAGCAGAAATTGATGCTGTCCTTGACTCTACAGAGGACTGTGATTAGCACAGATATTGTTATTAATGGCTTTGGTAAGCACACAACAAATTGTAGACCACAAATTAAAATGGAGATCCAGCTTGACACAGTGCTAAACCAGAAACTCAGCGACTCACACCTTACCTTTACTAACCAAACAGTCCCTTCTTTCATGAGTCAATAAAATGATAAAAGATTAATTGTGAAAAATTCACACATCATTTTATTTCCTACCATAAATCAACAATAAAACTCTCATTTACAGCTTGTCAGAAGAAAAGTTTGTAACAAGTGGATGTGATGTTAAATTCACATGTAAGATAACCTAAACTTCCCTGTCACTCAAAAAATGTTGTTTATTATTAGATGTGATGCTACATCCAACAATATAATCAGTTTGACTGATAGTTCCAATTGTGAAAGTTGAACAGAGGCATTTAAAATAGACCTTAGTCCTCACTGTAATTCTCACATATTGATGCACAAAAGAAATAACGAAGAATTCAGTAATAGTATAGTCCTGGTGTTAAACAATTCCAGATGCCCAGAAGAACCACTACAACGGGTGCCTTTGTTTCACCCACTGAATTTCCTAAATTTATACAAAGCAAGAATCAGGAATGCAAAAAATACCTTTGATTTCTGCTTGGCAATTGATATTTTAAAACAGATTTAAAAAAGATGGTTTTAGATAGTGCTTAAGCTTGATAAACCACCTTACTGATGGTCACTGTTGTGGATTTCATGACTGGTTCATGTTCACATCTCACCCTGTTGTGGGAGACTGTATTTTATTTGAAAATGAGTTTCCAGTGAGGCATTGTGATCATGCAATGCAGAAATCCATTCTTCCACCCTTAGCTGACGTGAACTGGCATGGCTTCACTGAAGCAAACCAACAAAAGCAAATGGAAAGGAGAGGATCTTTTTAAAAACAGATGATTCTGTTTTCTTGCTTACACCGGAACTCCTGTGGGGGAGCAGGGGCAGAGAAGGGGAAAAGGTGACCCATGAGTGCAGGGATGTCCCTGTATTCACAGCCAGAGCACAGCCCTCACATGCACACACTCACCCACTGCAACAAACTGCCTGCCTGTGCCCCCAGTACACACTTTATCTCTTCATCCACAGTTAAATGAAAAGCTTTCGCCACCACAAATCACTTTCTGATGGTTCAGCTCATGTCTAAAATGTTGTATCACGTCTCCCAGAGCCACTGCAGTAAGACATGCAGTGCACACAGTAAATCTGCAGGCATGCTGGGTGTGAACGTTCCCTTTGCACAGCACACTTGCTGTGCCAGGACAAGGAATGCTGTGCCAGGACAAGGAATGCTGTGCCAGGACAAGGAATGCTGTGCCAGGACAAGGAATGCAGCCCCAGTTTGGTGCTGGCACACAGAGAGCTCAGCTGGGCTGGGTTGTGCTGCCCAGAATGTGGGAGCTCTCTGTTCAGGTATGTGTGGGCTGCATTCATTCTGTACTGTGGCTCCAGGGCTGGAAAATGCCAGGGTAAGTGGGACAGGTGGTGCGTGTTTCAGATTGCACACTGATGATTTTACTAACAGTGATTCCATAAGTTTCAGACTTGCTACTTGGCTGCACACTCTGAAAAGGATTCTCTCAGCAAGATCTGGCTTAAGGTCCCAGCCCCTCTCCCTGGCACTGCTCCAGCAAACACTTTTAAATGCTTGTATTATGTATTAAGGATGGCGTAACTTAAACTGAAAATAATTTATACGTGTTTGCTCCAAGTCAGATTTACATTTGCATACTAAATGAAATATTTTTAGCCTAAAAAAAAACCCAATCATCTGACCTTGGAGATGGACCTAACTGTTCCCCAACCCACTCACTGTCCCCCAGCTCTCCTCTGCTTGGGTACACCAATAGTGAGAGACAGAAGGAGTGATAAGATGCCACAGTAAATGATAGCTACTAATGGTATAAACAAAACAAAACAAAACAAAAAAAATTCCGATCTGAAAGACGTGATTGTTATGAATATATATTAAAAGATACAGCAGTGATATCAATTATTTGGACAGTCTTGGAGAAAAACAACTTGAAATTCATCTTCCAAGCTGCATATCATACATATTAACAAAGAGAAATTTGGAACTAATCTGAATAATTTGCTTTCTTGCTTTAAGAATCTTTCTGACACGTAAAGATAGCAATAAGAAAAACACTAACAACTCTTTTCTGCCTAATCATTCAAAACAGAAGACATTTGCAGCAGAACATTCAGTGTCTTTTATGGTTAAGAACATCCATTTTAATAACCTCTTTTCCCCTGATTATTTTATGCATATATGGATACAAAGCCAACTTGCTTTTATAAACTTTCTTTATGAAAAATCTTCTGGGAGAAAACCAGTAAGATGGTGTGGAACTAAACATGTATCCCACTGCATTGCTGCTTCTTTAGGCAAAACAAAAATCTGCAAACTCACCCCAAGATAACCCTTGTGAAAGCATGTATCAGGCATAGCTTCTTTCAAGTACATACATATATATACATATATATATATATAGAACCACATAGAAGCTTGTATCACAAAATCCAATTACTTCAACTCTTTGCTATAGAAATTTTGCATAAATACACTGGTGAGACCTCAGCTTCCTTCATCTGAGGCAATCTTTAACTTCCACAAAGAAATAAAACACAGATCGTACAACTTTTGACCTATACCTTAAAAAAAGGGTGTTCCCCGCCTAATGAGATTCTCAAAATACACAGTTAACAACAAATTTTGAAAACATAACACAGTAACTTCTGCCTTGCTTTCAGAAATACAGTAAAATGCAGACTTGGAACCAGAAATTACTGCAGCTGCATATTCTCAGACACATGCAGTGCATGAAACACTGAGAAGAGCCATGAAACAAAGACAAGAGCTGCTAAATAGAAGGAAAAAGAACCACTTTTCTGGAACAAAATATAAGATAAACTTTCAGAATTGAAAAGGATGCCTGAATCATGACATGGTTGCAGCTCTGTAGTCTAACTTACTCAGGACCAGGTCTAATTTAAAACTGAGCTTTAGTTGCCACAGAGCCAGATCATATTTCTGCACAAGCTGAAGCATGAATGGTAGAATTGTCATGCAGCCACCACCATTTTCTCAATTCAGACATAATTTGTAGCAGAATTTCAAATATACAGCAACTTCTAGATGACTACTGACTAAAACTTGAGACATTTTTCACTTAAAAGAGGTTTCCAAAAGCTGCTAAGGCCCGTCATTCCAAAGCAGAAAAGGACTAAAGTTAAGCCTTAAAACCTTCTGCAATTCTTGTCAAAAAAAAAAAAAATTCTTTTTACCTTTTGCCTTATATTTTAGTGTGGGTGTTATACAATTTCTACAACTTTAGACTGGATCAACAGCATTAAAAAAGCAAAAAAAGAAACAAAAATCAAACCAAAACAACATAGTCACTTAGTTCCAGTCAATACTTCCTGAGGAATTCTGGCAGTAAAGACCAGCAAAGGTTCAATGACAGTTTCTCTGAGCTTTGCCTTCCATCTTTTCAACTGCAATGTATAAAAGTTGTGCTTCAGATTTTTTTGGTCTTAATAAACTTCAGCATATGCTTGCCTGCTATGGAAATATGCAGACATCTAAGCACCTGGATATTAAAATCACAAGGCTCAAAACTTCATCACAAAGTTAGGTATTTTATGGCAAAAACATGAAAAGCTAAATGTAAAATAATCTGAAATAACAACATGAGACTTTCAATTTCAGCAACTAAATTCCACCGTGTATTGTAGGAGAGTTCTCTGGGAGTATGTATGTATGTATGTATGTATGCATGAGAGTTCTGTATGTAGGAGAGTTCTATTCTCTGAATACAGAATAAAAGGGCACACAGTTCAGAACTTTAAATTAACTGCTGCAGAGAGCATCAACAAATGCCAGGCCAGATATATAAATCCAAGTTCTTGTTCTGCCCCACAGATCTCTATACATTGATAAAGCAAGTTAACTTATCTGCTTTGCATCTGTTTATTGGAGTGAAGTGCTATTCCTCATCACACAGGAAAGATGAGATGTTTTGCTTTCACACTAGTGGAGACAGACCAGGAAAAAAAAACATATTAGACAGTTTTAGGCCTTTAGCTTGGCATGAAGAAAACAAACAATAATCAAACTTTGTAACGTTTTAATGCTGGCATTATTGTTCTTCAAGCAGTTACCCCTGTTTGCAAAGGTAATACTTAAATTTATCTTCACTTATATTTGAGGCTCTTGTAACAACCAAGACATAGACCAGAAATGAGAAAGGAGGAAAGGCTGAGTAAGGTCCTGGCTGAGCAATGTAAGCAGTGCCAGTGTTCTGGCAATGGGTCTAAAACCCTTCTGCTTTTGTGGAGCTTCCATCCTCTCAAACACAAATTTATGTTTCCTAAGGCACTGGTCTCTCTTAACTGACCGTGTAACTTGATCACCGAAGCCCTGCCAAAGGTGCAATTGCATAATCATATTGAAATCCATCATTTTACTTTGAAATATCTTTCATCTCTTTATGTTAAAAAATTACACATACAGGATTTTTCCAGTGTCTAAAAATTTGGTTTTGATATCACATTATTTTACAGCAATTTAATATTGTACCACATTATGTAGTGCCACTAAAACATCCATGATAATACATGAGTTGCAGGCACACGTAAGTACACAGCAGCATTTCAAGTAGTTTGTACACGTTCATGAGTTTGAGCTTGGGATTTTAGCAACTTTTCCTTTTGCAGTTATTATTACTTTAAGTCTAACAGTAAATGGAAGGAATCAAACAGAAAAGTATTCACCAGGAGATCATGATTTGACATTTCTGTAAGTACTTTGCTGAGTTTGCCAGCCTTTAGAGACTTTGTTGCAGAATACAAAGCTGGATATGTATTGAGTGAGGACATTGGAACTCCAATCACAGTTTATTTCAATCGATATTTCTTTTTTGAAGCCAGGGACTCTCATGCAGTGCTCACCTGACAGCTTTTGATGTGAACAGCATTAATAAATGTTGGCATTTGGGTTGATTACTCTCGCTCTACAAGCATGGACTAGTCAGGCACTGGCTAATCCCTTCCTTCTTTCTGCTTGTGCTGCTGCCGTTTCTGTCCCACTTGCTCCTGCTCGGTTTTATCTGCAACTTTCAGTACCAAAAATACAGGATTAGAAATCCTGACACTTCCAAGATGTGTAGTGTTATTTAGCACCAGCAACATCTGAGCAAACAGGGACCAGAACTACCAGCAGTGACACGTGTGTCTCTCTAGTGCCTCTAATTCTTACAGCATCACCATCCTGTTCGTTTCAGTGCCGATAAACCACGCGTGTTTGGGTGGCATTGTTACTTTCTCAAATCATCTGCACACATGTGGGAACCACCGTGTGCCCTCCTGGGAGCAGGGCAAGGGAGGAAACAGCACAAAGAACTCACACTCACAATTTCAGAGCTCCACAGACCATTGAGAATAAACCAGAGGTGTTTTCTGTGCACTGGAAGGGGGCACTGCCAGGAGAGGCCACCCAGATCCCCAGCACTGGTTGCCTTCTTTAGCTGCATAATTAATGAGTGTACAGCACCAGATTCTTCTCCTTGCAAACCCAAAGACAGGTTTTAAGGGAAGACCACGTAATTTATTGGACAAGATGATTTTTTCAATTCTTTAGATTATTAAATGCATCAAATGCTCTCCATCTCATGATGTTTATAATTAATTTTTCTATTACAATTAAAAATGCTTTATTACTATATTTGTAACCTAGAAATGGATGAAAAATTTACACAAGGGAAAAAAAATAAAAAGCATACCTAGAAGCCAGCAAGGTCTTGTGAATCCTCCTTTTGGAACTGGAACTCTGAAAAATGCTCACCATTAAAAGCTGTTAGCTTACTGACACTGATCTTCCTCCTGTTGAGCTGAAAGCCAGAATTCTATTTAGAATCCTAACTCAAATTCATAATATGTTTCTATTCCAAAAATAAATTTTGACAATTCATGGATGGTTTTTTTTATTTGAGGTCGTAAAATAATAGTTACAAAATATTTTATTTTAAGTCAGTATCAAGACCAACCACAATACAACAGAGTAATCAGAATACAAAACTGAACGAGGTAGCAGATAATGCACTGAAAGGCAAACTAATTTACAGGGCTTAAATGCTCTTCCTATAAGATACATTATTGACTGCTGCCCTGGCAAAAATTATTTATAAAGTCTAGCACATATGTAAACAACAAAATACCCTCATATATATTAAAGCAACAGGAATTGCCCATCTTTTCTTACAATACTACCAACAGCTCTTAGACTTCATCCATCAACAGAACAGATACCTGAAAGATTATCCATGAGTAAGATTATACAAGTAAGTCCTAGATTTCATCAGAAATGTTATTTCAGTTAAAACACACTTTCCTTATGAAAATATATCATCTGATATTTATATTAACATATATAAATTAATCCCTTGCAAATATTCTCCCTGAAAAGTATATGAAAAAACAAAAATTTAAATCACAAGGCTTAGGGGTATTTGCTAAGATAGTGAAACAATCTTTACCTTGTCAGTTCAGTCTTTCCTATTTTTGACAACTTTTAAGCACAATGATACTGGCTGTTCTGAACTCTAAACTGAAGCAGAGATCTTAGTAAAAGCTTATCCTAAGAAGTTTTTAATGACATTTGAGAATTAAACAATCATTGCATACACTCCATAATCATTCATACAAAATGCAAAACTTAATTATCTCAGATGAGCAGTAGACTTATAAATTGTAATATCAAAAGATCAGTCCTGCTACCTTAATCTATTCTTGAAATAAAGAAAAAATAATTAGATATTTGCTGTAGCGAATTTTTAAGATTTATCAAATTACACGATAATTTATTCAATACATCTTCCAAGATGAATTTTCATTATTGTTTGTGTCAACATGTTATAACACAGAAAATTTTACTGTCATTGCAGCCAAGAACCCCACCATTTCACCACGACGTTCTATCAATTTTTGTTCAATAAATATACGGGGTCTTACTGAAAGAACCAGACATTTTCCCAAGAGATGGATGTGCAATGAAACAAAGTGTCTGTGCATTTCCCCAGAAATGCCCAAGCACTTCTCAGCTCAGCATTTTCCCCAAAAGTCTTTTTTACTTTTTCTGAGAGCCACAAATCCCCTATTTATTCAGGTTGTGCTTATTTTCTTCCCTCTTTCTTTTCTGCTTCTGTTTAATTACAGGAAGGATTATAATCATTATTATTATTACTATTTTTTTTCATCAAACTTCCTATAGGAACAGTGTAACAAATGCACTAAAATCACTCTAGAAAATACCTAATAGAAGATTCCACTGCAATGTTACTTTCTCTTTATTAAAAAAAAAAAAATAGCAAAGGGAAAAAAGGAAACTTCTATGGAATTATCCTGACCTTGTCACTGCAGCACGTACCGAAACCCCAAACTGTGCACCACTGCCTTTAGGTGGGAAATGGAATCCAACTGGAGCTATCCCTTCCCCAGCCCTGACTGACCAGCCCTAAGGAACACATGAAGAGGCTACAGATCAGACAGAATTACCCCTGCTTTTCACCACTTCACATCATTTAGGAAAAGAAAATTTGTGCAGTAGAGAGAGTCAGCCAGAGCTCCCGGTCAGCCAGTCTGGTTTGATATCCAGGAACATCCACAGCTGTGTTTGCAGTTACTCTTCCACATCCTAATATGTGATGACCCCATGACCTTCCTTTATCCCTTCTGCTCTACACCATCTGTCTTATCCACGTTCTTGTCATTCTCCAGCAAACCTGGAGAGCTCAAAAGCTTCCAGGCTGAGCCAGAAACTATGTCTTTGTGTTAAACTGTCCTGCAAGGAGCCATGACATCTCATCCAGTGAGTTCTGAAACCTGGTTACATTCTGTGTGAAGAAGTGCTCCTTTTATTTGTTTGGAAACCACTCCTGATAATTTAATTTTGATGGCATCCGTTGTTGTATTGTGAAAGACAGGGAAAAATCATTCCCTTCCCTGGATTGCTCATTATATCACTGGCCTTTTTCTTAACCCTCTCTGCCATTACTTTTCCAATATTAACAGTTCCAACCTATTTAACCATTTCTCATATGGAAGACATTCTACTCCCTCATGCACTCATGTTGCTCCCCTCTTACATTGCTAGTTCATTAAATATTCTTCAAATGAAAATAAGCAGCACCCAACCAAGGGAAAACTTCACACCATTACTGATACCCACAATGTTAGATGCTAACAGAGGATCTAGTGTGACAGTTTAAATATGCTGTAATTCATATTGTTCTCAGCTCAAAAAATTACTTTTTCTATTTTTATTTCAAGACAAAGAACCACAGAGAATCTTCTACTACACATAAATGTCAAAAAGGGTTGTCAAGACATTCGTGTGAAGCCATGATTTATTGTGGTTATTGCACAGCTGCCACAGAGATGAGTTCTGTTCTACTTTTCTGCTATTCTTTACTAAGAAATGTAGGATATGAGATCGGGTAGAAACAGGCCTGAGAGAAAAGCTGGCATGAGCAAAATACCAGAACTATGAAATCACCCTTCCATCATGATGTCATAAAGGTTGCAGGTGCATATTCTCTGGCTATTCCAAAAATCCCACTGGATCTGATTTCATTGCTTCGCAAGAAATTCAATTTATGCAAGCTTGATAGCATTTGCCATGATAATTTCATTCTAATTTAAATTCAGAGCACATTTTTTTCTAGTGGTTTAAGACTGCTGCAAAGCCCAGCTCCTCCATTCTTCTGAGAAAATTTAAACAAGTGCAGCTAGGACTCAGAATTGTCTAAGGCCCTGCAAAGTTACCTGTGGAGGTTTTGTCCATTAGGATCAAACAGCATCAGCAGAGAACACTGATTAAAACATACTGTCCAAATACTCAATGAATAATGTACATCCCACTGCTTTTGTGGCAGATTTATTCCAAATTAAGTAGGCAAAGCTATAAAAAACTTGCTTAATACCAAAATCCAGTTCCCCCTGGATTAGCTCTGTGCCTGCGAATATGAAAATAACAAGCCAAAATTCACAAAGTTGCACTGGTATTAACCAAGTTTAATGAAATCTTGAAGGTGACTAAATAGGTTTATACATCTATTCCCATTATATTATAAGGTTATTACACTATTTTTCCCTGTGTGCCCTTCCTTTAGAGTCCCTGTCTTTTGAAGCCATTTCTCTTAACAAGAAGCAAACAAACAAATCTACCTCCTATTTTTCAAATTAGAGAATCTTTTCTGGGGGGGGTTAGAATCTTTTTTTTTCTTATTATTTGAGTTGTGGTATTTTACGATTGACATCAAGGACATTAAAATCATAGCATGATTTTATCACATTCTTTCTTTCTGATTTTTGGACAGAAGAATCTCTGTACCTTGCAGATATGCGCAGGTAAAAATGTGCAGGTAAAATTCTAGCTTCAGGGACAGAACAGCTCCATCCTACACTGACAAAAGGAACTAATACACGAGATTTCCCATGGTGATGCACTTCACAGCTATCAGAAGATGACAAAACCATTAGTTGGCATCAAAGTCCTCCCCGAGTTATAGTCAATGTAATCAGGCACAAACAGCTTATATTGTTGGCTTGTCGATATCAATTCAGACCACCCACTGCTTCTTACTTATTTTTTGTTATTGATTCTGCATCTTTCCTGCCCATATCATACAGCTAAATTCCTTCCAATATGACAAAGCCTTGAGGATTTATAGATATTTCTCAAATTGCTGTTCTTGTTAGGGTTCCAGCCACAATTCCTATTGGAAAAATGTTATGAGAGAGATACTATCAAAGTGAACCATGGCTGCTGATGCAGAAATGAAGACAAATCATTTTTAGCTAAAATCAAAAACAGCAGAAATAGTAGCAGAGTGAGGGTATTTACTGTAACTTATCAGAAAGAAACAAACAAAGAAAATTTATGAAAACCCAAAACAGCTTTAAAAGTTTAAAAGTTATGAAGGTCTGTAAATCATTAGTTCGATACTGCAGTTAAGAATCCCTACTTATGAAAAATCTAAATGTGAGATCATCCTGGACAAAATATTTTGCTTTTTCCTCCAGAAATCAGGCCATGCAGAATCATAAGATAAACATTATGAGCTGAAATAATTTAGCATCCCAAGCCTGCTCTCTTCTTTAATAATTGATTATCATATTCAATATAAACAAGAAGCATCAGTGAGCCTCCAGATATCAGATAGATACATGAGGAGGGCACAGCCATGGACTCAACATTTAGATGCTCTAACAAAAGACAGCAGGAAAAGAGAGGACTGCTTTCACTTTGTCCATTTTTTTTAAAAACAGTTCTTACTGAAAGAAAAAAAAAAATCCTTTTTTACACTCTTACAAATAGTTTAAAAATTAATTATGTTTGGTTTAACAATGGAGCTGCTCTTTGCTAAAATAAAGAGACCAGTGAAGTGTGGCTAGCTTGAAAATCTACTCTGACATGTACATTCTCAGAATTTTCAAAATGTTGGCATGTGTTTGATAATTGGCATGAGTACCAAAGAGAGGTTTATGGTTTCTCACTTCATGCAAAACACCAAAAGATCTGTCTGGTGAGGCTCAGTAAAGTTAACTGAGAGTCACTGGCCCCAGTGTGTCCTGGCACTCCATCCTACCAATAATCCCTCTCCATCTTTCTTTAGGCTCCTTTCAGGCACTGCAAGGCCACAGTGAGATCACCCCAAAGCCTTCTCCTCTGCAGGTGAACAATGCCAGCTCTCCCAGCCTTTCCTCCCAGCAGAGCTGCTCCATCCTCTGACCATCCCGGTGCCTCCTCTGGCCTGGCTCCAGCAGCTCCAGCTCCTTCCTGTGCTGGGCCAGCTCTGCAGGTGGGGTCGGATTTGGATTGCATGGAAAACATGCAGAACATTTGATATCAATGTTGATATTGATATTTTATATTGATATTGCTGTTAAAGCTCTTGAATTAATAACTCTTTAAAAGAGTCACCATTCAACCATTCCTTAGGCTGATCTACCACTAAGGAAAAAAGCATTTATATGCAATAACAGAAGCTATCAAAGGCTGGAGTGATTTTTTACTTAATAAAACTGCACAGGTTCTATATAAACACTTTAGAATAGAATAGCAATATAGCAATAATCAAATAATCCCCTGCTATGCTGAGTAGGAGTCCATCTAGTTAGGCTGGGCAATATAGTTCATTTCCTCATCACAATTTTAAAATTAAAGATGACTGCAGTACGCTGATTTATTCTGATCCTTATAGACATTGCAATTACTGTAATACAGAAAACTGTACCGTTTGCTGAAAATAAGTCTAAATTATTAGCATATAAGAGAGCCAAAGAGAACAGGAGAAATGTTAGTTGCTATTGTTTGTGTAGTAAGTTTTTACACTGGTTATTATGCCAATGGGACCAAATGAGGATTCTTTGCACATGCAATGAAAAGAAATTAAAAACTTGACTAAAACAAATCATATTTTTAACATAGCACTTCTTTCAGCTGAGGCTCTGGCTGATACATTAGATAACCCTCCATGCCTTCACTCTGACATACTCTTATTTGGAACAGTTTGTAACTTTCCCATTCTGTCTGTGAAAAGACATTTTAATTGAAAAATCATTTGCCTATAAAATTATCATCATCAATTTACATTCTACAAAGGCACTGCATTATGACCATAAAACAATTTGTAAGTGGATTCATTCTACCCACTAAATCACTTTACATTATTCTGTGAACAGAATGATTAAAGCAGGTCAGCGTTTTGCTGGCAAAGTAATTATGTTGTTATGCATTTCAGCCACACAGATACTTGTAATAGCTAGTCCATTTATCTTGGTGACAGAACATCTATACTAAATGGGTAGAATACGTTTTATTTACTTGATGCAATTCACTTAATTCACAAAATACTTTCAAACTTAGTTTTTGTCATCAGGAAAGTTTTGTCTATTTAATTATTTAACTTTCTTTTTATTTTATTTAGCTGATCAGAATTTGTAAGCAATTTTAAGAAAAAGTGAAAACAAATGTTGTACTAGAAGCATCTCAGCTGCACAGAACTTGTGTTTAGTTAGGAAAAATCTGCACAGTGCAACCTGCCACAGTCTTTTCTTTGGGACTAATGAGTTAGAAAAGGGAAAGGACAATTCAGTTCTGAGGGTAACAGCACAGCCTGTCATAAATTCCAGTGAGAGTGGGAGCCCAGTGACTCTGGGCTCTACCACTACCCAGTTCTGGGTATTTGGCCACCAACCTGTGTGTGGCCACTTGGCAGCAAACAAACCAGCCCAGACAGCAGCAACAGCAGTCAATAAATGGCACTGGCAGTTTTACATCTTCATAACACCACCAGGGATCCCCCCTGTCCTGCAACTAAAAGGATCTCAGGTTGCTGGGATTCATTGAACCCATCATAGGTGAATTATTTCTGTTGTCTGCGTTGGAAAGTACATGCAAATATGCAAGCCTGGACACTTACATCTGATTTCCTCTGTTAGTGAGGATTTAAAGTCCATTTACTGGACTCCTACTGGTGCAAAAACAACTGGAACAAGGAGCAATAGCTGACTCATCCAAAAGATTAATCTCACATTCTTTAGCTTTGAGGTAGGAAGAGTTAAATGTATGGGTCAAATTTCTAAATATGTTAAGTGTGTCAAACTTTTAAAGAAATAGTCAGAAAACAATATGTCAACATCTATTTAAATATCTGTGTGTGACTGTTTAGGCAGTCATGGCATTTCTTTCTGCCATAATTAACTAAAACTTACATTTAACAAAAAGAAAAGATCTACACACAAACACCCTTTCATGGACTTCTCACACCAGAAGGGAGCTCTGGACTTGGAAAAAAAAAAAAAAAGAAAAAAAAGAAGAAAGCCCTTCCACTTCACAACAGGTTTGTTATGTCAGTCTGTGACTTCCACTCAAGCACAAGTCAAGTTTTTTCAAGCTACCTAGAGCTCTTTAAAGGTTTTGTTGTTTGACTGGGTTTAGTTTTTTGGTTTGGAGTTTTTGAGGGTTTGGGTTTTGGTTTTCTTCAGGGGCTTTTTAAATTTTTTTTAAGGAGTTTTGATGAAGGGCAATGCACCAACTGCTTGGTGACCATAATAGAATGTTTTTATTTGATGCCCAACCCACTGTTTTTAATCTGAGGAAAATGTGCCCACAGTAACACTATTCCTGTTAAAAGAACTCTCAAACTGGTTTCATTCCACCCCTGCACAGATTTTATAAACTGACAGCAGCATTACTGCTCTCCAAACACACTCCATTCTCATTAAATGGCTAATCTAAAACCAATCAACCAAAACATAGAGAAGAGCTGCACTGAATACAAATCTTTTACTCCCAAGATGGAATTCAAATTAAGGTAAATCACAGTTATATCTCAGATCTCAGTGACCACTTTTCAAAAATAATTTACTGCAAAAATCAGTCACTGGAAAAAATCAGGTCTTTTCCTTAGTAGCATCTGCAGTCATTTACTCAGGTGAATGATTAGTACACTTAAAATTTTCAACAACATTACGTAGGCAATAATCTACACACAGTTAACCCATCTCTAATAATAGTGGAATAAATAGAGTTTATTAGAAGCAAATGTCGAGATTGAATAATTAAAGTTACTTCTACTTATGTGGATATCATCAGAAGTCAAATTTTATCTAATCCCTAACATAGTGCATATCTGCTTAGAAGCAGTGTAGTAATCCTCAGAAACTGGTTGAACACAAATATGTGCACTATCTTGCACACCAAATTTGACCAGACAATCATTATTTGAAGTTTTCTACTTGCTCTGCTCCCTGCTACCTGTGTGAATAGTACCTTCCTTAGATCCAGTATAATCCATCTGCCTAGGACCTGCACTAAAATGTGCATAAATCATCATCACTCGAAAGTTCCAGCAACATAAAACCTGTATGCACAGTGTGATATTTTTAATTTATTTGTGGAGGGGATAAAACCAAATAAAAGTAAATAAAACCCACGAATTTTGAAAACCTAAATGAGGAATACTTCAGATTCCACTTCGGAAATAAAAGAAGATTTGAAGTTCTCTCATTCTGTTATTGACCTGCCATAGAAACTCCCTTGGATAATTAATTTCAGAACTCCATTTCTCTGTGTATTTACTGGGGCCATAAATGACATCTGCCTTCACTACTAAAGCATTTTGAAGTCCACAAGTCCACTGAATGATCAAACAGGATTTACAAAAAATAGCAAGCCATAAACTGCATAAATAAATGCCTCAGGTTCTTATCGTGATAATTTTTAAATTAGAAACCTACATCTATAGGGATCTAATTTGTAAAAAAATTTCAAGGTACTTCATGGAAACAATCTGTAGTTCCATATTTGTCTTGCAAATTGACAGCTCATCATATATTCCTTTTTTATGTGTCTAATTGGCCATCTTCAATTGCATTGTGACTGAAACAAGCCGTTCCAAATATCTGTTATTATGAAATCTTAATTGCCCCTTAGCAAATGTTAGAAAAATTGCAAAGAAAGACTAATTTGACAAGCAGAATTCTTCAATTAATTATTTCACCCCGTCCCATCTGTTATGTTTCAACAATTCTACTCAAAAGACCCTCCTATGCCTTTTTAGAATGTTCTAAAAATCATACCATTATCACTTCCTTTATGAAAACTCGAAGCTGAAACACAGATACTCAGCTGATGGAAAATATCTAATCTCCCATTAAGTCAACTCAGCAAGATTAATTCAGATCATTGAAAAGAAATTTAACCTACATTGTTTCAAAACAGGCTCCTGTTTCCAATATTCTGCAAACCAAGTGTCCTCTAACAGAATATACTGGTGGGATACATGCATGTCTGTAGGATTTCATAGATCAAGGGAGGCAGTAACAGCATGGAAGCTGGTACAGTGGTTGCTTTGGAGGAAATGTGGTTTATGTAAATAATGAAGGAAGGGGGATAACAAGCCATGCCCTTGAACATCAAGGAAAGAAATATAAAGCAGAGCATGATCTATTTCTTTCACATGGATGCTCAAGAACTGTGTTAAATCACAGTCTTTACAAAACTGATTTGGAGACTCATTTAATCAGTTATTTAATTACGAATAAAACAAACAGTGTTTGAGCTATGAAAAGCACAAATACGCTTGGAAGCCTTAACGGGTAAATACAATTATATACTGTAATAAAACCTTGCACTGGTCTTTTCAGCCAGTGGTTCAGAGCACTCAGATGTGCCTTTGAGAAGCATAAACAATGCAAAAATCTATAATTGCAATGTCAGTCATGGTGTCGATACAGAATACCAAGTAAAAATTATATCTTGATTTATTTCCATGGGTCTTTGGCAAAACAAAACCCTACAAAGCCAACAGCAGAAGCACAGTGTCCTCTGCTGGGGAAACTGCCTGACATTCCTTACCTGAACATAAAGGGGGCCAGGGAAAAACATGGCTCTCCTAACCAAAACTGAGCCAGCTCAATCAATCATTTGTTCCAAAAATTCCATTTTTCACAATGCACATAAAAATAAGAAAGAGAAGGCCATCCTGGAGATCCTGCTTCAGTGATTTCCAACAATTCCACCTTGACTGATTGATAGCTCAAACAGCCATTACTTATATAATTCACCATAAATGATTTTAAAATACTTTACTTTTTCATACATACTGTCACTGTTAAAAATTACCAATTGAGCCATTTGTCAAAGCAAACTAAAGGGCTCCTGAGCACAAATGTTCTTAATCTTTTCTCTTTTCTAATAAGATGAGGATTCAGCTACAAAATGTGCCATCTGTAATTTAGAATGGAACAAGAACTGCAGTATAAGTCAATAGTTCTCTTCGATTACTGGATGTGATCAATTTGCCCATCTACCTGAAGCTGTAGCTCTCTCTGAGGGAGGATAAATAAGATATCTCATTCTAAGCTGAGGTACAAAGGAAAAGCCCACCCTGACCCAGAATGAATAGTCTCTCACAGCAGCAGTCAATAATGCAAGGGTGCCAAGTTGTAAATTTAACCACACAAAAAAAAGGATGCAACTATTAGAAGCTTCTCTCCAATTCATATGGCATTTATATTTGAATGTTAAATACAGCATTTGAGGGGAGAAAATTAACAAATGCATGGAAAAATAGTGAAGAAAATGACAGAAGCACCAGCCACTAACCATGGCCAATAATAAATTTTTGTAAATAAATGAATTCACAAGTCATATCCCTTATAAATTGCTTCTGTATTCTGTAATAAATCAATAAGACCAAACTCTTAGAGACAAGAAATATCTTATTTGCACATAAATATTCCTTTATATTTAAGCCAGCTGATAGAGTTACATTTTTTGCTTACTTAACCAACATAACACTGAAGCAACCTTACAGCAGGGATGTAATGAAGTTGAATTAACTCGTGGGCTGAGTGTATTGCTGTGTATCTAAAATTCACTGCTGATGCAGGGCAAACATCTTGGTTTTAATTTGTACCGTTTAAAGATCCAAAATGCACTGAATAATAAAAACTGAGTGCATACCCAGAGTGGAGACTCATCTAGTTGCAAAACATGCCAAAGACAGCATGGCACCCACAGGGTAAAACCAGGCAAAAATCACTTGGCTTATGGTATATTTGTTGTGCCCCTAAAAATCTCACTTTGTGACAAGCTGGCAGTGCTTAAAATCTTCAACTCCAGTGAAAAATCATATGAGCCTTTCACCCTAATGTTTAATGACCAATGGATGATGCAGTGGGACTCAAAATGTGTTAACCTGGCAAATTTGTCTCCTTGGAAAAATACACTCTACTCGAGCTCTACCACTTGTAAAATCTTCCAATTTTTTTCTTTTTTTTTGAGTTCTCTGATGGGCTTGTGGGAATCATGACCCATGTTGTATTTAGTTAAATCAGAAAGACAGCAGCTTTTAGAAACCATCCTAATTTGTATGGCCGTATCTGAACAGGAACTGAAAGAAAGGAACTACAAATTGTCAGTGCTGGTATGATTTGGAGGAACTGTTGACTAACAAACAATGCGGCCTTACCTGCTTTTTAGTTCACATGGACATAATTTATAATGTCACTTGAAAAAGATTCTGCTTTAGCTGCAGGTTTGGGGCACAACAAGAGCTCACAGATCTGGGTTTATTCACATTAGAGATTATTTTCTGTCTTGAGTCTGTCCTTCTAATGCACACATGATTTTCATACACAGGATCCTGCCATGAACCATTTCAAATGTGTTCTGCTGTGCATTAGGCATAGCTCAGCAGCAAATGAAGGGAAGACTGTGTTGGCAGATCAAGGAGAAAATTGTCAGACAGGTGTACCTAGACACTTCAAAACTCCAGCCTGCTCCTAACAAAACAAAATCCCCAATGACACCACTGGTGGGAAAATGGCCCCGTTGCCCCTTTCAGCCTCCAATGGTTTTTACACTTAAGTAAAAAAAAAAAAATTGAGATTCTACTGCTCTTATAATCTAGTTCACCTTGAGTTTTTATATGCTTTCAAATGCACAAATAAACAGTACATACCACACCTACTTATTATATTATTGTGTTCAAGTGGAGTGTCTGATTTACAATTACCACGAGCACACTCCATGTGCACCTTGGCCATTTCATTTAATCTATGTTCATTCTATTTGTGCACACAAGAAAGCAATTTTTTGCACAACTGGAATCTTTATTTGATTGAGGTCTCCAAACCGTGTTTCCAGATAGTTTTCAGTCATTCAAAAAAATATACTTCTCATGAAAAGGACCAACAAATCAACTGTGACAGTGCTTATCTGACTCAAAGTCATCTAAGCACAAAGGCAAAAATCAGGGACGTGCTTGTACATGTTTACAGGAAGAAATATTCTCAGATTAAGACTTTTTCCCCTAAACTAGAATGAAACATTATTTCTTTGGATGAAATGGTAAATGTAAGGACTACAGGGGGGAAGCATAATTCTGTTTTTCCATTAAGAGCCATTCCCAGTAAGATAACTATCAGCTAAATTAGATAGCAGCTAAATTAGACAGCCCAGCTAGATACAGCTCTAAGCAGTAATAAAGCATTTATCAGAATTGTACTTAAGCCTAAGGCCAACTTGACTATAGACAGCAGATCCTTTTTTGTGGATATGGTACAACAGATGCATTTTTTTTGTCTTTACATATTCAAATAAACACTTGATCTACAGGTATGGAAATACAGCATGACCAGACAGAAAAAAAAAAAAAATCCACAGTCATTCATTCAGCAGTTAGAAAAAGAATTAAATTTTTTTACAACAAAGTATCCCATCTGGAGACCATATCTGTATCTGTTCTCCTGCATGTAGATCTTATTTAGGCACTCCTCTGTAAAATGTCAGTGGGAAGTCCACCCCCATGAATTCACAGTCACAACAGACAGATAGACAGACAGACATACACACCTCACACTGAGCAAAGCACATATTAACCTGCAGTAATAATTGCATCCCAATGGCATTTCACTTGTCTCCTGATCTATTTCAAGAGCCAACTGCCTTCCAAATTTTCCCTCTTTACTCTTGTAGAGAACTTTTATACCATTCTCTGCTGTCAGTCACCAGACACATTCCCAGGAACATAAAGCAGCAGGATAATTTAATTCTTTGGATCTATATGTCATTCCTGTAGCAGTGCTATGCTCTCTAAAAATCTTATTCAAATGTATCATTGCATCTCTAATGTCAGATTAGTTTAGGCCATCAAAGTCTAGAAGTATCTATAATTGTTTAGTTAGTCCAGCAATATATTAATTTTCTAGAATGGGTAGTGGAGAGGGGAGAGAAGATTACTTAATGTTGCATAGATAAACAGGACTGCTGTTTCAACTTGAGTGGATTCTACAGAGGTTTTATGTTTCCAAGTCTACTGATGAAGTGTGTCATCATTCCTGTCTACTGATAAAACTAAGGAAAAGCTACCACAATCATTCAGCTGAATTCAAGGCACTGCCACTGTGATCCCCTAAAGCTGCTTTCTGAAGTTGGAAATAAATGATTTTTTTTTTCTCCTTTGTTTGCTATGCCAAGAAGAGATAATGCAGCACATTCAGTTAACATTTGTCCCTGAAGCACATTATCCCTCCAGGAGTATTATGTGGGAGTAGCACAGACACAGTGTTTCAAATTAATCAGGAATGGAATTAATCATGCAAGAAATAGAAGTTAATATGTAATATTTAAAAATAAAGTTACAGCAGTAGAAAAGTATAATTAAAATATTCTTCCTAGCTACAATTTCTGTTGCCATGTTAAGTTTTATTTTATCAGTTACTTTCCTCTACTTTTTTAATTTCTCGGTTTTAATGCCCTAGGGTACAAACCTGCCGTTTATTGAAGCCTCGTTTGAAATGCCTGAGCCTTTCTTCCTATTCCCTCATTTTTCAGCAAAATATAACAGCTTCATAAAGATTCTGATCTGCAGATTGGGTGTGACTGACCTGAGAGCAGCAGGTGAGGACAGTGGACTGGGAGTGTCAGGGAGCAGCACTGAGAGAGGGGAAGGGAAGAACTGAGCAGGTGGAAACAGGGAGGGGTTCCACCTGAGAACTGACCATGAAAATTAAAGCAGAATTTCAGAGCACACTCGAAATAATGTCCTATGAGTGCCAGCATTAAGCACAAGAAAAGGGAACACAATTCATAGCATAAAAAGGTACCAGTGAAAGGGCCAGTGGCAAAGCTCACCAAGAGCTCTGTGCTACCTGAATGTGGAAAAATATTCACACTGCAGAATTCACATGTCAGTCACTTGGTCAGGATTGCTCTAACTAGAAATGTGGCCAAGCATGCTTATTCCCTCCTTCTCCTCGCGTGTGGTATCTTAGTTTCAATCAAAAACCTTTCATTTACTAAAGTCAGGTTTCTCAGGGAATTCTGCCAGGACCTCACTAATTCCTTCAGCTGCAATTCCCACCAACTATAGCACAGGATCAAGCATCATGACATCATTTGAAAAAGTTATGTATCATGAGCTGCTGGCAGAAGAATAAAAAATTAAATATATGAATTTTTCTTTCACGTGAATATTGTTAATTTCCTTCTATTTATTTTTCACAGCATGTAGTAACAGGGATTTCTCAAAACTTCATTTTTACCTGCCTGGAAGCAGTTTTCCAACTGGAATCTTGGTTTTATTTTTTCCCATAAACATAGGGAAAAACTAAGAGTACAGATAATTGTATGTCTATGTAGATTGCCTGCATTAGAATTAATTGCCTATATTAAATTCAAGGACAGTAATCATCTGTCTGTACTTTTACAGCCTCCAACCTCACTGCTGTGGAAGGTACAGAGACCAATATTTTATTTCTGCATGATCACACTGAAGCAGAATGCAACTGCTTCTCTGGAAAAACGTTTTCTCTCCCTACACCCATTTGTTCTTCAGAACTTGCTGCTTTCCTATTATTTTATCCACCTATTATCTTATATCACCTAATGTTCACTTCCAATACAAAAAGGCTTTATCCTTTTGGTCTGACAAGGGATTTTTTTTGTACAATGATATTGATATTAAATATGCCAGATCAATGTTAGCTTTCTTTTCCTACCAAGAGGCCAAATGAAATCTTTTAAGAGACAAAGTTTTATCTAGTTCATGGTTTTAATCAAACTCTTAGTTCAAAATGTTTAATGCAAATCAATACATATCCTAGGATTTTAACATACTAAAAGTGTTGCTCAATAAAATTGGTGTCACTAAAATAGGAAGAGCTGCAACTTGTATGAATAAGGCATTGACAGGCTTCACATTAACATGCAGGGGATTAATCTTAAATATTGAAGAGCTCAGAGGTTTACAGTTAGCAGCATATTTAGAAACTCAGTCAAGCACGGGTTTTATACAAATGGGAAGTGCTCCAACACCTCATCCTTTTCTATTTGGAGCACCTTCAAAAACAGCAGAAATGAAGCAGTAATTTCACAGTGAGAGGAGCCCAGCCCAGCAGGATGCACCAGGTTATCCCCCCACATTCAGCACTTCCAAAGCATGCCTTGAGCCCTGGGTCTGCTTTGGAGCTGCAGCTGGGGAAAGGCACCCTCCAGCAGAGAGAGGGCCAGCAGAACTCCCAGTCTGGGACAGCTGTGGCTCATGGAGGGGCTGGAGGAGCTGGAATTGCACAGACTGACCAAGGGAAGGCTCAGGACATCCCACTGCACTTTTCAATTTCATGAGGCACTCGGGGTTTATAGAGCAGGCACAGCCAGGCTCAGAAGGATGGAACAAGAGGAAACAGTCACAATCTGCAAATGAAATTCTGATTAGATAGAATGGAAAAATTCTTCACCATGAGGACAATCGGGCCCTGGAACAGGATCCCAGAGAGGTTTGGAATCTCTGTGCCTGAAAACACTCAAAGTTAAGTTAAAAAAAGATCCTGAGTAATTTGGTGCACCAAAGAGTCCAAATAAAAATACATATACTGGGGGTGAACACTGGAAAACTTTTTTGCTGATAATCAAAAGGTTTGGAGACCCCTACAGCAGGGAATCACAACCACTGCAACTCATTCAATCTGAGTGCACCTCAAGGCAAGCTCATCACTCATTTATAGGAAAATAGAATATTCAGCACTTCACACCAGACTGAAAGAATAATGAGATTCAAGAGAGAAACTAGACATTCTAAATAAAGCTTGAGTTATGTGAAGGCATCCAGAAAGATTTTTGTGGATTTAGTAAATTATTCCTCATGTACATTGCAAAATTTAGGACTCAGAAATCCCACTAAAATTTCTGGACAGCTTAGTTATTCAAATAAATCCTCACACCAGCAGGTGGTAAGGGAATCCAAAGCACACTTCATTTCCAAGGAGGCACAGCTTAATGTCAAGAAATTTTGAGTAGGGGATAACAGTGCCAATTAGCTAAGCCTGTTAAACCAAAGGCAGGCAGATTGCTCCAAAAAGTTTAATGTTAAACATGCAAACCTTTAACGAGACAAACTCCAAGAACAAATTTGGCTGAGAGTGGCTGGAAGTAACAGCAAATCCCATGAGTTACTCTGCTGTATTATTTGAACTGAAACCCCCAGGTAATTTTGAAATCAGATCTACTTGTTTGAATCAAACTGTGGTTTACAGTAGCTTACGTTGCAGTTATATCCCCTCACTTTCATTAAAAACCAAACAAAATACAAAAATGTATTTATTTGCTAATAAAGAGAACTAGTTATATATATATGTATATATATAAACCTTTTGAGATTAGAGAAAAAGATAGACATGATCCTTCAAAATTGTTTTTTCACATGTAATAACATTTTGAGGATTATTTTTGAAAACAAACCCTTGACCTTCTCTATGGAACTCCCATTCTGGCCAATATAAATATTTTATTATGTTAAATTAAATTAATATTATTACAATTAATTTATTTTTTAATTTAACTTCTTATCCCTCAAATACCAAAAAGTCTATGAGGAGTAGAGGAGGCAAAAAAAAGGGTCATTTTAAGTGCCTTTCATTGTCCATTTTCACCTCTGATCCTTTTCTTTTCATTCTGAATTAATTAAAAAGCCAGTTTTCCTTCCAAAAACCACAAAACACTCACCTTCTAACCTTAATTACTGAAATTTTTAGGAAATACAGTCATTTTGCAATGTCCCTATTGCATGTCTTATACTAGACAGATTAAAATAATAGTAAGTTCAAGACCACATTTTAAGTTAATTATTGTTCCAAAAATTCCTTGCATCCCTGACTGAACAGTACCTCATCTATGCACATTTGTCAAAAACTCCTCAACTACTTCTTATGCTATTTTTAAAATGTCAAACGAACATACACAGGTCCCCTATGTAAAAATTATATTTTTGTCACCTCATTTTGTGTAACTGCCTGCTTTATTCAACTGTATTTTGGTTTTATTTAGAAGCCACTACCTCACATCCCCCTCTCCCATTACCACCTCCAGTATTCTGGTCAAAGCCTCACATGCAACACCCTCAAATCACTATTTAGCATAAACTGTCAAGTCTCAGCAGCAACTGGGAAGTAAACACAACAGTAAGAGCACAAAACCCAGCTCCTGAATACTGGGCTGTGCAAACATCTGGAGATTTCCACGGTGAGAGAGTTCACTGGGCAGATTTTAGGGGCACCTGCTGACATTTTGTGCTCTCAGAGCTACACTGAGTCTGTGACTTCTGCCTTGCTCAACATTTTCTGCCCTGTACAGGAATCAATCTCATTATCCTCCCAAATAAAATACAAATCTCTCTCCAGACTATGATCTTCTCCTGCTTTCATGAATTATAAAGTATAGAACTGATTTAAGGTCTCCCAATGGGTCTCAAGCTCTTCTGGCATCAGACTACACACAGAGATTCCTTACTTATAAACACGAGCCCCTTAATAATTCAAGAAACTCCTTAGTTGAGCCCTTGATTGCTTGGTGTTTGAGGAAATAAAATTGCATTTATCCTAGATTTTCTTACATGTTTCTGATGGTTGTTAAGCCAAACCTACAAAATCTTAATGTACATTAACCCATTACAAGTAGAGAGGGTGCCTTCTTGACTAAAAATGATTCCAGGATAAATTTGATGAAATAGCACACAGGTAATAGAAATGTCTTGAGAAAAAATCCTGTTTTACCAGAAGATATAATTTTGCATATTGCTTACAGTATTTGCCAAAATCTGTTTCAAAGCACCTGCAAACTCTCAACTTTTCCCAACAGCTGAAAATAGTTACATGAAACAGGACTGACAATAATCGAGCCATTTCTGTTAGCTGAAATACATAAGTTCTATTTTAAAAAAAATTTCAGAAGAAGAAAAATGATCTGAATTTTTAATAGCTGACATCAGCTAATTTTTTTTGTTCCAGTTGGTCACTTCATCATGCTCTTCTAGAATGTACAAATGCAATAATAAGCGAGCAACAAAGAACTTGAGGGAAATTCTCCTGAGTCCACCTGGAGCAGGTTTAAAATAATGAGCAGGCTGCAACTGAAAACAAACTAAAAACTTATCCAATAATAGAAATAAGCACATAGAACAACAACGATGACAATATCTGTACTATTCATATCTTTTGTTTCTAATAGCTGCATTTCTAGAACCAATCACTCTTTCACAGATGCAATTGGCTTGTTCAGACTTATTAATGAACTCATGACTAATTACAATGCTTAATAGGCCATCTCAGGTAGAATGAATAGAATACAAGAATACATCCACAAAATTATGTTTAATGGGTGAAGAGGGAAATTTTAATGGAGAGATGAAGATAAATCATATATCAAAAATCAAGAATGAAGACAGGTGATTAAAAAAAGTGTCTGAGGAGGGAACAGATGTTGCCAGCTGACTCCAGACCCATGTGGCAAAGCTGCCCTTTCATCAGTAGCCACAGCCCTTCCCTTTGTGATGCCTTTACGCAGATGCTGAATTGGATTTGTGATTTTTGCATTTTTGTTTAATAATCCAGTCATCACTCAGATGGCCAGAAGTGCCTTCCTTGTTCAACTGGACCCAGTTAGATCCACTTTTAAAGACTCGAGATCATTTTCCCATCACAAATTCAAGTTTTTGGAGCTGAGGTTTTGCAGGAGTTTCTGTGGAAAATGTCTCTGTTTGGAAGCTGTACCCAGTGACCCAGAGCAGCCCTCTCCCAGGAACTCGAGACAAGTGTCATTTGAAAGCTGTGTGCATCCTCATTCAGAACAGGAACTTTAGCATTGCACAGAGCACAAAACTGCTCAGTGCAGTTGCTGCTCGTTGCTTTTGTCTGTCCCTCGATGTGTCTTTAGGAAGAGCAGCCATCAGAAATTCTGAGAGCATTTCTTCGTGGTGCCCATCCGCTCACCTGTGCTGCTGACAGCTGAGTGCGTGCAGTTACATTCTTAGAAGTTTTATTAAAGGCTGCAATATGAACCCAGCTCTCATTATACACCAGAGAGAGCACTATGAACATCCCAACCACGGGAAAAACTTTAATCAGCATTTGCTGATTTGCCTTTTTAGATAAGAGTCTAACCATGAATTGAAAATCAAGCCTTATTACTCCCACTGCTTTCATAATTAATTGCTTGTGAAAAACTTAATAAGGTTTACAGAAATGTAATGCAATGTAGCACAGAAATGTCAGAACATGAACACAGTCTAAGAAATGGAAATTGCCTTTTAACAACAATTCTGTTGATGATTTAGCCATAGTGTTTGTTGATAGCACATTAAAACTTCCTTAATTAGAAACGGTGAATTAGAAATGATCATGTCCAAGGTGGGTTTTAATCATTGCAAAAAACAAGACACCTTCAAATGAATCACAAATATTTGGGTAAGTCAAAGAAATAGCAAACCTCAGATAATCCACAGGCCTTTAATGAGAATTGAGGCCATCAAAGGGAAAATAAATTGCCAAAACAGACAAGAAGGGGAGCCAACTTTCCCCCTCATTTTCTTTTCCTAGATTAACTAGAAGCCACTTATTCAATATTAGAACATTTTGTATTCAAATGTTACTCTAAATAATCTGTGTGACTTCAATGAGATAAGCTAGTTATGGTCAAAACCACTCTAGACGTCCAAAAGAAAGAAATTGACTTAAAAAAGGCAAGAGAATATTTTCAATAAAATATTATGAAATCTCAGCTTCTTCCCATTTCCATTTTATGCAACATAGATTGAAAATTAACATCAGTATGCAGCTTGATTAAAGCCACCTCATAAATTTGCCACTCTTTTTTTTCATAGAATCAAGAATTAAAATAATCTTTCTGATTAAGGGAATCTCTTTGTACATTATGTGCAATTTTTTATCCTGCAATATAATATTATGTAATGTGCTATGGTATGCTATAATATGATACAATATCATATCATATCATATGATACTATATAATGCAATACAATGTAATTAATATAATATAAAATACAATATAAGTAATGCAATGAATAGAATATAACTATGGTGAGATCTCCCAGTGGTTTAGGACCCAGAATTACCAAACCAGTCTCATGACACCTCTCAAGACATCATCACTTGATTCACCTCAATGCAGAATTTTTATGCTCCCTGCAGTTTCAGTCAGACAACAAGCAATGTTTAAATGTTCAGTGTTAAATGTTACCTCATTCTGCAGCGCTGCTGTGGTTTGTGAGGTCTCTCATGCCTTCCTACAGCTTGATCAGCTTCCCCCAGGTTTAGCAGGGACTGAACAAGGCTTTACATCTGGTTTTTGCATGTTCTCTGAGCATGTGAGAGAATTTCATCTTTAGTTTTTGAATCCTTAAAATATAAAATTTATTTGGTAGACTCAGCCTTCACTTTTAGCCAAGCCACACATAAATGCAAACAAATCTCTCTGGGGTTTCCATTTTATTGGAAGTGGCTCTCTTCTGTCAGAAAAGCCAAAGTTAAAGGAATGCTGCTCTGTGACTACAGTTCCCCATGACACATAAACAGCTCTGGCAGAGGTGACATTGCCACAAGAGCTGTGACATGCTCTTCACTTTGTGCACAACCATCTCAACACTGTGATCACATCACACCAAGGTGCGAGACATCTGGCAGCACTCTGGTTTCAGTTTCTGCCCTCGGTGCAACATCAAGATGGTTCATTTCTTACTGTGCACGCCAACACAACTGCACTTCATGTGCAATGGAACCAACAGTCATGATAAATATGAGAAAAAACAACTTTACCATGATTTGTTTGGCTTTTGAAAGAAACTAACTCAAACAAAAAGCAATTTCAATTGAATGAAACCTACTCTGTTTCATCATTAAGTCTTAATTTTATATTCATGTTATTCTCCATGTCTGCAGAGCACATTTATTCACTGAAGTGAAAAATGTGAAAACCAAGGATAATATTCCTTTCTCTTGATCTCGTTTGGTCTGAAATATTCTGTCAATACTCATTTCAGTTCACTCCAGCCTTGGTGGCTGTGGAACAGGAATTCTCTTCCCTTGGGTTTGCAAAGTACTCTTCCCTGTACAGGTGGATTTCCTCTATACAAGGACAACTCCTCCCAGCCTTTAAGGACCATTACAGCTTTTAAAAACCATCCCAGGCTGCCTCACCCTCGGTACCCCTGGGCTGAGCCTGCACGTGGGGTGTGAAATCCCAGCACACGCCAGCCCCAGGCTCACAGTCCAGCACCCTAAGTCCTCCTCTCAGCTTCCAAAGACAACTATAGAGAAACTAGCAGACTTCCACCTCAAATTCCAAGGTAAAAACCTCCCATACAGTGTTAAAATTGTCTCTGGGGTATATTTAGTTTTCCCTGTTTCTGAAGCGCAGCACATCCTTTAGTGGATCCATGAGCATGACCACGATGCCCAGATATCTTCTGAGATTTTCTTTAAAAAGGACAAAAATCTTTGTAGCAAAATCATTCCTGCCAGCCAAAAGCAGTTAAAATAATATTTCTTTTTTTTGTTGTTTTTTTTTGGAGGGTAAGCATCGATAGGAACTGATATAAAATAAATTAGGGCCTGTGAAAAGGTACACTGTACTTTTAGAAGACTTTATAATATAAGTGCCTCTTGACTTTTTCATTGTTTGAATAAATGACTACAGGAGAAGGGTTTTTGAGAGGTTGCTGATTAAAGTGCCCTTTATTGTTAAAAGCATAATTAAGTAATACTTGAATTTATAACTCTCTTCAGGGAGTCCACACTCCTAAAGAAATTAGAAAATGGCTCAGCCAGAAAGTCGTCTAGTTAATAATAGCTTTTAATTATCACAGCTAGCCTGTGTGGCATTCACATTTGCAAGGTTTCATTTTATTTAAAGAAATTAAAGTGCAGATCAAGTCACAAAACCTTCCTTTTATGCACTGTCCAAAGTCCATTAAACAAAATATAATTTAAGAACAGCATGGAGTTATAAATAGCCTGCTGTTTGCAATAGCCTGTCAGTCTGTTCCCAATTATATATGTTTAGCTAACAGCTCTGTAATTAGCAATCGCTTCTGACTACATAGCTGCTAAAATGTTTACATTGGAAGCCACAAATTACTGTCTAATTATGTTGGCTACATTATTGTGCCTAAAACATAAATAAAATATCAGCCTATGTTATAAAAACAAAATGTGCTGTCCTCACTGCATGACTACAAGACATAGCACTGATATTCCAAGCCTTAGAATTACCACTGAAATATATAATCATATACAAGTATAAACAAATATATATTTCTCCAGCCAAACTTGTATCAGGTGATGAAAGCATCTCATTCCCACAGATAAACCATCTTGCATTCAATTGTATGGATCACCAGACTTTGGAAAAAAAACTGTGTATTTATTTTTACTTTCAATTAGGTTACTTTAGATGCCTAAACATTTTTTAGCCAGATCTAACACCACTGCTTGATGACACTTTCTGGAATAAGATGGTTTGTCAGATACTCTCAGTGACAAGCCCCAAATAATTTCAGTAACAGATGGATTATAGACACTTGAAAATCCCATCCTGTGTCCTTAAGGACTGATACTGAAAAGTTAAAAAGCCAACCAGGTTTGTTGTACATTTCCTCTAATAATAGCTGACCTCTACTTGTGAATAATTCTCCCTTTAGAAAAACAAGACAAACCCAAAATAGCTGTTCCCATTTCCTCCATGGCCCTAAATTATTTTTTAATATATTCTCATATCTCAACAACTTTATTATTATTTTTTCCCTTGGAAGGCTTGTTTTGTGAACTCTCCTCACCAGCATAAACCTTACTTAGCAGGCTGCAATTTTCATCTTCTATATGAGCCTTCATTTTATTAAAAATCTACTCCCTAAATGCTTCCCTATCACTCAGAAAACCACCTGTCACACATGATTACGTTAGTTTAGCTTAAAGCTCAGAAAAAATGTGCACATTATTAACAATGAAAGCAAACATATGGAGCAGGTGACCTTGTTTCTGTCAAATAATAATGTACTTCATACATTCAGCATTTGGTGGGAATGACCCTTACATGCAGTTAATTGACCAATTCAACTACAGTGAGAAATAGAATATTCCCACTGACCATAAATTTATGATGGAAAAGAAGTTCCCGTACTTTGTTTTCCTGGCACTGTTTTATTCCAAAGGGTTCCATGACATGGACAAGGCGTTAATCCTGAAGCACTATGCACAGGTTCATCAGATCCCCAGCACACCTGCAAGCAAGATGAACTGGGCAAAGACAGGTAAATCAGCATTTGACAGGGGGCAGGCTGGGGGTGGGAGAATCGACTAAACACAGAATCCCATTTTTCAAGTGCTGGATTCCATAGTCCTTTCCTGCATGAAATAGTTCTGCTTGTTTGGAGAAGCTAAAATACTTTCCATGTGTATGCTCACAGCAGACACGCTGAGCATTAAAAGTTTCCTTCAAGCCTTCCCCACTCAACCTACACACAATGTGAATGTATAAAGGCTCAATAGTGCTGGAAGCACAGCAGTGAACTTCCAAAAGAGACTAAATTTCAGTCACAGGCCAAAGGAAAATCGTTCAGCCACTGCAAGGCTATCCTACAGAGTCATGCACCAAGAAATATGCCCAGGGTCAGCTACCAAGGCACTTTTCTTTCTCAGGAAAAGTTTACAGAAAGCAACTCCAAAAAGGGGCACATACTGAAATTACAATTACTACAAGGGCTAAATACCCAGCTACAGGAGTACACGTTATATGGAGGGCTTTTTCCCAGAAAATAACATTCTAATAAGTACTCTCATTAGAGCTCCACACCTTTTGCCAGCCTAAGCTAAACCTACATAGAGATTTCAAAGTGAGACAATATCAGTTCCAAGTCCCATACTCATCTGTTTCATTTTTATTTGCAGAAAAGCAGATGTGCTCATCATTTGTTCACCTTACAGGACACAGCCTGTGGCCACAATGCCCACAAACGGTGACTGAACCAGGGAGCATCAGCCAAGTAATTTTGAAGTTATGCATATTCATAGTTTGTGAAATTTCTAGCACAAAGTCACACGAATATGACCCAGGGAATGCCAGTGTGTGCCCTGTGCACACAGACTGGGCTGTGAATCCTTCTGCAATATTTCATTTCAAGTTAGGGGACAGCGACATACCACAGGAAGTCTCACAGACCAGCAGGAAAACAGGATTTCCTCCTGCAAGCCAATTATTTTTGTTTAGGCTATTACCTAACACAGCACTCAGTTCTGTACCTCCAGGCTCGTGCTTTATCCTGGCCCACGTTTGTATTTTAAGAAGAATGGAGAAGCAAAAGTGAGGTGGCAGGGATTGGGAGGTCACCCCTTTTCAGTCAGACATGCAGTGTGCAGGCTCAGCCAATGACACTGAAAAAGAACTTGTGGATGGATAAATAAATCAATAAATCAATAAATATAAATAAAGGATAGAGAGATGCAAAAAGAATTGACTCTTCAGTCAGAATGAACAATGAATTTGTGACATTCTGCTCTCCAGAGAGCACAGAAATAAAGTATTTTAATTGCAGAACAAAGTAAAATTGAAATCTAAACAGATGCAAGCACATCATGTACTGCTGTTCAAAAGGGTCACAGTTTTCTCCATCCCATCTATCTTTTAAATAACTCTACCCCTCTAGAAAAACTCATACTTTTATGAGTTTATTTCTAGTATGAAAAGGATCATCTCCACCAATCTCCACGCACACACTTCTCTCAATTTTCATTATTGTAAATAGTCAAAGAGTATCTGAAATTTCCCACCCAGTGAAGGATAGGACTCTTTATGTAAAAAGAGTGAACTTTTTTTGTAAGATACTTAATAACATCATTGCAGAGACCACAACAAAACATTCATAATATTCGAATAATTATAATCACATCCAGAGAGCCTGCTAATAAATCTGGCAGGACATGAAAATGAAAAGGATTTTTTGATTTTGTTATATCTATTTCATTTTGTACTTTAAAGTAATGTAAGTAAATCAATAACTCAGTTTTGAGAGCACACTATTTTACAACATCCCTTTGGAGAATAAAAAACAACAAACAAGGTTTTGCTTCAGGGGTGAGATTGAAAATTCCAGCATTTAGTTCCCATGGAGAATTCAATTTGAAGAATTTACCATAGATAAAGGTAGGAAATATGCTGCTTTCCTAATTTTTACAAAATTTACCTCACAAAAGGAACATAAAAGCCCATTCATTTGTTTGGCAGACTGGCCATCAATGGCAGTAATCTACATAATTTGACATGCTGTGAGGCTTAATTTTCATTAATTTTAGGAAGTCCATAAAAGGTTAAAATTTTTGTCATTGATGATTAATGCCATAAATTAAGGATATGTTGGAGGGAGTATTACACAAAACAGCATTAGTCTGTAAGGAACTTTGCTAATATAATCTTGGACCTAGTGAACAGCAGCTCTAGAAGGTTAATGGAGTAATATTGAGTATTATTATGTTGTATTTTGTGTTTATACATTGGTGGGTCAAACAAAACTGGTCATTAAAAGGCAACCTTGGGTTTTTAATAAGAAAAATTATGGGGAGGAAAAGAAATTATGATTAATCAATTCAAATTACTTCTACAAATTATATCTCAGCTGACTTCATGGTTTGTAATAACGCCTGTGAATATATCATCTCAAAAATAACATTAATCTTATAGTAAAATTTTACCCAGTAATTGTCTAATACGGCAATAAAGAAAACCTTACAATTCAGCCTACATTAATTAAATGCTCATAAACAGATCATTAGCTGTTAACATTATTAAAAGCATCACTTGACCTGTTTCAACAGCCACCTAATTCCTCAGTGTTGCTCGGATAATCCAAAACTTCCTGTAAATGCTCACCATTTTCTACTGGCTTTAGACAGGCTGGAGAATATATAGTAATAACAAATAAGCATAACTTCTAAACTGAATACTGGAAATACTTGTCTTCAACTTGGTGATTTTTCTATTTTACAAGAATTTCTGTGAAGTCACCCATAATTCAACATGAGGGGAAATGCAGACATTTCTTGGATGTTTTCTTCTGTATTTTTTTAATACAGGATTTTTAAAATTTGAACCTCAAGCTCTGTCAGCTATTTCTATCATTTTAGGTTACACACACAGATATAATAATGCGCTTTTTTCTTCAAACTTGTCTTTCTGAATATTTTCCAAGTTCTCACTTACATGTCTTTTCAATATATTTTTATTGCTAGTATTAACTTCATTCCATGTCTCCCCTCCTTTCAAAAGGCACCATTTTGTCCTAAGCAACAGATGAAGCTTTTTATGTTTGCATCACTTACTGCTTACCTGAAGAGTTTCCTGATTCCTTTTGTATAACTCACTGCACTCCAGTGGATAAGTCCATTTGCTCTATGACCACAATCACTTCAACTTTAAAACAGGAAAAGCAACAACACTGGTGTTTAACTAGCAAACACCTTATATAAATAACTTTATCAACATTTCAAGGAAGCAAGGTTATTTCTTGTCTTGTGCCAGAAGAAATAAAAATATCAGTAACATTTATTGCATTGGTCACTAACTTTAATAAACTTAAATAACCCAAGAAAACATGCTTCCAAACTGAGCAGAAGATAATGCCACTTGCCATTTGCCTGTTTGGAAAAACAACATACTCCCCAATTTATTCACTGTTTACTTCAGATCTGTAAGCCAGCAGTGAAACACACCATCATAAAATCTTTCTTAGTTATAAATTATTAAATAACAATTAAGTGTAAGTTGTGAGAACAATTGGACCATTAGTATGTAAGTTTTGCTCCTGGGGTTATTCAGCTCTAGTGGAGGTTCTGAACAATTTCCTATTACCTTATAATGACTTTCAGTAAATTCTTATCTGCATCCAACAGATTGTTCTGCTTCAAAATACTGTGTTGCAAGAGAAGCTGAAGTATCATCACCATGAACTAATTATTTATAGTTGAAAATGTCAAAGAGGCCCTTACAAGTTTCTGAAGCATAAAATTTGCCCTGCCTTCAACTTGCCATAGTCTAACAAGATTTCAAATTATAACAGAACATCCCAGGGCTTCCTCTGTTACTGTTTTAATCAGATTTCCCTTTTTTGTTCGATAGGCTTCTGAGAGAATACTGCATATTGCACACATCCCTCAACAATGGTCTGTAACTGGCAATGAACCACAAAATGCCTTGTGATTATTGTGTGGTTTCCACGAGCAGAAGCAGTTCTACAGATCCCATTTGTTAAACCCTGCAATGTGCTCAGTAAACCTGGAAGGGTCCTGTTGCAGCAAGTCCAATGTTTCCTTCCAAAACCAGGTGTTTTGCTTTAGCACCTCACAAGATAACCAAAGCAGTTAATTTTCCCAAGGTTATAACAGTACACTCAACACCAAACACATCACAGGACAATGTCATCAGAAAAAAGAGAATGGATGGTGATATGTAGAAACACCCCACACATTTATCTGAAAATTATTATCCTACTTAAAATCTTTCCAGTTTTGACCCCATAACTTGTATCTGAAACCTTGGGGCAGATCAGCTGCTTGCTAAATTCCTCAGAGTTGCAGGGATGAGTAAAGGATGGTGTGTCACAGATGCCATGCCAGAAGGGTTTCCTCATGTTCACCTGTAATGTCCTTTCCATCTATGCCACAAGTTCACACAGTCCAGAGCACTTGCAGCAAAACAGGGAAAAATGTGTATGTGGGAAATCAGATCTCTCCAACAGAGCTGCTGAAATTCATATTCCTAGATTAATCTTTTCAGTACCATTTTAGGATCCCTGCAATATTGTAGAATGCTGAAAAGACTGTTAAAATCAATCGATGTTCCAATTATTGTAATTTTGAAGAAAGTCTGTTAAAAAGGAAAAATCCCCAAGTAGAGGATTTGTTGGTGCTGCCTGTATGTTGTTGGTTTTTAAAAGTAGTTTTTAAAAAAATCCCTCTGTCATAGCTGTTTTTTAAAAAAGGAAAAGATGCACTATGTTCCAGTTCAGGTCTTGATCCCAAACTGTTACTGACTCAAATCAATCCCAGAGCTCCTGGTAAATTGTCATTTATGTAAGTCAGATACACAGAAAGTGCAGAAACAATTGCTGTCAACTTTAGTAGGTTTGTACAGTCTACAGGAGTAGAGAGAAGGGCCTTTAGAGGTCTTCAAACATTTTTTTTTTTCTCCCTGAGATCCCCTTGATCATTCCAGCAGGTTCTTTTTCTGACAGACATTCAGGGAACTAAAAAAGTTAACCCAGAAGTAGACGGCCACAATATCTGAAGGTCTCTTTAATGTGTTCTTAAGATCATGAATATCTTTTGAACCCAAATGTTCCCAGTTAAATTGTTGCACAACCTAGCTTTTATATGAAGAGATTTCTAACACATCGTGTTATAATTGCTGGTGATCTGATCCCTTTTTATAAAAAGCTGCCAAACACCATGAAAGGCAATGAAGCTCTCTGAACTATCTGCTGCCTCCTGAACATTATAAAACTAGACATATGTTCTAAGAGTCAAACTCCAGCACTCCACACCAAGCAGTTTTCCACTGCTCTCTGCTGCTTTTGCAGCAGAAGATTAACACCTTCCTGTGAGTACTCACTGATGGGACAGGGGTGATGATCTGAAACTGAAAAGATGGCAGATGAAGATTTTAGGAAGAAACTCTTCCCTGTCAGGGTGGGCATGTGCTGGCACAGGGTGCCCAGAGGAGCCGTGGCTGCCCCTGGATCCCTGGAAGTGTCCAGGGTTGGACAGGGTTTGGAGCACCCTGGGACAGGGGAAGGTGTCCCTGCATGGCACCAGGTGTGGCACCTGGGTGGGCTTTAAGGTCCCTTCCAACCCAAACCCTTCTGTGACTCAGAACTGTAAACCTTTTTCAGGGTCCATCCCCACTATCAATATGCAGCAAATTAACAGGTCTTAATTATGAAAGCAACACTAAGCAATTGGGCAAACTGAGGTATTAGAAGGAGTCCCAGCTGTGGCAGCATGTTTCTTTAAGGTAACAAATGCATATTTCTATTAAAAGTGAGATTAATCGTCTAAAGCATATCAAAAATCTTGCTCTGGGAAATGTCTTCCCTCATACTAAAATGAATTCAGATTTGGTAATGATCAGAGAAAAAGTGCCTCTTTGTGCTCTCCACTCTCCAGTTGCAGGCAGCCATTTGAACTATGGCCCAATGAGTCCAAATCATAGGAAGAAGAGAACTGAAATTATCTCTGACTTACTAAACTATGCCAAGAACTGCAATATGCAATGCTTGTCAATCTCCTCAGTTTTATGATAGTGACAGAAAAACTTTAGCTATTTTCTAGAAGTTTCCTTCTATGCATCATAAAACTTTTTCATAATCTCATAGCTTGCATAGAAAGAGCTCAGTACATCCATGTAGATTAAAAGCAAGGATAATCATGCACAGCACTGAAAGCCCACTGAAGACCCAGCCACATCCAAACATTTGTATCATCTTTAAGAATAAGATTTCTTTTCTTCTTGTAGAATTCCCAAACATTAAGAGAGGAAGTCTGGGGGGAGAATGATAAATACTCTGCCATGCTAGCAGAGAATTTTCACCTCCAGTTATGGAGGCATTTCAAGATAGCCTGAAATCCACCATGATAAAATTCAAGCAATTAAAAGGCAACTCTCTACTTTATGCATAACAATCTTGCAATATTACTTTTGTTGATTAATAAATTCACTAAGCCTTTGCAAAATGCAGGCTTCTCTTGGCTTCAAAGCTGGAGTACCTTGAGCACTTCCACAGCAGCTGTTTACCATAATTCCATGAAGTATTCCTGCTATGGATCAGCTCAAAGTAGGGCTACTGAGGTATGAGCTAGGAAAGTATAAGTCTACAGACCAAACCACTGCATCACTGTTAATGAAAATACACTGCATTGGGATTGCCAAAACTGCCACCCAGGCTTTAAAAAAAAAAAAAAAACAGAGAGAGAGAGAGAGAGAGAGAGAGAGAGAGAGAGAAGAAATTATGAGAAGAACATTAGCATTAAATTGTCAGGTCATGTATTCTTCCAGGGAAAACCCCACACAAAATGAAGCTAAATTCTTTTAAAACCAAAAGTTTCAGACTGAAGCCATCACTTTCACTGTATACTATACATTTCTATTTAAAAAAAATCAAACCAACCAAATAAAAAAAGAAGCTTAGACCCGTTTAAACTTCTTTACCCAGGAAACTTTAGGAACTGAAACAGGCCACCAGATTCTACTCAGCCTTCCTACCTTAGTTAATTTTCCTTGAATTAATAATTAAAGGTACATCTGGTTTGTTTAAAAATAGTATTTAACATTAATATTAAAGTAGCAGCTAAAATACAATAGAGGGGAAAACTCTTAAAGGAACCATTATGTGAAATGACTGCAGTTATTTACTTGGCTTCCACCTGCTCCATTTCTTTCACTGCTATTTCTGCCATAGCCATAACAAAAACAGGACAGGAGATGTTTTCGGATTTTCCTGGCATTAGCAGGGGCTGTCTGAAAAGGCACATCCATGTACCACGGGAGCCCAGGTCACAAACAAAACCCTGAATGTCCCCTTCCCTTACAGCAGCACTTGAGGCTGCCCAAACTGCAATTTCTCCATCTTTGCATTTCCCACACCTCCCTTTTTAATTTCAGTGCTGCCACTAAGGACCTAAGTCACTGATATCCAGCAGAAAAGAGCTTTTTATCAAATTTCTGGTATATCAGCATTCAGAATGTGCTACTTTTGGAAGTTCAAGTTTGCAAACAAGCCTGATTTATTGAGCTGGAATTGATTTACCATACCTTATAGGCAACATTTTAAAAAGCTGTTCTGGGCTAATTACATACTCAGCTGATTCCCAAGTGATTAATAAAGTTCCTGACTAATTTTCTATCTCTCTTCTGAACTGCCAAATGGAGTACAGAAATCCCATGTATATCCCATAATGCAGATTTTCATATTAATGGATAAAGTTTACAGCTGGGAAAAAAAAAAGATAAACTGGGGAAGATTTTATATCTGCTTTACTTTAACATTTCTAAAATATATAAATAGTGTTTTTACAACAGTGTTGTTACAGCAGTATTTGAAGGTGAATAAAAATATATTTTTCATTAAACAAGACAGAAGCTACCACACTGCTTTTGCAGACACTTGTGCCATTCAGAGCTGACGTAAGTTCCTCTGGCTTTGCAGTCTCTATTCTTTCCTAAGAATGGGTAAGTGAAGTTTGTGTCACTTTCCTTTGATTTTCTCACAAACAGAAAGCACTCTGAAGGTGACCTCGCTGTTCTTTTTTTTTTTCCTTCTTTAAATTTCATCATTACTATAAAAAGCAATCAGAAGATGTCCAGTGATTCTTCAGAGAGTGATTCAAATTAATTTGTCCCTTTTAAGAATCAAAGGAAAAAAATTCATTATTAATTTAGGCAATTAAGAGTAATTTAAAAGCAATAACCAGTACATTAAAGAACCTGTCTCTGGAGTGCTACTTACAGTCTACGAAAAGTTAATTTTAGAGCTTTTCAAGTGAAGAAAGGTCATTTCCTAGATATGTTCTAGAGAATATTGTAATTTTTAAATGGTAACTGAAATGAGAAGTGGGTTTTTTTAAATATGAGATAAATGGTTAAGAGAATTAGAAACAAAACTAAATATATGCATTATAATGTCACTTTAAATTAAACTATGCATAATGACATTTATCATCTTTTTTAATATATCAAATAAGAATCTATAGATTTCTTCCTTACCATTACATAGGGTACAGTCTAAAATGAAAGTTTCTATACAAGATCCAATAATTAACACAAAATCTTTCTTGTTTCTAGAATCAACTGGTGGAAACAGAGTGTAACTTGGATTCTGTGGGAAAGGGGAGGAGCTGTCTCACAGTGCAAAGTTTATTGATATTCAACCCTTGTCAGCCACAATGTGTAGGACCAGAAAGGAGCCCCAGGAGGCATCCAGGACCTCCAACACCTAACCAGAGTCTCCTGACTCATCTACAAACTCCCTGTGTCACCTTTGCTAAGTGCAGAACTAGATTATCTACATGGAAACCCAATATTTCCTGGTGGCATCAGTTCTATGATGGTACAAACTGGTGAAGGGAAACACATTAAACTATGCACAACCATCAAGAATTATATCAAGAAAAAGAGTGCAAGACAGCCTTAGTAGAGGCAGTTAAGTAAATTTCCCCCACAGTAAAGCCAGAGAAATGATAATACAGTCACCAAGGCACAAGGCTGTGATTAAAGTTCCAAATTCTGTCTGCACCACACTTTCTATATGATATAAACAGTGCACAGCAGCACACCCACATTCCTCAGTTTCTCATGGATAAATCCCACTTATCTTTTCTACCCAAAGGTGGAAGTGCTTCATAACCACGACAAATTCATCCAAAAACACAGAGCTGGTCCTCCCAGTAGTTAAAGGTTTGTGGGTGACATTTTTTTTCAAATGCAATGTTAAATGCACTAAACCCTTGTGGAAGATGAGGCAATGCTGTAAGGTAATATTCCCTGCTGCTTTGAGTAAGTAATATTATATGACTTTTATAAAAGTATTAAAAAGGTAAGAAAATGTGCTGATGAGATTTGATGCAGATTTATTACACCATAGGAACCAATACTAGCACAGAATCCTTTCCAAGTTCCCTCATATCAATAATGCAGATAGATGAGATAAAAATATGGGTTCGTATTTATTATTCTGTGTGTCTACAAAAAGTCACAGGTCCCCATTTGAACACCTCTCCCAAATCTTGGCATCCATCAAAAATCCTTATCACAAAACAGTCCTCCATGCAATAGGAAGACAATAGAGACAAAAGCCAACAGCACAAAATAACAATGAACTCTAACCAAAATCATCTTCACATATCATTAAAAAGTATGAGTTTGGAATAAAGGTTTCTTTCAATTAAAGGATTACAAGTCCATATAATAAAATATATTATTGTGTACTTCAAACTAGAATACAGCAATAAACTTTAATCTGATAAAGGAGAAGATTTCTTGGGACTAAATTTTACATTTCATAATGCAAAATAGATCATCTTTGTACAAATACAGTAAGAGGTAACAATCCCAGTGCACTATATTTCTAATCTTTTCTGCCTAGTCTGGCATAACAAGAGTCAGCTGACATTCTGAAATAGCTGTATGTTCCAGTTTGAAATTTCTTTCCCTCACACTCACAGAAAGGTGTCCAGCATGGATTGGAGAATGAATAAATATTTATGCATCATGGACTATTCCCTAAAATTATTCCTACTTCTAGACATGATGATACATACTTTTTTAAAGGAAGATTGACACTAAGCTAGCAACACAGACATGGATTACCACACAGAGATACATCTACAGCTAATGGTGGGGTTTCAGCAGATAATATTTGTGGAAGTGTGTCTTTCTGCTGAAGAGGCAACAAAGAAGAAAAAGAGGCAACTTGAACAAACACTTTTAGCACACAAGAAAGAGGCTTTTTTTTTTTCTGAGTAAAGGCTTGAAATTATAACCAGTTTGATTCCTGCTGTGCTCCACGGAACCTGCTTTTGTGATTTTTTTTTTCTTTTTTTAATAAATCAACTGAAGTGTATTAGAAATACTCATTCTCTCTAACAGAAACAATAACAACCCATAGGATAAGCCAGTTGAAAGAAAGGGTCAGAATACTTCTGCTGCCAATAGCTAAATCTGAGTTATGATAAGGATGGAGAAGGTAAGTTATAAAATGGAGCAGAAAAGCAGATAAGAGGACAATGAAATGAAAAACAGGCTGAGAGGACAAAACAGAGAAATGTGGCTCAAGGCAGCAGAAAAGCACAGATTTGCAAATGAAGCATGCTGTAACAGAAGACAGATTGAGACTAAGGAGCCATACGAATAAAACCTTGCTTAGACATCCAAATTATCAGCTCCTCCAACCTGCTGACAGCTCTTCCAAATGCACCCCAAGATGCTGCTGGCCCATTTTTGCTGCCAGGCTGTATTGCTAACTCGTGCTCCATTTTTCACCCACCAGGAGTTCCAGGTGGTTTTTGGCAGAGCTGCCTCCCCACTGCTCAGCTCCCAGGCTGGCCAATAAATGGAGTTAGTCCTCCCCATTTGCAGGACTTTACACTTCTCTTTGCTGATCTTTGTGAGGTTCCTGTCAGCCCTTTGCCCCAAACTCCCAAGTTCTAAGCTGTGGAAACACTGAATGCCTGAGTGACCACACCACAGCCCAGCACAAACCCACCGGAGCACGCAGGACAAATTCCTTTCACCAGCAAAGCCTCAGCAGAGGGGCAGACCAAGAGAATGAGCTCTGGGTTGGCAGCTTTAGGAAAAGGGATTCCTTGGCACTCCTGAAGTAACTTACTCTGTTCTTGCAATTAATTGGTGATTGACCCTTACTTCTAATTGTATCCCAGACCTGAGCTCAGCCTTTATCCAGAGGGGAATGTACCCTTCCAGTAAAACCAGTTTGGGGGTCAGAGTTTATGTATTTGAAGTTTTGCCCCTCTCTTTTGTGATACAGCCTCGAGGTTATGCACTGAGTGCCTCAGAACATGTCTTTGTTTCAGAAGTAAACCATTTTGCTAGTCTTTGTCAGGAATGATTAGAAGTATTCCCTGCTTTGAACAACAAAGGTTGAGTCGAGGTCGTTCTCTTGTTTAATTTGAGCATTGCCTACTGCTCTTGTTCTGAGGCCCCTGACTACAAAGGATCTATGTTTGTCTATCCTGTCACTGTGCTAAGGCATTTCATGGACTGTGCCTCATTTAAAGCTAAACAAACATTTTCTCTCTCCATGCTGGCTCTGCTTCAGCTTGTTAAGTACTACAGCCTATGTCATCTGCTTCCCAAAACCATCTACATGAGCACAGCACTAAGGGAGTCTTGAGAAATGCCTTTGAAAATAATTTAAGAACAGTCAAACTAGCTACAGTAGGCAAACATATGTATCCTATTTGATTTGTTTTAAGTGAACATTTCAGTATAGTTTTTTCCACAAAAGATCTATAAACAACATTAAAAAATAATCTTGGGCACCATATTTTCAAGCACTGCAATATATGAGGCATAAAACCCCCAAGTGAACAAAAGCTTCAAAGATATTGGTAGGAGAAGCATCCTCTTTGGAGCATCTGCTGGAAGTTTTGCTTAAGAAAGATAAAACCAAATACATAATGAGTTTTTTAACTTAGAGGAAAAGTAATTATTCCAAATGCTGTTCTAACCTTCCTTCTTCAGCTGGGAACAGACAAGATCATCAATATTAGCACTTGATAACTGACTTCAAATATGTATATTTATCAAGAGGAGAATCAAACAGGAAAAGGTAGGAATAAAGGTAATTTTACACCAAAGTGGTTTAATACAACTGAAAAGGACAACAGGAACAGTTTTTTATAGTGTATCTCTGAATAACAAACTGGGATACATTTTTCTGCTAAATAACCAAGCAGTTCTTCCCCTTCCCTGATACATTAAATAAAATTTTAAATTATCTGGACTCAAGGACTTGGATTACTGAAAATCCAGGCCACAGTTCTCCGTGTGGCAAAAATACATATGCCACTGCCTCCTGGTTTTCCTTTAAAACTCTTATAAAGCACTGAAGATTCCAGCCTTTGGCTCTTCTCAAAATCTAACTTCAGTGTGTGACAGGGAAGTAGCTAGAAAATTTCATTTTCATGAGGTAACAGCTTTTTAAGTCTTCTCTGATAGGAAGAACATGAAGTGTACTAGCTTCTGGCAACTTACCTTTAGACTAAAACAGGCTTTTCTCATATCTGTCTACTTTCTTTCCTGAGCAAATAAACATATCAGAAGTTTTGGGGGTTTGGTTTCTTTTTTCTCTACGGCTGTTTGTTAATCTAAATACTCAAATAATTGTATTGGCAGAATTCTTTCCACATCTAAATAACAGCTCAACAGTTTTTTGTGTTGTCTTTTCTAAGTGTTATATTTAACTATTGCAAAGGTGTGCACAGGCTCGGAGAGAAGCTCGATAGCTCTCCTGAATTGCAAGATTCTGAAGTGAAAACTGCACACAGAGAGAAGAACAGAACTCACCTGAGATCACAATGGCTAATTAACCACCTGCAATTTGTGGTGCTTGCCTCAAACTCCACTTAGACTTCACAACATTTTAAACTCTTAAGCTTCTGACTTTCGGGATAAACTTGTTTAAAAGAAAAGAGAAAAATGAACAGAGTACACTTCCCCGAAGGAAGTAACTTGTAATCTTCATTAACCCCATTATGTGCAGCATCATTTCATCACCCTAACACTCCCTGCAGCTGTCTGGCAAGCACAATCTCAAGAAAGGCTCATTTACATATGGCTCCTGGCCTTACTCCCTAGAAAAATTTGCTAAAACAAATCACACCGTCAAAAGAAAGCTCATTAAATTTTTACATCAGGCTGCTATGTTACCCTCAGCTCCCTGAGTATTCATACCTCTTTCTATTGTTAGTTTTCAGTCCTTAAGGCTCACATATTTTCAAGGGCAGAAGCAAACCAATTATGAAAAAAGCAGTTATTTGCTTACTGGTATACAATGGTACATCCAGCCACTGCTAATTCACATTCACCAAGAGCAGCTCAATTACCACATCACACCACCCTGCTGAATAACACAATATTTCCACATGCATTTAATTCAGTGCCAGTATTTGAGGTAACAACAGCACTTAGACATACTGAAAATAGGGATTGAGCACATTTTCCACCATTTGTCTGTCCCTTTTAATGATGCCTTTTTCCTTAACATAGAGGAACACCTAGCTCATTTATCCAATGGTGATGTTAATGTTTCAGAAGGCATAAAAATCCTTAGATATCTGGAAAAGTTAAAAACACTTATTGGCTTCACCTTAATCTATATTATGCTGAGTATTTTTAAGGAACAGGCATTTAAATAATTTAAGGAGATGAAAGTTAAATTCCCTGTTCAACCATCCACTCTATTTACAAGATACATAAACATTTTCTCCTTTTTTAAAATCTCTTCTCTAATTTTATTGGATTTAAAATATTTATTTCATTTCTAAAGGATTCACATAGCAAATATTTCACACTACGCTTTTCAAAGATCTTATTTGTTCACAAGGCCAAATACATTAAAGATTATGATTTTATTCACCACCACTTCACTTTTTAATTTGTTTTCAGGCCTGACACATCTAAGTAACATTTGATGGAGTGCAGTCATTCCTTCCCTGCACTGCCACAGGCAGGTAGGATGCAAATCAAATGAATCGCTTCTGAAACTTCATACCAAGTAAGATTTCTGTCTCAAAAGTGTCACAGGCAGCAGATGCTAAAGCTTGTAATGCTTTTTTCAACTTCCCACATTTCTTAGAGTTCTGATGAATCAGGATTTTACACGAAATATGCTATCTACCACAGATCTACCCTTTTCAACTCCAAATGGTTAAATAATTAACAGGCAACTGACCCAAAGGAAGTCACAAAAGTCCTCAGACAATTCCTGGAACATGTTTAAGCTACTATCATCATCACCATCATCTAGTAAGTGGTGTTAACTTAGTGAGACCTGGAGCAAAAATAATTAATTTAAAGAAAAATGGGGCAGGGGAGAGAAGCAAGGTATGAACTCAGCCCCTCTCCCTCTCATCCAGCTCATTTATTGCAGTTGAAACTATTTCCATGCACCACTGTGGGCCCCAAGGAGAAGCCATCAGCATTCTAATGATCATAGATATCACAGGACAATAATGAAAGGCCAACATTATCATCTCTGCATGTAAAATCAACCACCAAGCATCATAGATTCCCATAATTCCTGATGGAATTTGTAGTCTTCTGATGTCAGCAAACAGTATTACTCATGGAAACCACCAGAAACACTGGAAAAGTCCTTATGATCAGCTGCTGAGAGCTCAGGCATCCCCCAGCTGGCCCTGACCACACAGACACATCCACTCCACAGCCCACTTCATGCACCTAAACTAATATATAAACAGCAAAGCACATTTTGGAGCTATTCTGATGTTTGACCTGTACCAAAGTATTGAATTTAATATTGGCATTCCTGCATGGAGCTAAGGGTAGAATAACCCGTTCTGCATCTTCCTAGCTGCACTTGCACGGACTTCACAGCTAGAAATAACTTGAAGTTGAAAACAATTTGAAACCAAGACAAAGCAGACAAACAGAAAAATCACAACAGGTATTGTTTAAACACCTAAAGCTGTTCTAAACTTCCAAACATCAGCTACCAAACTGCATTTACTTTCTGCTGCCAGCTGAGAGGCAGCTCCACAGCCCAGTCTGCCAGCCTCTTAAATTAATTAGAGGGAGTTCAGTGATCCACAACCAGGATATTTTCTGCAATCATTGACAATTGGTTTCCATTCAATTCCCAAGGGGCCAAGGCTGCCCTTACTTGTGAGCCAATATTCTCTCACCACTCACACATTCCAGGAGGGCTGACTTCCCACAAGGATTTCAGATCAGAAACTGTGCCACTGATGTCCCAGCTTTCAACAGCCTAATTATGGTATGCATGAACAAATAACACTCCAAGGGGATTTTACGATGCACTGTTTTGTGAGGGCTCCCTTACAAATATATAACATTAATGAGTGAAAATTATCTGACACATGATAAGTCACTTAAATAATGAATATTTACTCCATATGCACAGGTCCAACTGGCTCTAGTGAAAATTTGACATTTTGGATGTGTCACAGAAAACTAAACATAGTAAACTTTTATTAGAAAACTGGCCTCTTTTTCAAAAATTTTACACAAAAAATTATTCTTTAACATTATCCCATTGAATAGAACTTTCTCCCTGAGTTTCACAGGTCTGCTACTGCCTTTTTAAACATGGTCTTTTCAAACAATCATGCTGGGTTCATGAATTGTGTGCTCTGTCATTCTGAGATGAACTCAGACAGCAGGGCAAAAAAAAAAAAAAAAAAAGAAAAATCCAGAAATCCCACAGGACCTATGTGCAGCAGGTATCCCAATAAAGAAGCAATATATTTTCAGGACCTGAAAGAAAGAAGTACTAGCTGCACAAAAACAAGATCCAGTTAAATAATAGGCTGCTCTCCATGTATTTATTGCAGTTAAAACAAGCATCCTCAATGGTACTTCTGCCTTTTAATTTATTGAAGCAAAGCACACAAAATAAGGCTAAAAGGGCTAAGATTTTGACCTGAGATTGAAGTACTAAACATTATCTAAGCCCCTCCCCACCAAGTATTTTAATTTCTAAGGTATGCCATTGAAATAAAATGTCTCAAAGCAGCACATCTTACATTAGATTCTCAAATCAAAACCTGTTGTCATTCTTTCCATATCACATTTATTTCAAACAGCAGACACATTCCCAAATACATTTTAGCCCATGCCAGAGATTGTCTTTAAATACTTAATCCTCAAAATGTTTGACCTGCTAGAGATGCAGGTTAAAGTTTCAGATGCATTTCTAGAATGAAGAGAGGCAAGTGAGTCTCATTTATCACTTGTAGCTTCAAGAGTTTGAGCTTTATAGATGAAAACACTGTGAATATTCCTTGGAACACAACATCAGCACTGCTCAAATAGGAGCAGCTCTCATTAGACTATTGAGCACTTTTTAGGAATATTGTGTTGTTATAAAGGCTGGCAGTTCCTTGGTTAAGATTAAAGTGAGCCATTTCATTACTGAAACCCTGTAAAACACTGCATCTGAAAACCCTTACTGTTTGTAACAGACCCAGCCTTTCAAGCTGAAGAATAATATATTTGTTCATTAGCTCTTAAACTGATTGGATGCTGCAAGCTCTTGTCTGTGTGGGAGTCTGCCCACTTTGGAATTTCAACAGCTTTTTTATGAGCTGCATGTTGGGATTCACAGCACATCTACAGTTTGTCATAGGCAATACCCTTTATATCATTTGATTTCAAAGCTGCTTGCTACAAATCCTCTGCAATCAGGTTGTTATTAATACCTTTAATCTGCCCTCAGACAAGAAATCTAGTGCAGTGTGGTTGTTCCAAGCAGGCTGAACAGTAATCAGCAACCATATCTGATGGATTATGTTCTTTGTACACTATTTACAGTGAGCAAGGAACAGGAAAACACACAAACACTCATGCCTTGTGCTACTGTGCATGCAGGCACTGGTGCTGAGTCCATCTGTATTCTCACCAGTATATTCTCTGCACCCAAAGCAGCTGAAAAGAAATAGAATTTTGGAGGGAAGTGCTGTACTGCCCCTCTAAGGGAGTGAAATATTCACAGCTTTAATCAGGTAACATTAAAGGTGCTGCAACTCGAATATACTGTGCAGTAAATACCAGTTGTGAGCTCTGCTATACGTTTTTTGCTTTTGCATATTGAAAAGGAAATCCAGGAGTTTAGGAACTTAGGAAAAATGAGTATCAGCTTCTGTTCTCCTTCTGGAAAAAAACCCTCATCACTGCTACTTATCTCTTCAACTTAAAATCCCTTCAATTTAAACTGCCATTACAGTTGTAGTTCTGAGATCCATGTAATTAGAAGGCAGTCCTGTGCTACTGATTTAAGAGATTTTTCCTTTCACAGAATTCATTCTGGCAGTTGTTCCTCCTTTTTTGTTGTTGGGGTTTTTTTATGTATCAGGTTGTTGTTCTTTGTTTTTAATGTATAGCAAAAGGCAATCTTCTATGTATGTACTCTAGTCTAGACTCTTGGGCCCATGGTTTCTACAAAATTCCTTTGCTTAGTGCACAAAGAGCACATCTCTGAGGTTCTGGTAAATAGCACAAATTTAGCACGCACACAAAAAGAAAAGAAAAAACAAACCCCACATTCTTTGTCAGTAGGAGCTAAATGAAAATTCATAGCATGGAGTTTTCAAACAATGCAATCTACTGAAATGGCAGCACAATGAACTGAAATGTTGACAAAGATAACAAGAAAACAAGGATAACAAGATTCACTTTGGACAAACACACTTTACTAAGAATGTTCCCTCAAAATCCAAGAAACATTGGTGATGAGGGAAAACTGGGAGTCAGCTTAATAAAAACAGTAACTTCACACAACCAGACTTTACCACTTTTGGCTCATTCTGAATCACTATCACTTGTTAATTTTGACAAATTATTTTTCCTCTTCTACTTGAAGAAACTCTGGCTAGAGACCATTGCAGTTAACTCATAGGTACACAATACATGGGTCAAGGTTGCTCAGTTAGGAAACTTGCTATGGCCATCCTCTAACTCTCAGTTCAAGATCTGGGGATAGGCAAAGCAAAACAATCAGCACAAAGAAAACATAAACCATTAGTTTTCCAAAAAAGCATGAGATTACACAGTGCAGGACTTGTGTGAAAAACAAAGGAAATTCAGCTGAGGAATTTCCCTGCACAGATCTGGCAGTGTTATATATTACCCTGACTGCATTTGGTGAATAAATAAGTAGACTCAAGCATTTGCTGAAGAGGCTGGAATGGGTCAGCCACACTGCAGGGTGCAGGATCTAATTATTGATAATCAACATACACACAGAGATAAATGCAAGTAACCATGTCTCACTCTTACAAAGTTTCTTTGAAAACCCCTTGTCTGAAGTTTTACCTGCCAGATAATAACAGCCATCACTGACACACTGAAACAGCCAGGAGTTATTTTCATGGAAACAAACATAATAATTTTCATCTGCTGCTTATTGATTTTGTTCTACAGCTTAGGCACGGGGGTGTGTGTTTAGTGCATTTGAAATGTTCACTTATACTGATCTCTAGAGGCTTCCAAATCAGGAGAGAAAAATAATCTCTCTCTTACTCTGTCATTTCTATTTATTTAACCACAGGCCTTTATGTAGTTTTCCTTGATGGTATATCTGACTCACAGCTATTTCAGCATGTTACAAGGGAGTAAAAACTGGCACTAGAAAGAGCAGTATATCCTGGGTAAGAGGAGAAAAGTAATAATCTAATATGAATGTAAATAATTACATACTGCATGACAGAAAAGTGAGAGATTTTCAGGTGTGACTCATGATCATTTCACCCAAGTGTGTGCACATTTCAGACCACAGCTCCTGCAGGATTTGCACTGTGGAACAGGGGCTATTTCTGGTGTTTTTTAGAGTTAGTTCAAGTGCAAGAACAGATGAAATGGAGATGTATGTACTATCTCTGCACAAAATGAGATTTTTCAATCATCAAAGCTAATATTGAGCAAAGTTTAGTGAAGATCAAAGCATGAATATCATAAACATATTCTATGTTTACATGCTCTGAGTTTACTCAGTTTTTCCCCAAGTTCACTGTGATCTGTAGTATAGAAACACCAAAAGTACAACAGTAAATTAAGAGGAGGGAAAGAGAGAGGGAAAGAGAGAGGGAAAGAGAGAGGGAAAGAGAGAGGGAAAGAGAGAGGGAAAGAGAGAGGGAAAGAGAGAGGGAAAGAGAGAGGGAAAGAGAGAGGGAAAGAGAGAGGGAAAGAGAGAGGGAAAGAGAGAGGGAAAGAGAGAGGGAAAGAGAGAGGGAAAGAGAGAGGGAAAGAGAGAGGGAAAGAGAGAGGGAAAGAGAGAGGGAAAGAGAGAGGGAAAGAGAGAGGGAAAGAGAGAGGGAAAGAGAGAGGGAAAGAGAGAGGGAAAGAGAGAGGGAAAGAGAGAGGGAAAGAGAGAGGGAAAGAGAGAGGGAAAGAGAGAGGGAAAGAGAGAGGGAAAGAGAGAGAGATCCTGCAGCTCATTTTGGATGATCCTGCAGCTCTCCCTGCTTTTCAGATAAAGGGGTCTGATCATGTCTAATATCACTTCCTAAGCATAATTTGCTCACATCGGTGAGATAATTTGGCAAAAGTCTGGGAAATTTATGGCCTGTTAGCTGGCAAACCTCAGGAAAACACCTCAGGATTGGAGACACAGGAGGGGCTTTGAAAACCATAGCACATTTCTCTTTACCAATAGGCAAACAGTGCAAGGACAACAGGAAATACATGGAATTATTTCACTTGGCAAGCACAAGAATTTATTCAGAAGTGCTAAATAGTTTTGAGGAAAGGCCAAGAGTTAACCTATTTTTGCAAAATGTTCTGCAGGGTGAAACAGCCGTGATGTAGAAATTCTCAGTCTCAATGTAATCTGATCAATGTTTTCAGAAATTCAGCTGGAGCATTTATTTCATGGAAGTCTTCAGAGAAAAAAAAGTTAGATAGCAAGAACAGACAAGGTTACAGTACATGGACTAGTTTCATGTTTTTAAACTCGTTAGGCCAAATGGATTTCATCCTAAAATATTTCATTTGCCAAGAAATCTAGTTATAAGCTCTAAGAATCCAAGGAAGACAGAGCTAGTGCCAGAACACTGGGGCAGAAGAAGTAAATAAGGAACTTATCTTACAAAAGGGAACTTGAGGAAATCATTAAACAGCTTAATTTGAGCTCTACCAAAACTCAAAACAGAACCAAAAAAAAAAGCATCAGCACTAATGGTGAAACAAACAAAATACCCCATTGCAATCAATAAGCTCCTAAAGATAAAATACAATTATATAGCAGGCAACATTGATTTCTTTTTTCCAAAACAAACCAAGTTATACTGTTACAGAGGAAAACCAAGTTTACAAAAGCATCTGGATATCAGGTTTCCTGTAACTTGTCTGTAGGAGGTTTATTAATAGTATTTCATGTGACAGTCCAAAGCAAGCTTGGAAATGAGATGAAGATGAATCTATTGCATGATAAGAGACAAAACGGTTGAACAACCTCACTCAGAGAACAGTTATTCATTATTACCTGTCCAGAACACACCAGGAGGGTTTCACCAAGGCCTGTCAGTCTTTTGGGAATAAAGACTTCTCTTAGCCAAAGATGCATCTAATACAAAGGTAGGGACCAGAGCCATTCTGTAAAAGAGGTTTAGAATTCAGAATGAGAGTACAAAATATTAAAGATGGTCTCTATAAGATATAATACTGCTAAGCTCAAGGAATGATGCAAAACCAGGAATATCCAGCAGTGACTAATACTGGTTGAGCAGCAGGACTGGTGAGGCTTGCTTAGGCTCAGACTCCAAGTTCCATGAGCTGAACAGGGCTGACGGAGCAGCGCTGTGGGATGAGAGCCAGCGCCACCGAGTGCGAAAGGCAGACTGGGAACATGTCCATTCTGTTCACACCAAGGATGTCCCTAATGGGAAACTCCAGCACCACAGGGAGTGGTGCTTAAGGAAACATGTAGACTAACAAGAACAATTCCAGACACTGATCTGTGCTCTGTGGAAGGAGGTTAAAGCAGCTTAAGCCACATTGCAACAGTTAGTAAGCAGAAGCATTGCTCCAGACAATATTTCTCTCAGTTCCTGCCAGAGATCAGCTCAAAATTATCTTTAAAATGAAGAAATAAAATGCATACCTCTGTAAAAGAAAAGTCATGAAAAAGCTCATCTTAGTGAGGAACTCCATGCAGTTACTTACAGTGGATTGGTATCATCTTTACTACTTAAATGGATGTATTTCTTATTTAAGTGCAGAAGCTAGGGTGCAAAACTTTTCCATTCTTGCACTGAGGAACCAACTCAGTGTAGTGCCATTTTCCCAGATCAATTATGATGTTGTACAACCTATCCCTATGCTCACTGTTGATATATTCCTTTAGCCCAGGATGAAACTTCCTCGCTATGGAAGTCAGACATGCCAATCTTATCACATTAAACTATTTCAAAACCTGGAAAAAAGTAGATTCTTATTTTGAATAAATGCCACACCAGAATGAAAAGGAGGCACTTCACTGCTTTCACACCCTAATGACTGCTTGATTAAGGCAGCTATTCACAGTAAGGGAGCCAAGCAGCCTCCACGGGCCATATGCAGCAACACCATGACTTATGGCTTTATATTCTTAAACTGGCCTCTCCAGCACCACCTGATAAATCAACACACAAGTCATTAAATGGTTCATTATCCGAACATTATGATTCATTCTCTCTGCCAGGAAACATAAGAAATGATGGGCATCTTCTACTTGCAACCATGACTGTCCATCAATATAACAGATTAAGTGTATGAGGGAGTTTAGTTTGGTGTAAAGGTCAATGGGATGCTTCATGTGCCAATTTTTCTTCTGCAAGTCTTGACCTCTTAGTAGAGAAAAAAAAGTGTGGGCAAAGAAGAGAATGTGGTTATCTTGCTGTGTAGACAGCTTTTTAAAATAAAATAATCATTGACTTAAAAAATAAGAGCCATGACAGAAGAGAATGGAAACAGGGCTTGCACCTGCTCACCATGAAGTCTGGCACCATCAGTATCCTGTGCTTAGAAAAACATCCCTTTTTTACTATGCATTCACGTTTCAGATCAACCATGACAGCCAGTAAGTCTGAATAAAAACTACCAGATATATAATAAATAAGTCTCTGTCATCACTGTATTATGATGAAGATAACGCAACATCCCTCTAAAGATAAAAGAGTTTGAGAAAAAAACCTCTGGCCTAACATAAGAAAAAGTAGAAAAATGAGTATGATCATTACTTCACAGAAACAATAAACAGAAACACTGATTCATAAAAGGATTTTGTCCCTACCTTAATCACAGTAACTCAAAGCTTTGAATTCAGAATTGAAGAATTATTCTATTCCTTCACAAGATTTTAAGTACAAGAGTTTGACTTTTAATTTAAGAGTGGTTGGGGCTTTTTTTCTGCTGTCAGAAAATCACTCAAAAAAAACCAGCAGAAAAATTTGTGGCATGATACTTACAGGAGATGGGAAAAATTAGGTTTTCCTAAAGATACCAGGGAATTGTACAAAACCATAGTAAGAGCCAGGATTTGGGTTAATTTTGTACCCAGGGGTTTTTATCAGAACCTTTGGTTGGAGCTTTCCACACAAAATTAGATACAGCAAGATTAAAAGGATATTTATGCAAATTACTACATGAGAGTGATGGTATTTATATAAATTATTTTATATGGTTACACTAGGCAGATCTGTTCCTTAAAGGAAAAACATTTCCAGATTTACAGACGACGAGCGTTCCTTATAAAACTTTGCACTTCAGCATCCTCATAACTATGAGCCAGAGAGATGAAGACATTCAGGCACAGATTTTAATAATATCAGTGCACTTTTATAAAGACCCAATTTTCTGAAAGTTGAAAGCCAGGTATTTTTCACCGATGCCAGCTGCACTATAAGTACAAACCTGTTACATTTATTTCTAGATACCAGCTATCATGCACCTCTCAAGAGGTGGAATATAAACTGCCCTAGCAGCAGGAAGGTTATGCTTGAACAGCTGGCAAATCAAGGAGATTGCATAGTCTGGCTTTGAGGCTTTAAAGGATTGCAGCTCTTACTGCCCAGAAAGTCTTAACAAATATCTGCTCCTCTAGCTGGCAGAGCACTCAAACACAACAGGTTCAGGAGGCAGCAGAAAGATTCTTTGCTGTTTCAAGTTACTGATCAGAAATAAGCATGGCTCAACAGGATTAAGTGTCAAAATAATACATAATTTTGAATGGCTGAAAAAATTCTCAATGGAAAGTAGTAATTTGGGAGTTTGAAGAATTTTTTTTTTTTTTTGCTTAGATTTGGAGGTAAAACTCCAAATTCAAAAAACAGTACCATATTCCTAAATTAACTTAGAACTTGCTGCTTCTACATGAAGAGGTAGAATTAAAAAGGAAAAAAGAAATTGCAAAGTATGGGCCTTAATGGTTTCCTTTTAATCTGGAGATATCCCCATAATTTGCTACTGGTAACAGAAGGTAACGTTTCCTGCATTTCTCTTTGGGGAAGTGGGGGGGTTGGAGTTCCAGGGCAAGCAAAACACCTTCACATCTACTTGGCTGAAAAGTCCTGGAGTGCTGCTAGAATCCTGATCATTTTAGGAAAATGTGAGCAGTTTTCAGGTGATGGTCTCAGCTGACATAGAAATTCCTGAGAATCAAGAGGTTTTCTTGATTTTAAAAAAAAAAAAAGAAAGAAAAGAAAAAAATAAATAAGAAAAAAAAACACCATATGTTGCTTTCCTCTAGATATGGTTTATAGATTTATCTCTGCACTAAATGGCAGAACCATCACCCCTCCTAGGCAGGATTCACCTGTTCCTAGAAAAGCAAGAAAGTCACAGCTTTAACCAAGCTCTGATTTCCAGGGACAAGGCCCCCACTCCAGCCAGCTGACTTGACAAAGGTTCCTGGACTCTGGCTGCTCTCGTGCTGGAGATCCATCAAATACCTGAGTGCCAGGCGTTTAATTCTTGGGATTTAATGGCAACCATATTCTGCACTTTGGATTTTTGGGGAAAAAAATAAAGAGCATATCCTGTGAGGCTTTAATTTGAAATGTCAGTGTGTTCTAAACAGTCCTACACTTCCACAAAAGCGTTGATTTCAACTTTATTCCATCTCAGTAAGTGTGCCCAGGAATTAAATGGAAATGGCAGCAACAGAACCGGTTGTGGATGATGTATTTGGAACCAGATTACATAAACCAGTATTATGGATAATTAATTGATGGTCACACCGAGAGATCTGCAATTCTAGATTCACTTATATAAAGAACACCTTATGGTCTATCATTGCAAATCTCTTTTCCTCCAACTTGGAAAAAATTATGTCAAAAAGCAATGAAATGTGACATACTCCTCCAGAGCAGAGATATTAACTTTTTCTGAAACTAGTCTGCATGAAATAAAAAAAAGAAATTAGCATAGAATTAACATTTTTTAAGACTCCTACTATGCAAAATTATGTTATTGAAATGGACAGCAGTGAGGTTTATCTCTTAACTTAGGTCTAGGAAAGGATAACCTCAGAGGGACCAATGGTCCAGCCTCAAAAACTAACCATGATTCAGATGCTTTGTAGAAGTAATAAAAGTGATAAAAGTAGAAGAAGATTTTTCCCTCTGTTCTCCTAGACAGGGCTTTAATGAGACTCAGGAAGGGGAAGGTGTAGGGGAAGGAAAAAAATAATCAGGAAAAAAACACCTTCAGAAAAGATCACATAAAAGAGAAGAGAAGAAAATCAGGACTGATGAAAGGCACAAATAGTTCAAGTTCAGGATCTCCTGATTTTCTACTACAATCTAGTAGAAATTCTTTATTCTACAATTCTTTAAATTGCAAAATTCTAAATTCTACAATTCTTTACATTTTGCCAATTATGTGTTTTCTTTGTCAAAATACAAACTTTTAATGAAAATAAGGGTGAATAAGCACATTATTGAAAACAATATAATATTTAAATGAGATTTTAAACATTTCTGATGTTTCAGAATTTGACATTCAACGTTTAACTATAATGACTAACAATTTTCATGCTGACATATACTGAATTTCACTAGTTAGGTATTTTCTCCCCACAGAGCTGCCTTTTCTGATTTATAGTCCTGCATATCTATCCAGTAATTATTGGCAAATATCAAAGGTGCTGTGTATCATTTCACAGAACACCTTCCAAAAATATTGAGACTGAAATTGTTCCAATATTGAATTCCAGAAATCTGGGGCGTTTTAACCCAATATACAACACTGAAATGTATAAAATGGGGAAGGGGAAAGACGAGAAAAGAAGAAGGGAAAGAGGAGGAGGAGGAGGAGGAGGAGGAGGAGGAGAAGGAGGAGAAGGAGGAGAAGGAGGAGAAGGAGGAGAAGGAGGAGAAGGAGGAGAAGGAGGAGAAGGAGGAGAAGGAGGAGAAGGAGGAGAAGGAGGAGAAGGAGGAGAAGGAGGAGAAGGAGGAGAAGGAGGAGAAGGAGGAGAAGGAGGAGAAGGAGGAGAAGGAGGAGAAGGAGGAGAAGGAGGAGAAGGAGGAGAAGGAGGAGAAGGAGGAGAAGGAGGAGAAGGAGGAGAAGGAGGAGAAGGAGGAGAAGGAGGAGAAGGAGGAGAAGGAGGAGAAGGAGGAGAAGGAGGAGAAGGAGGAGAAGGAGGAGAAGGAGGAGAAAAAAAAGTTGTATGTAGTATCACTTATTTTATCACGTCCTTGCAGAAGGGTTTGCAGGCGGGTGAAGTTTTATCCCAGAGTGCCTTCTAGTGGTTGTGGATCTCAAACCTCAGCTCCAAACAGAAATCCTAGCACCGGTCAAATAATTATTCACTAAACCAATCATAAAAATATACTCACACATGTCTTATGGGAAATATTTGCTGCATGTTAGACCCACAGTTTTCCACAGTAAAGTTTTTTATAAAAATAGAAACATAATTTAGTCATAAAAGGGTATTATTTACCAAACACATACACAAGAAAATAATAGATACTAAAATACAATGCTCCTCTTTGGGAAAATACTTAACCTGAATTGCAGGTTTATGCCAGCTAGGAAAATTAGCAATATTGTGAGTTCATTTTATCTAATAACTCTTAGAGCAGTATTTATTAGAATGATTTTTAACTGTACCAGCTCTATATTTATGTAATATTGAGCAATAAAAGACATAGAAGTTTACACTTGGACCAAAAAAACCTCACAGTCTCAGCTGGAAATTCCCTAATACATAAAATGGTCTGAAATGTGAAAAATAAATGGCCAGACTGCTCAGGAATCATTGTGTTTTCCTCAGCCTATCAACCTGATCTGTAAAGTGTTTTGCAGAAACTTTGTAATTTCATATTTGCACTGCAGGTGTAGCCCCCTGGTTGCTGTGTTTAATGTACTTGCACTAATGGCAGCAGGCTTTGGAACAACTCTCCAGCCTAAACAGTTACATGAAGAAGCAGAAACTGCAGGTGAGGGGGATTTGTGCATCTTCAGGTAATCTCTGAGCTGTGTCAGCACACTGGAGCCACTCTTCACAGATCCTTTCCTTCTCTGGAAACTTTGCAAACCGGTGTCTAAAAGCCATGGGAAACCAAACAGTTTCCAAGGAACACCAAAACATGCTGGGTATGCAGCAAACTGCTGCTGCATTCATTTGAATGTTTCAAAAGCACCTCAGAAGAGCTTAATGGTTACAGAAAATGTAGGGGAAAAGCTTCATTCCAGCTTAGGGATCACTAGTAAAAGTAGTCAAAGCTGATTACAAAATTCTATAGACAAGAAATAAACAATCCTTAGTTTCTAACTCACTTCTGTATCTGCCGGCCACATTATCACACACATCCATCTCAATTACCTTATTTAAGCCCAAAAGTAAATGCTGCTGCTCCCATAATCCCCAACACAGACCTCTCAATCAGGACAGCTTTATAACAGAGGATCTAGCTCTTTCCCGTGACACTGTGTTTAATTTATTTACATTTGCTGAAAAACACACACAAAAAAAAAAACCCTCTGGTAATTTAGGGAATTGTTTGTGCAGATAAAATCTGTTAACTCCAGACACCAGCTGAAGGACCAGCGCCACTGGAGTGCCCTCAGGTGACCTCTCAGACACCCATTTCATAGAAAAAAAGATATATATAAATAGAAAATGAAGCAGCTTTTCTTTTTGCTGTGGGATGACCCAGGTGTGTCCTCAGGGTTGGGATACAGGAGCTCCTGGGTGGGGCTGGGGTGACCCAGATGTGTTCTCAGGGTTGGGATACAGGAGCTCCTGGGTGGGGCTGGGGTGACCCAGATGTGTTCTCAGGGCTGGGATACAGGAGCTCCATGCCCTGGGTGGGACTGGAGCAGCACCCATGTTCCCTCCCAGCTGGGATACAGGAACTCCACTCGGTTTGTTCTCTGTGGCAGCTCTGACCTGCTGGGATCTCTGCTGTGAGCAGGACCCGGTGCCTGGTGAGCCCAGAGAGTGAGGGGTACTTTGGGATTACCCCCAGCTCCCCAGCTGTGCCTGCAGCTGTGTCACCCTGCCCTGGCTCTGACAAATCACCTGTGTGCTTTGTTCCCCATATCCAAGCAGCACAACTCAGCCTTTACTCAGGGTCCCACTCCAAGGAGTTGCTGCCTTTCTCACCTGCACAATCACATAAGAATTATTCACTTTACACCAGCGAGGCTACATTGCACACATCCAAAGGGAAACCCTATGGGAAGGGGAATTGCTCATTAACAATTATTACATCTTATATTACCCTTAACATCTTATTAATCTCACTGAGGCTCCATGAAGACTCAACCAAAGTCACATAAACTGGTTAACTGCATACACAGTTTCTTAATGGCTGTCAGACAACTAAACTGACAAAAGTAAATGCTGTCCCCTTGGCATCAGGGCTGGGTCAGGCAGCTCCCCTATGGCACAGCAAGCCCTGTGGGACCTGGCTCCAGGCTGCTTTTCAGGGCTACAATGACAGAACACAGCACCCCAAATGAAGCATCAGAAACCAAGTACAGGCTTCTTCTCCAAAGACATTTACCCAGTTGCAGTCTGGTTCAGCACACCTGCGTGGAAAGGGAAGCCAGGTGAGGTGATCTGCCATCTCCTGCTTTGGCAATAGTTGTGTAGACAAGCCTTGATCACACAACATCTCTTCTTGCTGGAGCTGAACTGTTTCTATAAACCCACAACTGCTCCTGTCTCCTCCCGTGGTAATTTCTAGTGAATCATAAGTGCAAGAGTTCTCCAGTGTATAAACATTCCTGCATCTCTTTCTGATGTCCCCTCCTGTGTACATGACTATACTTAATAATTTCAGGTTATCTTTAATTGGTACCCACATACAGGGGAAATCTCTAATATATAGCCACACCTGCAATTCCATTCTCTCTAACCCATTCTGCTCATTAAGAAAATTCCCTCTTACTTCCCCTCAATAGTCTGTGTGCTGGTGGTAATATATTCCTTCTAGGTGGGGAAGTGATAACAAGGTGAATTTTCCATACCAACACCTGACCCAACATATCAATAGTACAAGCATAATTCTCTGTTTCAGCTTCTCGTGTTTCTCTCAATATAGCTGTAGTAGATATTGTAATATGTGTATTGTGACAGATTGTACTTTGGCAGCAATTAGAAAGTTTGAAACGTGTGCTGGTATTTTAGGAGCATTTTATTTCAAACCCAAGCATGTTTTCTAAAGATGTTTGCTTTCTGCCCTGTTTCAGATGCATGTGGAGCTTCCACTGCAGCTTTACTCTACCCTGTCCTGCTGCTGGAGTGTTCAACGGCCCAAAGTCCAGAACACAACTTGTAAAAGAAGCTGAGCCATCCACATCTGCTGGTACAGAGACAACACCAGCCACAGGCAACTGAAATCTTAAGCACTTGGAAATCAAGAGGGGGACTTTCAGACATCAGTGGCTTTTTAAATAGGTGCTTTATGGTTCTGAGAAATTCTAGGAAAGCTTTTCATATGCCCAATGCACGTGGGTAGTATTTCCAGCTGAATGTACTGATTAACAAGAGGGGTCCCATCAAAAACAACAAGAAGAGACTGGGTTGGCTTCTACTGAAGGAAGCAATCAAGTAGTATACAACACTAAAAGATAATTATAAAAATGCAGATCTAGAATTAAGGAAATATAAACAGCATTTAAACAAGTGGGAAAGTTTCAATGAGACAATGCATGCATTTGGCAAACACTTTGTTAGCACAAATAAATCCTGACTTTTCAGAACTTAAGTAAAGAACAGCATTGCTACAGCTGAAGGGACTCTCCAAAGATTCCTGACTGAGTGCTATGTGCATTTTTTACACCAGAAAGAAATGGTTTAGATCAGTTAAAATGGAAAGAACATAATGGAGGTTGCTTTACCAAAGTAACTGAAGGAATCCCAGCTTTATGGTTTTGCTCTTTATCTATATATATTATTAAATTGCTTCATAAATAGTCTTCCACTGAAATAAGAGAAAGCTCATCCTTCTGAAGGTAGAGAATCGATGGAATGAATATCCATTTCTGATTGCTATCAGGCAGACAGCAGTTTAGGAGAACACTTAAGCTTTAAAGAACAAGCTTAAATCTTACTGGTGACAATTACGTCCTTTGCTAACTGAAGAAAATGGTTGTAGTACCTTTAATAGAGGCTCATGCTTATGCTCAGCAGTAAGAAAAATAGTACAAGTAAAAGGTAATACTAGAGTAGCCTGGACACAAAAATACATAAGGCAAATAGAAATTACCTGCTGAGTTGGGGTGTGTTATATTTTAAAAAAAAGAGAAATGTTCCTCCAGTTCAAACTTATAACCAGCAGGTCAGACTGTATTTCTGTTTGCCAGGTCTGAGCTGGTTTCACAAGGCACAGAAGGGAATGCATGTGCAAAACCATTTCACCCCAGACATTCCTGGCACTGAGCTGCTACTTTACCAAGTATTCTTACAGTTCTCAGCTGGAAAAGCAGCTACCAAAATGTTTGTAGCTGAGAGCTGCTGGTGCTGGGCCAGGAGCTGGAGGTTCAGTACAGCCCAGGAATCAGCAATTTGGCACAGAGCAGGGAGAGCCAAAGATTTCTGTCTCCCACAGCACACCTGGAAGGAGCACAGGGGGAACCCGCCTGTCAGCACAAACCAGCAGGAGGGTGATGCACATGGCTTCCTCTGTCAAGGGAAGGGAAAGCAGCTTCCAGGAGTCCAAAGCAGTAGGAGGCTAAGAAGGAGTTTGTGCCACTGTAACCTGCTCTCTGTGGTGTTAGAGTGGCACAAATCCCTCCTGTGCCATCACTGGCACATTGCAGAGCCCACCCAGAGAGGTGTGCAGCTGCTCTCCATAGCTGGAACCAAACCCCAGCAGCTCCAGGGGTGGGGATGCTCACCACTGTCAGTGTCCTGAAGGACCCAAACATGCAAGAGACACTGGGCAGTGTCACCCTCCCATAAATCTCCTGGTTATCTGTTATGCCTGGCTGATAGCACAGCTCTGACCCAAGGGTGCTCATTCTAAACCATGTTTACTTTAGATCCTCCTGCAGGAAAGGCCAGTTCTCTCTGATTTTTTGGTGTTAGCTTGTGTTCCTTTGTACATCTGCAGCTCAAATTATGATGGAGCTCTCCCCCATATGGTGCTCTAAGCTTTCCTAAATTGATTACAATTAAAATAGACAGTTCTTTGTGTGATCCTCTTTTCTTAAGCACAGCTAATGCAGATTAACTGTCCACAGAAAGAGGCTTTAAGCAGCCAGTGCAAGGAAAACCTCATTAAACATTACCAGTGGCATCACCATGTATCACTGTCATCATTTAATGCCCTGTGCTGTTTGACAATATAATAAAAATTAGCAACTAAAAATACTTCTGTGCTAAAAGATCCACGTTTTTACTCTCTCTCATGCATTTCATGCGTGCTGTCTCACTGAATCATAGTTCAAACTACAGCACAAAGTAGTCCCTGGGTGTCCTGCCCAAGAATGACCACAGCTGTATCTACTGAAAAATCTGGCTGTACACAGAGCAATAAATTTAAAATTTCTTAACACTGTTCAATCTTAATTTTGTTTCCAAACATATCCAAACACATAAAATGAAAAATGTATAATATGAAAATGAAAACATGACAAACTCTCATATAAGAGCACAACATTTTTCACTCCACTCTAAGGAAAAAAAAAAAAAAAATCACAAAGTGTGAGCACACAGAAACCACAGGACTTTCAAAAATGCATTTCTTTATTTTGTAAAAGGGTTTTATTCTGTTTTGATGAAAAGTCGTGGTCAAGGAAAAAAATTCCAGCACAAGAAGGCACATGAACAGAATTTGTACAACTTACTATATAAAACCCACCAAGTTTTCTGTAAGATAAACTGTGCCCATAAAAAGCAGATAAATGCAAAGGACTGATCCCTAGGATACTGAAAGTGAAATAAACAGTAACCTGCCCTGCTCCATTGTGATTAGTCCTTACAGAACACATTGATGAGTATCTCAGTAGCTGTTGAAAGCACAGCAATCAATGCCTGTGAAATTTTTGCAATTTAAAAATCTTTGCTGCTACAAGCTTTTTTAAGGATGCATTTGCTTGTCTCTGTTTCTCCTCCAGTGACTCACAGAGCTTAGGCTACAGCTGTTTAAACCCACCCAAGACATTCCTGGATAAAAGCATGAAAGGCAAGAATGAATCCGAGGCTAGGGAAAAAGGAGCATGTTTGGTTCTTAATGTTCCTCAACGTGAATCCTCAGGAATTACCAAAACAAAACAGAAGGATTATTCAAGCACAACTAAGCACTGGAATATTTGTCAGTGTTTCCTTAAGAAATGCACTTGTTTATCTATAATCCAATTTCTACATGAAGATTTGGCCCTGCTTTAGGAAAGATGTTTAGTCCCAAACAATTTCATTCTTTATATACTTCAGTATATAAAGAATGAAATCATATATTCTTCCTATGCTTCAGTACCAGAGGAAGTCTATTAGCTTTTAGAACTAGCAAAAGTATGTATTAAAAAATGCTTTGCAACCACTACTTTCTTAAGAAAAGGAATCTTTGATGTCTAATTCTTCAGAAACACAGATACTGATTTTTTTTTCTGGTACAGAGTTGCTAACACATCAAAATAAATGTCATGGTTAAATTTACCTGGACTCATACCAGTATGAGAGCACAACCAGGACAGCCATACACCAGTGATAGAGTACCTGCTCATTTTGAATTGGAAGGAAACATTTTTTCAGACTTGTCTAGTTCCCAATAAAATGATTTAATAACAAACCCCAAAATTAGGATGACAATGTCTGACAGACACAAGCAGAGGGGATGAAGCCATGCTCCCTGCAGGCCACCATCAGGCATGTGAACTTTATCAGAGGAACCACACAAAAACCTGGCAGGACCTGTTCAGGCTCACACAAGGCCTGTGACAGAATTCTTCACAGGAGTCTGCTACAAAGCCCAAATAAAGATATGAGAAGAAGCAAAATACTTGCTCAAAACTACAAACTGTCCAGAGGATAGAAATTAAAGAAGGAATAATTGTTTTACTGTCAGCATGGCTAAAGAGTAACAGTAATACCTCAAGATTCTGTACAGAGCTTTTCTCTGAGATTTGACAGAAAATATGAAAATTTTCTGTCTGTCCAGCTTGGTTGAAAAAACTCACCAAAAACAAAACCAAATGGATGATCTGGAATAGAGACGGGAACCAACATCCAGAGGCACAGATTTGTGGTTTTGTTAGGTAGATTGTGTCCTGCACACAAAATAATTGCTGGGGGAACTGCTGTGTGTGTTCCTGCAGAGCAGGTCCATGGAGCTGTGCCACTGTGCCAGGATTCCTCTGCTTCCATGGCTGGGGGCAGCTCTGCTCCTGAGCTGCACTCTGCCAGCCCCTACAGATCCATGCACCCTATCTCCTGAACAGAGCAACTGCTCGTGGAGGTATTGCTAATTTATCATAATCACAAGATGAATTTCAGGTATATGTTAGATTTTCTGTTAAAGAAAATGACTCCTGTTCTTTGAATGAGTAAGGTCATCAGGAGGCAGCCTTCACCTGCCAGTCTTCTGAATCACAGGGTAGAGCTGGATTTTTTTTTTTTTTAAACACACAAACCTTTTTTATTTTTTCAATAAAATGGAAAAGCTTTTCATGCACATTTCAGTATGAAAGGATATAACTCCCTATTCTTTGCACTGATTGCAGTGCTTATCAAAGAGAAACATCTGCTGGGGCACAAATACTGCAGAATAACCTTCTTTGGGTTAACATTTTCTATTTCCATTATGAATTTTTTTTCTAACCAGATAGCTATAATAAATTTAAGTCAATCTAATGCACTATGATTAAATAGTATTATTTAATGAAGGAGAAAGTTAAAGCAAGACCATACAGACCTCAAGGCTTCTGCAGCATCCATCCACTCCCTGTTGTACATACAGGAGGGGCTCATTAGAGATGGCAAGAAATTGAAACTTTCCACAGAATCTTGATATCTCAGAAAGATCAGATATAACTTGATGTGCAGTAAATGTAGCTTTTAGTTACACAACTAAACTACTTTGCATTGTATGCAGGTGAGCTATCTAAATTAATTATCATTTTTGGCAGCGTCTATCTGTTTTTTCACTTCTAGCAGGTGAGATCCAGAATCACACAGAATAAAGAAGGTATGGCTAGGTAAGCTACAGCAAATCCTCTCCCAAATACATCCATGAGGTCCCTGGGCAGAGCACTCCCACAAACAAACCTGTGCCAAGCTCCCCTGCACAAAAGGACACCTGCACTCTTTGTGCACTCTCTATTTTATAGGAGCTGTTCAGGCTGCAAAGACTGACAAAAGCCCAGAGCAGCTTTGCAAAGTCACTTGTGAAGTTCTTTCCCTTCCTGTGAGCTGGTGGTTTTTGGTAGCTGAACATTTGCCAAGGAAGAAGGCTCGATGTAAAAGCACAATTATCCCTCACCCATGTTCATCCTTTTCCTCCACTGACACACGCTTACTACTCTCCCTTTACTCACTACCCCCCTCTCTGCCTGTACTATTTTACTCAATGAAACTGCTGTGGCTTTCTCGTCTATGCCCTAATTTAAAAGCCCTGACTGTGTCGTGATGTATGAAACTGTTGAGCTTTACAGGCACTGTTTATGTCCACTCACTTTTCCTGGTGTGTTGACCTTGACTTAGTGCAGGTTTAAAAAAAAAACAAAAAAAAAAACAAAAAAAAAAACAAAAAAAAAAAACAAAAAAAAAAACACTAATAGATGTGTTCCAGGAGAGAAGGAGCATAAATGCAGTACCAGGGCTTCTGACAATACAGTCTTACACACAAAAATGACTGAGGAAACAGAGGACTCGGGCAGAGCACTCCCACAGACAAGTGATTTACACAAGGGAAAAGTGCTGTACTTCCCATGGGGCTGGCTTACGTGGGCTTTAAACTGTTTGTGGAGAGACATTACATCGGCATGTTTCCCATCTGAAGCAAAACACAAAAAAACAGAAAGCCACACACAAAGTGAAGTAACAAATTTAAACGAGCCTCCTCTGCCTGTTTCTATAGTAACCAGTGCAGTAAGTGCTGGGCAGAAATCTTAGACTATATGAATTGTTTATGCAATCATATTTTACATGCAGACAGAGCTCTGCCTTAATAAAGTCACTGTATCACAGGAAAGATGTGTGCTTTATTGCATGCATTAGCAGAACAGATGGAATGCAGGGCACCACCATGAACACAGCAAGAGACTGAATTTTCACTCTGAATTTTTAACAGTTCTGGCACACTGCTACTCTACGATGGGTCTGTTCTGGGACACGAAGTGGAGCATTCTGTCCTCAGGGCTGTCAGTCAAGCATATCAGACAGCACTAAACTCACCTGTAGAACATCTAGGTGTTGTTTCCCTCACAAAGTAAATATTTTCCAAAATTACAAATGTTTTTATACAATGAAAGAGTTTAGAGAACATAAAAGTCCTATTAGAAGGACATCTGCAACCCGGAATGAAACCTTAGGAATGTCCTCAGGATGTATAATAGTCAGTCAGCTACGCCTGTTTTGTCTGGGAAGATAATCTGAGAGAAAGTTGAAGCCCCCTGTGGATATATTGTTTCCCCTTTAAAAATGTTGAATTTCTTGTAAAAAGGAATATACTCAAGAGCTCTAGACCTTCCTACTAAAGTTCAAGAAGATACAAAATGGGAAAATTATAGCTGTTTCCCTGCACCTGAAGAGCAGCATTAACCTCTTTTCAGCATTCACAACAGATGTAAAACGTTACGTGCTCCAAAGCAGCACATCTAACAAGAGCACAGCATTTCACCCCCTTACCCCCAGGATGTGACTACTACACTCCAAAACACCATTTTCTTATGGATTTGAAAACACTGAAGCAAGAGAAGTTATGATGCCAGTCTGTGTTAATTCTAAACCCCTTATTAACTCATTTGAAAATAAGTAAAAGCATGTACAGCATTTGGTAAGACGTGTTTGTTGTTCCGTGTTCATTTCTTCTTACTTCTGGCTGAAGCATTTCAGAATTTAGAATAGAGAATTAGTCATAGCAGGCTAAGCTTTATTTTTAATTCTACACATAGTCTGACGTTACTGTAATGGATTTAGTATAAATTTAAATCAAACTCTCTTATTGCAAAGTCAGATAAGTTCCCTTTAAAACATTTTGTCTTCAAGAAAGTTCACCCTGCTATTTTATTTCTCTGAACATTTGGTGGCATAACTGCTTTCTAAGGCTTTTATTCCACTGTTGTTTTTTTTCCTCTCTACTGACACACTTCCCAGGTTAGAAGCTTACTGGTATTAATGACCTTTTCTTCTTTACATTGCTGGATGAGTTTTTCCCCATTATTCGTAGAGTTGCTGTAGAAATAAAACAATAAGTCATTCTGTACTTCAGATGTAGCTTCTAAAACATTTTACTGGTGTTGTCCAAGATCTATGTTCGTAATTAATTCAGGCAGTTAATTCTGTTACAATCACATCTTCAAAAAGCAGCGTGATAAGGCCAGACTTCTGCTTCTGATAACGACCAATAGCCAGCAGAGAGGAAAACAAAACCTGCAATTTTATACAAAGTTTTGTAGAAACAGCATTACTGCAGAAGCAAAAGTAAGGCAGTATGTTCCTGTAAGATACAGTTCAAATTAAAATGGTTCTCCAATCCATAATGGAGCTATATTCTAAAGAAGTGTCCAAAGATCACATGAAACACAATTCAAGGTGGATTCTGAAACTGCTTTTCACATTAGCTAGTCCTGGAGTTAGACTGGGAATAGAAATGGTGGATTTCACCATATCAAAGGAGTCTTATACATATTAATTGGTCTCATCAAGGATCCTATCACAGCTTTTTATGTGCTACAATATACATTTACCAGAGTGAGGATTTCTCTATGCCTTTACTATAATTTCCCCATAACATTACAGAAGTCTCAGACAAGTTTTCCCACTAATACAGCAACTGAGTCAAAGAAAAGTCTATGACAGCCCTACCAAAATAATTACTGGCTTGTTGAAATTATTCTTAGTCAGGGGGAGTAACATAAACATAGATGATGTTTAAATTGAAAGCTGCAGAGTAACATCCTCAAACAGTAGGAATTATCAAAGTTATCTTACATTGAAATGATGAAATTGATTTTTCATTAGGAGTAAAAATACAAGTACCTCATATACCTAATAGAAAAAACAAAACCAATGTTCATGGGAAGGGGGTGTCAGCAATTTTTTTTTTATTGATTTGAAAGAAATTGCAATTTTAAAAGTCCAAGAGAATAATTTATTGTATCGCTTCACTATTCAGCAAACAGCAAGAGTTAGCCTGGTATACATAGCCAAAAAGGCAGAATAAAATTTACCATCATGAAATGTCCATGTATAAATGGATACGCTGAAATAACAACTAAATCTAGCTAATTCAGCTGCTCTGAATTCAATTATTCTAATTAAAATCATCAAGCCTGCCCTGAGACACTTACAGGCCTGCATTCTCATTTTCAAAAGAAAATGCAAAGCTTCACAACTGAAAAGCCATCTATTACTACACGATACAATGCCAAAAAGAAAAGTAAGATAATCTATGAAACGTCCCCCAGGAATGGAACACAAGATAGACATAGCCAAACAGGGAATTCTCCAGACTGTAGTGGCTTACAGTTTGTTTCCACTAAATCAGGGAGCAGAAGGGAATAACTTCAAACACCAGAAAAGTGGTGAGATGCAAGACAAAGTCTTTCACACCTCCTGTCATCCCATCTTAAGGCCAAAAGGTTTCTGCCATTTCTTCCTGTATTTCAAACAAGTCAAAAACAGAAAAGATTCTTCTATACTTGGAAAGACAAAAGTAATCAGGAGTTCTGTCTGCCCTCAACACACCAACACCCAGAAGCAGGGAAAGGATGGCACAGTCTCCCAGGCTGCTTTGTAATTCAAGATCTAATATAAAACCTTACTCTCTCTGCAGGTCTTATCTTGCCTTCTGTGTCACCATTAGCACAAAGCAGACTTTTGGAACTCAAAGGGTAGCACGTTGCAGGTATGTCGAGACAGACACGACTGGCACCAATACCAGTCTTTTATTACAAACCCTACATGCCTTCTCTCACAGCTTCTTTGCAGCAGCTCTGACTCCTTTCCTCACAGGCAGCTCCACACAGCAATGACTCCCTCTCTCCTCTGCACGTTCCCTTCTTCCTTCTACATGACTTGTAGAAGGCTAAACCCCAAGCTGTCCCTCACCCAGCCACCTAACCCTGCCTGTCCCTCACACAGCATCTTACCTTGTCTGTCCCATAACCACATGTGCCTTCCTCCTCACAGCACAGGCAGCAGACTCCATCTCAAACTGCAGCAGACTCAGGTTCTCAAGCTCCAACTGCAACTTACTCTCAACCAGCTAACCCACTCTTTTATAACACCCACCTCATGGGGCAGGCAAGGCTGTCTCCATTTCTCAGCAATCAGTACAGCTGTAATCCATTGAGGAGAATTGCCTTCTGCACTATCCCTACAACCTATCTTCCCATAGTAGCATAGTATAAAGGCTGTAGATATGGTCAGGAACCTGATGCCTGAAAGCCAGGCTGGGAATAAATCCCCATAGACTGGTGTCTATAGAGCAGCTATTTGTTTATTGCAGTGCTGGTGGTGAGGGGGAATCTCTGACCTTCCTGCAGGATGGAGAGTAGCAGGTGAAAACTGTGGGGATGGTGTCTCAAGAACTAGACATCAGAGACATTAAAACTCATTTTCAAGGAACACAGCAGCATTTGCACCAGCTTGTGCAGGAGTGGCTGCAGGCCAGGGATGTTGCTCCTGGTCTGTAGAACTGCAGTGTGTTTGCTATTCAGACATGGATTCCTACATAACCTTAGAATGTTGCCACAATCCTGGACACTTCCTCAAATACTACTTTTTTACCATACCACCTTATGTAACTATCAGCTATTTCAGAGGTACTCTTCCAGCCAAACACCAGCTTTAACCTGCAGTATTTCTCTCCTAAACTGCAGTTGCTTATCAATGAATAGCACTTCCTTATAAACAGTTGCACAGGTGACTGTGAGGACCAAGAATGTGCTCAATACCTGTGACAAACATGCTTCACACTACTGAACACTCACACCATCAAACAAGCACACCAAACCTTCAAAAAGCATTTGAACAAGAGGGCACATTTTGCTCACAACAGGCTGAGGGAGCTGGGCCTGCCCAGCCTCGAGGAGACCTCCTCCCTGTGTGCCAGTGTCCAAAGGGAGGTGTCAGAGCATGGACCAGGCTCTGCTCCCTGGGGCTCAGCACTGGGACAGGAGGAACAGGCAAGAACGGATGCCCAGGAAGTTCCCCCTGAACATGAGGAAGAACTTTCATGTGCACTGAACAGGCTGCCCACGGAGGGTGTGGTGTGTCCCTCCCTGGGGACATTCCAGAACTGTCTGGACCCAATCCTGGGCCACCTGCTCTGGGATGGTCCTGCTGGAGCAGGGAGGTGGGGCCAGATGACCCACTGTGCTCCCTTCCAACCTGACCCATTCTGCCCATTGGTGATAAAGCTGATTTTAAAAACAGAGACAAGACATTGTTGAGAGCTCAGCCAGGCTTAAAACAAAGTGCAAGGGAAAGAAGTCCTATGTGTGCATCACAAAGGCAGCTGACCCAGGAGATTTAAGGCCTGGAGAAGATGGGACAGAAGAACCAAGTGAGTTTCCAGCCACAGTCCTTTAATAGGGATTACACTTGGCTAATAAAAGCATAGCACCATTGCACAACTCTTGGCATGTGACCTGATCAATAACTGTACAAATCCTACTGCAATGCCAACAAGAGTCAGGACAGTCAGAAAAAAAAGATACCAAAACTTCCTTTTCCATTCCATTTGAATTGATTGCCCTCAACAGAGACAAACATGTCCTGTGACATTAAGTTGTCATCAGCTTCTGTAAATCCCAGTTCACTCAGTCTTTTCTTGTGGATCTGTGTCTTCTTTGCAGAAGTAGCCCCAAGTACATTTGCAATTTCAGAGTTGTTTTCAGTTTGTTCAGAAGTCTCAGCTTGCTTACAAAGCTCCAACTCATCAGTGACACATCCAGGTTGCTCCTGCCTGGAGCCCTCTGCACAGGCTGTCTCATCACCTGCCTGGGTAGGTTGTGTATTCCCTAAGGCAGGAAACAGAATGTCATCAGCAGTCATGCAAAGCAGCCACATCATTAAAAAATCCTGGAATTAATTTTCTTCAATCTTAACATTGTCAACTCATCCCACTCTTTGGTTAAGCACTTCATGACAGCCACAAATTTTAAATACAAGTTATGATATATGCAATCCAAAAACCTGGGTATACTAGACTTAGTAGTTTTAGGAGTTTATTCTAGGAAAAGCAAAGTACCTTTAGTTCCTTGTCCTGAAGCATCCTTCATTTCAGAGGGCATTGCTGGTCTGACCAGGACCACACCATATCCATCATTATTGTGGATCATATTATGAACCATGGTTATCTTGGGAGCCTCATAATCCTCATCTAAGAAGTTCTACAGAACAAAAGAGAAACCTAACATGCCATGTCAAGCTAAAGGGACACAAAAATCATCTAGTTTTAAGTAGAATCCATTTTCTGTATTAGCTAGAGCAGAATTATTTGCCTACACAGGAAACACTGTGAAAGGCATTTTCCCCTTTTGGCAGATAAGAAATAAAACCAGGTGGCTGCTGGAGTGGATAAAATGAAAATGGCACACTGCAAAGCTGCTGCAAGGCTGGCTGGCTGTAGGATGGGTTGGTCTTTGCAGAACGGGTTTATCCAGCAAGGATGAAGGCAAGCCCAAGGCAAGCACCATGTCTGACACATAAGTGTTCCAGCATAGCACAGCAGGGTTTTGAGCCAGCCCAAACCTAGTGGCACTAATTGTAGCAGTGATTAGCATTTGGCAAACCAGCACCTTGTGACTGGGACTGACCTTGATCAGTATTCCCTCCTTGCAGTGGTGGATCCCGTTGTGCAGCAGGGAGCACGCACTTCCTGGATAGATTTCCACACCTGCACCCTACAAGATACAGCTGGTAGCAGTTCACCAGTAGTTTAGGCACATATAACACCGAACTTGACCACTCTATGGCACATCTTTGTGTTCATCTACCAGTTTGCACAATGCAAAGTGGTGTTACCCCTCCACCTTCACAGCTTTGTTATCCAGCTCAAGCAACATTGCTCAAGGCTAGGGCCCCACAGCATGGGGCACCAGTGCATGAAGGCCTGCTGAAGAGCAGCTGAACAGCCTTGTCTTACTTGCTTGTGCTTTAGTCATCCCTCTCAATACTTCAAGCCCCATCATTCTTCAAAATATCCAAATCAGAGTCCATTTTTGTGTTTATCATCCCTCTGTAAGAATCAAAAGGGGTCCAAAAAGGGCATTTCACTTGCAGAATAAACAGAAAACTAGTTATGGGCAGAGAAACCAGAAAATCACTAGAAATGTACTGCAGGACGTGAATCAGCTGCGCAGCAATGATTATTTCACAGATATCCCCTGTTACTGCATCACTTTGTTATCATCACACACAAATCAGCCTGAGACATTTCACTAGATTTGATAAGAGGCTACAAGACCCCTGGGACCAATCTTGATTCTGCAATCATTCTACAAATGAATTTGTAGAGGTTCTCTCCAGAGCAACAGAAGCCACACCCTGTGACTGACTGCACTATTTCCAAAGAGAAACCTTTATTTTAAATTGGGAAACAAGCCAAAGTTAAGAATGTGTGTATACCTTTGCCCCATAGAGATCTGAGTTTTTCATCAGTAGCTCAGCTGATGTCCTCACTGTTATTCCAGTGGTTTCACACTGTAACACACAATTCTCCAGCGTGGTTTTCCCATGATGGACATCTACATACACAGAAACAATTATTGCTGTATGAACCAGCTCTGCAAAGACAAAACCCTCCTACACACAGACAAGCTCCTTGCAGCACCTTTGCAGTGTGATATTTTCATTTTATCCACTTCAGGTTCAATTCATTGATTTGCTCATGTGTGGTTTGAACTCATGTTGTTTTTTCTGGTCTAAGCAGGGACACTGGTATGAGAGAGCACTGGTTGGAGACTTGTCTCTAGAGGTTTTTGATTTTTTTTTTTTATGACAGCAATAATTATTTTCATTACATTCCTAAGAGACTTCTGAATTCAAAAGATATTAAATACATGCATACAAGTGTTAATAAACATTTTAGCATGTTTAAAACCCAAATGTCAGTTGAGGAAAAACACTAGTTGGCATCTTCTGCAAAAACAAGGCCACTGCCAATAAACTCCTTGGATACAATGGAGACTTAGTTGGGTGTCAGTTTGAAGGTGCTGGAAACAAAGTTCTACAGCACTCTGACAGCACCTGCTGTTCCTCAGCTGGGGTCAGCTACAGCTGAATATTGCCATGGCAGCTCTTCTGTGGAAAGAATTGCTTCCTTTTCCAGGCAGCCTGACACACGCTGTGGTGCACTCAGAGTCAGGCTGCCTTAACAGCAGAACAGTGATCAAGTTAATGATCTTATCCCAGTAGAAGAATAAAGCATAAGAGCCACAATAGCTTGAAAGTACAAACAGAAGTAATTTTTGACATCCACATTACGAGCAAGTTTTAAAAAGGGAGGGAAGACTTGATATGGATACCCATAGGGCTCCTCCCTATATTTTGTTAAACTGCAACACTGGGTCCCAGCTTCAATTCTAACACTAATTATGAAAGAGTCACAAAAAGGTCAAGATGCTTTTTATACTTACTTAAAATCCCCTCCACAGCATCGTGCTGCACTAATTTCAAATTGGAGATCTTTATATTGGCTCCTGTACAGTCAAAGAAGTTGTCTCCTTTCCCTTGTTTTTCTATCACAACATCATCTGGCAGGCCATAGCCTAAGAGCAGAGGAGAAAGATGCAAGCTCAGAGAGTATCTGGTGACAATGAGGTGCTCAGTACATAACAGAAGTTTAAACCTTGATGTTTAATACCTTGAACAGGATTTTTAACAAGTGGCCAGGCTACACCTTGCATCGCCTCTCTGCCAAGGTACAAGCACTCCAAACTAAACTCAAAAGTTACCTTATTTGAATGGCACACAACAAAATGCAAAGTTATCTGAAAAATAATCAAACAAATGGGTAACTGAGCTCACATTTGTCAAGGCCAAAGCTCTCACTCCCTACAGTTACCAACAGAGCAGGGGGCATGCAGGAATTGAGGACACACAGGCATCTCCAGTCTGCTCTCAAAGGACAGAAGTTCACTACAGCAGGCAGAGGTTCTAGAGAACACAGAGGGGAAAAGCAGTCACACCACAACACTAGGGAAAAAAGTGCAAAGTGCTTGATATTGTTAGAATGCTTCATTCAGCTTCCCTATTTACACAGAATTTGGGGGGAAATTCAGTGTTCCTGTGTTGCACAGGCTTCCAGATTAATTCAGTTTAAAAAGCAGCTTTCACAAGCACATGCCAACATTGATTTACTAAGCCATCCACAGTTGTCAGCATTTAAGCACTTACAGGAAAATTTATGACCATGTAAAGCTTTTATTGCTTGTCACTGACAAGAATCATGATAAGGAAAGCAATAATGCAACATCCATTAAAGCAGCATGAGTCCTATCATTTTCTGAAAGCAAACACAGATAAGAAGTGCCCAAGCAGGATGCCAGCTTTTAACCAAGAACATAAATAAATAAATACTGCCACATGCAAGTGGAAAGGTTAAAACCAAAATGAAAATAAAAACCTTTGAACAAGAGTTGGCAGAAAGTTATAAAGACAGGCAATTTAATGCAAAGTTAAGTGATTGATACTTCAACACATGATATGACCTAGAAATCTTTTCCCACTGTTATTGATTTATGGTAACCCCTAAAGAAGAGGTGGCAGGGGGCAGTTCCAGCATGTAAAAAGAGCACCACAGGACAGCAAAAGTTTAACTTCTCACTACTACAGAAATATGTTGTTATCCAAAGCAGGATTTTTAGGAATGATTGTCCTGCAGAGTGCCTGCAGTTTTCTCTAACTGTGCCTTTAGCTTGCTTTACACTTCCCCTCTGAAGCAGCAGCTCTAGAATGAAGGGAGATTCACCTGCTGCCCAGTGTTGCTCACTGCCCTGCAGGGCTGTGCCCCTGCCTGAGCCTGAGGGGTTCCAGAGCAGCCAAAGGCCACTGCCATCCACTGCCACTGAGCACAGACAGAAGGGCTGATGCTGCAGGCTCCCAGCCAGCTGGAACAACTATAGCACAGGCAGAAGGGAAGTTCTTAGGTGTCTTTGCAACACCTTTTTGTCAGGCATGGAAGTTATCTTTATCATGACTTCCTGAAACGGCTACTGCTTTAACCTTATTCAATTCCTCTAAGTTTTTGTTTATCCCTGATTTACTGATCTTCATACTTTCAACCTTAGTACAGACTGCATAGTGTCTGGGAAAAAATAGAAGCTCTGCTAAGCTTATCTTTCATGAGTCACCCCTCCATCCCAAAAAAGCCACCAAAGCAGCCAGCTGCTCAGATTAGTGCCAGAAAACTTTGTCTTGATGCTCCTACTTCAAATGTTCCTGGCTGCTCCTACTGCTATAATACCTTATCTAACAGGAGTCCTTATAAGAAGATTAAATACCTGACAAGTACTTGTTATTCATAGAATGGTTTGTACTAAAAATACATATTTATATGCCTTGCTTCTTAAAATAGAGAAGTTCCTCCTTTAATGTGTGATACTGCATCATTTGTACTTCAGTTTCCTCAAAGCTAAAAAAGCAATAAATAGCATCATACACAATTTTCATTCTTGAGATAAATAAAGCACTTTATCGAGGTCCCTTGTCCTGCAGGTGCATTGGTTATCACATGGTGTGTCTGGATAAATCAAACACACACTGGAGATGGGCAAGAAGGAAAATTACTCATAAAACAAGAAGGGCAAGAAAAATAAAGACTAGAACAGCAGGAAATTAAACTCTGAGACTTCTTCTCATTAAGAAACTTCGACAAGATAAAAATGCAACTAAATAAGTATCTGAACAGCTGCAGAAGCCCCAGTGATAAACAGACTAACAGTGCAACAGTGTGTGCCTGCCTGAAGCAAAGGACTGAGAAATCAAGAATGCTGAGGGAGAGACAGCAACATATCCTAGGCAAAGCAGAAGTATTTAAAACACAAATATTTTGTAAGAAAAATCCTAAATATCACATCTGGTGTGTCTGTTTGTGCAGAAAACGTGTTAAACAAAAGTTCCCTCCTCCACCCACATGCTTCACACACTGCAGAGCCAGACTGGCAGCCCCTGCTCCCCCATCACCAACATGCTCCAAGTGGCACCAGTAAATCCTAACAGCACCTCCTGGCTCCTTCTCCCTGCACTCCCTGGGGCTGGACAGCAGTGGGGCTCAGAGGCTGCCCCTGAGACACATTCAGACACACAGAGAAGAACAGGGACACTTCTCAAGTACTCCTAACTTGGTAGAAGCCTCTCAGAATTACTTCACTGTTTCCACTATTACAACCATCAAGCCCCTTAGGTTTCTGTTGAATCCTCTCTATTACCTACATAATCACCATTTATGTAGACAAATAGGAGAAAATTATGAATTTGTTATTAATCAGCAAAATATGCAGTTTATCTGCACTACAGCTAATGAAACAGCTCATTCCACCCTGCATCAGGCACAGCTCTGCAGCAGAAACAGGAATACTTTAAAGAAAAAAGCAAATACTCCTGATAAACTCTGCCAAGAGTAAATCCTTTCACAGAGCTAGTTTAAGGCATTCCATTTACTTGTTTAAGTAGCAAAGACTACTAGCAAACCTTCTTCTACCTTCTAGTTCTACTGAATCAGCAATGGAGAACACGCCATCCACAAAATAATGGCCAGGACAGATGATGACCCTGTCTCCTTCATAACAGGCATTTACAGCTGCCAGTGGATCACGGTGAAACTGCAAGAGATAAAAAAAAAAAAAATACAATCAGCTCCCAAAGAATGCTCTAAAAATGGATGCATTTATGCCCATAGAGCTTGCTTTCAATTAAATGTTGCTGCTTTTGCTTAAAAGAAACTCATTCAACGGTACTAATAATACAAAATTTCTACTTTGCATTCAAGAATTGTAGCCCTCTGTGGACAAAACCAGCCTTAACACATGACTTTGATGTTTGTGTCATGACCACTCACCCCAGGAGAAAACTGGGGCATACAGATCAAGGAGCACATGCACCCCAAAGCAAACTTCACTATGGCCTTGGTTCCAGGACAATACTTGTGCCTAAGTGATTTGCCACAAAGAAATAGATGACAGAAGGTAAAGAAAATAAAAACCAAACAATTCAGCAAGTAGATCAGAGCTGGTCTGAACACTCTTGTGTTTACTCTGGTATGAGTCACCCCCAAATAGAGTTCAGATACCACAGTGGTAAATTGTGTCAGGGCACACTGATATCCTTCACAAACCATAGTGAGGGATTCCATACTGAAGGATGACAGCACAGAAAAATTACATATTTATTGCTTCCCAGCAAATTCCAGGGTAAGTATGATAAGAGCACTTTTACAGTTGCTAAGTCAGAAAATCAGATTTATAGCCTAAAAGTTACTCCAGGACCTTCCCCATGGCTCCATTTTGGCAACCTGTAATTCATCAATATGATCAGAATTACAGCAAACCTTTTCATTTGGGTCCAAGGAATTCAGCTTCTTCTTAACTGCTGAAGTAGCAAGTCTTGTCTGAATTCACTAAAACTAAACATGATTGCTCCTAAAATAAATGTATTTCCCACACAGTACCAAAGCAAGAACACTAAACTTCTTTCAAACTCTGGATCATTATCAGCAGCATCAAGGGACATGGGCATTTCAAAACTTAACTCTAGTGTCTTGCCTTACAGCGTTCCATTGTAGAATTGTTACAAGTTCATCTTATTTCCTACACACAGGAAACTGCTCATAGAGTGTACTCAACAAGCACAAATGTATAAAAAGAAATTATTTGAATCATCCAATTTTACCATTTATTGTTTAAATTAGTGATTTTTTTTTTAACTGACAGAACAATCCCACCACTGTATTAACTTGCAAATAAATTAACTTATTCTTCTACATTGCTTCTTGAGAGGAAAAACTATTAGCAAGACAGACAATTCCTGCTACTGCACCTGTATTTCTAAGTCTTCACAAGATTCTGGGCAAAGTTTGTCCCTTGCCAACAGGTGGAGCAGATTTGCTGTCATGGTCCAGGGCACAACATGAATGACCTTGGCACCCGTCGGTCTCAGTCCTTTAGCCTGGATGCTGCCGTATTTTTGGTAACCAAACACGTACCTGCAACAAGAGCAACAGAGCCAACAGCTCTTCCTTCAGTAACCACCTCCTCTGAGTTATGTGATTCCCCTTAGGAACCTCCTTCCTGCACAAACCCGCCAGTTACCTCAGCAGAGGATTCTCAATTAGTTTTAGCTTTTGTTTTAAGTGCTCCACTTTGTCATACAATTTTAGTCCTTCCACCATGGAAACGTTTTCTGCTTCTGAGTCCGAATCACTGCTTGATATGTTGTTCCTCACATCTAAAAACTTCTTATAAAGCTCTTCACATTGAGACAACAAGTTCTGGTAATCAGCTACCAGCCCAGAAGGCACCCGTTGTTCCAGGATGTCATAGTGCCTGCAATTCAGAGCAAGGGGTGAGCACGAGGCACATTCACAATCCTCAGAGACCAGACATGAGACTGGAGAGAACCTGAGGAGTTCTGCAGCAGTATTTAAGTCAAGGTTCTCTGCAGTCTACATCAACACTACTCCATTTTATTTGAAAGCAGCATAACCAGAAAATCTAAACAGACACAAACATTTTACTTTCTAAACAGCTACCCACCTATCTTGAAAGATTGTTCTACAAATCAGAAATTCACCCTAAATAAAGGCATAAGCACAGCCATAAAAAAGAGTAACCATTTAAAAGGTAATATCTAAGCCTTTATTAGAAAAACTGAGGAAGAGTCACACACATTCCTCACAGAGAATTAACAATTTACAAGTTTGCGTTTACATTCAACTCTTGTGGTTTTTAATTCATGCCCAGAGGTAAAGAATGGAGCATCCCATGCCAGTTTTTATTACAATTACAACTCACACCAGTGTGAGGGTAACTATTGCTAGGATTGGGGCACCATCTGATGAAACAGAAAGGCTCAGAAATCAAGTGGCAGCCTCAGTTGTGCTCTTTTTTCGTACAAGATTTTGACCAGCAGACAGTGAATGCTGTTAGAACAAACTTGATTTGGTTTACAAGTCAACAGGGGCTTTTTACACCTAATTGTGAGTCACAATTCCCACATCACACATTCCAGTGTTTCTGCCCTAAGAACAGCAAAGGTGTTGTACTCACAGTCTCAGTCGGGGCTCAACACATCGCACAAAGTAATCAAACTCATCCTCCTCCTCCTCATCCCAGGTCCTCCAGATGGACCTGTAGAAGAACCTTGGAAACAAAGTGTTAAACCATGACAGCAGCGTCCAGGGCACTGGAAACATAGTGTTACCAACTTGAGACTTCACCTCAAAGCATCACCTCTCTCTAAATTCATGGTACTGTCCTGTACACTGCTCAGTACATGCAAAGTCATCTTTCCTGTCTGTTGCTTACCTGCATGAAGAGTTATTTTGTGTGTCTAAGCTCAAAATTCATAATAACCTGTGCCCTACTTCCTCAAAAGGGAGTGAAAGCTAAAACCTGGATTTGAAAACACTGACACTCTTCAGATTTTTGAGGTTGTTTGGTTTCAGCCAATCACCCTTCAGCTAAGCTTTCTTTCTGACAATGTAGGTCATTCCTCCTAATTTAGTTTTTTTGTCCATTCCTACAGCCTATTTGTAGAGAGGTTTCAAACAGCATGTAGTGCCAGAAAGAAAAGGAGGTAGAAAAGATACAGATGATAAAGAAGAAAAAAAAATAGAACATGTGAAGAGACACCCAAAGAATAAAGAGCAAATTTAGGAGAAGAGGCAAAATGCAGAAAGAAGAATGGGGGGAGAAAAATCCAGCAAAGTGTTGTTTAAGAGAAAGAACAGTGTACTAGTCTACAAGCAATACAGTCCGAGGAACTCTGGGGTGAAAAAGAGGGAAAGCAGTCTCCTCAGAGCACCAGTATTCAGAATTACTTTGGAAAGCTTGGCTTGTGGAGCTGCCAGCATGACCCAAGAATTCAGGACAGGACCCACTGGGTACAATTGTCCTACCTGAGATGCTCTATGGCTAGTGCTGTCTGGTCAAACTCTCCTGACTCATCATACACAACCCACAGCTCCTGCAGCAGGATCTGATGCTCCTTCAGCTCCAAGAGCTCCTGCATGCACTCCTGGGTAAAGCTGCTGTCCTGGGACTCGCACAGGAATGGCTCACTGAGCTGCACAACTGCCTTCAGGGCTGGGAAATTCACACCAACCACCTGTGGGAACAAACAGCCAGAAATCCCTCAGAACCACAGATCCAGCTGAGGGAGGGGACCGTGATGTGCCTCAGTCAGGGCCACAGAAGGTCCCAGCTGACCCCACACAAACCAACACAAATGGCACCATAGAGCCAAGGCCATCTCCTCAGCTGAAGTGATAACCCAGAGTTAAGCTTCTCATAACCCCACAGCTGGAGAGCCTTTTCCACATCCAAAACTTCATTCAAATCCCACATAATGCTCATAACAAGGCCAGTAAGTTGCTTCCCCCCTTTTTTGTGTGTGTGTGTTGCTGTTTTTAAAAAATGGCAAAAACGGCATCCTCAGACTCAAACAAATCAATCAATACCTCTCAGCCCTTTGGGACTCCTTTGAGGCTCATTCTTCAAAGTACCCACAGGATACAAATCCAAAGAGATAATCTGGGCCAGTGAAAGTCATTTTGTCACTAATTGGGCAGAAAAGAGCTGAGGTGCCAAAGATTTTCCCTCCTCAATTCCATGTGATAGAACTGCAAGTGTGAACATCCAAGGTTTGCAACACAAACCTGGACATTGAGAGACTTAGAAAAGTCTGTTAGAGAGGTAAATTACGTTAAGTGCAGACAAATGCCTGAGCAGCAGAGATCCACTCACCCCAACAAGGACCTGAAACACATCAGTGCGCCAGATCGCCTGCCAGCCACAGGGCTCAAGGACCTTCTCCAGGTACTCAGCTATGAACTGCTTCACCTCAGAAGCTTTGCAGTCAGCTAGAAAGAAATTGGAGACACTACATTTATGCAAGGAATGGAAGAAAAGGCCTCCAGATCACTGGAAAATTAAAGTCAACAAAATTGAAATGTTCCTCTACCACGTCTAAGGTTGTTCTTCATTCTGTTATGCTCATGCTAACCATTAGCATTTCTGCTGGTTTGTGCTGCTCTCAGAGACATCCAAGACCCAACCTTCCAGACACTGAACGTTTCAGTGCTAATGGTATTAAACATATAACCTATGCCTTATCTTAAACAGATTTACAATACGCAAAAAAAAATTTTAGGAAGACCAGCTAAAACAAGGCATAGAATCCACTACTTACAAACAGTTCTGTCTTTCCATCATTCACATTTTATTTACTTATATCAAAATTAATACCTCCTGGCTCACCAGCTAAAGCATCTGGGGTTATGGCATAAGTGATGGCATGACACTGTATCTTTTCCAGCTCCCATTATTAAAAGTATCTCACAGCTTAATATAATCAATTAACTCCACTTAAACTGAATTCCTCTACTACAAGAAAACTAACACTATCTTATTTTCCTATGAAAAATTATTTTTTATTTAAAACATTACCCAAGATGTAATCCTGGTAAGCGCTGAATCGCTCGTAAAACAAAAGATGATCGGTGTGAAAGATATCAGGAAAAAGCACATTCCCGTCTGGCACAGTCCTTCCCAAAGCAGTCCCTGGTTTGTCACGACTGCCGTAGTCACTCCAGGAGTCAGTACTCCAGTCGCTCTCGGCATCTTCCCGTTGCGGATCTGGCAAGAGGAGCCGGGAGTAAAGCAAACCCCCCCAGCTGTCACTTCAACAGCTCACGCACTCCTTCCTCTGTTCCCAAAGAACTCTTGCCCGGCCCCGGCTCTATCGTGAGCCTGCCTTCTACAGCACGTCTTAAATTACCCTTGCCGAAGCGTTCCAAACCCAGAGTTCCTGGACGCCCACTTCAGCGTCCGTGCTAGGCACTGAGAAACACACGCGACTTGAAGGGAAAAAAATCCACCACATGTTAGCGTTCATTTCCAGAGCCACCCCCACCCTCGTTTCCAGCCCGGCGCCGGCTGCGGGGACTTGGAGCCCAGCGGGCGTTCCCCGGCCCGAACCGCGGCGGAGCAGCCCGGACAGCAGGGCCTGACCCAGCCGCCCCTCGCGTCCGCACCGTGCAGCTGCATCCCTCGGGCCCCGGCTCCCCACTCGCAGCCCGTACCCTCAGCCTGCCCGGCGCGGTCCCGCGGGCCGGCCCCTGCGGCCGGCGAGTCCCTGCCGTCCCCCCGCGGTCCCGGCAGCCGCAGCTCCGCCATGGCGCCCGCTCGGCTTCAAACCGCCCGGGCAACTGCCGGCCGCCAGCGCCGCGCGCTCATTGGCTGGCGGCACGCAGCGCGCCGCTCTGATTGGCTGGCGGCAGCCGTTGGCGCGCGGGTCGCTCCGCAGCCGCCGCTGTGTCGGCTCTGGAGCGGGGAGGGCCCAGCCCGGCCGAACCCCGCGAACCCACCAACCCCGCGGGACCCCGAACTCCGCGAACTCACCAACCCCGCGGGACCCCGAACCCCGCGAACCCACCAACCCCGCGGGACCCCGAACCCCGCGGGACCCCGAACCCCGCGAGCTCACCAACCCCGCGAACCCACCAACCCCGCGGGACCCCGAACCCCGCGGGACCCCGAACCCCGCGAACTCACCAACCCCGCGGGACCCCGAACCCCGCGAACCCACCAACCCCGCGAACTCACCAACCCCGCGGGACCCCGAACCCCGCGAACTCACCAACCCCGCGGGACCCCGAACCCCGCGGGCGACCCGGCGGGCGGGGACGGGCGTTCCACGCGCAGCCTGCGGGACGGGGATGCTGCCATCCGTGCCGAGAGCGCCCGGAGAGGAGGAGCGGCCAAGCCGCAAAAAATACAAAAGCACTCAACAATCAGTAGCCTAAAAAAGACAAAAAAATCAACAACAAATAAAGGAACTAAAACCCCAGCCCACGACTAACAGAACGGAATTCAATTCTCTGGAGCGCCGGGCAGCCCCGCTTTGCTTCCAGCCCTGGCCGGTTCGTACACAGAAAAGACCTGATCAAAATGTAAAACACGGCTCTCTCATGCCCCAGCGCTTCTCCCGAGACCCCTCCTCGTGTGTGTTTCCAGCTGCGGCGGTAAGGGCCGGTGGCGATTAAAGCCAAAGCGATTGCTCCGGAACAGCAGCGGCCGCGAGAGGGCTGCCTTGGATTTCCGACAAGGCGATGGAGCAGCCCCGCGTTCGCTCCGCTAATTCCGCTTGTTCTGCAGCAGCAGCTCACGGTCAGGGTACACCAACAGCCCAAACCACCCCGACGTGACCCGGACATGTTAAGCTCCATTTGTCAAAAAACTCCTCTGCAATTGGTTTCCTTCCCCTCATATTAGAAATATAAACAGTACTCTTATTGTTGGAAACCTTCCACTTTTCAGCTTGCATGTGCATGCAGAGTGAAGACCAACAGTTACTTTCTTCAACTCAGTTATTTTTCTCCCTACAACGTTTATCCATCCAATCTATTACTGAGCAGGAATTAGTGCTTTCCTGAACCCCATTTGGCACGTCAGTCTCCTTTTGCACAGCACAATTTCCATCTACCTCAGCTACTATTTTTTGCACTTCTTCCCAAGCTTATTTTTTCTTGTGTAAGACTGATGAGGTCTGTGTGAAGTCCAGAGGACTGGCAATATTTTACATGGAACAGTGACACTACTGAGTTTGAGAGAAGGAAGAGAAGGTGCTTGCCTTCACACTCTGTTCTCAGCTCTCAGAGCTTTGAATGAAATCTCACTGCTGTTGCTCCTGTAAATGAGATGAATCACTGAGATGTTTCTAAAACCCCCAGCCTTATCTGAGGCCCCAAATAGATATTTTTTCACCTACCGTTTCCCTTGAAATACTTAAACAGTGAGGGGTGCTTATATGCAGAACTCTGCCTTTTGAAATCTGAAATAGGTCCCCACTTCAAAACTTGACACAGCAAATAGAGTTTGAAAATCAGAGAGGTCATTAATTGCTTTACAGAAATTTATGCAAGTGCAGCTCCATAAACCTATGGAAATGCAGAGAGGAACTAGTGTCTTACTAATAAAAGATAATTAATTGTCTTTTGGTATTTCAGTAATTTTAACAGAAGAAACACAGTTGTGGCAGACCCCACATGTGGGATTTGGCTCACCTGGCTGTCCCAGACATGACAAGCAGACAGACCACAGTAGTTCCAATGCAGGTGCCACAAAGGCACCAGCGAGGCTGCGGTGGCTCAAAGCCTGGTGGTAACACACCCCACTGGGTAAGAGGAGCCTCAGCTCTCCAAAGTATAGCTCCAGTTATCACAGGTAAGAGCATACAGGCAACTGGGCCAGGATATCCCTGCCTTCCATATGTGGGCCTATGAAAAAACCCACCCATCTACAAGAGCATATGCAGGATAACAAACTCCCTTGGTCACTCTCAACCAGACCTTCATTGTGCTGCTGATCTCACCGAAGCGATGTCTGTTCATGCCAAATGAAAATTTGATCCAGAGTTAAAAACCTGAAGAAAAAAAGAGTAGAGTGTTTTAGCCAGTGTTCTTATCCAAAATAAAAATAATCTCTTAATTCTAATTTGCTGCTGGTACTAATTCTCTTTTGTGGACATACACATATCTCATTTGAGAGTAGAGACTATTTCTGCTTTAAGAAGTCTTAAAATAGTGTCTTCTTAACCATGTCTCAGTACAAGGCAACCTTAAACTACAAGTGAAATCAAAAGATCAAATTATTTAATTATGCACAGTGAAAAAAAATTGTTAGTTAATACAAGGTTTGCAAATCACAAAATGTCCATGAAATGTGGGGAATAAGTAGCTGAGCCAAGCCAGCAGAGATGTGACAGCACTGGGAAAGAAACAGGTATGCACAAAAGAAAAGAATTTAGAAAGAGACTACTACATACGACAGTAAAACATTCCTGTGTACCTTTCTCATTTTGGCACACATTTTCTTTGTTGCCATGGCAATCGCTGTTGTCTTTCTAGACCTCAGTTTCTGTGCTGTAAAATGCAGATGATATTTTTTACTGCATATGTTTCAGTAATGCATCCTCAAACCACTTTTATGGCAGGGGATGGATGGTGTCACATAACTGTAGATTGCTGTTAATTAGTTGGATTATTACAGACTGGGTTAGATAACTAACCATAGATAGATAACTGGTGTTCTTCGACAGGTATCTCTTCAGTCTTTAGATTTTCTTTTATAGCAGTATAAACTTAAACCACTGTAAACATAAATGCATTAATTCTTACCAGGAAAGTAATTGAATTTTTCAAATCTGTTCTCAATTATTTTCAGAATCTTCTCAATATTGGCTTATTCAGGGAGAGACTGGCTGGCTTTAAGATTGTTCTAACAGCTATTTGATATTAAAAAAAACCAATAATGGCAATGTTTATTTGCATATTTATGTTAATAGACCATTGTTCTCTTGCAATACACTTTACTGCTTCCAAAATTCTTTTGCCTGCTAGGCATTGTGTTTTTCTTAAGCACAAACACGCCTGGTACTACCAACCACTTAATTTTCAGAAACACAAGTTTCAGCAGACTGACCTTGCAAACTGAACCTTGTTGTGAGGAGCCAGTTCAGTTTTGTTACGCCCCAACAATGTGGTCAGAGGCACATGGGGAGGGGTGCATGTGTGCCACGTCCAGGAGGCACCCAGGAGAAGATGGAGCAAAGCCTTGTCTCTGAGGAGACTTTGCCTGGCAGCCAGTTCACGTCTCCCATGGGACAGGCTGTCAGCAGGGCAAGGGGAGTCCCCAGGACACTGTACCCCAGAGACCCTCTGCAATCAGACGGCAAAAGGTCTCTGCCCATGGACTGCAGTGGGGCACTGGACTGGGTCAAAGGTCTCCTGGCAGCAGGCAGGCTTTGGGAGGAGACAGGGCATAAAAATAACTGCATCCCGAGTCTTGGGGGCTCTCTGGGGGCTGTTCCGTCCTTTGCCTTTTGACTTCCTGGGGACTTTTTGACCTTGCTGTTTGAGTGGGAGATTTTGGCTGTGCTTCAGCATTTGAGGCCTGGTGATTCGAGGGGCGGGGTTTTTTGGGTTTTTTTTTGAGACTTGCTTTTTGAGACTTGCTTGCCAAAACTTGCTTTTGAGTCGGGACTTTTTGAGTCTTACACTTTTGCCCTGGCCCCAGCCTGCCTTTTGACTCTCCTGCTCCGGCTGGCTCTTGCTTGCCCTCACATCTGCCCTGTCCCCCTGTGTCCCTGACCAGCTACCTGCCTGCTCCATCTCTGCATCCCTGCCTGGATTTTTACCACCGGTGTCCAGCCCTACCCACCACCGTGATCCTGGCCAGGACCCTCCAGGCTCCTGGCCCTGCTGCCCAGTCGCGCTCACCGCGTGTCCTTGCTGTTCCCAGGCCGGCAGTGAGCACAGCCCTGCCTCCGCACATCCAGGGCACATCCAGGGCCTCCGCTGGGAATGCCCTCTTTTCTCTCCGCCTCCTCTCCCTCTCTCCCATTTTCTTCTTGCTCTGTCTTCTCTAGGCCTCTGTAGTAGGGTAACTCCTTTCTATTTTTCTCTTTCATTACCAGTAAACAGTTCTCAGTTTGCCTCGTTAGGCTTAATTTCGTTCCTGAGCGTCTCTTTTTAAAAGAACTCCTCGCAGTTTCCTACGCTGGAATGCAACAGTTGTGTCCTCTTATCAAGAAGGTGGTAAAACAAGATTTTAGTCCTTTTGCTCATTGAAGAGGATACTGAAGTTCTGTTTTCAAGACCACTGAAGAGCAGACAAAGGAACATTCTAGGAGACCTTGCTTTGAGCAGGGAGATTGGATTAATGACCTCCTGTGGTCCCTTCCAACCTTATCTATTCTGTGATTCTGTGAGAACGCTTCAGCAGAACTGGGTGCAGCTGGCAACTGAGCTAATATAGGTGGGTTTGGGGTTTTTTTTCTCCTTTTTACCTTTCCATTATTTTACATATATTAAGACATATCTGCATCTCAGCCATGCTCACCTGAGGGAAGTTTCAATCTAGACATTGATTTACAGTAGGACTCTACGTAATAATGGAAATTCAAGTTCATGCAGAGTGCTTGACTAAGACTCACCTGCAACAGAACAGCTACTGATCATGTTCCCTTGGGACTGGGAAGGCTCCTTCTTCAGATACTCATTTCTCTGGGAAAAGGCCTTAAAAGATCCAGGAAGCTCTTTTTGAGATGCCTCAAAGTTGTGAGAAGCACTACGGACAAAAGATAAGGCTCATGCAAGGTGTTCCTCAACTGACTGCAGAGTACAATAGGAACACAGCTAAAAAACAAAATGTTTTCTTTGTTTGGACAGAAACAATAGGCAGGCAAATCTTTCCAGCAGATGTTAAAATTGAAATTAATAATTTATGGGAATAAACAGAGACTTTGGGCAAAACCAGAAACCATAAACAGGCTTCAGCTTTATGACTACTGCTGTGAGATTCATGTATCAGGCATTTAACACTGTATAACAGAGTGAATGCTGGTTTTTGCCTTACTACTGTCAAAAATTTCACTGGCATCATTGCCATTACTGACTCCTCAACTTCCCGCCCCTCTAGAGCTGCTGACCACATCTTCAAAAGAACAGCCAAGATGCAGTGATTCAATAACACCAGATGCAGAATGCAACAAATTGTTAGGCACAATTATGTCAGGAAGAAGGCATGATTGAAGAGAATGAAAATCACTTGCACTAGTGATTTTGAATGATCATTGCACCTCTTCATTCACTGTAAACAAAACAAAATTAAATTTAGTAATGATGCAACAGAATGCAGCTGTTAGAGATGGGATATGTTGTTTTGATCTACACTTCCTCTCATCTCAGTTAAAATTTTGAACATGGCCATTTAAAAGCAATTCTCCTACAATTTTGTGATAAGTACTTTAGTACTTAGTTCAAATACTTTAGATTCTTTTTTCCAGAGGACAGCTGTGTTGTTATCTTGACAGCTAATGTGTAGTAATGACGGATTTAGGTCTTAAAAATTAGCTACTAAAGTGTGTCAGAAAAGAGATGAATTAGCCTGAAGTGATTTCTGACAAACACTTGTCAGTGGGTTTATGATTGTCTGAGCAGATGGCATTTTGGGAAGTTGGAGCTGTCTCAGTGTGCTCCCTCCAGTGCCAGTCAGAGCAGTGAAGACACAGACACTTCGGTCTGGGCAGGAGAAACCAGAAGAAAGAATGCAGAATACACTGGACTTGTGGATTTGCTTTTCTGGTGTTGACTCAGTTTTCTGCAATCTGCTTAGCAATTTGTGCATAATCACAACGATCTTACTTCATGCTCCAATAACAACACAATATATAACTACATACACATCTAAATTATAAAGCCAATTCTTGTTCTAACAGAATTCTTAAGATACTTGGGAATTTAAAAAATACATTGAAGGTCTTTCAGGAAAAAAAAGTGTTTCAGACAGAACACAGGTTTTCTGCTCAGTAAAGCAGGTACTGGGGTTCTAGGCATTCTAAGGTCTGTGGTTTATAAAACAATAGAATATGTGACTCAGTGATCCCAAACAACTGCAATTCATTCAATTAGCATCTTGTTAATTAACTTGTATGAAAAAGGGAGCTTTTATTTCAAAAACATATTTTGGTTATTTAGTGAAATGTTTTAATTCAAATATGACAACGAAAAGATGCATTTCAACCTATATATACTATCTTTAAGTTATACCCAAATAAATAAAATAATTATTAAGCAGTGTAAAATAAAGTATTTTTCTTTTGAAAAAAACCCTTTGGTTTTATCCAAACCAATTTCCTCTCTGGCATCCCTTTAATTAGCTGCAAAGCTTACCCTTCAAAACCAGACCTCTATCTATTTAAAAATAAAAATTATAAATCTTGAAGTACTGAATCCAGTGCATTTCTTTCCTTTGTACACATCCCCACTCTGGAACTGTGTCTGTAATGTAGAACATATTCCACTGAGGTGGAAAATGGATCTCGGCCAGCTAAAAATAAAATTAAATTAAACTAAATAAATTCCGAGTTCTTAATGTTGTTTTTATGCTCTTTCTTTAGATAAACCGTTTTTGTTGGGAGCAAGGCAAACACTGTGTGCTGATGAGAATCCATGGCTCTGTCTGTGCAGTTGGGCTCCTCCCCAGACTGCCCTTTAAACAGGACTGCTGCTAGTGAGCTCTCTCCCTTGCCAGCTTCCCTCCTTGCTTTCCAACACAGGAAGAAGACAGGAAATATCCAGCATGTGAAAAATAGTCTAAAGTATCTCTAAAGTTTGCAAAGGCAGTAATTTTTCAAGTCCCTAACATACCATTCTGTAGGTGCCACTGTATGGCCAGCAGGATCTGCAAGGCTCAGTGCAGCTCTCAGCCTCCCCAGCACTGTGCAGAAGTGCTGCAGGATGTGCATCACAGGATGCACAAAGGCTCACATCCAGCGTGGGCCCATGCTGACCCCCACTGCAGCATCTGGACAACCTCATGTGCACAGAGAACCTAATTTCCCACATCACCAGGCACCCACTTCCCCACTGTGCCTGCAGGGAACCAGCAGGGGCTGTGCTCAGGGAACTCTGAGCAGCATGGCCAGGAAACCAATTCAGCACCATGACTTCCACGAGCTGGGCAATGACTGACACTGCTGGGGCCTTTTAGTTACAATTTCTGGAAGTACAGCAGAAAAATGAAATGAGTGATATTGCCAACATGAGTGGCAATATCCCAACTAAGTACTCAAAACAAAAATTCTTCTCTTGCTAATACAAAGGTAACTCCATGTAAATACCAATATAAGACAAAATTACTTGTTGAAGCTCTATGAAAATAACAATATTAATAGTAATTATTAGATAGGTAGAGCTCTTAATTATTGTATTTTATTGCTTTTTCTTTTACTACATCCTTTGAGACCCCCCTCCTCTTATATTCTTGTCTTCTGAACAGGATAGCTGTTATGCTGTTTGAAATAAAGGGTAACTTAAAAGCAAAGAGCATTCCTGATGTAGAAAGCTCAGCCCCGTCCATGGTAGGATAGTGGCCCCACCTGTGGCTGGAACAAAGCTTGGTGGAAGCAAGCAATAAAAATCCAATTCAAGCTGCATTAAAGCACAGGCAGTAGAGGGTGGCCTAATTCCCCCAGACAATACTGCTGTTGTGTACTCAGCACCTGTTCCAGGAGCTGGTGGCACAGGGAAGCAGGGATGTGCCCAGCTGGGTGGGAAGTGCCTGGCAGTGTGGTTTTCCCAGGGGATGAAAACTTTCTTGTGTGTTCATGCCAGTGCTGACGAATAAAGGCTGATTGACTTTGCTCATGCCCATCTCCTTTGTCATCTGTAACTCACTAAATATGCAGCCTCCTGCTAGACAGATGAAACCCCACTATTCCAAACCTTGCTCATAAAAAGCATTTCTTACTAATATCCTTCTCTTGGTATCAAGCATTCTGCAGCACCTGTAAGCACACCCCTGACATGTGCTCATCACTGATTCCCAGTTTTCATCCCAGATTCCTTCCATTCATTAACTGCATTCCAAGTACAAAAATGCCAAGGTTCCCATGTTGTCAGTGGCAACAGTACATCACTCATCCCTACCACAGCACCCTGTGTGACACACCAGCTCCTGTTTTCCTGCTGAAGTCTGGAGGAGTGAGCAGGTACTGAAATACAGCAGATGACCTGAAAAGTCCTCACAGGAATATCATCTATATGCTTCTAACAAATGTGTCCAGTGAGAGATCCTGCTTTTGACAAGGCAGCAGACAGGCTCTCCTCAAAAGCTGCCAAGAAATGGCACAGTCTCAATTCCCTGCATCACAAAAAGGTGTTGCTGTCCAGGAGTTAACACTGGTACTGAGCCAGATCTTCCACCTCTGAGAAGATAAAGCTCAGAGGCACTGAGACAGACAATGGTTTTGTTCAGAGCTCTGCTACTGATAATAGGAAGATAACAGCAAGTGGTTTTCTTTAACTGTATCAAACAAACCTGGTCCCAAATGAAATATCCCATATTTACATACATTTACTTTCTATATGCCTTATCCTTCCTGATCTGTAGCTATTCCCTCGATTTTATCAAACATTGTTCTTTATAGAACTCTCCTAATAAACACATGGCCTGGCTTTTCAAATTATATAATAGATAACTAGCCTGGTAAAAACAACTTGACCCAACTCCTTGCCAGAATGGATACATACTTAGGAATGATAAAAACCAGCAGCCCTTAATAAAGAGCCAGGACCAAAGCTGGCTGTTTTCAGTGTGAATCATACTGCAGTGCCACTTACACTGAGGTGTTGTACTGCATGAGAACCAAAAAGTCCTCCAGAAACTTGCATAGCCAGGACAAAACTCAAGGATAAAGGATGAAAGTGGGGGCTGAAAGTCCAAAACAGTCGCAGAAATCCAAGCAAAACCAATGAGTTTCAAGAGAGGACAGAAAATGCATCTCAGGTATGTCTGTATATATGCATATAAACATGCACAGAGAAACCTTACCCAGTCTAGGAAAAGACAATATGAAATCAGCAATAGAGCAGATTGTAGCTGCACCCAAAAAAAAATCACTAGTGATACAAAACCACTCTTCTAAGTACTGGAAAGAAAAATACAGCAAATATTTTACCTGACTAGAAAAGGGACTGACTCCTAGGAAAATCAGGTTAGCCTAAATACTGTAGATATATGATTTGTTCTTAGACTTTACTCATTATGTTATTCATTTACATATTGAGGAGAGGAGAGGAGAGGAGAGGAGAGGAGAGGAGAGGAGAGGAGAGGAGAGGAGAGGAGAGGAGAGGAGAGGAGAGGAGAGGAGAGGAGAGGAGAGGAGAGGAGAGGAGAGGAGAGGAGAGGAGAGGAGAGGAGAGGAGAGGAGAGGAGAGGAGAGGAGAGGAGAGGAGAGGAGAGGAGAGGAGAGGAGAGGAGAGGAGAGGAGAGTTACTCTAAAGTAAGAAGGCTCAGCCTGGCACCACTGCTCTTTTCTAAAGCATCTCCCTCCTGATGCCTGAAAGCCAGGCTGGGAATAAATCCCCATAGACTGGTGTCTATAGAGCAGCTATTTGTTTATTGCAGTGCTGGTGGTGAGGGGGATTTCTCCACCCAACTCACCCACCTTTGCCATGTGCTGTGCTGTATTCATTTAACACAGTGAGTGTTGCTCAGTGTTACTGTGTCACTACAGCATCATCACCTCTGCACCAGAACTCAATCACACAGTCTGAGCTCATGGTTATTAGACAGTTCTGCACTGTGCTTGCACCTCCTCAGTTCAGGGGTCAGCAGGGGTCTTTGATGAAGGCTTCCAAAACCTTCTTTGCATCTGAACTTTTCAACTTTGTCTTCAGAGCATGCACACTTCCAGTGTTCCTTGGTCTGTCTGATCTGAACCAATCTAAATTCTTTGTTTTGTGGCTAATTGGCTTTGCACTTGCCAATTGCTCATTAGTACTACACCTAGCCATCTCTGAAACAATCCACGTGGTGAGTTTTTTCATCTTTTTTTTGTCTATTCAGCATTAAGCAACTAGTTCACCATATACTGGGCATTACATTGTATAGAAAATTATTTATATCAGGTTAAATAGGCATAAAAAGCTATTATTCAGGTTATATAGTTATCAGGTTAAACAGATATAACTCAAGCAATATAAGCATCTTGTAACTTTGATCTAAGTTATATAAGCATCATGCCAAAGCAGCTACTTACGGCCCTTGTTGCAGGCTTAACACCCTTAAGAGCTACTGCAGAGCCATGAACTTCAAGTGTAACTGAGAATTTAAAAGTGCAAACACCAGCTCAGAAACAGGAAACCTTGCCCAAATAATTTATTCACATATTTTGTTGTTAAGAGTGTTCCTGGTCTGATAAAGTTATCTGGGGATAGAAGCAGATCCTTCAAGACATTAAGGCTTTGCTGCAACCAAAACAGATGGAGACACACAGCCCACAGAAGCAGCAGCTGGAAAAGTGAGTTGCTTCACTTAAAACAGGCAGCAGCTCTGCTGGTTTTAGGTAGTCCTGCTAGCAAACTGGAACAGGAGTGGAGACTGTTCAGGATGGGGTGATGAATGTGCTATTTTGCTGCCTTTGCAGCTGAGAAAAACACAAGCTGTTAAGAGAGCATCCCTCCTGACACTGGCTTAGGAGCCAAGTCTGTATGACATTTTGAATAAGAAAATGAAGCTGCTATCAGCATATCAAATTGTGAGAGTTTGTTAAAGCAAAGACTATGGCCATAGGGAACAAAACAACCCTGATTTTTTTGTAGTTTCATATGACAGATGACTGTGTGGAAAAATATTTTAAGAAGACACTTTCTGGGTTGGTTTTTTACCACTGACCTACTGATTGCCAAGAACCCCATCCATTGTGCATCTCTGCTTCCATGAAAAGTTCCTGTGCAGCCACAACTTCTGCATGATGACTAAAGAAGAGAATCCTAGGAGAGGAAAAAAAGCAAGAAAATCCAACAAACCAAAAGGTGAAGAAGAGACACACAGGCAACTTCCACAGGTGTTGAGGTATTCCATAGGAAGGCCATGGGAGCTTTTTCTTATGGAATAGATCCTTCTTAGCCAATAACCTCTTATTGTTTAAGTGTTCCCATTAAGGCTGGACTCAAAAGGGTAGTCACAGCCTGAACAGATGCATCAGAGCTTGATTCTAACTGTAAGGAACCCTTGAATACCTACACAGGTGATGAGAAGAAAAATCCCAGTGATATCTATCATTGGCAACTGTGATATCATTTCTCATTTACCATAGTGTCACCTCTCACAAAATCCACCATGGATCAGCCACGATCAATGTCAGGGCTAACACCTTTTGAGTATCTGTGAAAAGTTATACCCTTTTCACCTTGAAATTTTCACAAACATTCTTCACCCTGTTCATGGAATAAATAAAGCTATTGCTGCACCAGAGAAAATCTGAAGGTTGATCTGGTGGAAGAAAACTCATTAATCTCTATGATGAGGTGACAAGTTCACACACAGCTTGAAGTGCAGCACCTGTGTTTCCACTCCATTTCAATTGCATTCTTTGTACAAATAATCAAACTGAACTCATCATCAAAGAATGAGTGTCAGATGTAAATTCAGCAGATTTTTAAATATTCTTCTTACAAACACAATGAAAAATTAATTTGATTAATCTACAGTGTGTCCCATCAGACAGACATGGATAGGTGAGTATTCACAGTAACTTCAGGCATCTAATTCAGGTTCCAGTGTTCAATGCCAAGGTCACTCTGGATAGTCTTTGGGAAGCACAGACCACAAACATTAGTGTCTTGATTAACCCTGGGAGGCACCTACTCTATAAACTCAGCAGAATCTGGTAATTTACACCAATACCCCTGCAGAGCAACAAATGAAAAGACATGTAATTCACTGAAAATTTAGACTGCGATGTGAAGTTGCATGAAAATGCTGAAGAGTCTCATTGATTTATATAAATCCCAGTTCACTTTCTTCTTCCGACCATCTCTTAAATATTTCACAGTCAGGACCAAACAAATACTGGGTTTTGACTCTCATAGACAGCATACACAGGCTGTTGTGGTGACTATTTGAAAGCTACAAAAATGCAGAGCAATGTCAGAAGCTGGGGTGGTTTTTTTTTTTTGGGGGGCGGGGGGTCAGACATAATACACACACATTTAAATCCTTGAATTTCTTGATTGAAAGGTCAAAACTTTTGTGAAAGGCTTAGGGAGAAAACATTCATTTTTTTCATAAACAAGATGAGGTCTCTTGGAACATGAAAGGAAGTATAAATGAAATCACAAGTTAAATCAAAATGTTAATATTAATAGCTGAAGGGAGAAAAAAGGGAATGGAATTCCCATCCCTAAACTGGCCCTGAAGGCTGGTTCAATGACTATAAAATACAGTGCAAATCTGAGGGCAAGACAATCCCTCTGACAATAATTACCAGGTCCTGGTATTAGCAAGAAAAGGGCACTTTTATCATCACAGATGTACCAAGCAGAAATGTTACTACCCATTAAAGTTCCCTGTTATTCTGCTGTCAGTTACCATCTGTTAATGAAGTCTTCATGGTCTGACAGTTCATTTTTTCACTGTCACCCAGTGCCACTCTCTGGTTCATGGCACACTGTGAGCTGAGCCTTCATATATTACACATTTTCTGAGCTGAGTTTTCCAGGTTTCACCTCTTACATGATCTTTATCTCCTCCCTAAGTGACATCCTCCTACACAGCCAGCCCATAGCTTCAGAGAATCCTTTGTGGATGAAAAATTACAGACTTCTGTACTGTTCTGACTGTGGAAGAGTATCCTCACGATCAAGCATTTCTTTTGAAGTTTGCAAGTCTCCTGTGAGACACATCAACTCAAATGTTTATCATTAAGAGGTATTTAATGCTAATTATCCTGCCATTCCTCAACTCTCTCTCCAGAGTAATTTTTAAATTTCCATAGATACCAGCTCTGTAGCTCTGTTAAATAGCACCCTTTCAGAAATTTTTTTTTTTCCCCTCAAGAAAAGACTGCTTACACCTAGAAACCTGTACAATTACATTTATGTTTAAACACCTCCTATACACCCTGATGCCTCTCAGATGCTTCTCTCCCTCACTCTACACAGAGTGAGGTGCTTCCAGCGTGTGTGGCATTTTAATAAAAGGTCCACAAATATTCAGCATGCTGAGAGGGAAGCCACAAAAGCTAGTCAAGAGGAAACTCTCAAAGAAACAGATTTAAATTACTTATTTTCTCAATTTTGGATAGCAAAATCTCCTTTGCAAACAGTTGTGTATATGCTGAAATTCTACAATTAGAGCATTCTCCTGGGGAATAAAAAAAAAAAAAAAAAGGCCAGGGATTATTCATCAAAAACCAAAGCAGGTGTCCAAATAATCAGGTTGCAATTCCCTCTTCCCCCACTCTCCCTGCAACAGCTGTCACTGCAGCACCTCTAGAGATCTGGGGAACTCAGATTTTCTCAGTTTTTCTCCTCACTCTTTCAGCTTCCATCCTGAACACAGTATGAAGAGAAGGCTAAATGGTTCTACCTCTGCCACGTCACAGAAGGAAATATGAGCCTCAGACACGTTGCAATATAACCAAATTTCACCCATGTAACTCAAGCATATTGCCTTTTCACCTTTGAATGCCCTGACCTCAGGCCAGGCCTGTGCACTGCCTTCCAACACAAATGGTTAATTTTGATACTCTCTTGAATTTTAAAAAAAGTTTCTGATATCCTCTCCTCCAACACAACAGGTATCTCAGCTTAGTACCTTATGAATGTTTTCAGAATTGATGTTCATTTACTATTTAATCTTGCATTGTCCTGCTAGATGCAGGCTGCTCTCAATAAAAGCCCTGATTATGTTTCCCTTTGATGCAAGAATTCATCATCTGGCTCTGGTTATGATCAAGGCTGAGATTTTGAAAACCAAGGGCTAATATAATAGCATGCAAACCAGATCAGGCTCAGTGACTTAAATCCTGTCTTCCACAGAAAGCTTTGCTGGGAAAACAGCATGAAAAAAAAGCAATCATATAATGAAATTTCCCCAGAACACCCTCCTAGTCTCCAAGGATTTGCAGCACAGGGAATTCTTGAAAATGAAGTTGCAGATTTGTGTGCAATTAACCTCAATGGATAAATTTATGGTCAGCATTTACATGAACGTCCAGTATCCACTATGCCCAGTGACTTCTGATACAGATAAAATGCATGTTTAGAGATGCTGGGGAGAATAATGTGAGTCTGTGCTTATCATCAGCTCGTCATGGAAATACCTTCCTGCCTGGGGCAGGGGAGATGCAGAGAGCAGATGTGCTTCCACCTTATTCCTCAGGAATGCTGGACCAGCAGGAGATACAGAAAGCAGCCATGCCTCCAGCTTGCTCCTGGGGAATACCATCTACTGGTGGAAAAGAAGGTGGTGTGCAAATACACTCAAATGCCAGAAACACTGTTTGCCTAGAACCTGAGTATCACTCTGGCTAGAACTGCTAGATTAGCAGGATTATATATCTGGACATTATCAGTGCAAATGAAAGACGTGATGAACAAGGGGAAAAAAGAACTTTTATAAGGATTAAGGAAGTGAAAATGTGAGAATAAGCCACAAAAATGTGAAATGTGAAATAAGCCACAGTCTGGGTACCTCTGATTTTCACAATGCTCTCATCACCAGTACAATGATAAGAGATATTTTTGGAAGTCTGTTCAGCCATCACCGAGTATAACCAGAGAACATTTGGTCCTCTATAATGTACTTGCAGCCAAGAGACAAAGTCAGGATGACATCCTTTGATGCTTGCAACATAAATGAAATTGCCTAAATGAAATACTGATGCATGAGGTATCCAGGATGGGAAGCACACCAATGCCAAACATGCCAGACTGCTGAACTGGTAATACAGGGTACCAGGAATATTAGATTCTGAATGAATGCAGAAGGAGCAAAAGGAAATAAAACTACTTGTAGTGCCTATATTTTGTTAACATGCTTCTCAGTAATAAAATTCTGGTGTAGCCTTAAGGCAATTGCCTATGGGATGACTATTTCTATTTATTACAGCCTAATTATCCAAGTCCATTAGTGAAATCATATTTCAAATCTCTCATCTGTATTCATCAAACTCCCAAGTCTTACTTCTTGACAAATAGTTATTACAATAATAAAGCCAGACATCGGGGGGATCTCAGGCTCGGGATGTTTGGATTAATTTTTATGGAGTGGGACATGGCAATCACGGCCTTCCCTGAACTGCACAACAGAGAGCAGACCCCACTCACCCCAGCCTGGCCCCTCTCACCTCCCTGCTTCTGCCTCTTTGTCACATGTGGGCACAACATGGTTTCATTAAGCAGCAAGTCACACTAGAAGAGGATGAAAACCAGTTTCTTGATGTGTGAGCAGGAAATGATGTCTCTCATCAAGAACCAAAGGGGTTGCAGTCAGTTTTCTTTATACCAGAGCCATTCTATTCCAAATGCCTTAAAATCAGACTGGGATAACTACACCAGCTGCTGCTACTACACCAAAGATCCCACAGCTGCATCCCTCACAGGACTAAGGTCCAGTGCATATTTCCTTACTGAGGAAAAGAAAATGCCTCCTTGGTAAATGGTAGTAGGTAACGCTGTGTACTCTGAAGCCCTTCCATTGCCACTGATCAAACAGTTGACTTTTCTCTACATGTGTAGGAACAAGAATAAAATGTGAACTGCATCATACGGAGGAAGACTACTAAACATTTTTAAAATGAAGGGAATCAGTAGGCAAGCAAAACCCTGGCTGGCAAAGGGTACAAGGCTAACAGGAAATGCTCGTGGAAGAATTTAGTTTCCCCCATTCATTTAACTAGGATCAGGTCCAACAGCAACAGTTGCTTTCCCAGGTGATAAAGCCTTATAGGTATTTTCTCAGAGAGTCTAAAAATCATTTCCCTTTTCCTGGCCAAAATAGCAATCACTCATGGCAAGAGGATCATTGACAACAACCTCTAAATATAAAATGGGGCTATTAACAAGTAAGTACTTTGACAGTATTTGCAAAACTACTAATGTATAGTTTATTTTAAATAAGTGAAGGTTCCAGCTATGGCATCCCACTCCTGAAATGTGCAACAATTGCCCTTCAGCTTCAGTAAAGCTTTGGTACCAAGGAGCTTGTGGCACACTGAGAAAACTGCCCTGCATGTGAAATCTTAGGACTGAAAGTATCCCTGTAAAGAACAAGAAGAAGAACATTATGTACACTGTGCTATTTGGAAAAGACACGTCCATTTAGCTTTGGTTTCAGATTCAAGCAAAGATCCAAAGTAAATATATTTATTACCTTACTTAACTGTAAGAAGATACCAGCAGAGGCCTTCAGCACCCTCTGGCCCAACAGGCTCTACAGCCAGCTGGAGTGTAGCCCCTCTCCATGTGGTTTCCCAGGTGGTTTTGGAAGTTAATTTTGGTCTGTTCTGGAAAAAGTATTATCTATCATTGCTCTGGATATACTCGCCCACATATGCTCGAGTCATGGGAAATGGCATGATTCAGACAGCTCTCAGGAATTACTGAAGGATGTCTTTGGAAGTGAAAACAATTATCAGTAAATCACAGGGGAGAAAAGTTAAAATTCCAGAACACATCACTATTGATATGCCTTGGAAAACAACACTACCTCTTTCATTTTCTTGGGCTATTGTCATTCCTCTTTACTAAGTCTAATGTTTTATGTTTCTTGCTCTGAGGATTAGAAAAAGATAGAGAACAAAATAGGTTTTCAGAAAAAGACAGCGCTCAAAGGACATACAAAGAAATTCCATCTTAGGGTAAAAGAAAATGGTTGAAGTCTGGATTTTAAGACCTGCTGTTCTGAGAGTGCTGTCCACCTAACGGACACTTGTATCTGCTGTCTACAAGGTCTCTGGACAGGACTAGCACAATAAGTCCCCAAAATGCAGAGTTGTGGACTGAGAGTTCATGTTTTTAGGAAGAGAATTTTTTTAAGGCATCATCCCTTGCCAAAGCAGCAATAACAAAGGAGCATTAAAAGGCAGCAAAGGTAATTATGGGACTTACTGAGAATCTCAAAATTTGCCAGGAGGTAAAACACTACAAAAGCTATTTCACATAAGGAACACAAGTTTACATGCTGCAAACTTAATGAGCTCCTGCAAAATTATTTTATATTAGAGAAGTTAAAGAATATAGCAGTTATTCAGGAAATAATAAAATCTCCCATGTTTACCTGCTGCTTGAGATATTTATTTTTTTCTCTTTTGAATCTCTTGTCCGACTCTTTGTCTTTTATATACCGCAACACAATCAGAGAGCAGTAACTATCACAAGCTTGATCTTGTCCAAGATGAAGTGACTGGAAAACTGCCAATGGGGCTCAAAGGGTAGAGAAAATGAGCCCCCAAACTAGGGGTTAATAATAATCACTGTGGTAACAAGCTCCATTGTTCCTTTCATTTCTGTTTTGCATGGTTTTACTTATTTGCTCTGGAGAGATAATGATATGGGGACATGTCAAAAGAGTATTTTCCTCACACATATTAGATATGCAGAAGCTGTTCTCTAGACTGGCCATATCATAAGCAGTTTAAATTGCAAACTATCCTCAGTGGAGGTCCTGATTTACAGAGATTAACTGACCTGGAATTTGTACTCTAGCATTGACAAAGGTTTGACCTGTCCCCGGAGGAAAAAGCCAGTCCACTGTTACCCTGAGAACACATGTTCCACCCCAGACAAATAATAGAGAAGTTATTCAGCTGCTCTTGTTGTCTTACCTGATGCCCATTGGAATAGTTCTCTTTAGAAAGCTGCTGTGATTGCTTCTAAACTTGTTTCAAACTGCTGCAAATCAGAAGCAAATCTTTCATAAAAGAGGCGTTTACCACATGTGAAATATTGGCTGAGCTAAGGGAAGACTACGCACTGGTTTTGAGCAAGTTCTGTTGTCTTTTCGTGTTACAGGGGCCCTACGGAAGGCAGCAAATCCAAAAGTGCTCTCAGCCCCCACGGAACTCTCATGGAAAGGGTGGCAAAGACCATCCCTCAATGCACATGTATTTTAAGGCAGATGAAGATCCAGTGGGCCAAATCAGGAGAGTAAAGCTGTATTTCCTTTTCTGAATTAGCTTTCAAAGTCAACAAGCCTCAGCAGCCTGAGCAGTTTTTCCAGGGGTCACTGTGTCCCCCTGCTGCTCCCCAGGCCCCCTCAGCCGTCGTGCCAGGGGCTGAGGAGAGCCCGGCCCTTCCTGGCTGCTCGGGGTTTGGGTTCGGGAGCAGAGCTGCCTTCTGTGGCGAAAGCGGCTCCCGACACCTCTGCTGCAATGCACTTCAAACACTGTCCGAGGCCACTGCCCCGTTTGAAAAGAGACGTCTCAGAAATACCTCATTCCTGCAAATGTAGTGGGAAGGAGCAGCCAGGCAGGGCAGCGAGCCCCCGTTAGCGCTGACCCGGAGGGAGAGGCTGAGGCCGAGGCAGCCGAGCTCGGCAGAGGCACAGGATGGACCCCTGAGGGCGAGAGGGCACAGCCCGCCCGGAACGGCACAGAGAGACATGGGGGAGCCCCGCGGGCCGTGGGGACGAGCTGAGGTACGCTGTGGGGAGCAGGGCAGGCAAGCGAGCGGACTGGGAGGGACTGGGAGAGGCGCTGGGAGCGTCCCGGGCGGGCAGCGGCAACGGGGAGCTCCGGCCAGCCCCAGGGCCCCGGGCTGCGGTCTGGGGCTGCGCTCCCCTGTCCCCAGCGCCGCCGCCGGACCCCAGCACGTCCGGCCGAACCGGCACCGACCGCAGCAGGGGGCTGGACTGGGCTGGGCAGGCCGGGGCTGCACCAGGCTGCACCGCCCGGCCTCTCGCTCCGCCCGGCGGGGCTGAGCGGGGCGTGGCGGTGCCGTGGCCGAGCTCCGACTCTGGCTCCGGGCGGCTCCGCGGGCTCTCCGGCGGCACCATGGGTCGGGACGGGCCGTGGCTCAACCTGTCCGGCAGCGCCTGTGCGGCGGCCGGGCCCTTCCCCGCCGGCACCGCCGCGCTGCTGGCCGCGCTCATGGGGCTGCTGGTGTTGGCCACGGTGCTGGGCAACGCCCTGGTCATTCTGGCGTTCGTGGTGCACCGGAGCCTCCGCACGCAGGGAAACTTCTTCTTCCTGAACCTGGCCGTCGCCGACCTGCTGGTGGGTGAGTAGCGGGGCGCCGCGGGGCGGGGGTTGGCTCCGCCCGTGTCACCGCCGAGCTCTGTCCGCAGGCGGCTTCTGCATCCCCCTCTACATCCCCTACGTGCTGACGGGCGAGTGGAGGCTCGGCAGGGGCTTGTGTAAGCTGTGGCTCGTGGTGGACTACCTGGTGTGTACCGCCTCCGTCTTCAACATCGTCCTGATCAGCTTCGACAGGTTCATCTGTGTCACCAGAGCGGTAAGGGCTGGGCAGGGGGTGCCAGCGGTTCCAGGGCTGCCCTTTCAGGCAGGGGGGGGTTGCTTAGGGCACTTGGCTTTCAACGCCCTTGAGCCCCTCTCGAACAGCACGTAAGACTGGGGCGATCGAGGTAGCTCCTCTCAGGACTGGGAATAGTTGTGGGAGTGATCGGCTTTTCCAGAAAGTGCATTTCCTTCTCACTTTTACAGTGCAAGAGTAGTCTGCTTTAGAAACAGGCACAGGCTGTGTCTGCAGAGGGAACAAGGTTTACTTTTTCCTCTTCAGTTGCATCTTGAATAAGTTGTAACAGTATTACCCAGCTGAACCAGGGCTGCGGGCTCAGGACACGGCTGTGCCCCCGCTGGCAGCCGATAGCCCACGGCAGCCCAGCTGAGGCCCAAGGCAGAGACCTCCTTGCAGCGGGTATCAAATTGTCGGGGAAATTGGATGTGGAGGGCTGTGTATGGGTCAAAAGCGGCAGCTTGTAAGTTAACGTCTTGCACAGGATGCAAATGCTATTTCTATGTAATGACCACAGAAATAGCTGCAGCATGCCACTTATTAAAAAGGGAAGATGAGACTTTGCACTTAATTTTCACCTAGACCTTAATGCCTCAAAGTAGTTTGGGTGGTGTCAAAATAACACGTTTCACTTGTTAGTAGGTTTCACACTTCTACACACACTTGGTTATGTTGCACCCACATTTTCTTAAAATGTTAATTTATGTTTGTTGCTCATTTAAATCACAAACAGTACAAAGAGAGGCTGCAGAATCAATTCAGTAGTTTTACCAACTCCTTTTTGAAGAGGGAGAAATGAACAGATTAATTCTTAAACAGTCAACACTCAGAATTCCTTTATTTTCTAGGTTCTGAATTAGCCACGAATTTTTCTTTCATAAACCAATCTCTCATGACTATGCACATAGTATAAATATATAAACTAGATGGTTTCAGAAACAGAAATGGAAACTGGTCATAATAAATGAAAATAATCATCAGTTTTAAAATACTTCAAATTAATCCCTCATATAAAAATCCCTCCCCAAGCAAGAGTACAGAAAATTACTATTGGGTTAGGGCAGTATGAGAACATATAAACAGGAATATCTGAAGTTCCAAATTATTCTCTATCTCAATGAAAATGGTGGCTTCCTCCAAGACTGCTCCTGGAATTATTCATAGCTTTATTAAGGACTGCAAAATCAGACCCAGTTCAGACACACTCAGGTTTGCTCAGCTCTGTGGCTCCTCTACCAGAACAGCACTGGCCGTGGAGATCAAGACAGATGGGGGCAGTAAATCTGAACCCTGTACAGAATTTAAGGCTGAGGACTTCATATTCCAAAGGCTGTGTGGCTGCCTACCATGGAGACATGAAGGGTTAATTCCAAGCCACTACATGAGTATTTGTCCAATGCCTCAGGGACAAATATTCCAGGGAATCAGAATAGAGAAGATGACTTTAATATTCTGATGAATTCCATTGGTGATATGGCTTACTGACCTGGTATTACTGACACACTTACTATTTCTGCACCTTAGCTTCTCTATTTTCTAAATAATGGAAATCAGTTATTCTTCTGTAAAGCACTTTGCCAACCACAACACTCCATCTATACACCTTAACTGCAATCAGGAATTCTGCAAGTACTTCATGAAAGAATTAAATTAAGTATATCAAACAGAAGATGTTGTAATTTTTTGAGTGATTTTCACATTAAGAAAAAATCTTTCTACAAAGCAGAAAGGAAAGAGCTTGCATGATGTTCTGTGAATTCAAACCCTTTTATGTATTTAAAATTACTTTAAAATTCCAAATAAAGGGTCCAATACATATTTTAACCATTTTGTAAACAGGTATCACAGCTAAATCAATTAAATATGAAGCAACTCTTCCAATTCTAGGAAGAGCAGTGGTTATTTGCTTTGAAGATTTTGTTTTTGAGCTTTTAAGATCTGATGCATGGTCTCAGAACTTAGCCAATCACCTTGATCAGGTTTCTTGGAAGGCATATTTCAGAAATAACTCTTCTGTGATACCAGTAAGTTTGGTCTAACCCTCATCCCAAAGCCTGTCTCTCACCAACCCTCACAAGTGACAGAGAGGGCCATGCTCCAACACAGCCACGTAACTGTTTGGGATATGTGTAATGTGTGTGACTCTTGTCCCTCAGGTCAGCTACAGGGCTCAGCAAGGGATGACCAGAAATGCAGTACTGAAGATGATGATTGTATGGATTGCTGCTTTTCTCCTCTATGGGCCAGCCATTCTCAGTTGGGAGCACATTGCCCAAAAGAGCATCCTCCCTGAAGGAGAATGTCATGCAGAATTCTTCTACAACTGGTATTTCCTAATGATTGCCTCTACTGTTGAATTCTTTACACCTTTTATCACTGTTACGTACTTTAATTTAAGTATTTACCTTAACATCAGGAAACGCACATTGCTCCGAAATGAAAAACTCTCACCTGCTCAAGAGGACTGTGAAATCAATTTCCAGAGGGAAAAAAGGGAACACACTGTGTTTTTTGTAAAGCCAACTAACAGAGACAAGCACGAGAAGAAAGCAAGCAGCCTTCTTCACCTAAAGAAGGCTCCAAGACTTCAGGCCTCAGCTGAGCTTGGCAATCAGCCATCAAATCTGAGTGTCAGTCATGACCTTCCACCCCTGCAGGTGGATGTAAAGACCAGGCCTCCCAGGAATGGCTTCTCCAAAGCAACAGAAAGCCTTTGCCAGCCCAGCAGCAAAGTAGACGTGGCTAACATTATGGCAAACAGATTTAGACTTTCCCGGGATAAAAGAGTAGCAAAGTCTTTAGCAGTTATTGTCTGTGTGTTTGGGTTGTGCTGGGCTCCATACACACTCCTGATGATCATCAGGGCAGCCTGCCATGGGCACTGTGTGCACTATTCCCTCTATGAGATCTCATTCTGGCTTCTGTGGGTGAACTCAGCCATTAACCCTGTTCTCTACCCACTGTGTCACATGAGCTTTAGGAAAGCCTTCATAAAACTCCTGTGTCCACAAAAGGCCAAAATTCATCCTGACATTTTGATGTGAAAAGTAGGAAGGCTGAAAATTTGTACATCTTTGATTTCATGGGAGCACCAAAAAAGCCAGTATTGCAATACCTGCAAATATTTATGGGATACTGGTAGGTAGGCACAAGTGTAGATATTTATGAACATGTAGAAATACAGTCATCAACATAGCTGGGAAAATCACAGCAGTGAAAAGAAAGGTCATTTTTCAAAGCTGTTTGGAAAATTACACCAACAGTATGTTTTCTGGTAATGGTGCACTAATGTTGAAGTGCTGAAAACAAAAATAGCATTCATGGCTAATAAGTAGAGTTTGGGCTCTGTCATTTTTAATAACTAAGTATTGCTGGAATTTCAGAAAGCAATAACCTTGAATCTGCTATAGCTTACCCCAAACCCACTTCAAGACATTAAGGGCCTCAGTTAAGTCTAGGATGTTTTTCCCCCATCCACTTAGTGGCAAGCCAGACAAGACATGACCAACAATAAAAATACAGGAAAAGCATGGGACAGGAGGCAGCACAACAGTGATGTTACCAGAGAAGCTGAGCAACTGTAGCAGGAAAGGGAGCACTGATTTGAGTGGAAAAGGTGATGGAAATAGAAAAGAGTGGAATATTTAGTAGAATAAAGTCCAGGAACAGAAGTATATTAGGGTTTTGAGCTTTATAATAGGAGATAAAAGAATTGGTAACCTACACACCAGAAGAGTTTCACTAAGAGTTCCCTCCCTCAGCAGTGACTTCCTGCCCCCACCTGAATCCTGCATTGCCAGGAATCTACTGAGGCCAAAACTCTACTCCTTACAGGGCTGAGGGCATTACTCTATGTTTTGCTGTAAGGACAGAGTAAGCCTAAATAGTCTATGAGATCCATGACAGAGCTTTAGGTAAGCTTCCCTTCCAGTAATTTTTTAAAACAGTTGCAGTTTTACTACTTCTGGCTAGATTAAAAAAATAAATTTTAAAAAAGTCTTGTTTTCCCCTACCCCACCCAATGAATCTTTCCATCCATCAAGTCATTAGTGGTCAAGAAAGCAGCACTTAAAGTGTAGAGATATTTCCCAGGTTATGCATCATGACTGACACCACACAAAGTCTGTTACAATTTACAGCCTTGCTACTGCCCAAGAGTGTCTCTGCCATTGTGTCTGTGCCACGGGAGAGCTCCTACAACTGATCCTGAGTTTGGAGTAGATTTGTCCCACAAGGTGTCACACTGAGAATCACTAATGATACAAGGTTGTTCCAGCATCACCAGCATTTACTACATAACCTAGCAGATGCTTTCCTTGCTGAAAAGTGATAGTTACTGAACAGCTCCAGTTGTCCACTGCCACAGTCAAAATGCATGGTAATACAATCTTAAAGTTTATAAGCAGTAAAATTATTTACTTTGTAAACTTTCAATAAATGTATTTAAGAGCTGTGGAAGAGTTGTAACTGTGTAGCCCTAACAAGTGGGAGAGGGTATAAAAGCATCAGTCTGCAACGTTGGGGTGACTGTAGTTTACACTGCAAAACTGGCATTTCAAAAACACTTCCTAAGTTACAAGAACTGACACTGAGGACTAAACAAACATGGCTAGCAAACACTGTAAACTAGGAGGACATATCCCTACACTATGGATGTATCCACATGAACATCCCTACACTATGGATGTATCCACATGAACATCATCACCACATTCTGCCATGGATATGCTATAACAAAACAGCTTAACAGTTCTCCTAGGAGGAATAGTTTCAACAGATACAGAGCAACACAATTTTTTTAATTAGGATCAGTTATAAGCCTGGGGAAGTAAAGCTTTTAAATTATCTCCCCATTCATTCCTCCTCCCTTCCAAGCCAGACTTACTCATCAGTATATTAGTGATCTAATTTTAGTATCCTCTGCAATTGTTTCCTAGGATTGTATTTGCCTTTTTCAGAAAACAGGTAGCACTAAATTACTGAACAATCCCCACCCAAGTCTCATTTACTATCCAGTCAAGCCAGGACACATCTTGAGAAGGCAGTGGTCACTCAAGGAGTAATGCAATTCAATCAGTTATCTTTAGAATACCACATTCACTAAAGGCAAACCAGACAGGTCAAACTTTCAGCAACTGGCATTAACCCATGGACTGGACCCGCTTCCCAGGAGCTGCCACTGCCTGTGCTCTACTGCTCAGTTTCCTACAGCACTGTCATTCCATTGCCATCAACTCTCTGGCACAGAATCCAGTAGGATTCTTCCTTGCTCCAGGTATGTCATAAAAGCATTCTGAAATGTGAGCACACATCATCTCAGCACCATGTGGAGAAACACTGGGTCTGTATCACAAGCCCCTACATCAGAAATGCCAGCAGCCACCCAGCTCCACCAGGGTAACTATGCCTTGATTTTTTCTGTCCCTACAAAACAAAAGTTTTTTCACTTTTTTCAGAAGGTTCAACATTAGCTTTGGGTTCAACAGTGGGCTCTGAAAACACATGAAACAACAGGTGTTAATAGCAACTTTATTGTTTCACCGGTGCAAAATCATGATACTGAATAAACTTGTGTAATGCATTTTCCCCTAAATTTACAGTAATGAAGGTTATACATATCTATATAGATTGCAATTTCTCTATTTTTTTATACTATTTGGAACAAAATTATCTTGATAAATATGCCCTGTGCACAGTACTGGCCCTCACTGAATGTCACAGAGCCTTAATATGCAAAATATAACTTCTGTTTTTGAACATGGTACTTTAAAACTCTCCAAACATGCATTAATATATTCTAGTTTTAGGGAAAAATATTACACTTAGTCTTAACTCGCATTAAAAGAAAAGCACAAGCAGAATTGGACATACAATAATCCCAAAAATCTGATGCTCTGTAAAGATCAGACACAGTTTCAGCTGACAGTCACTGCCAGTTTAGAGCTCTAGTGCTACAGAAGCAACAGTGAACAGACAGAAGAGAAATCAAAACTGAAGAGCCCTACCATGTCACATGGACTTCAAAGAAAGTTTCAGCCATGCTAACTGATGAAACCTGTAGTTGCTGGTCCAACCTTCCAAATTTGTTAGAGTACTCAACATAAGTGTTTGAAGTGCCAGACTGAACACAAGAATGTTAACTTGACATTTCTGAAAGGCACAACCTAGGAACCTATCTTAAAAAAAAAAAAAGTATGTAAATGAAAACAGGTACAGTGAGTGTCTTTCTAAAGAACAAGACCTTCATAAATTGGCCCCTCAGATTCTGGTGATTCCCTCCTCAGACGCAAGTGCTCCAGTGTGTTGTGAAAGTGTTTGTTAATTTGTTCTGTTTCTTCAGTAGACTCAAGGTTTGGGAGATCTTCTCTGATCTTCTGTATAAGCTGATTCAAAACCTGCACTGTCACCTACACAACATAAAACAGAAGTTAACACCACCTGTGTACAAGTGCACAGACACTAGTTTTAACAGACTTGTCTTTAAGCTATCTGTATTTGGACAATCCTTCAAAATGCTGGTAAGACTGTATGCAGACAAACTGTTGGGGACTGCCTCTGGTTCCTCACAGGACCCTTCTAATTTCAGAGTTCTGTGGAAATTCCCCCACCCCAGCAAATGTGAAAAACTTGTCATAAGCCTGATAGATTTGTAACTATTCCAACAGCATTTATCTCCAGTGTATTTAATACAAATTTAAAAATCTTCAAACAAATGGCACACCCAACCAGACTGTTTATGCACAGTGAGAATTGTTTCTTCCAGAAGTCAGTCAGGATGGTAATATCAGATTTAAAGTTATTCTTAGAGAACAAGTCATGGCTGCCCACAGGCTGAAGTACAACACTACACAAAATGCACCGCAAGCCATCAGAATATCCAAAGAGTATTTTTACATCTGCCAAGTGCTTTGAAATTCAAAGCTTTATTTTCATCTCCATCAGATACTGCATGTCCTCTACTAGAGCACTCCTATACTGAGAAGCCAGTTTAGTTATTGGAAAGTCAGCAAATCCCTCAAATTTCTTTAGGAATTCTCTCAGAACTACAGGGTGTTCTTTAATGTTTGCTCTCAATCAATGACATCAGAGGAGACACTGATCTCTACTTGACCAAGCAGGTTTTTAAACTGCATAACTCTTCTTTATCTGCTAACAGAAAATGGATCGGGTAACTATCTCAGATTACACTCACACACAATTTAAGATGAGTAGATATGGTGTCATATCTATTTTGTGAAATTAAAACTTACATCAACCAGGCAGAGCCAGCAGTGACCATGAATACCTGTAAAGAATTTTCTTTCCCTTATGTGCACATTAAGTTAGGTACCTCTAAAGCTAGAATCTTAATACTTTCTCATCTAAGTTCCAGTAAGTTTTAATCTAAAATATTTCAGGTACAAAAGTCTCATAATATTTAAATTCATAACTGAACTGCAAACATTTTCCCCCAGTGTGAGAAGCAAAAGTTTAATCCAATAATTTTACTAGCACATCAAGAATTTACTCCTCTCTTACCACAAGAACTTGTACCTCTTATGAGGCTACCAGGCAAGCTAAAGAGAATTTGTGGTACAAGTACGAATGAAGAGTTTAAAGGAACACTCTAAAAAAGATGGAACAGAGAATGGATTTCCACTCACCGCCTCATTTTCCTTTTCATAAAAATAGATATATCTATTCAGAATTTCTATGAAAAGCTGGACTTGCAGAGAAGGGTCCATGCACTGATTTGCTATCTTCAGAGCCTTCTTTAGGCATTCCATCACTCTTTTTCCTCCATGAAGCTAGAAGGAACAACACCAAAGTTACAAGAAACAAAAGAACCTAGGGAGTTCCAGTATTTTTTCCCTTACACACAGCATTTCCTGGGGGTCTGCCACAGAAACACAAAACTACACAAACTGCAGAGCAAGCTGTCACTGAAAGCCCACCCTGCCTGACCGCCACCAACATTAGATTCTGTTAAATCACACAGTAACAAACAGCTGCTGAAAGCCTTCAATTATGAGACCAATTAACTCAACTTCGCAGTATGTACCAGAATGCATACTTTGAAAAATGTTTCAAACACTGCTCTTTAAAATGACAACAGCTTATGTGACAAGCCCTGGAGAACACAGGATTTATTTACATTTACTTCAACAACTTGTATCTATAATTTGGAAGTTTAGTAGTTCACACACAAACTGAGCTGATATCATAAACACAAGCAAAGTGTAGCCCAGTCAAGCAGCCTTTAATTAGCTGACGCTCAAAAGCTTGCCTGGTACCTCCACCCTTAAATTAGCATTTTTTCCTTTTTTTTTATTTATGCAGTTTACACTAAAACTAAAGTTTTATAAGTTTCATATATTAGGGTAAATTCCAGCCAAAGCTACTTCCCCAGTGTTATCTACTTTAGAAATGTCTACAGAAGGAAGGCAGAACTACTACTGAGGCAGAATGTGCCCCACTGCTGTCAGATGGTTCTTACCTCCTCTCCATTCTTGTCAGTGTTTCGGCCAGACCAGAACAGATGGGCACAAGTGCTCACAGCTCTGCACTGGTCTGGCTTCTTCAGCAGTTTGGAGGCTGCCAGTGCACACTGAGTTCTCAAAGGCTCATGGTTCTCCTCACTGAAGCACTTCATCCTCTCAAATGTCCCAATTATCAAGGTGATTGCAGCCAGCTGTGCTTTTGAGTCACTGATTTCATCTTCATATAGAGAGAAGGCCTAGACAAGGGACAAAGCAAGATCCAATCAGAACACATCAGAAAAGAAATAAATCACACCTGCTACTGACACAGCAAGAAACTGTCCTGTCCAGTTTGCATTTGTTAAAAGATTCAGGCAGGAAAAAAAAAAATCTTTCATGTAGAGTGTAAAAATTAAGTAAATTCACAGACCAGAAAAAGGTCTTAAAAGAAATAGTATTCAAGTGGTCATAGTAAACAAGTGTGATCCCACATATAATGTGAAGATGGAGTTTTTCCTCATTTCAAGCACCTATTCAAACACACAACTTCAGCAGCCAGAAACAGGCCTTGAAGAAGATTTCGTTCTTTGAAACACACAAAACAGCAGAGCAGGAGTTGATGGCAGGTCAGTGATGACAGAGTAGGTAAGAAATGCACTTGCACTGCTGCTACATGGATGAAGAATCTCCAGAGAATAGACAAATCTTGAACTGTATCTCCAATGGAAAGCATGTAATTGCCATGCTGCTCTCATAGTCAGAGCTGTGCGACAACAGCAACTGATACAACACAGTGAGCAAACTGGGCTTAGCAGCAACTCTGTTTAAAACCATGCATTTAGTAGCAGTATTAAGGGAAATATTAGGACAAAGCTACAACATGGATAACATGGAACACATTGGTTCTTTATATGATGGGTAGGAGGGGAAGGTTTTTGCAACAAGTAAGGCTTAAGATCAAGTTACAAGTTCAAATAGATTTTCAGAGTAGTGTATAGTAGGTTCCAATACAAGGATTTTAATTGGCAAAGCCCAGCATAGCATTTGTGAACACCGTAGATTTTAGAAAACTTCCAAAGAGTGCTTGTGGTCAGGGCAATACCAGCTGGATATCAAGAGCTGGAGACAGAAGCAGTGAAGGAGCATTTTATGCTGAGAAACTACACTCCTCCAGTGAGCCAACTACACGAGCAGGAGGCAGCATTGCAACGTACCACTGTTGTCAGACTGAGTATTCAAATCAGTAGCAATGGAGCTTAATTCCACAGCAGCCTGGGAAGCAAGAATGAAATGAGGAGTTTCTACCTAGTAGCATTGGCTGTCCATCATTTCAGGTGTTTTCATCACACCAGATGGTTCAGTGCTCAACAAACCTACCCAAATCTAATTAAAGGCAGCACAGGACACCAGCTCTAATGGAGACACTCACCTGGGACATGAACTCATAGGCCACAGTTTCGTGATTTTCAAAGCCGATCTCTCCTGCAGCCAGTGCTCCCTGCAGGAAGAGGCGCAGAGGCAGCTCTGCCAGCTCTGCTTTGATCAGAGCACTGATGGTCTGATGAGCAAACGAGAAGATCTTCTGGCACTTCTTTTCCCATTTGTCATCCTAGACAAGAAAAACATGTAAAGGCTTGAACAAGAGCATTGCTACAAGGAAAAGGGAATCTAAATTGTACTAAGATCTGTTAAGTGCTCCAGTCTGTTGCCCTCTGATGCCACTCCAGTGCCCCAGCAGTACAGTGTTGGCTTCAGAGGGTCTGCACAAAGTATTTATTTTATTTACAAAAATTTCACACCCATTTTTCCTACCAGCTCATAGGAGCCTTTCTCAGAAGCCTACACTGAACTGCAGTTAGGACAGCTATGCTTAGCACACAACTGAGCAAAAGCCTAATTAGACAAGGGGAGAAAAATTCTGCTCTGTCCAGAGCAAATGGAAGCAGAGAATTTTAAAATCTTTGTTTTGAAGAGTATTTTAACTAACATTTAAACTTATATCCCCACAATATAACACCCACAATAAAGGAAATACATGTTTAAGGTATCAGAATCAATCAATCAGAAAGCATTTAAGAGCCAAAGTCGATCAGTCATTCTCTTAACATACACTTTTACTACTACTGTGTAAGCTAAAGCAAATGCTTTTTTGTCAGTTTAGAAACACTACAATAATGTAGGTACAGTTTAGAATTTTATGAATTTCAATATCCAAATTTAAATCAGTTTCATGCCATCAGTTCTGGAGTCCACTAAAGGCACATAATCAGTCACTGATTTTCTGCTTCATCACTTCTCAAGTACTAATTTACTATGACTTGATAAAAATGTTCCTTAAACTAAAAAGCATTCAAACCTCAAGAAAAAAATCTGCCTTGAAAAAAAACCCAAACAAAACTAGCCTTCTGTATCAAATCCAAGCATACTTATGTAGCCAGATAAAACGGATTTTTAAGAAAACAAAGCCAAGCAAGCGTACAAGAGCAAGCTAGAGGTGAACTTACCACTTTGGAGTTCTCTTTGTAGCGAAAAGCGAGCTGGTAGGCAGCAAAAACCAAGGGTGGCAGCGTGAAACGAATGCGCTGGTTCCCCCCTGCCCCAAAGTGCTTCCGGGCAGTGTTGAGGATCTACAACAGAAGCACTGTGAGCTCAGAGACTCCTTCACAGAAATGAGCACTCAAGGGAAGCTCAGTGCCCCACCCTCAATGTATTCATAGGTTAGATACAGAATTCATGTAAATAACCTGAACTCACAGAAGTCCGTAATCACCCATTACACACTGGTTAGCCACTCTGGCTAATACACTTGGGACCAGGCTGTTTGAATTTGTATTTCATCTCTCTTCCATACAGAATGGATAATTTAAAATGAGATACTGTGAAAATCCTATAGCCTTGGATTTTTTCCTGCTGCTGCTGTATTGTAGAAAAATTTGATGCAAGCATTTGTGATGCTGAGGGAGTTATTAAGCATTATTACTAAAAGGTGTTAAGTAGCTCATAGAATTGTACCTAAAAGATAATGTGACAAGTCCTTTGATGGCATTTAAGGGTGGTCAGTGTGATTAAAGCAAAGCACTGCTAGATGAGAAAGACTGACACTCAAGCTTGGCAGAAACAGCTTCAACATCTCTAGCGATGTAAATTCTTTTGGGGGAGAAATATCAATTTCCTTGGTGCTAGCATTCTATTGAGGGAAGCTTTGCTCTCTATTAGGAAAAAAAAAAACCAAAACAAAAAACCTCTCCTTTACTCCATCAATAAGGTCCTGAAACATAACTGTCTCCAATTTCTGTAAAGTTATGCTTCTACCCATTACACAAGTTTTATTACACTTCAAGCAAGAATTTTTATACAGACCTTAAAGGCAAGCTAAATCAATGTTAGTGCATAGTTTGCACATCATTCTGTTGCTCTATTCTCACTGTTTATACAGTGAGATGTTGCTGCAACTTCAGGACAGAGTCAGTCAATTTTATTTCAGGCACAAACTGTAACTTCACAGTAGTCCCTAAGCAGGCCTGACTCCGACATGAGCTGTGCCATCTGCAGCAGCATCCAACTTCAGCACAGCTTCTGCCAGCTTCTCCAGTGGACCTGGCATAGACAGAATATCTCTGGCCCTCTCATCTAACACACACTTCTCCAGATAGTTTATTTGAAGTTTAAGTGACTTCCCTAAAGCCAGACATAGCAGATTAACAACAGAGAACTACATTAAGCTGCCACAGATCAACTCAAATGGTTAAAAAATACCATAATGCACAAGTTTCAAGGACATGTCAAATCTACTGTTACAGATGGACCAAGCAGAGGAAAATAATTTGTAACCAAGCAGCAGGACACTACATGCTGTATGAAGACCCCACCCTTACAGAAATTAAAATCCCTAGGGCCAGCCATACTAAGATGTATTTTCTGAGATTCTTTGAAGTCTCTTGGTATCAAAATACACACACAACACAATACTCCAAACAGCACTTGTGATGTTTTCAAGAGATGGTTATATGAAGTTGTCAGAACATTAAGTTCCACTAACTAATACAGATAGTTGCCACCTCACAGGATGAAAACTTTAAATCAACAAATGCTAGTCTTCATCTGATTTTTTCTGAATAAAAAACATATCCTACCACTAAAGGTGTCATACATAATGTTCACTACTGAGTTTGTGGTGCCAGAGCAGTGATGGCCCAGCTCCCAGCTTCACTCAAGTCTTGTACAGTCAATAATGCAAGAACTGTGACTGTTCAGAGAGCACAGACATTGAGAAGCACCAGTCACCAACCAGGTACTGCTGGTCAGGGTCATCAGAACGCAGCAGATGAATAAATCTTCCCACAAGACTTTGCTCATCAGCAAAGTCCTCAGGGTCAGGATCTTCAGCAGGCTGATCTGGTTGATCCTGGATCAGTGTGGATACCAAATTCATGATAGCATCAACCTGTTAAAGGCAACAGAAGCTCTGTTTAAACTACAGTAGTCCATAAGCATAAATTGCCAGCTACTGGGAACATCTTTACAGCCACTCATAGTGGTGATGCTTCAGACATATGTGCCTTACACCCTGAACAAGGGTTCCCCTCAGCACAAGTGGGACAGGGCAGCACAGCACTGCAGAGGAAATTCATATTCCAGAGGCTGTGTAGCCTTTTTTAGATAGCAGACCCAGTTTTAAAGAGATTCAGGGTCTTTGTTCACACCTAACAGATTAGTGTCTAGGCTGAGATGTGGTAAATCAGAAGTAGACTCTAGGATGAGGTTAGGTAAAATGTTCAAAGACGTTTAAGAACACAGAAGGAAGAGTTACCAAGTGGGATAGTCTGTGCAAGGGGAAGCAGGGGCATGCCCTGCATGAAGTCACTATGTGTTTTCAGGTCTTTGAACAGTCAAATACCTAGAATTTCAAGTTAACTTATATCATACCTGTTCTTGGGACACAATTTCTGTGTTATAATCCAATACATTGCTAAGCACATAACAACTCATGCTCTTCCTGGACTCGTAATCAAAGTATTCAAAGAGTGGGTGAAAATGTTTTAGTTTCAGAACTGTCAGGATATTGTTGTAAGTATCAACTGGGATTTTCAAAAGTCTAGTCAGCTCCTTTGAAACAGCACTGCTTGTTGCAATACTGAAAGAAAACATACGCAAAAAAAACCCAATTAATCAATGGTTCACACATGTAGACAGGTTTAAAGTCTGCTTCAGAGTATCATTTCTGAGGTATACAACAACTACCAAGGAAAGGGAACAGGTATCAAAGTAAGTCAGATCTTGTTCTTTGGGAACATGCAGTAACAAAGGCACATCTTAAGTTGCTGCCAGCAGAAGTAGAGAGAGTGGCTGAAAATGCAGCAATAGCAGCACTCTAGGGTGTTGTAAGGGATGCCTACAAAATGCACGTAACATTGTGGTGGCAGTACAGCACAACCTATGCACAGGGGAGAAAGTCCTGGTTAGTCAGGAGTTTATCTCAGTCCAAAAGCACTGACCTTACACATCCAGAGCATGGCTCTGCTAGCTCACCAAATGTGGTGAAATGCAGAAGGCCTGATTTTAGGGTATTATTTGCCATGGCAAAGAAAATGCAAGAGACACTTACTGTTCCAGATTAAGTTTGTTGAATATTTCCACAGTAGTCTCTAACACCTTGTCAACATAGTCCACACGGTCTGGATAGCATTTCATAGCCAAGTTAATGAGAGAAACTTGCAAAGACACCACATCCTCTGAGGGCATATCCTGCCGAGACTGAAATTTAAGACAGCACCAAGTTGATATTAAAGCACAGAACTCTGTAAATAAACACCCCCAAAACAGCATGCAGGGATACCAAACATACCTGTATAACAGTAGCAACCTGCTGTGAAAAGATATCAAACAGTTTGATATCTGCTGGAATACCAGGTCCATCTTCACGATGTGCAAATAAAGCTAACCTGGTGACAGAGCAAGGAAAGCAGCTTGGTCAGGATAGCTTTTTCACTCCTCAGATACAGAGCAAGAAGAGAAAAAGCAAGTCCTTTAGATATATTTGGAAGCTCTATTACAAGCAAAAAGGAAATTAATGGAAGTCAGAATCTTTATGAGCAACTGAGCCTGGTAACTATCAGTCCTGGAAAAGAGTGCTGACAGAAGAGACAAGGTGAAGAAGAGACAGGAAGGACATTTCATAATTTATGTTCTTCAGCTAGAAGCAAGTGCTCTGCTTTTGCTAGCAAATAAAAAGGTACAGAGTAGGCTGATGGAAGAGCAAATAGCCTGCATTTACTCATTTGGTGATATTACTGAAATTAGACACCCAATAGCATCCACCACAAAACAGCCTCCAGAAAAAACCAACCCACATAGAAGGATATGCCAACTTAACTATTCTTTGTTGCTAAAGACCAACCAACACGTTTGAAACTTGCATTATTTGCAGAGTACAAAACACAAAGTGAATTTGAGAAGAATGGAGAAGTGAAGAATAGTTTGGGGTGGGGGGGAACAAGAAATTGCCAACCAGCAAGCCTTCAGGAGATGGTGAGAGGTATTTTTATCTGTAAGACAAGAAAGTCATGCCAATCACCATTTCTGCAAAAATGAGATTAAGGATAGAAAGCATCACTAGAAGAAGACTAACACCTTACCAGAGTTGCAGCTTAAGAAGCTCAGCACTGATATCTTGACTTTGTAATTATTGACATTGCTCTACTCTGAATTAGAAAAAGAACTACAAAACTATTTAGGAAGAGGTGTTGCATTGAATTTTAAAAAATTCTTTCTACAGGGTTTCTCAGTGTTGATTTTGAACGAACTCTGCATCTGAAGGGACACAAGAAAAGCCTGGGAGGCCAAAAAACTTCACTGCCAGGAAAAATAAGACATTGAACTATTCTTATATTTGATTAGGGTGGTAAGAAACAGACTTTCTAAAGCCAGGAATAACCACTCCTTTTCTTAGGGGCACAAGGCAGCTTTCCTTGGCAACAGCTCAGTGTAAAGCCAGCAATGCTACAAGGGATGAACAAGCTGCAGGCAGATGGCAGCATAATTAAAAGTCATGAATGGTTTAGTAAGGCAACAAAGATCCCAAAGCAGCAAGACTATTTGCAAACATTCCTTTAGCAGGAAAGCCCCACAGGAATAAGTATAAAAGTTGCACAAGCTTTTACAGCAGTCACTGGATGTTCAGATACAATTACCCAATGCCAGCTGAAACAAAGATGAGAAATGCCAAGAGGCACAACCTATACAGGGCAGCTTCATATCTTAACTACACAATACTGCAGCTCCTGACCATTGCTGCTACCAGCTCCAGCACAGACACAAGAGCAACACCCTCCCTACACGCATGGATTCCAGGGACAGATCCACTCAAATGCTCCTACACTGGCAGTAATATTACAGCCACAATCTCAAGCTGCCATACCATCAAGATAACCGTGACACTGCCACCTTTCTGTCCTTGTCCTACAGTCCAAAGAGAGAGCTCTGGAAGCCTTCAGTGGCCCAACAAACCCCATCAGAGATAAGGCTGGGAGGACACAGGGTTACTGCTGGTCAGTTACTTCCTGATGTTTGTAACAGTAAGAACTCAAAAAACTTACTGTGGAGGTGATACCAAAGTTTAACACAACAGCAAAAGATGCACAAGGAAAGCCTTCTCACAAGAATGACACTGCCACACTCCAATGCAAGAGCCTAGCAAAACAGTCCATGACCTCTTTCAAAAGTCATCAAGAGAGTCTGAAAAATCAGTTACAGGTAACATCTCTTGAGATTTGGGGTTTTGTGTTGTTTGCAGTTTACAGTTTTGGAGTTTTTTTAAGCTAACAAAACTATGAAAAATCTGAGCCACAGCATCAAAGTGTGGGAACTGTGAACATCTCTGCATGAAGGCAGCAAAGGCAGCACAGAGTCTTTGACAAATGCACAAACACCAAAAGATCTTCCAGTAAAACCAAAGTCTTGAACATATAAATCTGACATAACCTGGACAAAACAAACTACAGAATCAGTAAGTAAAAAAAATTCAAGACCCTAAATTATACCAGTCATGCCCAATACACACAAGTCCTCTCCAGGCAGGAGAGAGGATACAGTAATCCTACCCAATGCTGAATGCCAGGGGGACCCAAGATGGTCCCTGTGGTAGTTGAAGTTCATACACTGGGACATGGACCAGATGTCTGGATGCAACTGCAAAGGACAAGGCTTTTCTAGGGCCTGACCCAAGCCATGCAAGTGCCCTTCCTTTCTGCAGTAAGAAAGTGCAGGTGCTCACTGAAAATCTGTATCTTTCAGGATACAAACTAAGACTTCAGTTTGACCTTAAAGGTAGGTCTTTTCCAACCTAAAGGATTCTATGATTTCTCCCCCAAATCTGAACTCAGTGCAAGCTGTTTTAAGCAGTATCTCCACAGGAAAAACATGCTTTTGGGAGAACAGTAAAGATGCTAGTGGCAAGCTAAGAACCAAGCAGGTAGTTCCACTTCCTACTAGCTCTGTTCTGAAGAAGCATTGTTATGTTCTCTGATCTCTAACCCTACAAAGTAAAGTATCCCTGACAGATCATCTAGCCATTAGGATCTTCCAAGTTTTCAAGCACCTATGACTGATATAGTTGTCTAAGCAGAGCACTGCTGTCACTTCAGTTCTGAAGCATGAAACTGCTCAATACTAAATGGGCTGTTTCCTGGCTTAATCTGTTTACAAGTTTTAATCAGTCCATAAAGCAGAGCCCAGAGAGTAGAAGCTACAGAAATAATATTCTTCATAGCTTTAATTACAGTTGATAGAAAGACATGGAAACAGTGAAGTGGTATAAGAAATCAAACATATTCAAATGATAGAAGGATTATCATCTGCTTGTGCACAACACAAACTTATTTTTGAGTCAAGTTCCGCCCCCTTGGTCACTCACCTGTCAATTAAAGCAATAATTATATTTTTCACATTCACATTTTGGTGCAGCTCAGCACAGGCTCTGAGAAATGGGTTCAGGGTTTGGAGGTGAAATTCATCTGGGAAAACCTGAAGTTTTAGATCAATAGTCATCAAGTTATAAACTGAATTTGCCCATTGTAACACAGAAGAAAAATGAAACAGAATAATTCTAAAGCAGATAGCCACATAGTAAATACACTCTGGCCTATGAAGCTGACCTTGACTGGGTAAATGCATGAAGCAAGAGATAAGACAAATGGGTAACTCCAGGGCCCATCTCTCTATTACAACTCATAATACAGACACTGCTGCTCAGATGCTTACAAGCTACTGCAACAGAAGGAGCACAAAATGGATCCATCTCCACTCTGCACATCTGGTAAAAATACAGAGCAGGCCAATATACAGGACAAGTCCCAGTGATGAAGTTTTCCAGTCCATGAGGAAGATGCCTGAATCTAAGTGTATAGAAGTGTCCCTGTGTCCCATCACTGTAATTGAACTTAAGCAGCTCACCTGTATGATGCACTCCATGAGGTACTCCTGAGCTAAAGCATCTCTACAGTTCACAACTTGCTCCAGTATTCCAGGCAGAACAATCTGGAATGGGAGGAAAAGGTCTTGCAGTGATTTTACAACTACCTTCTAAGTTTATATCCAGACATGCGTTTAATCCAAGCTGACCAGAATTCCTAACAGTTCTCAGCTGATTCTTCACATAAAAGCTTTCTGATAAGAAGTCCTATTTTTCTGCAGTTCCATCCTTCAGAGGAAAAAAACAAATCTACTAATCTCAAAAGGCTGCCCCTTTCATACATTATGCAAGCTTTGATTTCCTACGTCAGTGCTACTGACTTTACTGGCACATACCCAGGGTCTCAGCAGTACCACTCAAAGCTGTTTGCAGCAGCCGTACAGTAGAACTTACAAGGGACAGACTTCCAAATAATACATTTCCTTCACTGTCATTTCACACAGTAACAGTTCTCTTGAATGCTTTGGGAAGCAAAGCCTCACAACTTGTGAAGACTATCCCATAACACAGGATGCATACACATCCCTTAGACCAACCCATTATTCTGCAAGGAAAACGGAAATCGGGAAGGAAAGGTTTAGTTTCTTGCCACTGTTACAGAGAGACTTACAGAGTGCGTGAATCATGTCCTTGGCCTGAGAACACACTGTATACCAGTATTATCAACTTTTCCTCAGGTGAAGGGTTTGAGAAGCACTGGGATTACTGAACTTTTAGCCAAGCTGTAACACTTCCAGCTGCCCATCTGTAACACTTCCAGCTGCCCATCTGGAAGTCCAAACTAGTTTAGCTTGGAAAACACTGGCAGAAGCTAAAGGCTGGACAGCCATCCCACCTGCTTGTATCGCTCCACATTAACCCCTTCCAGCTGACTGAGGCGAACCAGGTTTGTGCCCACAAGGATCCTCAGCTCCTGCCTCTCCCGCTCCCTCTTCTCTCTGTCCCGACTGTGGCCCTGGTGCTGCATTCGCACCCAGAGCTTGTTCATCTCAGCAAAGTTCAGCAGCACAAAATCCATTGAGTCACTGATGTCTCCAGTGGTTTCTTCACTGCAATTGATAAGAGGTTAAGAACAGAAATGCTTGTCAGAGGTATTCATCCTTCCAGCCACTGGTGAACATACAAGTTTTAAGAAGGTTAGAGGGTGTGGAAGTGTGAGGTAGGATTCCTGGGTTCATAAGAAAGGTTCATAGCCTCACTTGGGAAGAACTTCAGTGCTAGAAGGGAATTCTTAATGGACAAAACACCTGTCAAGTCTATGGAATTCTAGCATATCTACTCCTCTCAAATCTGAAGTAAATCACACAAAATTTAAATATGTTCTAATAACAGTAATTTTATCAATTTATAGCCCATCCTTCTTACTCTGCTTGCTCGCCTTCATCTGGTAAGATATTCCTGGTGCATTGCAGGAGATAGTTTCTAAGAAAGAGGCCTCGAAGAGGATGCTGCACTCCACGGCACATCTCCACCAGGTCTTTCAAAATATCTTTCCTGGACTGTGGAAATGACTTGACATAAACAACACCTACTGTTATCAGCAGATACCTGCAAAAGGCACAGAGTGAAACAATAAATCATAAAGTAACAACAACACACTTAAAGGCAATAGTTCCTTTCGTCCATTATTGCAGGATTACCAAAGCACAAAAAAAGCAATAAAATTATCACTTGGGACCCATAATTTTGGGTATTTAGTCAGCCTTCAACTGCTGTTCTCCTCTGTAGCAGAGCACAAGAAGTTTGAACAGCCACTAGACCTCATTACAATGCTCGATACACTGAACATGTAAACGCTCACAAAGTTCTGAATGCTCTCAGACCAGCTCATTTATACTTCCAGCATCCCACTAAGCTGGAAAACAGCTCTGATACATATAAGTAAGTAACCTAAGATGGGGAAGTAGTTAAGCCTCTCACACTGTAGTCCAGCAGGATAGGTACTGGCTTTGTACTCATTCCTTCAGCACTTCTGCACCAGGTAAGAGGCAGTAGGAATATGTGAGATGCAGAAGATGGCTGCTCCAATATGCTCTCCATCTTAGAAAAAAAACCTAAAACATTCAGAACCTACAGGTATTTGGTTCAGAGGCCTCAAACCTCCCTGCCTGGTCCTCTGCCCCATGCACAGGACCTCCATGAAAGCACCACAACTTTCATCAGGGAGAAAGAGTCTACAAGCAGGCAGGAAGACAACTCTGATGGTTACACACAGAGAAGACACTGTGGTAGCCATCAGCCAAACTCCAGAAATTGCACAAAGATGCAGCCTAGTGTGTCCAGAGCCTCTTCCTGGCATGAACATAAGGTCAGGAATGAAAAACTTGAGTACCAAGTAAAACCTAAATCCCAAAACTGGCTATGTCAAAGATGACTTTATACAAAGATACAGCCCAGTCATCACATATTTAAATACAAGTCCCACGGGCCTTCAAGTATAATTTCTGGCAAGTTATCACTTTGCAAAAAAAAAAAATAAAAAAATTCAGAAACACAAAGACTCTAAGAGTGAAGTCACAAACTTTCAGCTTCATTCTCACACTTCTTATTCTCTAAAAAGGCAGGTTATAAAGCAGCTACTGTGTAGGAGAAGGTATGAGAGACAGTTAATAAATGCACAGTCAATCTCCCTGATCAGAGTGTGGGGGTACTTTGTTATCTTCCACTGACCAGCTCTTTATCCAAAACTTCATTCCAAGATTGAAGTGCTTTCATCTTGGTCATGTGCATAATTAACATACTGACAGGAAAAAGTGACTTTCTGTACCTGCACTCTAATCTCATCCACTCCAGATAGGCAGAAATACTACTGACCATTGTAAACTGACTGAGAAGCCAATCACTGTCTGAACCTAGAGCTGGACAACTATTCACCAGTTTAAAAAAGAAAAAGCAAACATACACACACTTACAGTCTTGGAATGATATTTCCAGCATACTGTACTAGCTCATAAAGGTCTGCCACTTTCCTGCCTTTGGCAAATTCATCTGTCAGGTAGACTTCCAAGTAGTGTAGTTCATCAGAAATTGCCATGTCTTTTTCTCATAGTTAAGGATTTTAAGTTAGAATGTCTATAACGTATTTTCATAGTAATTCACCTAATTAGCTAATTAACCTAATTAATTTACCTAATTCACTGATTTAATAGTAATTTGCTCATTTACACCTAGGAAGAAAGATGCTGTACCAAATACAAACATGCCCAAGCAGACAATACTTCTGAACGGTATATACACATCATTGAATACTGAGAGAAAAGTGCTAACAAATATCTGACATGAGATACCATTGTACCAAAAAAAAAAAAGCACATGAACATCCCATTCCAAGTACATTTCAACTAGTTTCCTCTTGAAAGGATACAGAGCTCATAATAGCTCTTTGGAGATAACATAGAAGTCCGCAGCTCCCCAAGCATGTTGGAAGCATGTTTCAGAGCATCCATGAGCTTGTTCTTGTCCTTCAGAGGGAGAAAACGTCTGTTAGAAATGACACTAGGTAAGTGCAGGATTTTTTTATATATTAAAAAAATCTCAAGTGGTTTAATATCTAGCTTATACTACATCACCCATGCTAAGTGAACATTTTACCTGAGGTGATAAGAAGACGCATCTGAAGACAGAGCTACAAAAATAAATTGCAATACTAATGGCAGAAAAATCTAAAATCATTCTGCTTATGCAGCAATCTCTACCCAACACTCAGATTCTATCCAGCAAGCAAAACAGAATGGATTCCTCTCCTCCAAATCTGGTCTGTTGTTTTGCCAGATCTCCCAGAAACCTCTAGGAGACAGACAATATACACTTGCTATCATCACCCTCCCCTCCTTTTCACACACAAAAAATACCTCAGTGAAAGCCACCCCTCACTAGTCTGCATCTAAATTACACTTCTAGTGCATTTAATCACCTGGCATCACAGGATATAACCACAAACCTCTAATCTACCACTTAGACTTGAGCAACCCATCATAAGCAGTACCAGTAAGTTTTGAGGGAGAACAAAAAGAACTGCTACTGTGATCCTCTTAGTGCATTTATACTGCCACTTAATCACAGATAGCAGTGAAAAGCACAGCTGCAGCTACTTAAAGATCTCCAAAGCATTCCACTGAGCACAAAACTGGAAGAGGTGTTACACTTCTTGCTACTGTCATTTGGCTGCAAACACAGTTTGCTTGGCTAACCACATGAAAACATATGGGAATATTTAAGTTTTCATTGCAACTTTAAGCAGTTTTTCCAAATAAAAGCTGAGTCTTCTCAAACCCAAGAAAGCTACGTGTGATTATATAATCTGCCTGAATTGGCTACAATCTCAGCACAATACTAGCCTATGGTGTTTTCCAGTCACATAAGAATTCACATATCTGTCTACTGTTAATCACTACAAAATTGATCCTGTGCAGCAGGCAATTCATCAGCAGCCTCTCAGTCTGACACCAAGAAAAGGCTACACGAAAAAACCAGCAGAATGGTGGACATAAACAATCTCATAATAAAGTTTATCTAAGGTTTATTTAAATGCAAGCATATAAATTATAAAGGTACATCTTTAACTTCTCTTATTAAATACTGGAGCAAAATCAGGATGACATAGTCAAAGAATACCCAAGGCTCATTTTTAAGGAGCCACTGCCTCATTTATTGGCAAAGCCTCTGACACAAAGATACATAAAGGGTTAATTTTCCCCACAGCACTAGAGATTGGTATTGATTTACTGCTTTATTTCTAGCAGACAAGAAGCGTCATTGCATTTCAAAGCCACATTCTTACCAAGCATCTCTTCATCTGAAACGACTGCACCTTCACAGCCTGAATGGCTTCATCCAGGAGTTTTTCCTGTTCATCCTGAGGAGATTGCTGTGTTGTTGGCTGGAGGAAAAAAGAAACCAAACAAACCAGAATTTGATTATTTTTACAAAGCTGTTTATGACTTGACTAAAACTGGATTCCCACACTTTAGAATGCACTGCAAGTGACACTGCAGTGTGACCACTCAAGGGTTGTCAGAAATAGTTGTGTGCCATGTAATGGAGAAGGCTCAGGTGCCCTACAAAAACCTGTGGGGAGGTTACAGCTAGCCTGTGAGCACCACTGCTTCCTGGACAGCAAAGCCATGGGGGCAGTGCAGATCCAAATGTTCCCTTCCAACATTTAGAGGTCAAGAATCCAGTGCAAGTATCTGGGAAGAAAAGCTCCAAGAAAATGCAGAGACACAACTGTGCTGAGAGGAAGCACTCTTGTTACTTCTGTCCACACAGCTTCAAAGCAGTGCCCATACCACACACTGCAACTGCACAGATGCCTTCTGTGCTCACAAGTTCTCAACTGCTATCTGAGACACACCTTTCCATTCAGAACAAGTTTTGGATAAGAAAAGGATAAAGTACAGTGAGTGCATTCCAGAAGGTAGAAGCTACTTGCAGATTAGATCAGAAAGCTGAAAAGAAACAACAACTTTTCATGTGTCCTTGTCCCAGTCACATCATCAGAGTGACTCTCTTGCTTCCCCTCAGAGAGGCACATTCTACACCTTCAACTGAAACTTTCACTATCTTTTGCCTTCCCAAGGTTCATACTGTATTTTCTTAAATATTAAATAAATCCATTGCTTATATTTCCCCTCAATCCAGCTCTAACAGGCCTTCTCCTACTAAAGCTGCTACTCTCCTACCAGAATAATGAAATCAGTTTCTACAAGCATTTTTAACTTATTTGCTAAGATGTCCAAATTTACATAGATAAGAAGCCCTACTATTTTGCCCACCTGCACCCAGCTATCCTAAGGTTTTACAAGGAAACACTGCCATCCACCTCTTGTTCAGGATCAGCCTTCAATACCTCATTTAGAGCATCTCCACTTCTCTCAATCGTGCAGTTTGTTCTCAGATGGCCCCTCTGAAATACTACTGGGGACAAAAGCACTGATGTGGTATCTCAGCTACATCTTCTCTAGTCTTGAAAAATACCAAGCACATAGTGATTTGCACAGCAGGCTCTCTGAGCCTTCAGTTTCAGTAAATTCTCAACTATTTATACTTGTTCCCTTATCCACTGTGCTCAGAAGGTGCCTGGTCTCCTTTTAACTGCATTTCAGAAACAAGCTGGAAGGCCATGAATTACATCACCCCAATGTTTTTTAAAATCTCTATCTTCAGTACCAACTCCCACATGTTCCACGTGTGGAGTCCCGAGAAGCATCTGTTGAGGACTGAGACTAAGACTGAGGCCCTCATTAAAACAGAGAAGTTGTAGTTTAACACCGATTTAATGGTGATAGAGCATTTCACATCCCTGTTATTTCCTGTATTTAATTGGGTTCTTGTTCAGCAGTTGAAATCTCCCCATTATCCTTTTCCACATACAGAAAACAGAGAATGCTCTGCAATACTGTTCTTGCCTTGATCACACCCTAATGAAACTGTGCTCTTGAAGCTTCTCAATTACCTAGCTGGACGAAACCAAGGCTGATCTGACCCAACACTGGTGACAAACCTCCTTCAAGGAGGTTTGAGAAAAAAGGTTCCTTCCAACCAACACTTGTGACTCTGTGTGCCTCTGTAATATTCCTACTATGCACAATAACTAATTAAGTAGTATATTTAGTCAACAGAAAAAGCCATCTCTGCTAATTAGAGTGACTGCACCTCTTACAAAGCTCTCTCACTATATATGTAATTAATCAATGTATATGCAGGTCTTGCAAAAATGATTTAAGCATAAGGAAAAAGCAGCAACCATGGCTAGATGATCCTATTTCCCAGGTAATTCAATAGCTACAAACCCTCAGACAACCTCAAACTGTGAAACAAGTATGTTCTGCCAGCAGAAGTTTGCTGTAATTGCTAAGCTTTAATTATTCAATGGCAGATCAGACTTTTAAGGAACATAAAATGACAGTGCAGGGACTAGTGTGCAGTAATCAATATCAGAACATCACATAACAGACTTGCTGAAATATATTTATGCCAGAACATTGGTTACACTCTACAGTCCCCTGAATCCATACCAGCACTTTAGAGAAAATAAATCACTACTGAGCTGGATGCCATATGCTGTGACCACATCAAATCTCTATTAAAGCACAGCTAGGAACAGTGCAGATATGCTAACACCAACCACAACTTCTTAAGCCCCTTTCTCCTGATGGGCATTAAGTTCACACAGCCACCAGCCCTGCTCTTCCATCCCCAGCTGTTTATGGGGCCAGACAGTGCTGGGAGAGCAGTTTAGGCTATAAACCATCAAAAAAGGCTGTAAGACAAGCCCAGCTGATTAAGAGATTACCATTCACCGGGTTCAGCCTAAAGCCACATAAAACACTGCAAGCAGGGCTATGAAAAGAAGGCTTTTTAACAGCAACACCAAGCCAAAGCATTTCTGAAGTGCATATATATATATATATATATTTGCTACAACCCTAAGAAGTATTTGGCTGAGTCCGTATGCATTGGTTTCCTTATTTTTGGTGTGTAAACATGTTGGTTACAGAATCATGGCTATAACAAGTTTGGGACTCTACTTTTCATGATACCAGCTATGAGCTCAGCAGGTACATTTGCATCTTCTCACAGAACTTTAACCACTGTAGTTTAGCAGCAGTTGGGGAAAATTTGAAGTTTCATTCATTCACAGTGCCAGCTTTACATCAGACTCTGTCTGTATTAACAGAAGACAGAATACTTCCATTTCTGTTCTAAATATAAACAGCCAGGTCCCACACTGTATTCAACACTGGGAATAAGTATTGAATTCATCAACAGAAGTATTTTCATATTAACACAAGATATTAATTTATTTCTTCAGTATCTCTCCAGGATATGGAGAATTAAGAAATAGGAAAATTCAATTTGCATGTGTGCTGATTTGAAGACTGAGAAGGTGATGAGTCTAAACAAAGATGTCTTTACTACAAGGGCACTATACTTCATGTCTGAAGAAAAGACAACTGTAGCAGCACAAGTAGCAAAATAACCTACACTGCTGTCAAAAACATACAACAGGAGCAGTAGTGTCACTTGAGGGATTGTTTGTAGCAGTTTTACTTCTGTAGGAATAGAAAACAACAGTAGCACTAGTGAACGAGTTCCAACTCCTACTTTTCAAAGACTGAATATGTACCAGCTCACCCTCTTCTTCCAACTTAAGAAGGCAAGATACTTTCAGCTTTAGAACTGCAGGGGTTCCCAAACATAACCTGGTTATTATCAAGTATACACAAGATCACATCAAGACAAACACATCCTATTAACACATGCCTGAAGCTTGAGGCTCTGTTGACAAAAGGCAAATGAAGGAAAGAAAACATAGAGCAAAAGCCTACCAGTGATATCCAGCAGGGCATACAGTGAATCACAACACAGTTCTGCCAGATTCCATGTTGAACAAAGCTGTTTAAGTTCTGTATCTTACACTTAAATTACCAACCTAGTAAAGTAAGATGGTATTTTCAAGTGTCATTTCATCAAAAATGCAGCTATGGAGTCCTAGGCCTGTCTACAAAAAACAATCTTGAACATCAGTTTTTGAAGTGGAAGATGCTTTGACCCTGAGCAAAAGCAGCAGTACAGAACATCCTGCCTGGTCAACTACAAGTACAATAAGGTGCAAACCCCTGCCTGAGCACAAGAGAAGCAATTTATAGCAATTATGCAGCTATTTAGACTTCAGAAATGTCTGTGCTATACCCACACTAGATACACTGCAAATGTTGCAGAAGAAATGGACAGTCAGTGTGAAGAGTTTTGCTTTACTTAACTTTTCCTCTGGAGCAACGAGGAAGCAAGTGAGCAGTGGAGAAGGGACAGGGAATTGCTTGCCCCAGCTGCACCAGCAGTTTCTGCACAAGAGACAAAAGCCTTTTGCTAGCATGGGCTACTAAAAGTTACTACCTTCCATATGGAAGTCAAAATTCACAGCAGATGAACTTGGAGGGGACTGGGTGAGGAAAGCTAGCTTTTGGTGGGGGTTTTTTTGTGTCCTTTTTTTGTTTCTTTCAGGTTTTGTTTCTTTGCTTTTTTTTTAATAAAGGCTAGTAAACTAAACTGTATGTTGCCTTGGAAAACGATTTTTTAAAACCCAAACCAGTTTGAAACCAACTGACCAGAACAGTTAATACAAGTCCTCCTGCAGATAAAAATTAGGGAAGTGTATTACTGCCACAGCAAACATTATTCTGGATCATGCCTATTCTCATAACAGCAATTATTCCCAAACATACAAACCAAACATTGCACCTCTTGTGTAAGATTTACTCATATTCTAACACTCAGTTCCACGAGATTCATTTTTGGTTCCATATTTGACACTGAGCTGCGCTCTAGAGAGGGCCCAAAATAAAAACCAATGTGCTGACTTATTTCACTTAAAAATCTGGTACCATGGAATACTCAAGAATGACACAGTACTGCAAGACCGCAGAGTTCAAGGGAGCTTGTCAAGCCTAAAAGCTCATGTTCTGACACACCGTCCTCAAGCTGCATGCAGAGTATAAACAATAATGAGTAAAAGGTTTTGCTTCCATTCCATTCTAAAGTGCATTTTCAGCTAATTTCCAAAAATCCTTTTCTTTCCTTAACTGATGTGCTTACAGCCTGTTCCACATGGCACTTCCTTCTGTTTGCTCACACACCTGTACTGAATACCACAACAAATGACATTCACCCAAGGAGGTTTTCCTGCCTCCTCCCAGTTGGATGTTACTAAGGACTACCTGCCAACACATCACTGCCGAGACATTTCAAATGACTGCTGTCCAAGAGAGGATGGGGGAGCTACAGCAGCAGACCAGGACACTGCCAGCCTACAGCTGAAGCCTGGGTGTACAGTGCACTGCTGGGTAACATTTCAGGGAATGACCAAAAAAAAAAAAAAAATTCGATACCATATAGGAAGCATTTCTCCACAACACTGTAGGCTCCAGAACTTCTATTACATCTTGCAGTATAAGAGCTCAGAGATAGACCAGAGAGATTAAAGCACTTTTCACGTGTTGAAACTGGTACTTACTGCTACAGGAAGCAACAGGACACTATTAAGTATTAAAGAGATGGACTTTTTATTCAGTATATGATCAAAAGCAGCCAGAGCACTCTTAAAACAAGTCATTTTAAAGGTACTTAAGCACTCAGCTTCAAGGTTTAAACCAAGCTCAGCCACAGGAAATCACAGGGGAGGCTAATTTGGTAGAGGGAATTATCCTATGCTTAACACCTGTGATTATCCCATGTTCAACATCTGTAACTTTATTTTTTTCTGAATCACCTGACAACAGCTATTCTTAGAAAGAAGCCATGAGACCAGACTAGTGTCTGGCCAGTTCCCATGGAAATGACAAGCAGAGAAAAGTAGTTTCATTGGTAAATTAATGACTACCACAAAATATTTGTGTGGGGGACAAAGACTGGGGGCTATATAGATTGAGCATTTCTCATCACCCAATTCAGTATTTAACATTTCTCTTTCCAGTAACACTACAGGTTTTGCCCAGCCCCAAAGACACAGGGATCAACATACATACAACTTTAAAAGGAAAGTCTGTTGCAAAAGCCTAGGAACTGAGCAATCCCTTCTTCATAAAGCATTCACTTATCTTCTGCCTCACTATCTATATACTCTTAGTGCTGTTTACACACCACACTTAGGCTAATTACACACTGTGGTGGTTACAGCAAGTGCTGCTTAAAATTTTCTTAAATATTGCATACTACTGAAGGCATATTAAAGATCTTTGTGTTTCATTAGGAAACTTTACTGTCCCCTTATTTTCATGGAGGATTAAAAAGTATTTCTCAGTATGCCTCATTTCCATGTGGAAATTTCAGGTTTCACAGAATGAATGAGGCTGGAAAGATCAAGCCCAATCTGTGGCCGAATACCACCTTGTCAACCTGCCCTTGGCACTTAGTGCCATGTCCAGTCTTTTCCTTAAACACTTAAAGGGACCGCGACTCCACTACCTCCGTGGGCAGCCCATTCCAACGTCTAATCACCAGTTTTGTCAATAAATTCCTCCAAATGTCCAACTTGAACTTTCCCCGGCACATCTTAAGACTATGCCCTCTTATCCTATTGCTAACCGCCTGGGAGAAGAGGCTGAACCTCATCTCGCTGCCTCCCTGCCTAACAAACACCAACATTTGCGGCAAAGAGCGCTAATGAGCTGCGCCCACCAATGCACAACCACCTCTTCTGCCGGAAAAGAAAGGAAGTTTACTCGGAAAGCCTACGACAGCAGGCTTGGAGGGTCAGGAGGGACTGGAGCGCAGGCTGCAAGGCGGACAACTACGGCACACGTGCACAGAACCGGCAATGACACAAGCCCGAGTTTAACACAGGGGCAGCACGGCAAAATAGAGCGAAACTGACCGCCGGTACGGCCGCGATTCCCCAGTAAAACACCACATTCCCCCACGCCTCTACGAGCAAATGGGCTGAGCCCAACGAGGCGGTGACCCGGCCCAGGCCGCGGGCAGCATTACCGCCGGCACAGCGGGCCCGGCCCGCACCTCAGCCCCGCCCGGGCCGGGCCGGACCGTGCGGCCTCCGCGCCCGCTGCAGCCCCGCACCCGGCTGGGCCCGCCGCGCCGCACAGCCCGGCGCGGCCGGTCAGGGCGCTGCCCTGGGCCCAGGCCGGGCCCGTCCCTCGGCCGCCGGACCCCTCCGTCCCGCCGCAGCCCCCCTCGGCAGGGGCTCCCCACCGCCCCCGACCGCTGCCCTCACCATGGTCGCGCCGCCGCCGCCCCCGCCAGCGCCGCCCCGTCATGTGACTGGGCCGCGCGCCCCGCCCCGCCCCGCCATGGCCCGCCGCCCATTGGCCCGCTCCGAGGAAGCGCCGCGCTGCGCAGCCATTGGAGGAGCGGGCGGTGATTGGCGGCGCGGGCGGCCAATGGGCTGCGTGCGCGCCAGGCGCGGCGGGCGATGGAGCGCGGGGCCGTGCGGGCCATGGCGGCCCGGCTGGGCCTGGCCGAGCCCGCCCTGCTCAGGTACCGCGGGACGCTCCGTGCCCCCCAGCCCGCAGCTGGCTCCGTGCTGTTCTCGCCCGGACCGGCGGGCGCTTCCCCGCCGTGCGTCCTGCAAGGCAGCGACGCCCACCGCTCCCCCGGGCAGCCGTACCCGCCTTGGGCCTGTGGATGTGCTGGAAGTCCCAGAGCCACGGGCTCAGTGAAACAGCCGTGGCCTGCCCTGCAGAGCAAAGCTGCTGCTGCTGCTGCTGCGCATCACCAGAGAAAGGGCCGCGTTGCCCCCTCGGCACCCCGGGCCCTAAGGCTGTGCTGCAGCTGGACTGGCTCGAACCTTGGCTCGAGTCCTGCCGGACATTCTGTCTTGTAGCTGCGATTTTAACGAGGGCTTTGTGTTCTGGGTGTTTTGCAGAAAAGCTGAGGAGTATCTGCGGCTGTCCCAAGTGAAGTGCACGGGGTTGATGGCTCAAATGACGGCGACAAGCAGTGCTGTGATGTGTCTGGACCTGGCGGCGAGTTTCATGAAACAACCAGTTGACAAAGTAAGATAGAGCGTGTGACTTGGCTGGCTGCTGCGTTCTGCCTGACTCCACAAAACCATTGTTCTGTAGCCTGTGTTGGGAGCAGGAATGCGAAATAATAACTAACTTTCCCCTAAATCCTGCAGTTCGTTGTGTTAGACCTTTCACTGTTCAATTTGAAACAGTGAAAATAGAGATCACTGCCATAGTCCCTTCATGAATTGAGCTTGCTTTGGTATAATTTCAGCTTAATTTCAACTCTTGTAGTAACAAAAAGTAATGTTAAATTTGAGATCTGTCCCTTTTACTATGGGAAGAAAGCACTTGCTTCAAGAAATTTCACTGTAGGGGTACCTATAAACCTCCATCTCTAAATCTGCCTGGTGACTAGGATTGAGCTGTCAAAGTAATGCCTGGTACGACCTCTTCACGATTGTCCATTTACAGCAGAGGACAATTTAATTTGCCCTGACTCCATGAAGGTGTTGTTCATGTCTTCAACCCAGACTTTGGTAATTTTGTCACTAACTACTTTGTGATAAAGGGGTCATGTCATATATGGAAATGTCAAACCTTACTTCCAGTGAAATGGTCTAAAAATATCACTGCATTAAAAGATGTGGCATTCTTAGGTGGTTAATCCTTCTGTGTGCAGTCAAAAACATACATTATTCATTGCACAAATTTGTGTAATGTAGCAGCTGAACTTAATGGTTCTGTTGGTTGCCTGATTAAGATGTCAGGAAGGAATCTTGCTAATTCTTGGGGCATGTCTTTGCCTTCTTGACAGAGCTATTGTGTTAAACTCTCTGGTTTGAACAAGACCACCTACCAGAGCTCCATGAAGTCTTTGGAGTGTTTGCTAGAGCTGAACCAAAGGCTGGGGATGCGAGACTTGGCTGTACAGTTTTGCTGCTCAGAGGCAGTGAACAAGGCTTCAGAAATCCTGCAGAGGTGAGGAAGCTCTTGTGGGCACACTGGGAACCACAAGTAAGGAAGGTTCTTTGTTCTTTAGGTGTGTAAAGAGCTTGATGTTTGGAAGAGCCAGATATCTCCTGCTGATTGGAGCACTGAGTTGAGTTCTTAGCACTGAAAAACCAGCCATGAGCTCAGCCACTTTTTAAAATACCTGTTAGAAATACTTAGTCTGTGAAGCTCAGCAAGTCATTCCCAGCTGGGAATAGTGTAAAAAATATAGGACTCTTAATCCCTGTATTTTCCCATAGCATCACACTGTCATCTCTTTAACTGCTGACCATGGCGCAGTTCAGAAGTAATGCTCAGTAGAAATAAATCCTTCCTTTTGGGGACACAGATCCCTTAAAATGCACATCACTCTAACTGTAAAACCAATAGGTAGAACTCTTCAGTGGAGATTTAACAGAGTTAAGTAAAATTTTCCATCTGTATCATCTGCTTTAACCAGAGCAGTCCCTGAAGAGCTCTGTTCTGCAGTGCTGTCACCCTGATAGCATGTTTAAATGCTGTTAGGTCAGTCCACAAAGGCTGTGCTTGCTTGGTGGTGCTTAACACAAACTAGAAAAAAATAGCTTGGGGCAGGCGGCCAGTGAAAATTACATTCTTCAGTGCTGCACATCCACTTTGTCATTTTCCATTTAGAAGCCTTCCTCTCTGTAACTTACATATTCCAGAAATCAAAGAAACAGTAATGCTACCTTTCTGTTGTTGGATGGATTTATGCAAAGCATCTCATTGTAAATTTTAAGATGTTAGGGAAAGCTAGAAGTCCTGTGTGGATCAGGAGCACAGGAAGTAGATTTTATGGATATTGATCCAGATCCCCAGTTTAAAATCCCTCTAATTGCAGAAGAGGAGGTCATCCCAAGCCCTTCTTTCCCTCATCTGTGTTGCTTCTCTCAGCTGGTAGTAGCTGTTTCTGCTTGACTGGGCTGTAGAGGCCCAGGTGGTCCAACAGACCTGTTCAAGGTCTGAGTGCCACGTGTGAGACAAATGCAGTGTCCAGTTATCCCTTGCTGTTCCCCAGGTATGAATGCAGCCTCTCTGAAGCACAACGAGCAGACCTGGATTTCTCCAAACCCCTGTTTCTAACAGCTGCACTGTGTACTGCGTGCAGGTGAGTGTAGCCTGGGAGACCTTCTACAGGCTGAAATGCCTGCTGAGACAGCAGCCACTGCCAGCAGCTCATTCATTCAGGGTCTTGCTTAGCATATCCTGCTGCCCTGCTCCTGCAAAGGGAGGCAGCTGGAGCAAACCAGGCTTTTCCTCATAGTGAAGACTGCACAAAGGAAGAACTTACTTGGCTTTCTGAACACCAAGTAGCAGCCGTTCTGAAGAAGGAAAAACCCCAAGAGCTACACCATCTCATCCTGACGGTGTTGTAGCATTTGGGAGGTGGTTCTGATAGCTGTAGGTCCATGTTAGCTAAGAGAGGTGTGTGACTCAGCCAGCACTTAGGAAGAATTTGCTTGTATGCAAAGATCTTCCTCCCTCAGCACTACACCATGTGACAGTCTCACTCAGCAGTACAGGTGCTGTGTAGGTGCAGCTCCTGACAAAGGCTCTCAACACAAGAGTCAAGTTCAGCTTTTTGTTGTAGTGGCATTTTGTCCTGGTTCCCTGAAAATCTGAGAAGTTACCTTTTCCTGAAACAATTCCTTATTTTAGTTGAACTCATGCTGAGTTTCAATTGAGCTGTATTGACTAAGTAGTGTAGGGAGGGGTCTGTTTTTTAGGCAGATTTGTTTCTGAGTGAGACAAGGATAGGCGAGACAAAGTCAGGCCTGCCTTCCTCATTCTCAGAGGCAGTGTTGGTACAGTAATTATCACCTCACCTAAGTGATAGATGCTGGAGTTGCTTTGTACAGAGATAACTTTCTCTTGTAGGTGTTTGAGGTTAAAAGTGGACAAAACTAAAATGTTGGCTACATCTGGAGTGAAAAAAGCAATATTTGACCGGCTCTGCAGTCAGCTGGAGAAGATAAGCCAGCAACTCAGCAGTAAGTTTTTGGCTTTGTCCCTGTAAGACAGCACACCCGTGGCCTTACTGTGCCCCATCCTGTTCCACTGGTGATTTCAGTCTGATCACTTTCAGCCAAATCTGCCCATCCAGTCCAACATGTTTCCTGCAGCCCAGTTCCACTCACACTCCTTGCTTCTGGAGAAGTCACAATAGCTTAGCAAGGACAAAAAGAGGGAAAAAGTGGCAAGGACAAAAATAGTATTTTCCTCTCTTCTCAAATGCTCACTGCTCTTTACAGTCTCTGCTGTTGCAGTTTATTCCTTGCTTCTCCCATACTACCTGACCTGTCTTGGATTCCTCCCTCTTGCCTGGTTTCTGCATCCTGGTTAACATGGCAACCTGACATACAAGTTACCACAAATGTCTTCCTCAGACTGACTCACTCCTATGCTTTCCCCCACTGCAAGATGAGCAAGCATAAGCCTTGCTGTTCTGGTACCAACTCAGCCATTCTCTGGCACCACCCCTCCTCATACATTGGGCAGATGTCAGGAATATTTCTCGCCCATTGATGAGCAGTGCAGCTCTCTCTGCTGCTTTTTGTGGGCAAGAAAGCCTGAAATACAGTATATGCCCTAACATCCTTGTATTTCTGCTGCTTCCTCTTCCTTTTTCCTTTCCCAGGTTTTCATTTCCTACTTTCCCACTGCAAGTTATATTCTCTCACTGTATCATCATACCCTGATGTTTTCTGCAACATGCTGCCTGAATCTGACCCAAAAGCTGCTACTTTCTCCTAAGCTGCTACTTTCTCCTAAGCATGTGCCCTATAAAATTTCCAACATTACTCCAGCACTAAAGCTTCTAAGGACAACTGGGAATTTCTGTAAGAATTCAGGGAAGAGTGTGTATCTGGACAGTATATACCTGGACAGCCCCCTGCCTGTTGTGGGTATCTATAAAAAGTGTGGGAATGGAATAGAAGGGAAAGAAATAATTGATAATCCTGCCTGAGTGACCTAGAAGGGTCACACAGAACACAGGGTGGTTTGGGACAATGAACATTGTGGATCATTGTGGTTACCAATGCAGCAGCATTTTGCTGCTAATTAGCAGCCTGCTAATTAAAGCAGCCACTCAGTCCATGCCATACTTGAAGTGCTGGCACCTCTTGCAGAGCTTGAGCACCAGTCTGGACCGGGGAACTGCTCTGACTGGACAGCAGTACTTGTGGAAGGTGGCACTGCTGTCAAAGAAGTACATTTAAGCCACTCTTGGAGCCCCAAATACCATTCAAAGGCAACTTTCTTGTTTTTTTAGAAGATGTTCCACTGGCTGCAGAGACACCTGACAGCTTGCAGAACACCCTGGAGCAGTGTGAGCAGGAAGAGGGTAAGTTGTGTTTAGCTGTGAGTGAAAATCACCTCCCTGGAGTAGTTCTGAGCTTTCTTGCTGCTCAGTGTTTCAGTTGTGTGATGGGCCATGATGCTCCAGTTCACTGTAGCTCTCTCAATCCTACAAACCTTTTTGGAAGCACAAAAAGCCTGGTAGCAGGACAATGGAGTTTCTACTGAGTGGTCCCAGTAGAATTAAGGCCATCTTCAGCCTCCTCCTGTTCTCTGTACATTTGCTCACTGCCTGTTATCCCCAGCACCATGCTGCCCATGATGGCCTCTCATGGGCTTTCTTGTTTCCTCATAGGCTCTGAAGAGGATGAGGACATGCCATGTAAACGGCCAAAGACTGAAACAAATCAGGACTATGAAGAATGGAAAAAGAAAATCCTGGAAAATGCTGCTAAGGCACAAGAGACAAGGAGCACTGACTCTGTAATGCCACCCAGCAATGTAACTGCTGCTTGCTCTTAATTTTAACTCTCCCTCTGCTTTAACAAGAGATCCAGTAGCATATGAAGAATGGCTGCCTGGTAGACAGCTGATTTTATTTAGGTTTTAAGTATTGATGAATGTTATTTTTAATAAATGACACCACCGGGTGATGGGACTTTACAGGAAATGTGTGTGACTGCTCACCAGGCAGTGACATGAGGGGTAGAATAACTTCATTCTCTTGCTGCAAGAAGCAGGTGACATTCTAATGCTACTTTAAGTGTAAATAAGTTATAAGGTACAGGCCCTTGGGCCCCTGGCTGGAAGCAGTCAGTGAAATAAGAGAAGGGGGACTAACAGTGCCTTGTAAAATTGCAAAGCCAGCAGAGAAATAAAGCCTTATTTTTGTAGGGGTGTTTTTGGGTTTTTTTTAATAAATATTGTTTAGTCAATGAATTTTACTTATTGCCATGTGTATAGGAATGAAATCTCTTGTGCTTTTGTAAGGAGTCCCAAATATTCCAAGAAACAATAAAGGTACTGGAAGGAAAAGCTTTGTATTATGACATCATGTTCTTGGCACTTGGAATGCAAAATAAAAAAACATGGAGGAGATGCATGTGCCTTAAGAAGGAAGATATCCAGAGGAAAAGGATGTTGACTGGGTAACAGATGTTTTGTATCTCACAGTCATAAGCTCAGAGAAGAGCTCTTTGTTGCCTTGCTCTTGCATGTTTTCTGCCTGGCCTGTGTCTGTGCACCTACCCAGAAATACTTTCAGGATTGTTTGGCAGGGGGGCTTAAACCGAAACTGATGAATATTCTTTCATGAAATTTATTAGTGTTAGTTCAGAAATATACAGACTGATGAAAACAATGACATTCAGCATGCAGAAACACTGTGGAAGGAAAACATGAACAAAAGTGGGCCTTCATAGAAGGTGATGAATTATCAACATTCTTCTCTGTCCCAGTTCTGGAAATGCTGCAGAAGTCAGGACTATGTAAAGTGAGAAGCACTTGAGTGGAAAAGATAGCTAGGCTGGAGTAAGCCAGTCTCACAAACGTCATTATTAGCAACCAACACTTCTGCAATTTCAAGAGATGTGAAAGTCCATACAGTTCAAAGGAGCTTTATAGGTGCCTTTGCTGGAAAGCTGCTTTTAGTAATACTAGTTTCCATTTTTCCTAAGAGCCCATCCAGTTCACACTGAGATTTTCAGAATCCAGAACAGGAAACCACAGGTTTAATAAATAGTGTTGTACTTTCATATGAGAGATTGTAAGTGGCTCCCACTCTACGCATAAGAAAAAAGTTTAAAATCCAAAATAAGTTAATATTGTGAAGAAAAGGTTTAATGTTCAAGAGTAAAGTGGGGGGGGGGGGGGGAAGGGCTTCAACCTCCTAACTTGACCAAAGGCAGAGGCAGCACTGTTTTTCCCTGTCACTGAACCTATTAGAAATGAAACCTGTTTTGCATATCACACCATACCAGCTTCTCAGACTGCATTAAAATTTCCAGAGGAGAAAGAAATCTTCAAACTAAAACTTAGCAACTTAAGTGCTGCAGTTCCTGGACAATAAAATGTACTCACAAGTTTTAAAAACATCTCTTTACAACATGAGAACCTTTTGCATAGACCCAACAGTCATTGGGTGATTTCTATTCATGGCAGTTTCACACATCTTCCAGAAGTTCAATCAGTTCAGCTCAATTCAACTTGCCCTAAGAAAGAGCAGCAATGGACTGACTTAAGTTACTTCAAACCAGGGTTCCTCCTAGTTCCTAACTATGCAGTGAATATTTTTTAAAGGGGAGAGTAGAAAAACAAAAAATCAAAACAACAAACCAAAACCATCCAAGCTGGAGTTACACTGAAGCATCTTCATGTTGTGGAGAAATTACCTTTTGGAAAGAAATACAGGAGAAAACCATGTCCGTATCTTTTAAGTAACAAACACCTGAGGGACAAGTTGTGCCACTGTGTGGCAGTTCTCTAAAGCTGGTAACACACATAAGTCAGGAAGAAAAGTCTTTTGAGATCCCGTGCGTGGTGTGAAAGACCAGAAAACGGCCAGGGGTTTTCTGCTATAAACACACCAAAAATACTCGGCAGAATCAAAGCCTTCAGTAAGAAGTCAGCCCCAGTAACAGCCACGTTTTTCCACCACGGTATAGAACAGCTAAAAACTCATAAAAACAAACAAAGTATCTTCTGCTTTTAGAAATCTTGTCTCTCTTCCTTAAGGCACTTCTGGGACTGCAGCACTAACACACAAAATAATTGAGGAAGACAGTCCCAAAGCCTTATGTTACAAAACAGAGATACAAATGTTTGGAGACACCGAGTCCTCCTTCCATGGTTTCGTGTCCATCTCCAGGACTGGTGGTTTTACACAAGCTCATGCAAGCTTGACAGACGTACTCTGAAATCTCTTCAGCCTGTTAGCAGCAGCCACCACATAAAAGTGTTTCTGTGAACAGAACATAACATTCCAAGCATGAGTGCAACCAAAGCAAAGGAACTTTTCTGCAGCTGACAGGGATTTTTCTTCCTGGTAAATCCATTTCCCTCTAGTGACCCCCAGCTTGTGTAGGTTGCAGTGGTTCCTGCACAGCAGCTGGCACTGAGGTTCTTCAGTGTTATTATGAATTGTACAGTGATAGGTCTTTAGATTGTGTCATCTCTAAAATGTGAGTGCAGAAATTTGCCACCAAGCAGTTGGAGTGCAGGACTAAAAAGTGTAAGCCTCTGGTTTAGCTCCTTGGCAAGAAAATGCAACTCCCCAGTGACAGAAGAGAAGGAAATGATCCTCACTGAGTTCGCCTCACAATTCCACTGGCTTCTTTCTAACAAGATCACTGTGTTCACCTTTTAGGATCAATTATCAACAATCAAATAGAGACTCAAGCACAAAATATTACCTATCACTTCATAAAGACTTAGTTCAGGGGGAGACTGGTGTTATCAGTAAGATCCTGAAGAGTTCTCTCAATGGGTTTAAGTCTAATTTTTTTTCCTCTCTCTCACCCTTCCATTCTGCAGTGGGAGGCATAAACTGCCTTAAGTTATCTCCCTATTCCTTAATGCCAACAGATCAATGCAACTGTTAGCAATGGAAGAAGTATAAAGAGGATGAACTTCCAATATAAACTGGCATCTGAAGCCTGTGAACGCGTAGAAAGAAAGATGTAAAAATCTTCTAAACACCAATCAGCGTGAAAATTGTAACCGAACTTGCCAGAAATGGAAGTGTTTTGTCCTGCAGAAGGATAGTGGTTCTCTCACAGGTAAAAATAGACTTCACAAGTGATACTTAGAGCCAAGAAGCCGGTGGGCACCAGCGAGCGCCCCGCAAGAGGAGGGAACGGCTCTGCCCGGGCTGTGCCGCTTTTCCCGGCGGGAGCAGGCTCGGCAGTCTTTGTGTATTTACCTTCCATTTCCTGTGGGCCATGTAGCTCTGCAGCAGCAGCTGGGACCTGAGGCGGAGCTCGCACCGCCGGGCCTTGGCAGGGAGGTTGTTGAGCCACTCGTGCTTCAGGCATTGCGTCGCGCTCATGCGGCAGCTGCAGGGAGGATGTGCCGTGAGAACCCGGCCCCTTCTGCTCACCTCCCCCTGCCCCTGTCCTCCTCTTCACCAGGGACAAAAAAACCGCCCCAGGTGGGTGAACGGAGTGCGGTGCTCATCCCTGCGAACGGGGTCCTGAGAGCGTCCTGCGCTCCCCGGCAGCTGGGTGAGAGGGATGCAGGAGTGCTGCTGGGTGAGAGGGATGCAGGAGTGCTGCTGGGTGAGAGGGATGCAGGAGTGCTGCTGGGTGAGAGGGATGCAGGAGTGCTGCTGGGTGAGAGGGATGCAGGAGTGCTGCTGGGTGAGAGGGATGCAGGAGTGCTGCTGGGTGAGAGGGATGCAGGAGTGCTGCTGGGTGAGAGGGATGCAGGAGTGCTGCTGGGTGAGAGGGATGCAGGAGTGCTGCTGGGTGAGAGGGATGGAGGAGTGCTGCTGGGTGAGAGGGATGCAGGAGTGCTGCTGGGTGAGAGGGATGCAGGAGTGCTGCTGGGTGAGAGGGATGCAGGAGTGCTGCTGGGTGAGAGGGATGCAGGAGTGCTGCTGGCTCTGCAGCGCCTTGGTTGAGTTCATGAGGCAATGGATTGCTTTATTATGCGAATCCAGAACTTTGGTAACAGAAAAGTAACATCTGTGGTGTTACCTGTCTGGCCTGACAGCACAAGCTCATTCCGTGCCTCACATTTAAAAAGCACAATTGTCTATTCTCCCTAAACTTGGATCAAGCTAAGCATACTTTATATCCTGACATCCAACAATGGGCCCAAATGCCACAGCCTGTCCTACAAGGTTTGAAAAATATATGGTAACAGAGGAAGTCTCGAGGTGGAGGTGTTGAGATAGAAGTTTAATTTGCCTTTTTTCAAATCAAAAGCCTGTTCCTAACTCCTGATGTCTGTCTGAGCTGTCACTGAGATGATGAAAGGACAGCTCCTGCCTGCTCACCCCGATTTCAGCAGTCAGGGCAGGGGCTGCAGGTCTTGCACAAGGCCAGACCCACTGTCCCAGCAGGGCAGAGGTGCCTGGGCTGCAGGAGAGCAGAGGCTGCCACACACCTTGGGAACAGCTGGGCCAACTAATCACTGCTCTCTGCAACTCACTGACAACACTCTGCTCTCACATATCATTTCATTCACAGCTTCTAACCAGACTTTGCAGTGTCCCCGTGCACACCCCAATCCCATTGCACAGAAAAACTGAAGACTCCAAAGTTTACAGTCTCACAGCAAATCATCATTACAGTCTGAGAAAAAATGCTTAGATCTCTCCTGCTAGCAATATGCTAAATTTCAGTTAATTCTTTGCTTTTCATAGGAACCTATTGTTCAAAATGGAATTAGTACTAGAACTGATTTGTCTGATTTAGGTAATGATCTGAAAGTTGTTAATATTCTAAGCACTCCTTTGAATTCCCCTCAAACACACAATCTGTTTTACTGTATGCATCATTTCCTGATTTGATTAGTTTTGTATCACTACTCAGCAAGAGAAAAATTTCTGTATCCAGCCAAGCCCCCAGCCATGGTCTGACATCAATATGATCCTCTTCCTCTCTATTGTTTCGTATGTGCAATCACTTTTTATCTCAGTGCAGCCAAGAATGAGAAGCCCCAAGCAGCGTTAAGTTCCAAACGCTCCCTAATATCTCCCAAAAGCCTGTAGACCACTTTAGAAAAGAACAATGCACATTTTCACAGCTGCAGCTTCCATTTATCCTCCATGGCATTCAAGAGGCATTTTTGCAATTTCTGTCAAGGCTTGTGAGAGTCCAGACTAACAATAGAAATAGTTTTTGCTCAGAGAAGCAAAAGCTTTAGAGACAGATTCCTATACTGCAAATCCCTCCAAATTTCCTGTGCTCTGCCCATATTGATGCTACTGCGAAAAGCAACTTTCCTCAGTCAGGGTACACAGACACTTCCCTTTAACAGAGGGGATTCTGAATCACTGAGGAACTGCCCAGCAAGCCCAGAGCCAGCACACAGAAATGTCATATACTAAGTTCTCATTGTTGGCTGCAATCCAAACAATTGGCTGGTAAGAATTTAATATCATTGGTGCTACTGTCCTCACAATCAGACACAGAAGTACCTTTTCTCCTTCACAAGCAGTCTGGAAATAAAGTCTTTGGCGTCCTCCGAGAGCTGTTCAAATGCTTCTGCATCAAAATCCCAGCTGCAATTGACTACATAATTCATTGTCTCTGCATCAGTCTCTCCCAGGAATGGGGACAGGCCACTAAGCCTTCCAGAAAGAAAGATGAGGTAGAGGGAGAAGAGAGTTATCATATGCAAGGTGTGTTTTTCCTTCTATGAATCCTCTGCTTTATAACTATTGTTATCTTACGGAGGAAAAAGGCTCTCAGCTATGGAGGGTTCCACTTCTCAGCCCCTACCATGATAAGGCAACAGTGTGGGGCAATCAAGTGTTGTAATTTAGTGTTACCCCCTAGCAGTTCCCTGAGGTCAGGGAGCACTGTTAATAGGTCCCCAAGGAGTGGATTCAGTGAGGATTTAGGTACATCCTTCAGTGCTTTCCCAGCAAGGGAAGCTAGAGGGACTCAAGAGCTTTCCCAAATCAGGGCCCATATCCATATGTGGCTTGAATTAAACAGAATTCTGAACAATAAATTACTTTTTACAAGTAGTTTCTATGCCCAGATTTATTGCTTCCATTTAATTCAGTTGGGTTTTGGCTAAGATACAAATTTAAAACAGAAATTGATCCAGTTCACAGAAGATGTCAGTGAAAGATTCTGAGATGCAAAACAAGCTCATCAGAAGGTAGAGACTTTGGACAGACAAGCTGTCCATGGTTGCCATCCAGATACCAGAGAAAAGTTTTAGCCCTGTTCATGACAGGTCATTTCTTAGACCCATGGCCCAACACAGATAATATTAATTCTCCTGTGCAGATGCACACCACATCTAAGACTATAAAATTATCAGACTAAAACTTTTAAAATAATTCAAGTCCTCAAAAACACAATCGAAATTAAAATTCTCACATATTTTGGGCAACTTTTTCAGAGTAAAAAAAAAAAAAGACCTGAACAATTTTACTTTGCTGAGTAAGATGATAAGGGAGAAGAACATTTACATATTTATCAAAAGGATCATTTGCTGCTAAGACACTCTGGACACACAGCAAGGTGCCTCAATGAAAAGCTGGGGGTTCTAACAGAATTAATTAGAGGAGTCACAGGCAGATGGGCTCAGTGGCTGCTGCATTGCTGCCCTGCAGGGCCCACTCACAGCATGTATGTGATGACACCCACGCTCCACATGTCTGTGGGGAAGGAAACAAAGTCATAGTTCACCACTTCAGGAGCCAGGAACTCCGGAGTCCCAAAATTCACCTTCAGCTTCTCACAGGGTTTGTACCTGTACCAGGAAAAGAGCCACAGTGAGGAGTGGGGAGCTCATCTCAGCAAGGGAAGAGCAAGGCAAGGCTTTGGGGAGTGTGGCAGGGGAGCAGGACAGCCCAGCCAGCACTGGGGTGACCTCAGGGGAACATTCCATCATTATCACCCTGCCAGAGCAAAGCCAGGAAGAGCAACAAGGACACTAAACCCTGCCAGGGGCTCCCCCAAAGAGTGGTAGCAGCTTTACCCTCTGCCAGGTACCACAGGATGCTTTCCAGCAGATGTTGTCCAAAATCCATAAAACAAAGCATTTTTGATTATACAAGATTTGGAGAGCATTTGATTAGTGGGATGTACCCAGCTACAGCTCAGGGTAAACATCTGCATCACAGATATGAACACAGTATAACTACTAAGGTGGCCCTGAAGAGGATTATTTGGGCTCAGGAACAAGAAACAGTGACCCCATACAGGGGAAAATGACTCTATTCTTTTTGCTATTGGTAAATGGGGAGAGGTTACAAAACTGAACCAGTAACAATTGCCACTGACAGTATTTGGAGTCACATCTGTTCTCAAACAAACCACTACAGCACTGCTTGTAAATCTCTTTCTCCTGGATGGTCTTGTTCACAAAACTGCTTCAGGAGAAGCTTTTATCTTTACCCTCCCAATTTAAAAACCAACCAAACAAAATCCCAAACTCAATGTACTTTTTTTCTTTCACATGTATTTTATGGAAACAAATATATATATATATACACACACATAAAAATGCATGAATGTACGAGCTTTTAGCTTAAGAAAAATATCAAAGGATTCAGAAAATAATTTGAGAAATTTTATTGTTCTTACTATCATAGTAATAGAAATAATTCCTTTTTATTCTAGGGCAATTGACTTATGCTCTCGCAGCTTTTCTTTAAACTCATGCAAGCAAAATAAAAGAATGGAGAAGAGTCCCTATCTTTCTGAGGTTTTCCTATTTCACATGGGATGACTCAAATACGCTTTTTTTTCCCTTTCAATCAACTTAGCCACTTAAAGAGTTTAGCAGATAATTTCTGCAATTAGAACCTGCACCATGAGACCCTGCAGTCAAGAAGTCTCTGGGAGCCTTCACAGAGTCCCTAGAGTAAAATCTCAACATGGGAAATAATTCTGAGATAATTAAAACAGTAGTAAAGCTTTATCCAAGAGAAATGTTATTTGAGAAAGTAATTAGATAATTAATGCACACAGCAGACAACTCATGCCTGCAAAAGCATAATGCTTAGCTCAGTCACACAGAATTATTACAGAGCCATCAAAACACAACCCCCCACCAAAGAGCTACCAGAAACATGTCAGAGGTTTGTGAGTTTGATTTGGTTTTGTTTTTAAAAATAATTCACGTTTTTTTCTTACCTCCTTGCTAATCCAAAGTCAATAATTTTAATCTGGTTTCCTGTGTGATTTACGCATAGGATGTTTTCAGGCTACAAAAAGAGAAGAAGGTATTTTTAAATTAAATGTTTGAGAGAGATACCTAGCAAAAGATAGTATAAAATCCTCACCATAAAAAGCCACAAAAAAAACCAGAAAAAAATGCACCCAAAATTTTGGTGTTTTTTTTTTTTTCTGTGAGAATATTTTTCAAGGTGGGGATGGGGGGGTGATGGGGTCCAAACATATTACAAGTGCAGAACTGTCCATGAGGCAGCCTGGTGTAATGTCATTTGTATAAGGTGCTATATAAACAGGCAGGGAAAAAAACAATTTGTATTTCTGTTTAAAAATATCAGTTATTAAGGCACCATCAGGAAAACATTGTTATTTTGCTGCAGGTTGTTTCCAGGCAGTAAAAAGTACAAACTGTAGAAGATGATTGAACAGGTATTTGTACACTGTTAAAAAGGTGTAGGGGAATGGAGGCAAGATTGTGGGCATTTCTAGCCAAGGAGGTTTTGGGTGGGGTTTTTTTCATCAATGACAAAAGGGGACTGTTTAATGGTACAGAGAATGAAAAGTTGCTGATTTAAGAAAGGCAAAAGCCCAGAATCCTGATGATTTCAAGCAAGCTACTGAATAGACATTGGAAAAGAAGTAATCAATCTCTAAAGCTCCACTTGTTGTAGCTATTAAGTCTATCCCGTTATGATGTGAGTCCACAAAATGAGAAATTACTCCTTAGTAATCAGAGAGTGTGGTGCCTAAACGAGCACCACTAAAGCACAGAGAGCACAAAGAACTGACCTTCAGATCTAGGTGGAGAATGTAGTGCTGATGCAAGTAGTGGACTCCCTCACAAATCTGTTTGGTGAACAGGATGGCATCCAGCTCTGTCAGGTGGTAATTTTCATCTGTGATCCGGTCAAATAATTCCCCACCATCAAGACTAAAATTTTCACATAGAGAAGTATTAAAACCCCTAAAATCTTACATTAGCATGATTTATTTCCAAGTTGGGAATTAGGCTCTGTAATTGAGGGTCCTAACAATACATCCAACATCAAGTGTATCAGCAGCCTCAATGACTTCAAGAGTCATTGAAATTAAGTATCAATCTAAATTAAACAATGGGAAAGTTGTCACTAGTATTTGGGGGGATACACATCAAACCCAAACCTACAAGACCCAGTGATCCTATGGGATGTGGAAAACCTGCTTTATGGAGTACTAAAGTATTTGTTATTCATTCATCTTACTAGTCATGGGAAAACAAGTCTTCAACATACAGAATTTACTAAATGAGCTGTTTCACATGAGCTGACACCTGAACTTAATTCTGCACAGAAGTTAAGAGAAAAATTAGTCATAGATAAAGCTCTGATAAGCTTTTAACCTGAAGAAATTACATTTAAAACATTGTTTTTTCCTTCTGAAAGTGAGATCAACTCTCTCTTAGACTGGGAATCCACTCACTTCTTCACAGCTCAGAATTATCATTCTCTATTTGCTTTAGTGACCTGAGAAAACCCAAACATCTGACAATTCCTGGGATTATTTAAACTTACTATTCCATGATCAAAGTGATATTATTTTTGGTTTCAAAAGCATCATAAAGCTGGATGAGATTCACATGATTTAACTGGTTCATGATGTTAATTTCATTTTTTACTTCCTCCTGAAAAAAATGACAAAGTAACAAAAATGAACCAAATGCGCTCCTTAAATTTCAACATGCCAAAACAGAACTATTTATAAAGCACAACAACAGCTACACCACAGATCTCAAGGGGATTGGGGTTTAATCACGAATACAGGACATGGTGAAGAGTGACAGCCAGCCCAAGATTTGGCAGTATTTGATGGTACCCAAGGATGAGCAGTGGTGCTGGGTCAGAGCTCCCTGCACTGTGGTTACCTTCTCTTTGGCTCCTTTCACTTTTATGATTTTGGCTGCCAGGTTGAGCCCCGTCGATATCTCCGTGCACTTGTGGACTTGCCCAAAACGCCCCCTGCAGATGCCGAGGAAAAGATGGGAAAGCAGCTCAGCAGAGCTCAGCACAGAAACCTCTCCTGAACTATTCTTATCATGAGCAAAAATAGCCCAGTACAAAGTGAACGGGGTTGGGTGGCCAGCAGCATGGAGCTCCTCTTTCCCTCAGCTTATGAAGGATTAGTTTTATCTTTCCAGCCAGTTGTTCAGTGCTTACATTAAAATATTAAGCCCTGTTGGTCCTGCTGAGGTATGATGGCCTGGCCATGCTCTGGCTCCCTTCTGTAACTGGACCCCCTTGCTGTCCTTCAGGGATGTGTTAGTGGGTATATTAACAAGGATATTTCTGTCCTGATCTCAGAACTTTTAAAATGACCATAAGATCAGTAACTGGAGACACTCCAGAGCCTGCATTTCTGGCGTTCTGTAAATTCTCCCCCATGTCATGCAGATATGTTAATGCCCCTTGGGATGATTCCTAAACACCATCTTCCCTGCTGTTGCATCACACTGCTTATACTTATTAAGCCATATTTGTATGTGGATCAATGTGTAAATCAAGCCTTCTTGTCACATAAGTAGGGATACAAGAATACAAAAGCTGAAGCAGCTGCAGACTTCCTATGACTGAAAACTAAACATAAGGTCAAAATAATTATAACTCTTCCCTAGTTTTCTTTAATGTGTAGCTCAACGCAGAAAAAAAAATATTTTGGAAGCTGCCTGAGCTAATGGGCTTTGTTGATTTTTCAAATGCTCTGAATCTGTCTGCCTTAAGGGTACAGGTTCTCTCACAACACTGAGGCCAGGATTATTATAACAAATGAAAGAAACAGTCACCATCTGGGGCACAAAGCAGCCATAAAAGGGACATCCTTGATGTAGGAGCAGCTGTGATCACCCAAAGGGCTCCAGGATGCACCCACTCCCTCTTGCTGCAGAGAGCTTGTGTGTCCCTCATCAACAGACCCTGGGGCCAGCTGCAGAGCTCTGCAGCTCCCTGCATTTCCAGCAGAAGCACAGCATGGGGACAGCCACACTTACCCCACCCCATCATGGGGACAGCCACACAACCCCACCCCATGGGGACAGCCACACAACCCCACCCCATGGGGACAGCCACACACCCCCCACCCCATGGGGACAGCCACACAACCCCACCCCATGGGGACAGCCACACACCCCCCACCCCATGGGGACAGCCACACACCCCCCACCCCATGGGGACAGCCACACTTACCCCCCCAGCACCTGGTGATGACACACGGAGTAGCTCGAGGTCACCTCTGCTTGCTTGACGCTCACGATGCGGTGCTCGAAAGGGGCTGGAGGAGAGGGGCTGTCATCTGCAGGGGAGACAGGCTGTGCTCACTGACAGTCCTGCACACATCAGTGCCCTGTTTCACCTCCTCACACTGCAGATTTCAGCCCACGGGATGCGAGGGGCTTTCACTGCTAAATCCCTTTTACAGACAAGGAATAGAGTCCCAGAACTGAGATCAGGATCCCACCTCCTGAATCTCCGCTCTGTTTTCTGAACAGAGTAAAACCACTGGACACCTTTAAGGGACCAACATCTTAGTTTCTCCATTAACAGAAAGGACCACCAGAAAATATTACCTGAAAGTTTGAAAAAAATTATGTTTACCTTATTTTAATTGTTATGTGACAGCCAGAAAAACCAGCAAAAATACACAGCACCGAGGAATGAGGACAGTGATTGATAAAATCATGAAGCTCCTCTTAGCAGCAAGAATTTTACAGACAATTTCCAAATTAAAGATGCAATTATTAGCATTACAACCATTAAGTTAAGTCTGCTTGTGGTAAGCTGAATTAGTTAACTGTGATTACTTAATATCCAAGGTTTTCTAGGGTAAGGCTTCATTAAACCTGTTTTTATGTCCCCCACTGAAAGGAACTTTATCATTAATCTCCAGGTATCTCAGGCTGCAATTTAACATGTGTTCAACCCTGCTCAGAACGCCAGAGCAGTCAGGTCATCTGCCCACGTCTGTACATCCTGGAACATGCACATGTATGTGCTGCCAGGAGGGAACATTCCCTGAGACAATGCAACCAAGTGTTCACTCAGGAACCAAGAGATCCATGGCCAACAACACAACAGGCCACAACAAGAAACATTTCCTGCACTACTTTTCTGTGTTATGGATCTCCAGTCCATAGTTGCTAAAGTGTGCCTGGTTTGCACACTCTATCTGAACTAAAAAATGCTTCATCTAAAGAAGATAGTTTTTTTCAAAATTCTCATATTTCTCATCACACATATACTTTATGCTATTTTACTTTTTTCCCCAAAACACACTTGAAAAGGAAAGTTACTATTAAAAGAATCTGTGAATTGTTATTCACATAGTCAAAGGTACCCAGTGCAAAACACCCTTGAAGTGTAAGACAGGGGTGTTCTACTGGGCACTGCTCCTGCTCTTATTGTCTGTACAGCAGGCAGGAATAGCACAAAATCCTCAATGTACGAGTTTCAAGAGTAATGGTGAGCAACTCACCAATGATTTCTCCTTGAGTGGGAAGAGCTCTGCCAGCTTCCAGAGACTTGGTCTTCTCTGGTGCCTTTCCTGTAGACTGCTGAGCATCGTGTCTGCTTCCCCCTGCAGTCTCAGGTTCTGTCCTCTCAGATTTGGTATCAGCTGGGGATTTTTCTGCTTTTGCTGTTTCTTGGTGAATTTTCACTTTTACCCCTGGATCTTTCACAGGCTCCTTTGCAGAGGTATTCTGCGAGGTTGTGGGCTCACATTTTAATTCTGATTTCTCTTCAGCTTTTTCACCTGGTTTGGGCTTGCTCAGGTATGGCTGCTGCTTCCCTGTTTGAGGTGCAAGTTCATTTTGCTTATTGTCCCCTTTAACTTCTGAATTTGGCTTGGAGCTGATGTTTTTAGGACTCTGTTGTAGTTTCAATTTGTCAGGCAGCTGTTTGACTCCTTTCAAGTCTGTTGGTGTGGATTTCACTTTGGGACTTTTACCTCTGCTGTCATTTACATTTCCCTCCTTGGCCATCTCAATCTTTTCTTTCATGTCAGTCATATGTACACTGATAGATATCCTGCAGAGCAAACAGGAGACATTTGATATTGATGCAGGTGACCAGCCTGGTTTTTGTAACTTTGTGGGGGAAGAAAAATCTGCAAGTTTCCAAACCCATACATTTCTATAGTATTGATAAAACCTAACTGTACCAATCTTGCTTGGAAAGACTCACAAACACTAAGGGGAGAGCACCAAAAAGCGTGCTGATCCTTTCTCTGTGTCCTCACCTCTCTACATTTTTGCCCTTCTGCTGAACATAATGTCTCACCCTGCAAAGAGTTAATCCCACATTTGAAAACTTACCCACTTTTTGTAATTATTACAGTTGGACTAATAAAAAAAACACTCATCTGGCAGAGAGAGGATAGTGATTGCCTTGACAAATTACAGGCTGATTATCTGAATGGCTGGCTGCTCATATGGCTCTACAAATCCGATGGTTTGTATCCTCTTCCAGCTGGCTGACCTGCATACTCAGCCATCTGTGTTTGGGTCTTCTGATGGGATACCATTCTTTCCACAGCTTTCTCTTAAAAATCTAACTTTGATAAACTCTCTCACTCCATCAATACATCAATACTATTTTCCTTAGCATTTTAACTACTGGAAAAGTTTAATGATTTTTCCCTCTTGTGTTGCCTAAAAAGAATACAGGTTAGAACCAATTCTCTGTGCTCCTAAACTCCATCAAAGACATTAAGGTTATAATGTTTGAGTCAACTGTTACTGCTCTGTCATGAGCAGTCTGATTTTACCAAGGCTGAATTGAAACTTGTGAAGTTGTAAAGTAGATTTTATACAATGGCAAACAAAGACAATTTCTGACATCTGGGAGAGCGTACCTCATTTTCACAAAGGTTATTGCCTCTTTCGGTAGAGCAACCTCATTACAAAAGATGTTATAAAAGAAAATGTTTCTGCTTTTGTAAAACGAGAGTCTGAAATGTCTCATTTTCTGCACCTTTAACACCCTGGTGCTGTGCTGTGGATCCTAGCTGCTCTGGTGAGCTGTGAGAGCAGCTGAAGCCAGCTCGGAGCAAACACTTCCTCTGCTATCTAGACAAGCCTGGACTCACTGGGACTCTCGGGCATTTCTCCAAGCTGGGGAACACAATGTTCCTTCAATGCCTCTGTGTGGGCTTACAAACTTCATTAAAAGTTGCATCCATTTCAGAGATATGTTTACCACCCTCATGTGATTTCACACTCACAACCATGACAATGCCCTGGGCTGCTGCTGCCCCTGGGGTTTACTCCAGCTTCTGCCTCCCCATTACCTGCTGGCCTCCCTCATCCCCAACCCAAAATCTGGGGATCAGACACCAAATTTGTACACATGAACAATGGAGAAATTCCCCACCCAATGTCATGCATACATTTGTGGGTGTGTATGGATGAGTGTCTATCACCCCCCCACACACATATAAACCACTTTACAGCCATCCACCCAGACAAAGAAGGTATTGGCTGTTAAAATCTGGTTGCAGGGTTTTGTTGTTTTTTGTTGTGTGGGCTTATAAAATTTGAAATAAATGGGATTAAAATAAAATCCTAGATAATTAATCCAAAAGAAAATTGACTATGAAACACCTACATGAGGAAAATATTAGCCTGTTGGAGATTAATAAATGTTTAGGTGACCAAGACACTGAAAACACTGAGGACAGTAAACACAAGTTATTTAGTTTTGCCACACACTAACAAATATCTCCAATTCCTTTCACCCCATGGCTATAGAAACCAAGGAGTTGGGAGGGAGTGAGTGGTTTATAACTGCTTGAGCTCCTCTGTGGTGGCCACCTTTCTATGTCAGCACACAGAAGAGCTGATGGCCCAAAGCCCTCCCTCCCATCTGCACAGAACGTGACAAAGGGCACTGAGCCTTCTGCCTCGACCCTTGTAAGGTCTCTGCACTCCTGTCCCATCAGGCAGGAGCTGCCTCCTGTAATGGCCTGGCTTTCCTTCTGTCCCTTGCAGCACATGAGGTTTCAGGTCCCACAGAAAGCCTTACCTGGTGTGTGTCACTTCACAGCCCGTGTCAGACACGGCCCGGGACGTGGAGGGCACGGCTTCCCGCGGCGCCGCGCTCGCTGCTGCGGGTTTGCTCTCATTCTTCCCGGGTTTCTGAGGGACAAGCTGCCTGTGGCACTCATCAAGGCTTGGGGCTCTGTCCACGTTCTGTGCTTTAGCAGGAGCATTTTGGTTGCCTGCATGCTCTTGATGTACGAAGGGAAGACCATTGTTTTGGTTTGAAGCTTTGACATTGATGTCCTTTTGCTGTGGACAGCTCTTAGAGCTCTGTGTTTTGCCAGCACCTCCTACCCCTTGCTGCTGTGCTGTCCTGTCTTTAACCTGGGGTTTGGAGTCTGCTTTGTGGGCTACAGCACTGGAAGTGTTCGCCTTCCCACATGTTCCCTTGATTTCATCCAGCTTTTTCACGCTTTTTGTCTCTGAATAAAATAATCCATTAATAAACTATCCTTGACAAAAGTGATGGCAAAACAGAGAAGGAATAAAGCAACACCCCTCTCAAAATAACCTACAGAGTTACATCTGAAAAGATAGCAAGAATCCCCCAAAAGTTTTAATATCCTTACACCATCAGATACTACTAATGCTCATGGCTTAACACTACAGATTTACCTGCTCTGGTGGTGTTCCAGCAGTGCCACAGATTAAACTTGGATTCCTTAAAGCAAACAAAAAACCTGCAAGGCTCAAGTTTATGGTATCTAAAATCTGAAATCACTTTGTGGGCAAATACAACAGGTAGTTTAAGGTACTGCAGGACCCTCCTGATCCCAATACACCCTCCTGCCCAGTTACAGGGGTAGACACACACCCAGCAGGACTCCAAGGGACACTGGGGCACAGGACAGTGCCCACTTGCAGTTTCCATTAAATGACTAAAAGGTTCTCCATCGCCTTCCAATGACCATGGCTGTGATTATTAACATTCAGCATGCCCAGATCATCAGCAACCAAGGTTTGCTCACAACCCCACCTCGCTTTGGAGTCAGGATTGTGACCGTTTGCTTTGTTTTTGTCACTTCCAAAGTGAAGCTAAAAAAGGGGACTGCCCATAAGGCAAAGGATTCACTGACAATTTGTGAAGACAACAGCATGACAGGGCCTGCTCCACATCACGTTCACCCCTGCTGCAACTCCACAGGCATTAACAATGGATGCAACAGGGCAATGCCCTGACAGATGCACCCTAAATAGGAATCTGGCCCTGACAGGCCAATGAAACTTGCTGATCAAAAGGAGATATTCCCTATGTCAACACATCCCTTTTTCAGAGAGGGGGAAGAGGGAGGGCTGCTCCAGACGTATTAATGGAAAAGAACTTATGAGGTTTGCTATGTGATAGGGCCACTATCTTCACAGTATCTCCAAACAAGCTCTGCTCTCCGAATTCAGCTCACTGAAACCCAGCTCAAAAAAACCCCAGCCCTTCAGCTAAACAAAGGTGCTCCTTTTAATTTCTTTGCCTTCTAGCTTTCTGTGATGCTTGATCCTGGGGATAAATCATCTTGTGAAGGCAGTGAGAACAATTCTGTTTTCCCAATACTGAGGGGCAAAGTTACTCAGTTACATTTGAGTAATTCTAGGCTGTTAATCAAGCAGGCTATTAATTTGCTGTTTGTCTGCTGCACATTGTAGAGTCAAAGCTTGCAGCATGCCCGGAGTGATACATACCTTCCAGAGGCTTCTTGCTTTCAGTCTGGGTTCCTCTGTTACTAAGCACATGCTTAGGTTTTGCACCACTCTCCTCGGACTTATCTTTGGCCTAAAAATGACAGGAGAACACAGAAATTACAGTTCCAGCCACGAGTGCCTATTTCCCACTAGGTTCCTGCAACTATGTAGGCGTTCAGACAGCGAAATGGACACCTCTTCTGAATTATTAGTCAGTGCTGTGTGTACTTCCTTCTTCCAATCTCTCCCTGCCTTTGCAGGCAGGCATCCTTTTCAAACAGTGTAACAGATTAACACACGAGCTAACTGCTCTCCAAAATCTTCACTGTTGGGGTTTCTGCCTCCTGAAGTCTTTACTCCCACTGATTAAAAAGTATGACATGTGAAACGTGAGACAGTAGAAAAAGAAAGGATGCTGTATTTCTGTTGCTTTTTGGCTGGTGACAGAACGAAAGGCAATGTTTCTGAATATATTTGTCAAAACATATTTGTCCCAAGGTATCTAAAAATTAAAATATTTGACCTGAAAAGAGGTGATACCAAAAGAGCACCTCTAGCTTTATATCAACTCTTGTGTATATACTTGACATTTCACATGTCACCTTTAGAATGATCAAAAACAGAAGCAGATTTTTATCTTAAAGCAGTGTTTTTCCCCCAGTTAATTTGAGAGGAGGGATATTTTGTAGCAGGACCACTAAAGACTTCATACAGCAATACGCCTGAAATCAAATTACAACTGACTTTTATGTAGCAAAAAGCATTACACAGGATTAGGAAAATGCATAATATTTCCTGTGGTTGGCATACAGTTAAAAATCTAGTGATGATCTAGCCTCCTATCTTGAGCTATACAAGCAAAGAAGCAACACGTGAAGTATTTCTTCAGGTAACTGATTACAAGACAGCTGCACATCAGCCCTTCACCTGTTAGTAAAAGCAGTTAAGGATTTCATGCACCAACCCTACAGAGTGAACGGGAGCCTCCCCACCTCCCCATTCCCAAAACAACCAAAACACCCAAAGAGTAAAAGTAGGAAAAAATCATTACCCTTTTTATTACAGCTCTAAGCAAACCTGCAACAATGACCAGGGTGAACATTATTCTGGCACAATCCTACATGCAAAGAAAGCCTTGGGTAAGTGACAGTTTAATGCTGGTGCGTTTTTTCTGCTTTTTAAGTAGGAAGTTAGAGGTTTGGAACCCAGGAAGCTCAATTCATAGTCTTTTGTTGACTCCAACCCCACAAAACTTCTTCCATAAGCATTCCCAAGGCATCCCTGGAATGCTGTCAACAAACAGCTTCACCCAGAAATGCAAACACGACCTCCCCACTCCCAGCCATCCTGTGATAAGCAGAGTCCTGGTACAAAGAGCAAAGGCTGGAAAATGGAAAACAGGCAGCAAGTTCTTTTTCTGTGCTCCCCTGCAACTGTGCAGCTCTTTGGACATGTCTGTGCTGCTATCACACAACAGGCTGTAAAAACCAGACCCAAGTTAGCCCATGGCTCAGCACAAGGTAATTTGTTCTTACATTCACCTGTGCTTTGCTCCACGTTTCCCAGCCAGGTCACGTACACACACAACCTCCCTAATTCAAGCTAGTTCAGATATCACTCAGCAGTCTGTGATCAAAGCACTGACTTATCTTAAGGTCTTATAACAGACCTCATGCTCCAATTTCAAAAAGTGTTCATGACCAGAAACAAACAAGGAGGACAGTGATGGCCATATTGCAAACCTGGAATTTGCCATAAAGCCGCTCACTCACTACACCCTGACTGTTCTCCAACCAAGGCACAGCTTAGAGCCTGGGACACAGACCTCCACTCCCTCCCAGTCCACCAGCAGATTATTTCACCTCAGTCTCTATCTGCCTATCCACAAAATCAAGCAAAGGACAGTGTCTGTCCCCAGGCATTTTGCAGGGACTGCAGGCAGTGACTGTAACAACACAGCTTTACCCAAAACACGTCAGACTTTCCCACTTCTCCAAAAACCTGTAGAACTGAAGTTGGAACTGCAAGTATGGGCTTTATCTCTACCCAGATTTAAGGTTGATAACTAATGCATGATTTATTGTTCTCAACACTAATGGAAGCACTTTATAAATTCTTCTGTCTCCTAACAGGCCAGCTCACTTGTCAACCTCTGGCACTTAAGAAAGGGAGACCAGGAGAGCACTGAAAGCCTGGGAAGGCACATGGCCAACAAGCACTACCCCTGTTCTTCTAAAAGGTACCTTCCCATCAAAACATTTTACAGTTTTGGTGAACAATATTTGGATCAAGATACAAATGGACATTTTCATTTGAGCTGAATTCTCATTATTGTAATCACAGCTCTACATACATGAAGATTCTTGGAATTAATAAACATATTCCAGCTCTTGCAGTTTACCTCTCTTTCATTCCCATGAGGGGAATAGAAGCCATACTGAAAAATGGAAACTCCCATTACCTAGAACTAATTCCAGATGTTTGTAACTTTTGAAAAATGAGGTTGATCTATTTTAAAACACCATATCAGTTAAGTACTGGTCTTTCCTGTTCCTCACTCACTGTCCTCAGTAATTAAGAAATGCTTGGGAACTGATGTCTGGGAACTTGCAAACACAAGAACTACTGGATTTTAGGAGTGAGTGATGTCAATGGAGTTGATGAAGTCACAGCTGCATCACAAAAATGTAGTTAAAGACAACTAAGATGTCTAAGGACATGTAAATCTGCTCAGTAACATGACCATAAATCAGCACAGGTCTCAGGAGCTGGTGCTGTGTTCACAATTTGTGAATGAACAAGGGAAATCAAAGCTCCTCTCAAAGAAAAAGCCACAAACAAAAGTTTCTAATATGTTACTCAGGCTTTTCACTGGGGCCTCAATTCAGTCACTAATTTGGGTGACCTTGCCGAGTTTTGAGCACTGGCGGAAGCTGAATTTTCCTTTCCAGTAGCAATTTGCTTCTCACAGTCATTACAGGAGTACCCAGCACCCTTCAGGGACCTCATACACTGTTCTGAGCTTGCTCCCTGCCTCAAGAGCCTTGCAATTCAAAGGTGCCAGCAGTAACCTGTACCAGCAATACAGAAAGGAAAACTTGAATTAAGCATCATGCAAGAGATTGACAAGACAGCCTAAAGCCCTGCTATGTCATAAAGTGAAATGAAGAACAGTAAAACTAAACCAACCTCAACAGGGATTTCCAGCAGACTCCCCTTCTTCCAGGGCACAATGCCTTTGAGAATGAAATCCACTACTTTAGAATTTTTTAATACTTCTCCCACAAATGTAATAACTTTATCCAGGGTATCAACCCTTTTCTCTATCTTTGCCAGCCTCTCCTTATGCTTGGAGGCATCTAGCTGGGCAGCTTTCATCAAATTCAACACTTCTGAGCAGATGCTGTGGACGTCAGCCTGGGCAGCGCAGCGCGGTACCTCCAGCCCTTTCTGCACTGCCCCTGTGTCATCAGGGGCTGCTCGGGCTCCTGACAGCTGCTTAATGCCATTTTCTACATCAGCAATGCCTCTGTCAACTCGCTGCAGTTTGCCTGTTAGGTCTTCTTGGAAATGCAACAGTTTGTCCATCTTTTCATTCAAGAGGTACAGTTTTTTGTCCACCGTACTCAAACTGTTCACTTTTGCAGGCTGAAACTTTGTCAGGGCGTTTCTCTCTGCGAGGTCCAAGCTCCCTCTGGACATTGTGTCCAGACAGCAGGAAATCAGACAGATTAGGCTGGCTTTTCATTAATCAAAAATTAGAAAACGAGGCTCTGAAAGTTCATCTTCTTCAGCTATTCCTATACCAGACAAGCTCACTTACTGGAGTCGCTAGAGCATATCATGAGATAGCTACTGCACAAAAGATTTATTTCTGTGTTATCTGTTTCTTACTGTGTGCTTTCAATGATGGAGGCAATTTGGCACCAGACTGTGTTTTCTTGTGCTTCCTTGACGTCACAAAACCATTTAAAATTCTTTCTCGAGTGGCTGTTGATAGGCAAGCATCTTAACAATGGCCAATGCCTGCACAGGCCTCTGGAGGGAGGGGGATTGTTTTCATGACCAGTTTTAGTCCTGTGATAATGAAAAGGTGCTAGAACACTTCCTTTCATTAAACAGGAAAAAATATAAAATAGACTGACTGGCCTTGTGCTGAAGCTTGGAAGAATTCAGTTTTGTAGCACGGATGCAGAACACCCAGCATAGACACAGGGTGCTCTTTCAGCTGGCTGGCGCTTGAATTTAAAAATAGAGTACAATGACAATGATCTGAAATACATATCTAGCACCAGCATGTCTTTGTCAACTGAAACTTCTAAAATTAAATCTTTCTTCCAAGTAATAAAAACGAACCAAGTAAAAAAAAATCATAATTAAGGCACAACAGAATTATTCTAACTATTAGCAAAGACATTATTAAATCATAAATCTTAAAGGATTTGTTATTGACTTGCTTTTCACTTCTGAATCACAGCATATTTACTATACAAATTACAGCCAATAGAGAGTAGAAGAAGTCACTTCATACTGCACAGGCTCCACGGCCACTGCTCTGAATGCTTTAGAAACATTAATGAATGCACCCTTACAATACCACACAGAAGGGGAGTCAGTTCTCTGCCACAGAGGATGAACTGTGGCATCAAGAGAGAGCAGTTTGTCCCATGCCAGACGTGGCACTGTCACACGACTGTGTCTGGTTCTCCTGGGTCCCTCTGCACTGCTGGGTGTGGAGCAGGGAGGAGAAACAATGGAACCACAGCAAAGCCATGACCTTTGGGATACACAGCACCCCTCTGCCCCCAGTCCCTTCCTCATTTTTTTGTAAAGGGCATATGGAAAGAAAATGTCACTCTTAAAGTGAATTTCCTGTATGACACGGGACATCCCAGACATTACAACCTTTCCTACAGAGTAACAGCAGCATTAAAGTTACCCTCTCAAGACAGTGTTGAGTCCTTGCCACTTCTGTAAGATCAGAATTTTTATTTACAGTTAAAAAAACGGTGTTACACCTACCAAGACTGTTATATAATTATTGCCAACCTGGTGGTTCTGTGACATTTAGAAGCCAATAACCAAACACAGTCAAAGCTGTGAGACTCTGACTGTTCGTCACCTTCATGGAAGAGTTTGAATACCAAGCAATGACTTTAGAAGAAAACGTGGCCCTTTGTGCCATGTCACTGCTCCTGACCAAAAAGGTATTTTAAAGTCACTGGTGTTTTCACAGTGGTGTGGGATAGAATGGTGTAAGTTTTGTGATATTCCATGCAACACAGTAAAATATACAGCTCTGTCTTGAAGGTTGAGGACATGGGCAATAAACACCTTGCAACTCTCCTACTGCAGTTAAAGAATCAAAGCTCTTAGCCAAATGCCTCCAAGGAATTAATTCTTTCAAGCTCACAAACATGCTTGATGACAAAAGATAAAAACAACCAAGATAATTCACTAAATAAAGAGTACCTGCTGAATGTTGTCCTGTTAGGAACAAGAAGGAACTGGGAGTGTCATTAGAGTGCTGTATTTAAAGTCAGACAACTTACAGCAAATACTTCAACAAGGAAGCTTAGCCACAGAAAATCATCCTCATCTGCACACTCAGAACTCAAGGTGCCACCACCAGGGTGCTATTCCAGGCACATGGAATATTATTATTATTTCCAGGCACAGCACTGCCAGGAAATAATTCAAGTACAACCTGGGAGCACAACTGGCCTCTAGGTGTGCTTGTGGCACACGAACAGGAATCCTGCAAAACCTTGAACTGCCACCTTAGTTATTTAACAACTGACAGCAAAAAGCATGAATGCTGCCCAGTTGTTATTATCCAGCATTATTATTCATGTAACTGCTGATTTAATCCACCTCATGTATGATGGACTGTGGTAAATGCTGTGTAAAGCAAAATGTGGGGCTTCAAAAAACAAAAAAAATCCCCTCCCTTTCTCCTCTGGCACTGTGTATTCCAGCTATATGGAACAGATTTCACCACCCAACTGCTCACACAGTACATTGAGAGATGTTTGAGATAATGCTCTACAGAGCGAATTCTGGATAAAAATATGCAGCAAATATTCCTTGCCATTGTAGACTGAGGAACAGGGAAGATAGAGCCATGACTGCCTCCTACTCAGACACAGCTGTTTGACTTCTTATACTACTTACATCAAATTGTGCATCCATAAACAACTGCAAAATTACAGATGGGATGAAGGACAGAGAAGGAAACCTCATCTGGACCAAAGTAAAAAGTTTTCAACATCTGTCACAAAGTTAAGGTCAGCTTTTCTTTATTCTTTTCATTTTCTCCTCCACTCTCTCCCCTTTTGGACTGCTGGCAAACACACAAACAGAAGAAATGGGTCTGGCAAGTCTAACAGTTTGTCCTGCCTTCAGGATGACAATATACTCAAATGCTGGCAAAAACCCTTTTATTCCTTTTGCTTTGAATTAAAAAAGCAGGCAGTTGTTGTTTAGAACATTGATTCAGTGCCCAGTGCTCAGATCTTGCTTGAGCAGCCTGCAGAGAATATTTATTTCCATTGCCAGTCCCAAGCCTTTCAATAGTTACCAAAAAATAAGGGAAAAATCCTAAAATGCCTGACATCACAAAAAGGCACAGCTGTTGAGACAAGGGCCACAGCCCATCAAACTCACTTTTTCTTTCTGAGGAGCTATTGCTTACAATGATATTATGCACTTAGATTCCACAACACAGGGTGCTTCATCTTCAATCCCTGAATTTCAGAGTGCTGCATGAAGAACAAAAGCCAGGGAATGCTGCAGGACTTGTGCAGAGAGCAGAGTTATGTTCAGTCACCCCTGCTGGCATTGCCAAAACTGGTGACCCACAAGACTCCATCATTGTCTGGATGTAACTTGAACGAAGTTTCTGATGACAATTGGTCTCCTGTGGGCTCCTGCTCATTTCTTCCAGGTAACAAAATGTGAGCCCTGGGATCTGGAGGCAGTGCAGGCAACTGCCTTGATTCCATTGTCTGCTGGACTGAAATGAACTTCTCTGATCCCTTCAAAACACCTCCAAAGTATCAGGTATGTCAGGAATGCAGAGAAAAGGAACACACACACTGGAGAAACAGAACTACATGTGACCTTGAACCAGTGATGCCAAAGAGATTTCTATTCTCAAGGGGGAGAAGAGTTAATTCCTCTTTGGCTCACACCTCTCACACGCTCACAGTTGTGAGAGAGAGATGTCAGAAAACAAGAGAAAAATTCAGATTCAATACAGAAAATTTATCATATGGCAGTTTAGTTACAATTCCTCCTTGCTAGGTCTGACCCAAAGGAAGGAAAAAATCCTCAAAGATAGAGTGAATAGAAAACAAAATATATATTAAAAAAATCTACACCATGTACTGAAGTGACAGCAGAGACTTATAATCCAAACAAGAAATGTCACAGAGGTTAAAACCAGCTGCTCAAATAGATCATCTCATTAGATTGTTGCACTGCTTCCAACAACATTGTAAAACTCGAGATGGCTGACGATAAATAAGAAAATGAAAAAATAACTTTTTATATGGCCTATAAAAAGCCAAAGCTTAATACAGAACTTAAAGGCTTTGGGAAAAGTTTGCAGTGCAATAGAGTCCTAAGGAGATGGAGAACTCAATGTAGCAAAACATCAGGAAATTACAAAAGAAAAAAAACAAAACAAATAAGCTCGAAGAAGTTTGGGCTATATCTGATAAACACTGCTCAGGAAAAAAAAAAGTAATTTTTTACAAATATCTTTTACATATTTAGAAACCAGCTGTCAGCTTTTTCAAGTTATAATGAAAATCTACTTAATTTACATCTAATTGCTGCAGCTCATTAACATACAATCCCTAATTTTCTCCCCAGCAAATGAAAGGGTAACTGAACTTTTCTAGCGTACCTAAATTTTTGAAATATGAAACCTAGTTTCCCATGAACAGCACAGAAGGTAAAGTTATTACATCCACAGGGTAATGGTGCAGCAACAGAGCAATTCTAACAACAGCAAGAACAAAGGAGGCATTGGCTCTAATTCAGAGGAATAACTTCCAAAGGCAGGATGCAGTTGGATAAATCCAGCCCGGATAAATCCATCCAGTCCAATGGTTGGCTTGCCTGCTGGGACCAGATCATCCTGGGAACTGGAGCACACCTGCTTTAGATGGCCAAGAACTCCACATTTGATGTATCACTCATGTCACTGTTGCTTGAAATCCACCTGCCCAGTAAAAGGATCTATGGAGCATTGTTGGTATCCCCAGGTGACCCTGGCAAGAACAACTCAATCTTGTCTCTGTCACAACATGTCCTGTGGTGCCAGGTACACTCAGCCTTAACAATCATTATGGAAACTTGGGGTTTCTTTGTATTTAATGAGAGAAAACTGCTAACACAGTGAATTAGGAAATAACCTTGCAAGTCCTGACTTCCTTCCCCGCTTCCATGTCACTATTTTTCAGACAACTGAATCTAAGGATGTCTCCAGGCAGCAGCACAGCTCAGGATAGGTTACTGAACCCAGGATCATGTGCACTATTGTAATGCATCTCAGTCAGGCAGCTGGCAGCAGAGAGCTGAACAGATCAATTATGACATTTCATTTACATCCAAGTGATGAGATTTCTAGATAACACTGTTTACCATTTGCCCACAGTCCTTCCACCAGGTTACCCTGCCCCTCAGGAGACCAACAGGCACCTCCTGTCTGTCCACATTTGCTCATTTGACACCAGAGTTTATTCTCACCACCAAGTCTGTTACTCACAGGAACTACATTAAGAAGCTCATTACTTGGAATTTTCATCCTTTCCATTTATTTTCTTTTTAAGCAGCTATTAAACTATTTGTTTAAACCAACTTGAAGCAGAAGAATGGTAACTGAGAATGCTTCCCTGGTGTGGTGTTAAGAATTCACCTTCCCACTTCCTCCGACAAAGACCTCTACTCTGGAAACTGAACAAAAAAAAGTCATGTTGTTCCTGCTTCCCCTGCATTTCAGTGGTTTTATATCTAATGCAGTCAGTTCCTCATAAAGCCTGCTGATTTTATGGGGCAGCCACAAAAAGCTTCCCTGAGATTCAAGAAGCCCCTTGTTCACAAGATGCTCTCAGCACTGCTGGGAGCTCAGCAGAGAGCCCTGAGGTGCCCACTTGGACACCTCTCAAAAGTTCCTGTGCCAATGGCAGTGTGCTCAGGTACAAGTAATTCTATTCAGTAGGGATCTGCCACAACAGAAGAGTAGCCCTGGCTGTGCAGTAATGCCAACAAGAATAAATCAGTAAAAGCAAATTCTCCTCACTGAAGTGATGAGATAGGGCTCTCAGGATACACATACAGGGAACAGACCTTTTCCATAAGAAAGGGTTATTTCTATCTAGACAGTCAACTTTTCTGGTTTTCCATAAGAAAGGGTTATTTCTATCTAGACAGTCAACTTTTCTGGAAAACAAACTTACATAATCCAGAGTTTGCTCCAAAACACATTAAAACCAGCACAATTGTTCTTGCTGACTTGAAATTTGACTGGCTTCAAATCAAATCCCTCAGAAAAGCCTCTACTTGGCCAGCAACATGCTTTTGGTTTGAGAAGATGCAAATCCCCTGACTGCACTGTGCCTTCTGCACTTCTGCTCCCTTCCTACTTCAGAAGATCTTTTTGGATTCAGTCTGAAAAGACAACAAAAAATGCACACTCAGAACTGTACTGACTTGTTAATTTGTAACCATCATTTCCAACTTCACCTTTCTCACCGCTATGACTGACAATTGTTGTAAGATTATCTCATACCATTTCCTTTGGTTCTCCACTTACATTCCCAAGGCTGAAAGGCAAGAGCTGCGTCCTCCAGCCCCCTTCTGCCCTTCATGGACACTGACCGAGGTACGAGCACCTCGAGCACAATTCCACATTGCAGTGGTTCAGGTCTTTGAGAGGTAAAACACACAAGCACCTCAAATCATGTTGGATTGCACTGGAATCAAGTGATACAAATGTTCACAGGCAGCCTCCAGCCTCCAAAACCACCCAACTGGACTCCAGCATCCTTTGGTACTGCCACACACCCTTGGAAACTCCTCCCAGGTGGAGTTTACAAAAGCAGTTCCAGCCATCAAGTCAGGCCTTGTGTAAGCTGGACTCTCAGGCCCTGATTTTTTTCCCCTCACTCCCATTCCCACCTGACAGCTTCCAGGTGTGGCGCAGCAAACACCAAGTACTGTATTCACTGCTCCTTGCTAATAATGGTCTTTACAGGAATCTAACAGTCAGGGGATTTTTTTAAGTAAGAATTCTTTGACATTGCTATTCCTCACTAAAACCCAAAACACCATGTTAGCAAAATTTTAGATCAAGTAAATACTTGTTTGCCCTAATGAAGTCTGTTATGTGCTGTATTCACCTGCTGATTTAGATCTCTGATACTTTGCTTTGACATCATTCACAAACATGGGAACAACCATCAGTTCAAGCTTAGTCTCAACACAAACTGCTTTGAAAAACAATCAGAATGAAAGAGTTTATGTACAAAAAGCAGTGGTTTTGAAAACTCTTCTCAGTAATCAAAGCTCACACAGAAGCCACTAGCAGTCCTTTAGGCGAATATTTCAATGTCTGGCAAAAAGCTGAGAAATTGCTGCATCCATCTCAGCTGTGAAAAACATCTCCAGCTGAACTTGTAATAGTTTTTATCAGGTTGGAAGAAGTATACAGGAAACAAGAAAAAGAAAGTGATCTACAGAAAAGGCTCCCTAAAGGAACATTATACCACATGCCAGTGGAATGGCAGAGAGCAACTAACAACAGGAATTGAGTTTCTCAGAGCAAGGAATGAGAAGGCAAGTTTTTAAAGTTTATCTCTCTAAAACAGATAGCTTAAGAACAGTTGGGTGTGAATTAGAAGCCTTGAATTATGGCTCCAGTTGTATGACTAAGCACAGTGATCCATTTTTCCACCTGAGGTTAGTTTCTCAGTACAAATATTTAGCAAAACCAGAAATCCAGGGCACATTTGGCACAGCCATTTTTACTCCCAAAACAGTGACTACCCCCCAGTGCTTCTCTGCAAGGCTTCTATCAGGACTCAGGAAGTTTTGCTTCTGAACCACCTTGCTACCTTAAATCAGCAATCAACAGACTCCAGAGTACTCATTTTCCTCAACCACACAGACATTTCTCTGCACTCATAGGAGGCTCCTGAATTAAAACTAATAAATCATTGATTTTGGAATTCTGCTATTAGATCAGTGACAAATTAATCTCAGCTGCATTGCAGAGACAGCTGTAGTGTAAATGCAGACACACTGATTATCAGTGCTAGACTACAAAAACAGCCCCAAGGCCTGGCACCATAAAGCCAAAATCACTCAGAGGAGAGCAAGCAAACAACAGTGCTGATAAAAGATCCAGGATATAAATGGTTTGGATTTCATATTAGCTGATACCAGGAGAATTTGTCACTAATGGGTAGTAGGGCAGTGCCAGCCAGAAATCCAGTAACAGTACATCAAGATCTTCTCAGTATAAGAAATTAGGAGAGGAGTTAAAACACAGGGCTGGATGCTGGAAAATACTGCTGTAATATTCTGCAGAGAGGTCAGCAAGTTACATCTGGCAAGAGTCCCTACATAACATCCCTGAAAATGGTGAAATACAGGGGTCTCCTGCTCTTGTTCCACCACAAAAGGAGAAACGGGAAAATTCCAACAAAGATTCTTCAAACTGAATCAATCTAGTGAAGAGTGGATTCTGCACTGACCATAAAACAGATAAAAGTTCCCCAAAACAAGCTCAATGTCCCACACCAATGACTGGCAGCTTTCTCCCTGCGTTCCCAAGAACAAACCATCCCTCCTCATGCAGTGGGATGACCCAAAGCCATTTGGTAACTTGTGCCAATGTTTTCAGGCCCTAAACCAGAAAATTCTGCATAAAGCAAACCCAGAAACAAGAAAGCCAGTCAGTCATCAAATCTGTAGCAAACTATTTTCTTTTTAGACCAAGATCAATCAAGGAAGACGCAAATCAAGCTGTGCTAATTCTTAAAGGGGTGCTGAGAATTAACCAGAACCCTAAAGCTTCTCACACTGAACTCCTGGGGACTTCAGCTGAAACTGGGAACAGGAACCCACCAAGAAAACATCCAGAACAGAGTTATTTACAGAAAAAGAGCATTTCTTTTCAACCCTGCCCAATCCCACACAGTATCAGTGAACATGCAATGACAGTGCTGGAAGGAATCGAGTCTCTGAAGGGAAGCATTCAGGATCTGAAATCAGAAGTATGCCCAAGATAGGCGAGTCAGAAAGCACATGGACTGCTCAAGCCTGAAAAACAAAACAAGGACACAAATGAGAGAGTGAAAGGTGAGCCACAAATATAGAAGACAACATCAGGAAGACCTGTTAGCTCCTGCTATCTCAATTCAGCCATGGAGAAGGTGAAAACAAACCTGGTTTGTAATGTCAGAGACTATATATAGTTTACTACTTTAGTTTCTGGGATATGAACTGTCTGAAAGGATACTCAACAGAGTATATTTAGATTGCAGACCACTATGGTGCAAAATTTAAATTGGAGCACGTGACTTCTTCCTCTTGAGTTCCCACAAAACCTGGGGAGACAGTGTTAACAATTGAGATGATCAGAAACTTTTCAAGTGTGTATTTTTCTAAAAATCCCAATCCTTCAGAATGATTTACCAATTCCATTAATTTCTTCCAGTCAGTCTCTGTGAGCTCTGCACAGCAGTGTGCACACAGCCTGCCAAGAATCTGGACCCCAGGAGGGTTGTCTGGGCCCTGCAGTACATGGAGTGTCCAGAGCTGGATCCCAGAGCTCCTCTGCTGAGGAGAGACAAGAGTGACTCCCCAGGTAAACAGGAGCCTGAACTGCAGGTGCCAAGGCCTGACATCCATCAGCAGCTCTGCAGTGCAAGAATCAACTCCACAAAACTGGAGACAACTGTTTAAAGAAATTAAAGGCAATTGTTGTGCAGTGCAAGAACACAGAGCTCATGATGTGAACCAACAGCACCTGAGGAGTTCCAAAGAACTCTACACAGGACTCAGAAAAATATCTGTGAGTAGCAAAAGCAGCAAGATGTTAGCCCCTGCGGAAAAACCCCAGAGTGGGACACATACCCCCAATCACAAACATGAATGAGGAGAGGAACATCAAGATTAACTTATGGGAATGACCAGGTGGTTTCAATAATCTCATTAAGTGTCTGTGTCCTAAAAGAAGATAAAAATAAATTAGGTCCAGCAAGTCAGAAGAAAGACAGCAGCACCACTAAAGTTAAAAGGATTGATGTAGGTGAACATCAAAGCTGTTCAGCTCCAGAAAGGAAAAGACTAAAAGGAAAAGACAGGTGACTTGAACTTAAGGCACACGTTAGAACACTCCTGTCACTGCCTCTCCTAAGAGTCCCATTAATTTCAGAGAAAAAAAATGCCTCATCTTATTGCTTGAGCACCAGCTCCCCCCTCCACTGTACCTCTGAGCAATAACAGATTTCCAGTCAATCTGTAAAAACATGCAGGGCACTGTTGCAGAGCTGCTGGGGTTATGAGTCCTTCCACAACAGCCCAGGCAGCAAAGCCAGCCACTTGTTTGAGCAGCAGCAGCAGCAGCAGACCCCCAGGCACTGCACCAGGAGACTCCAGCCCACAAACATGCAAACATCAGCTTCCCCCTGCACCCACTGACATCAGAACTGCACACACCCCCACCAGATCCTGCTGGGACAGGCTCAAACCTGGCCTGTAGGCTGGCACTGGGAGAAGAGGGCTCTCCCTAGGGTTGGTATTAAACTTACACATTAGAGCAGTTCTCACCAGCTTTACTAAGAATTGCACATGTGGTCCAAGACTATTCATCCTTGTATGTTCTCTGCTGCTCCCATCCTCCAAAAGCATCCTTCCCTTTGCAATGTTCCATGAATTTGAGTACTAGCTTTGTGAACAAAACAAAGAATGATTTTCCAGGAGATAAACATAATGAGTTTGGTAAACTGGATGGAGTGATGTAATTCAATGCAAGACACCCAAAACAAAGTTGGTTTTGATTGTTAGTGCACTGAGGACAAGGAAAACCAATAAATCAAACTAAATCTAAGATAACTTTTACCTGTGGACCTTAATATGTTTCCAGAAGAGAAGCACCATTATCACTAATTTTACAGAAAAGGAAATTGAAGTCATGAATATGAAAGAATTACTCAGTCATCCAACAGATCAATTACAAAGAAACAAGATATTCTGAATCTCATTATAGTCTTCATTGCAAAACACTAACTGTGATCTGCACAGAGCCAAGCCACAGAATGCCACAGACACAGATAACTGCAGTACTGACTTATTTGCCCCCAAGACATGACGAGTGCAAAAAACCCTGGCTCATTTGTTTTTAGAGTTCTAGGGCCACCTTCTGTAGTCCTGAAAAGATCTTTCATTTGCACTCCTTCAAAAAAAATCAAGAGAAAATTGCATGTATTTCAGGCTCTTTATTACCTTCAAAAAAAGCTGAACATGAACAACTTAAACACATCATTATCTCTTCAACAAGAGCAACAGTTGAGTAACATATTCAAATTAATAGACCAAAATGTTTTTCTGCTACGTTGTCATAAATAGACAACAAAACAAGCATTCACCAGGATATGAAATGTGTCTGGTCAACTGAGCATTTGTGTTTCTTATGTAATATATGATTAGAAAAAAATCATATTGTACTCTTGGCTATTAAATCCACTATGTGTCATGACATTAGAGGAATTTAAGACTTTGGAACAATATCTTACTTATTGAAATTAGTAAAAAATTTGTCCTTTCTTCAACAGAGACAGAACTTGGTTTATTGCTGTTGATTTAGTTCATTTACTCCATTGGCCCTTTAAAACATAACGATGATTACAAATACGAGCTCTTTAAGAAAAGCCATTATACCTATTATTGAACAAAATATATGAGGAAATCCTTTCTTCAAAATTTTGAAAGAGAACAGCTTCAAAAAACCCACAACAATCTACTTATTCTAATTTAAAATGCAACTCCTACAATCATTTTTTTTAATTCCTTGAACATTTTTATATGCCCATGGAATTCTCTTTAAAGTTGCTTAAGTACATTTTCTGCTACTGGTCTTTTCAGCAGCTCAAAAAGTAGGTAAATGCAAACAGGCTACTGAAAACAAATACTTTTCCTAGGCTTTCTACCACAGTAACAACTGAATGTCACAGGTAGCTTGAGAACACAGTGGGGTTTAATGGGTAGCTTACAAAGGTAGAAAAGCAGATTCCCATTCTCTCTGCCACCAGTGGCGTCTCCACGGCTCTCTGCGCTTACAGGGTCTGTGCTCTGTCCATCAGTGCTTCAGCTTTGGAGAGAGATCCATGCTTTGCTCCTCATACCTTTGCACTGTAGGGTTCTGACCCCTCAGCTTCCCAGGACTACCCCAGAGCACCCTGCTCAAGGTTATTGCACTGCTCTTCCCCACAGGTCAAATGGGCTCATGCAGAACTTGGCTGCTCATTAAATCACCCCAGGGTCAGCCTGCCCAACAGAGTCATTGTCTCAAAACTCACAAACACATGACAAGCAAAGCAAAAAGCAGTAACAACCAACCTCTACATAATTTGAATGTCAGTCCTATACAACAAATCCTATACAACAGTCAGAATAGAAGTTTTATTCTCCCATGAAAAGTAAATTTATTTACAAAGGCAGGGCTTGCAGTCATCATTTCAGAAACACCTCCTTGACACTGGCAGGTGTTTTGCAAGCCAGCAGGCTGCACAACTGGGCCAAGAATGTCAAACACACACAGCACATTACAAAAGGCACAGAAACCAATTCTGTGCTATCCAGCAAGTTTTCAATTTCAAACCAGGCTCACAATAAAGCACCAAGGAGTCCCTTACCGTGAATCTCTTTATGTAATCTGAAACACAAAATCCTCCCATGCTCAAACGTAGGGATCTGTGCAGGGCAGATTCTTGATATAAAGTCCCCATTCTGTTTGTCTTCTCTGGTGGTCACCCTGCTAGCCTGCAGGCTTTTACTGAATAAAACTGCACAGCCTCCCTGGATCCTGCTAGAATTCTGCTTGTGTGATAAACCAGGCATTTCATCTTATCTGACACTACACCAGGCATTTCAATCATTTCACTGCCTTATCAGCAGTACTAAGTTCTATCCATATCCCAGCAGTTCACTTCCTGAATCACTGATAACAGATACTCCAGGGCACAGAAACAACACAAGATGACAGCCAGACCTCTGGAGCCACTGAGCAGTGCCTCCTTTGCATTTCTTTGTTCCTTTGCTTACTTTAGTCCAATTTTACTTCGCTTTAGGTGCAACTTAAGGACAGCACGTTGGTTCCAGCCAAGCAGTGACAAGACTGTCATTTCTCCAAGAGCTATTCTATTTTTCAGTAACACTGATAACTGCTGCAGGATATTGTCTTCAACACAACACAAATACAACACATGTGAGAATTTCTTGCATGTCCAATTTCTTAAGCACAGGAATAGAGGGAACAATGAATGGACTCAAAATGACCATTCAGGAGGGTTCATCCTCCATCAGAATTCACATGCTTATTATGCCTTAAGCACTGTTTCAACATCTGATGCTAAGCACACAGAGCCATTCCCTTCAGTCTCTAAAACACCTTACTCAGTTGCACATGTGTATGTTGCCATGAAGTCCATGTAGGCATATTTGTAAACCCCCTAGATCTAGGATCTTTTCATTTATTTATACCTACACAGTTAAATATTCAGCCACAATGCTCCTCGTGCATTTGGTTCTCAGCTAACGAGCCTTTTTTGTTTTGCCCTGTGTAAGACACACTTTTTTTAAAATGGAGTTCTTACCTGTAAGTTTGTGTCCATGGAGGACAAATATACAATCCTAACAGATACCAAGATGCTGGATGACCTAAGAAGGAAATTAATTCTAGAGAAGTAGAAGAACATCTGCTTTCAGTTTTAATCTGTGCCTTCCTTTCCCATTCAGCCAACAAGCTGTAATAGAATTATCTCTGATTCCAAGTGATCTAACATCAAAAGGAATCCATCAGGCATGGGCACACGAAATGGCAGGCTCTCACAATGGCCCTGCCTTTGAGCAGGTGGACAAGCAGCTCAGGCAGCAGGAGCAGGGCCACATCTGCACTGCTTCAATCCCAGCAGAAGTGTGTTCTACCACAGGATGGGTGCACATGCACTCTCCCCTGAAACAATCAGGTGAGTGATGGAGATAAGATACTGTACCTTTATCATTCTGATCTAAGAGATGTCAGGTCCAGATGTGTGGGTACAGAGCTGGCTGCCCCTCTCACAGCAAAAACAAATGGTGTGCTTCCAGCTGGGTTTGTACAGCAAAACAACAAATATGCTGCTAAAAAACAAAATTAAACCAAGGTAAGTACAGACAAAAGCGGAGTCTTTTTTTTTTTCCCTCACATGAGTGAGGAACTCTTACAGGGCAAAAGCCAGGGAGGAGATGGCTGTGCTTGTTTTACTGCCTGGCAGGGAATGTTTTCCAGGCTATTTAACAAACAAGGGAACAGGGGGTGCTGGGGTACAGGATGACTTGAGCACAGCTCACAGAGGTGAGCTAGTTCTACCAAGATGTCAGATGTTAGTAAAGGGACACAGGCAGCCCAAGGCTGCCTCAGAGGCTGGACTTAAACCTCCAGAAATGAGACCAGTCTCAACTGCTAGACCTCTGTGTAATCCCTAACTCAGTCCCTGTGCCTTGACTTCTCCACCTGTAAAACAGTTAAAACTTTCCTAGCTCACAGAATATTGTCACAGCTTTAAGACCTATTATTACCATTCTGCCCTTTTAAAGGGCAAGAATAAAACACAAATTCTAGGTCAAAACTGCCCCAAGATTTTTAAGACACATCAGCTTAGTGCATGCAGTGGCACAGGAACACTGGTGCCCTCTGAGCTGAAAGCCCTGCCCCTGCCAAACTATTCCACATAGCCAGGGCAGGGATGCTGCTGGCCCTGTGGCAGCACCTCCAGCAGCATTCCTGGCACTGGGAACACCACCCAGCCACTCTCAGAGGAACAGGAGACCATCCACATGGGCACCAAGCTCTTTAATGTGGCCTTCAGCTTTTTTACTACCACTGATTGTGGGAATTAAAGGCCCCCATTCAAGTACCTAAGAAAAGAACAAATATTAGAGCTGCTCAAGAGGTGCAGGGCTTAACAATGACCTTAGACCCAAGGGAGGGAAAGCAGTATTTTTATATTTTTGTGATTTCTTCCAATAGCACAAATAACCATGCAGTTACTCTAGATTTAGTAAAGAGACATTATTACTTAATGTGGCAGCAGAGACATGCACAGCATGCAAGGACCGTGCCATGGGGGGAAGCTTGCATGACAAAGAGAATCCTTCAGAAAATTTGGCAAGAACTCTGGAATGAGCAATGCTCAGCCTGCAACCTTCCATTAGCAGATCTAAATATGGAACCATAGTGTAAAACAACACCTTCCTGCAGTATTTGCATTAATTATTATAAAGAATATAATTATTAAGATGAGTTTCACTGGCTGCTTTTCCTCCATTTAGGTTCTGAAAAGTAATTAATTTGGGGGTTCTTTCTCCCTCAGTTTAATTTCCAATCTCACAATGTCAGTTCTGGACTATGTGATTCGGTGAGTATTAAAGACAATTTAGTAGCAACTATATAACTTTCAATCCCCAACAAGGAAATAGTCCACTTTTCAAAAAGTTAGATGTATTTCTGTGACAATGGACACAGGACTATGTTACCTTTGCCAGTACCAGGTTAAAGTCTAATGGATTTTACATATGAGGAAATACAGATCTTGGTGCCTTGTCCTTGAGCTAGAGGCAAGGAAAGTGATCACTTTGAGTATAGGCTTTGTAGGTGTCACAAGACACCTTTTACTCATAGAATAAATGCAGAACTTTACCAAAAGTCACGCACGTAACATCCAACAAATTAAATCAAGATCAAGGTTAGTACTTCAGCTTTTAGAGGAACTCTTCAAATCGTCTATACTTACACTTCAAAACTTCTCTCTCAAACTAGAGACGTTAGCAGCACATCATTGTGTTTGGAGCACAGACCAAGACAAGGGAAGAGTTAAAGAGGTTTACTAGAACTGGCTTCCCCAGTCAGCTGCTGACAGATTTTCCAAATCCTGCCCTAGCTACAGAGTAAAATCAAGGGGCTCAGCATTTTTGAGGTGACCTCTCTCAGCTCCCAGCAGCAGCCTCTGCTAATTAGGAGGAGGTGGGGTGGTCCACAAACATCCCATTTTCAGGGAATGTATCATATAAATATAAACAACATTACTTCGCTCAAACAGTTAATACAAAGTATCTTCCTTCCTGAAAATGAGGGCAAGTTTTAGTCACTTGGCACATTGCTTATACACACACTTAAGAGTTATGAAATCACTTAAGTATTTTAGAACCTTTTTGCCATTAATAATCAGGGGCAGGGAGCTACTAACACTGATGTCTAAGTGACCATGACTATGCTCTAAGCATGAACCTGAAGTCCCCAGCTCTCCTCCAAAGCTGCCCTGGTAACTCACCCTTCCATTACGCTTCCATCCATGCAACGAGCTGGAGCTCAAAGCCAGCATTCAGGAGTGTCCCCAGGGAAATGCACACAGCTCCAGCAGGCAGGGTGCTGACACCAGAAATGTTCAGGTGCCCTTCTGTATCTGATCAGGGCAAGTAATCAGGAGCCTGTGAAGACTTTGACTGATGAGGCATTTTCCAGAGCAGTCAATTCCAGATTGTCTCTGTGCCAGTATCAGCTCATTGCTAGAGCTGCTCCACTCACAATGGATGAGTATTAAAGGACAGGTCTGCAAGCCTCCCCACCTCATTAATATTCATTTTAGATTTTAAATTCCAGTTACACAAGGACTCATGCCCAAGGCTAGAAGCTCATAAATTATATTCCATTTTTAAACCTGCAGCATGGGCTCTCATTGTTTCAGAAGGAAAACTCTAGCAGAGCCAGTTTTAGGCAAGCTGCTTTTGTTTAAAAGAATACTATCTAAAGCCCTGCTTTAACTTCATTGGCCCACAAAAATTTGCACTACAACGAATCCTGCCTGCAAAGCATAAATACAACTGCCAGCAAATTTTAATTCTGTCATTATTCTGTTTTTATACCAGCTGCCAAAGCAAGTGCATATAATGTCTGCAGCTGAATAAACTCACAAAAGGCAACTTACTGAGAGAAGACTTGAAAATAGCCACAACCACCATAAAGAAACTAAATTAAAAGATAAAGTGACTCAGTATGTACTTTGTCTCCTGGCAGACACGGGTGGGTGATTAAGATGATTTTGCATTGAGAGCTACCACATTACCCAGCAAACCTGGCTTTGAGGGTCAGAAGAAAGGTCCAAAGAAGAAAACATTGAAGTCTTCTCTGTAAGGATGGGGGCCAATTTTTGGGTAGCAGTCTCTTCCTTCTGTGAAACACTGAGCCTTGTTACACAGGTGAACCTGACAGCACCTGTATCCTTCTAGTCTCCACTACTGAAGGAACGAACAGCAAAACCAAAAACAACCTTTTCTCATTTTACCCTTTACAAAAGGTAAAAGTTGCTGCAGCACAGACTTAATGTTCAACCGCCTGTTAGTTTAAAACATGGAGAAGTAACTGAAAAAAAAAGCATTTGACATCATTCTCCTACTTGCCTTTTAAAAAGCCTTCAGCAGAGCAGGCACATTTCCCAGCACGGAGTGAGTAAGCTGCCACTTGCATGGGATGAGAGATTTTGATCAAGCTCCTATTCTGCAGATGCACTATCATGTCCTTTTTACAAAGAATTAACACATCCTTTTGCCCACTCTGAGGCAGCCACAGAGGTGGTAATTACAGCCTCTCATTTAATGGTCCATTAACTAGAGGAGACATTTAAGTGAGTAAGCCCCATAAAGTACACATGAAGCACATTAATATACATGTGGAAATCAGAATTATAGAATCCTCTAGACTGAATTTGAAATTCAAAAGTAAATATTTTAGCTGTACTTTAACTTTGGCAGCCTGGATTGATGACTTTTTTCCTGTACCTTTAAATCACTGTTCCCTAACCAGGCTCATTCTAGCCCTCAAAAACCTTGTCTACAAGATGTTTCCCCATTTTGACTCAGCTCTGAAAAACAAGGATTAACACTCTCAATCCCACTCCAAGTGGCAGTGGGATTTTGTTCACCTTCCATATCATGTCTGAATCTGTTTCCCACAGAAAAGCCCAGTAAACTCACAAGTAAGGGTACAGATGGGGAAGACCAAACAGAGGAACCAAATAACACAGCTCTGGAGAATCCCTTTTTCCAACCACTAGATTTTTAGGTATAAAGGAACTGCTCAGCTCTGGGAAGAGCTGGAATAGCAGTATCCTTACTCCTCTGCAAATGCAGCACCTCTCCAATCGCTCTCCCAAAGGCTGAAACAATGCACTGCTTCCTTCAGTGATATCCTGCAGGTTTCCACCTCACTCTCCCAAACAGCCTGAAAACACTCAGTGTTAATTCCCATCATCAGACCTTTCTCCATTCTCTAGCCAAGTCCAGCTTGTCTTTTTCCTCCCCTCTCCACTCCTGGCTTGCTCTCCCTGGTCCCTGCCTCCCCCCATGTCTGGAGCCAGCTGCAGTCACCTTCCTGCCTTTGCTATATAAGGAAACCCCACTGCAGCCCCAATGCTGGCTAATAAGGAAAACTGCATGCCTGGAACCCCAGAAACTGAAATTCCTGCAAGCATAACACAATCCAATACCAGTCTGACAGTGGCCTTTAAAGTCACCCTGCTTTGGAGTATTACTGCAGTCAGAGTGCAAGGTGTCAAAAGCTCATTAAGATTTTACAGCTTGAGCAGCAATAAAAGCACTAGTAAACTGACAAGCAATAATCAGTAGTAATTAATCTAATATAATCTCAACCCATCTGTTAGTCTCACAAAACATCATTTTATGACTTTCTCAGGTTCCCAATGTTCAAATAATGAATCTTCTTGTTTCCAAGGAATGCATTTGTAACACAGGCATTCAAAACAGACATGTCCTCCCGGTCTTTACCATTTGCTCTATTTTTATTTTTGATCTTTCTGTAGTTGGTAGGAATAGTGTAGTTGGTAGGAGTAGTCTGTTCATTTAAATTTCAAATTTTTGCAATCCATTAACAGCCTAATAAAGATTTTAAAAGACAAGATATTTTGAGACTAATTTTCCTGTGTACTATTGCCATCAGTCTCACCCACTGAAGAGTACAAATTGTTCAAGTATCTGTTTCCCCTTCCAAAGTCCTTTAACCTTTTATTATTTTCCAGAACTACATTTAGATGCACACGCATGAGCTGTAAGCAAACGTGAGCTTCCCTGTTGCTAAGTAACTGTGCCAGAGCCAGCCCTGCCAGTGTTGTAAGCAACAGCACCACAGCTGCCAAGTTTGGAATTCGGTCAGCGTCAAGAAATGTAAGCTAAATACCTTGGATGAGACTCCCAGTCTTCTTAAAATGGGTGTGAGCAACAATGAAAGAAAAATAGGTCTCTAGATGACCAGACTTATGAGTAATCCTAAGGCTGCAGGACACTTTTTCCTATGAGAACACTCAGGTTGTATTTCAGAATGCAGCTATTAGTATTTATCTAAATTAGGCTTCTTGCTCAATCTCCACTCAGCCCATTATACACTGCTTTGAGGGAGTATTTGCAAAACATTCCTCTTTGTAAGTGTCAGAAATAATAATTGTGATCATTCAGCTAAATAAAAAGTTTATTTTAAAAATGCCTTTTTGAAAACCTTTCACCAGATGTCAAGACCGGCCATTGTAAAAAAATCTTAAAAGTAAATTCTAATGCTCATTTTCTAATCTTAAAATAGGTTAACTGCCCACACCATTTAGAAGGGAATTCAAGTTGTGCAATTAAAAACACACATTTTTTTATAGTTTATAATTTATTTTTTTGTTTGTCAACACAATCAGAGCTAAAACTACCTCAGGATCAGGCTCTGAATCAGTACTTGGCAAGACTCAATATTCCTTTGTCTTGAGCATTTCCTGACTTACTGCACCACTTTTCCTTCTTTGGAATTGCTCTGTCCTAAAGAAAAGAGATCTTTGTTAGTTTTCTAAGATGACAGGAAACAGCTTTTATCCTTCATTGTTTCAGAAAGCTACAATAAAAGGCACTTTTACCTTAAGCCTAGGTCCCCAGTGAACTTATTCTAACTTCATTCACCTGAGCTTTCACACCAACCTTTCAGTTTTAATAGTCCCCAGCTGAGAGGCTCATGCCCAATAAACAGCTGCTCTTTCCCAGAGTTTCTTGCACTCATGCCTTGCCTCTGACTCTCTACAACAAAACCTGTACCACCTCCAGCACACTGTGTGTGGTTTCACAGACATTTCATACCTACTCAGGCAGGTTATGACAAGTCTAGATCTGAAGATCCCTGAACTCTGCTGTTAATAAACTCCTTGCCATTCCTTCAAAATGTCCTTTAACACATCAGAATTCTTTATTTGCTGAAGAAATCAACCCCACCAATAAACACTATTTTCAAATACACTACACACTGCTGTGCTAGTAAAACCATTTATTCATTTTACTGAAAACCAGAACTTCTGGGTCACCTCCTTCTCCAGCAAGTTCACTGACCTTGAAACCTTTCTTTGGTGCTGCTGAGTACCAGGAGCTGGGGCCCCAGAGCACCTTCAGAGCACAGACTCCACCTCTCATCACTACACCTGCTCACATGGCCACAAGCACACACCTTTGATTCCACAACTTCTTCAAATAAAGCATCTCTGACCTCAGTCTGAAGATTTCTTTTTATCAGCATGATATTTTCCATTAAATATTCATAAGTTGTTTGTTCCAAGACAAAACAGAAACCACAGAAACTTGGTAAACTGCCAGACTATTAATATTTGTACTCCTGGTATCTGGAACACTCACTGTTCTTAAGAGAATTTTATGGTAGTCAATGCTGTCCAGGATTAAAAATAGTATTTAATTCTTAACTGTTATTAACAAAATGAGTAAGTTATAATTGAGGGAAATAACACACAGTAGAAGACCAAAGGCAGTAAACTAAGACAGAGCTCAGGTTTGACATACAAAGTTAAGAAACACCAAAAAAAGCAGCTTATGGGGGAAGTGAGGGCAGAAGATGAAGAGGTACCTGACCTTTCTGTGGGGAAATGCTGCATGATGACACCAAATGATTCATGTGAACCATGTTCTGGCCTTGAAATTTTAAGCACCTTTGATGAAAGCAGACTTAGGTTTTCTTCTGCAGAGAAAAGGAAATACTGAGATTTATCCACTTTCACTGCCTCCTGCCTAATCAATTCCTTGCCTCTTGCTTGAATGGCACATCCCAACCAACAGCTGGCAGTGCCAGAAACCCTTTTAAAGTAAGTGCAGGGAAAAAAACCCAAACACTTTAGTACATTGATTCACTGATATTTTTAGACCACTATGAACTCACAATATCTGTGGAAATCACACAGTATCTGATCTGCCGAATGCAGAAAAACTGATCTTTATCTCAACCAAAAAACCTGCTTAATAATTTATAATGTTAAGACAACCAGACTTAGAATTCTGTAACCTGTTTTGAAAGAGGTAACCTAAAGAGGAAATAAAATTATTCTATTACTTATTAGAGTTGTCCTACCAACACTTGCAACCAAAGTGGCAACCTCCTTAAAGCACAGGGAAATAACTGGGGAAAAGCAACACCTCTGAATGCTGCAGTTAGATTTGCCAGAATCCATAGTGGAATTAATGAGTAGCCTAATACAAAAAAACTGACAGCACTGTCAGTACTTCGAGGGACAAATTGCTTTTAGACTCACCTGGAAGCATTGGTAGGTAACACGGCTCTGCCACATTTCCATAATAATCATGATGTGAGGCACAGGAGATCTGTGGAGGGGAACAGCTGCTACTGAGAGCCCAACACCTGCTACAATTAGCCCAAGTCCTGCAGACCAAACACTCACTGACAGCTGAAGAATCTTCCAGGTCAATTTTCCTGTAAAAGTCATGTCCATCCTGCTTCCCAAGACCACTCCATGATGCCAATCTAAGCACTGGAAGTGCAGAGTGCCATGAGATGTGCTTGGAACACACACTCCCCCATGCAAACAAAAGCACTTGCACAGCTGCACCCAGAGGTTACAATTCACCTGCACATGTTCATGCACACACAGGGATCCTCCTCAAACACAGCAGCTCAAACAGCCCTAAACTAAAGCATGGCTTAACACAGCCTCCTGCTTACACTGCTTCATCACAGGTTGTCAATACCTTAAAGGTCCTCAGAAGCCAAGCACCATGTCCTGTAAGGCACTAAGAAACTAAACATCCTTGGTAGTACAGTCCAAGATACAAGGAACACAGATCTGCTAATGGCCTACATGTTTCACTCTGAAACACCCCAAAGCCTAGGAAAACTACAAAAGGAAAAAAATCAAAATGCACTATGTAAAATCAACCTAAACACCTTGTTTGGAAGCTGATATTCAAAGCCAGTATCTTATTTTCAGTCTCTTTCTCAATAAATCCTGCCCAACCACAGGGCAATGATAATCTGCAAAGTATTCCCCAATACCTTATCCCAATTTCAATTTTATTTAACCATAACAGTATCAGAACAAAAATAACTTGACAATTAGAAGACATTTGTGACATTTGACCAAAGAAAACTTCCAGGGGACTTACAGGGGAGGTGAAGAGTTTCCTTAAACCATTTTCTATTTGATTGTCAATTTAAAGTTCAGAATTCTCTGGTTCTGATAAATCACCCAACTCCACCAATCCTCACACCTCAAGAACTAATGTCCTACACAAGTGATGAAGAAATGTTTCAGTGCAGACAGCCAGTAACACCCATTAATTAGCAGCATCTTAATTTCCCATGTTAGGTAAGAGTGATGCTCTAAAGAAAAATCATCTTTCAGGTTGCTTTCACTGAAAAGTAAACACTCCTCTCTTCCTGGTCTGGTGGTGAGAATTCCTGAACACCAGTGAGCTGTTTAGAATACGGCTGCCATCTAGGAGCAGAGCAGAGGAAATGCAGAGAAATCTCAAGCCAAAATTTGAACTCTGAGTCCACTTGTTGGTCAGATATGCTATTACACAAAGCTATAAACATTGGAAGCACAGATCTCGGAAAAAAAAAATGGAAAAGAAGTGACAGAAAGCAGAACTTGTTAAAAAGGTGATTTACAAACAGTTTCCAATACAATCCTAAACCATTTAGTTCACAACTGTTTATCCGGTCAGGTAAGTCAGCATGTAGAGAGGTACAGTGGTACTTCATCTTCTTTTGTTCATTAAAAAACTGCAGTCTAATTCACTTTTTCTGAAAAACTCTTTTTCCAAGTGAGGTTGTAGGCTACAAAAAATGAAGTGAAACAAACGAAGTCAGACTGAACCACAATGACAGTCAAAGGCAGAGCCTAAAATCTTACACTGAAACTAGAGTCCCAAAAAAACCTGCACGTAAGCAACTTCCTGAAGCCTTACCATATTTATTCTTGCTTCTCAGAAACCATGCAGTTTCCAAGCGAGTCAGAGCTGCAGTACATAGAATTTTACTCTTGCATCATTCAGCTGTCACTGGCTTTATTTTAGTTTCATAGACCAAGAATAAATACAATTTACAATAATAATCTACCAATGATTTGCCAGTGTTTCATCCACAGATCATCTCTTACACAGAAGGAAGAGCTCTTGAGATCCATCATGTTGATGCCTATTTTGTACAAAGCAGATCCTTTCCAGCTCAGTTACTGACTATGTTCCAAGAAATCTGTCTTGGCACACCAGTTACCAGGGCTTTTGGAAGAGGCTGAAATGTCCTGTGTGTACAGGAAAGAATGGCTTGTTTCTGGTTAGTGGGAAGAGAAAGTCAGATTTTTTGCTTTGCCAAATCCCCTGGCAAAGACCCTCTCCCTCCCTAGGGTGTTTTCAAGGCCACCTGCTTCCATCACAGCTTTCTCAAAGAAACTAGAAGCTATGAGGGGAAGAAAAGTAGCATGAGGATATGTGGGAAAGAGATGACAGGAGAGACCTGGGGAATACGAAGAGAAGAAATACAGAAATAAAACTCAACCACTGCTTCAGGAGAGCCTCCACCAACAAAGGAGGAAAAATGGCCTTGCACATTTGAGAGGTACAAACATGTTTTTCAGAAGTACTGATTAGAAAAGGCACCAATGTAAATGCAGAAATAAACTCAGTTCTCTCACATCCAACATTAACTTCAGTCCTGTGACAGTAACCAGTTCCATGTGAAGGAGCAGGAAGAGAGAGAAACCTGGAGGAAAGCAGGTCAGAGCACCAAAGAGACTGCACTGGCAGCTCCTTCTGTCCCCTCCCAACACAGCACACCATATTCCAGCAACAGCAGCAACACCAGCCTCATCACATCCTTAAGTCAGAACTTCCCTTTTGTCACTTCAACAACTTACCATGCAAACATATTCTCTATCCTTAAAAGTGACTCATCTGTCCTTACTACTGGTATCTGTGACAGGCTACAGCTCTGGGAAGCACAAGTTCAGTGATGAAGAGAAGCAGATCTTGTATTTGCAATTTCTCATTTACTGGAATAAAGACAAATGGGTTTTAGTGGCCTAAGCACATTTCCACACCATCTCTCTCATTCAGTGTTAATAAGGATGCAAATTATTCCTTAGGAGTTAAGAAGTAAAAACCACTTTCCATGCTTCCTGCTTTTACTTACAGTTTGTATTTGATCAGTGCCTTGTGGCTTAACTTGAAGGTATCAGGGCTCCTTCTGTTAATCAGTAACTAATAATTAGCCAGTATTTGATAGTCCAGCTTTAATAAACACCTTGGCTTCTACCCAGAGATCAGTTATGCAGCTGAACCTCATTAGGCAATTCTCATTACTCAATGTGATATTGAAAAGCACCAGTGATACTGAAGAAAATGACATTTAGTTGCATTCTCCCTCCTAGAATAGAGCAAATGAAAGGTGACTAAACCCCAGTGTGACAGATTTTATGAATGTAATTATCTCTCATACCTCCTCCATTAGGATTTTACACAGCTTGAGGCTTTGGGATTTTTTTCTTGGAAAAATAAAGCCCCCTTCCTTCTAAAGGAAGAGTTTTGGCTGAAATTGTACTATACCACTTTAACGAAGACTACTTTGTTGAATGTCTTCCCCAGAACTATTGCTACCAAAACAGCTAATTTTTGCACTCAGACTTCGCTTTGGTACTTACAGTCAGCAATCCAAACACAATACCAGTAAGAATTATGCTTTTAAAAGTTAGACAAAAAAGTTATGGAGAGTAAAAGGAACTACCACATCCTCATGTTTTGGAAATACCAGTCACAGGATGCCAACTGCAGGTCTGCATTTCTGATGTCTCCTTCTCCAGCAAATAATGGGCCAAGAAAGAATATGGAACAAGAATTTACCAGCTGGACAAGGCAGATACTCAGCAAATAATTGTTACAAAACAAGTGTTTAGCTCTCAAACTTCATGAGTCTCACCCCCCAAAGTATATGATTAAAAAAAAAAAAAAACACCTCTACAGAGCAAGACATTATTTTCTAGAGATAATTCAGAACAAATATGAAGTTGTCTAAAAAAATAGTCCTCTCAAATTAAACCACTTCAATTTTCTTCCTACCAGAATTATATCACACCTATTAAAAAATGTAAAACTGAAGTCATACCTAGGATGAATACCAGATTTGTAAGAAGATTAAAACCAACACACCCTGAGTACCACAAACGTACTTAATTCTCAGTTCAATAAAGTACTGGAATATCAATTTATTAAAAAGTTATGTGAACTGTACATACATAAACTGCAATATAGCTGAAAAATCTGAAATATATACTTTTAAAGCAAAATCATTTCTTTCTGAAAATATTTAAAATATTGCATTTCTGGCAGCAAATTCAAAAGAAGTGCTCTGGAATGGGTGCAGTCTCTCTGTGTATTTGTCTGGCATTTGTCTTCAAGGCGTGAAACATGTCTGCTTTCTGATTTTTCACAGAACCATCTTGTGACCACTTTCTTTCTGACTTGTAGAGAGAGAATTCCATTTCCAAGAACAGGAGCAGAAATTTAACAGGAAATGCTATGGTCCTTGTTGGTGCAGACAACACACTCTCTGAGAGTCCATGGCACCTTGGAAATCTGCTAGCCATCCTGCATAAAACTGCATCAGATTGTGCTCACAAGTTACAGAATAAGTCTTTGATTGATAATTTTTCTGTTTATTTCTGCCAAGGCCACTGAAAATACGAAGGCCTTTTCGTCTGAAAGGTTAGCATACATGTCAACTTCTTTTTCTTGTTTCTCTGTAGAAGAAAAAGAAAGTCACTATTAGAAGCTTATTCCATTATTCAAAGTTAATGCAAGTTACACAGAAATTAATAAATTATGTGCAGTAATGGAATTGAAGTTAGACAACCAACTCTTATGCAGAGAGGGAGTGAGAAAGAGGAGCAAGTTACAGAGGCACACAAAGGTGCTGGAAGGGCCACAGAATGAGTCAGTCAAAAGCATGACCGAATTTCTTTAACAAAAGAACAATGAGTCGTTTACATGAACAAGTATTCAAGTGTTCCTTCAGGACTTTTTGGTTTTAGTGATTTGGGTTTTTTTCCTTGACATAACCACCTCCCATCCAAGAAAACAAGGTTATTTACAATATCCTCCTAAATCTTAAAGATTTGCCCCTTAAGTTTACAACTACATGAAAGAAACCCATGAGTTTAATGACAGTGTCAAAGGCCAAAGAGCAGATACTTGGATGAAATCAGGCTCCAAACTTATCAACATGAACATTTCTGGACTTTCTACACTGCAGACTTTCCATCTTATCCCAGCTGCAGAACAAACCTAACACCTCACTGAGCAAGTATAAGCCCATGAGTTCACTGTGCTGACATTGGCTTGCTTCAATGCCACAGACACACAACAGGAAGCCATCAAAGTTTTTGTACTGCAGTGCTCAAATAAAGTAAGTTACACTCAAAAATTCATAAAGTAATACAAATTAAGAAATACTACTTTCGTAAATACCATCTCCTCCAGATCATGACTAGCTCTACCTCAGTTTAGCTAGCCACAGGGAGCTGACACAAATTAAGAAAATAAAGCCAATGAAGAAACACTTGTCAGAAGACCAGGCTTGTAGACAGAAGGAAAAGAGAAATACATTCAGACCTTTCAGCAGTGAAAGTCCATTTCTAATCCAGGTTCCACAGTGGCCTGGATTCATTTACAATCACAACACAAAGCTCACCTGAGGGAGCTCCCTGTCTCACTAACACACAGTCACACAAATCCACACTCTGGCAACTGCTCCACCAAGACACCTCAACTAGCATGGCAAAGCCAAAGAAAAGGCAGCACAGGAAGCAACAGAAAACACCATCAGAAAAAATAATATCCCAGCATCTCCTATCTCCACCTACCCTATGGTTACCCTTCAATGGGTTCACATTCATAACAATGGTTTTAGATTTGGCTTCACATTTGTGTCAGAGCTATGGAGAGAGCTCCAGCAGCCTGCCCTCCATGTAAAATCAAGTGCTTGTGTTCAACAACCAAGTGGAAGAAGCTCCAAAATCCTTTACCACTGTGTTCTGATGTAATACTGATACAGAAACAGCAGAAACCAGCTTTTTGCTGACTTCCTGGCCGTGCAAGGCAATATCCTCTAGTGTATTGAGTTTGAAATGAGTTTGAACATGAGTTTCACTGCCAGTCCTACCCCGCAGTTTAAGACAAATCAGCTTCTGTATGAACACTCTGGGTTGCTCCGCTTCCTCCCTCGCCATTTAAAAATTAACAATGCTGGGAGTTGTTCTGAGCACAGACACTAAACACCCTGGTTATTCCACATTAACCTTTTATGTTTTCATATCTAAGCCCCACCCCTTGTTTCGTACTTCCTGATCCGAACGAATCCAGCCACAACTTGAACATAGCAGCACCCAGCAAAATTAAAAATACTCCCTCTGCCCTGCACCCTGGTGCTGTTAACAGACTGTGGACTTATTTCCCTTCCTCCCAGACCAGCCTTATTCTGAGACTTTGTCTTACTGAAATCTTGATATCAAAGACTAAGAGGGATTAACACAGGTGTGCAAGCTTCATACACTCTCAGGACTATTTTAATTCTCATCAGTAACAAGAGCTCACACCTGCATGACATTTTATCATGCACTACTCCTAGGATACCACAGCTTTCACACACACTCTGAAAACTTGCCACTTCAGTCTTATCTGAGAGTAGTTTCGACTAATTTCTCTATTATGAGCAAAAGAAAAATAGTACTGTTTCTACAAGAGAGCAACATTAAAAACTAGGGGTTTGCTATACAACTAAGAGGCTATTTAGGCAAAACTAGTTTTTCTGGATCACGTCTCTTGCATCCCCAGGTCTCCTGCAACCCCCTTATACTGCAGCCCTTGAAACAGTGATTATGTATAAATCATATATATGATTCCTTCACACATTTTGTATGGATTAATTTTTCAAGACAGCAAGTTACTTCAAATATGCATACTGGACAAGCAAATGTGTGAGTACTGCAGCTGTAAACTACTGGAAAAAGAAAACTTGAATCAAGAAAACGCATTCAGCTTCAATTTTATCAGGATACTGAAAGGTATGTATATAATACCTTTATGAAGATTTGGCTTGCTAAGTAATAAGTCTGCTTTAGCAAGTCTACTACTCTTACTGAGACCTGCCTGCTGGTAACCTCTTTCAGAATAACCAACACCACTTCCTCCAGTACATAAGGGTTTTTGTTTGCTTTACAAACAAACACAATCAGGGTTATTACCCAGATAACAAGGCAACCTGGGAACCAGTCTAGCTGTGCGTCACAGTCCCACAGAGTAAAACAAAGAACACACCTCCACAACAAAACCAGAGTCAAATTATTATGGAGTGTTTGTATTTTCAAAGTACATCGTAGTACATCTGACAAAGAAATTAAGTGAGAATTTTGATTAGCCAAGGCTGCAGGGAGAAGTTCCTGTTTTCCAGGGTCATCACATGGCTCTGAAACATGTGATAGGATAATTTTCTGGGTCCCAGTACTGTCATATCCCCTCCATCTACATCTGCTTCCTCTTTCCTCCCCCTCCATTCCTTCTTGCTAAATCTGCAGGGAAAATAGCTTGTTTTGAAAAGCCTTTTTGCTTATTCTATTCTTAATTGCTATAGCTCTTTGCATTAATGTGAGCCAGACAAGAAAGACACAAAAGAACCAGTCAAAGGCACAGATGTAACTGGGAACAAGCACACTGCATGGAATTGCATGGCAAGCAAGGAAGCAAAGCTACAGATGTCATCGGGGTCTTTAGGAAATAAATTTTCACAGCTGGATGGTCTTCAAATGTACAGATAATCTGTTCTTCCATGTTAAAACAACTGAGGTGTTTTCTGTCTGCCTGTTTTTCCATCTACAAATGGATTAGGAATCAAATATTTGAACAGCCATGCAAGCACTGGCTTCTTTTCAAGTCACTGGGGCAAAAGCACAACCTTTAGTGGCAAGTTAGACATACCCAAAATATCCTCATGACATACAACAGGCAAGGACATAAGATACTGACATCTTGCACTCCACAGTTGACTTTCAACACACACAGACTGCTACAACAACTAGCAACCACTCACACAAAAACCACCTTAACTGTGCTAGAATTACAGTTGCCTAATATACACAAACTACACTATCAAGCAGCAGATCTGGTAAAAGAATAATATTTCTAAAATTCCTGCTAATTACTCCACACATAATAGTTTCGATTTTGTAAGCAACTTGAAAAGGGAGAGGTCAATGTTAACTTGTTTTAGCAGTTACTTACAAAAGGATGAGTTCCCTGTTGAATTTATTTTTATAGCCATGACAGCCTTATACATAATTTTTTTTTTTTTTTTAAATCTGCCTGTTAATCATCACAGTGGTCTACACACAAAACAGTCTTGACATAACCAGAAGTAATTCTAAGTCCTCCTAACTCCTGAACAATAAGATGAGCTGCACGGGGGCAAAGACAATGACAAATGGGTGTGAGTCAAATCCCTGCACAAGAGGCTGAGGAAGAAACAGCCATCAAGGAAAAGGGATGGTAAAAACAAGACCAGAAGATGAAGGCAATCTTATTAAGTAAGATTAGACTTTAAGAAAACACCAAGAAAAGGCACACCACACACACTCTTATGCAAAGATCCCACTATATCCAGAGCTCTACTCTTCTACCTCAAAGCACTGCAGTACTGTCACACTTGGGAGTTTGCAGCAAGAGGCTAGAAAACATTCAGCCTAGTTTTGGATAGGAAATCATCTTCTCTAAATACCCCTCATGGAAATGATAAAACATGTCTTTTCCTTTGGTTGCTTAGGTTTCTTTCTTCTTTATCAGGGGACAGAAAGTATTCACTTTTATAGGGCAACCCAACCAGCTCACTGGAATTTTAAAACAAAGGCTGTTTGTGAACTGGACTATTAATGCCTAGAAAGGATCCTAAAGGTAGCAGACAAAGTCCAGCTGGGGTCAGTAACAAATAGGGAAGCTACACACATCAATAAGCCATATGCAGTAGTGAAGAGATTAGATAATACAAAGTGCATTTCTATTACAGTAAAACAATTGCCATCTGGAAAATCCACAGCAATGAAGTTCCACCTCTTCTTCCCACACTGAAAGCACTAAAAAACCACCAACAAATCCAAATTTATATTTGGTTTTTACATGTAAGAAACATTAAGAAACAGATTTACATTAAACAGCAGAGATATCAAAATTGGTTTTGAGAAGCTAAAAATTTTCAACATGGATTAACACCCTTTTTTTTTTCTTTGAAGGTGGAAAGGAAGAAATAATTGCATTTCTGAGTTATGCCAAATGATGTATTTCAAGACTTCAGGAGTTTTAGGAACAATATCTGCTGAATATTTGTATGAAGTCTTGTTATTCCCCTGTTATCTGCCTTCCAATCTTCTGAAGCCCATGGTAAGTTTTGGATTCATAATTCAGGTCTAAAATTACTATCTCCAAAAACATGGCTAGCAAATGCAGTGTCAATAGGCTCTTAGAACAAGAGGAGTCCTAAGTGCCAGTTACACTCTTGAGGGGTTCTAGAATTACTCCAGCTATGTAACAGCCTCTTTAGTGTATAATGATTAAAAACAGCAGGTCACCAAGGAACCTTAACAGGCAAGGAGGAATTCTTTCCTCCAGAAATAAGGGACCAAAATTCAGGTCATAGTAGTGAGTCAAAATGCTCTTTTTACTTTGGCCCTCCAAAAGGTTTCAAGAAACTTTTAAAGCAATGCAGTCATCCTAACCCCCTCTCTGACAACAGGTATCATTATATGGTTTGTCTTGGTCATACAGAGCAGCAGCACCTCAACAAAAATAACTAAAATAAAAAAAACCTATTTAATACTTCAGTCCAATGGCTTTCAACCTACATGTTGAAACTTGATACAATGGCTAAAAATACAGATTTACATATTTGTAGTTAGTTTCATCAGACACTGAAACTTAAAACCAGAGGTCTCTACACATGCAAATCAGTCCCTTCCCCACATTAAGGTATCAGGTACTGGATGAACTAGTCTAGTTGAATGGTTTGAATGGTATAAAGGTTTACTGATTAAAAAAGATATAAATAAAAAATCCAACAAACAGATTTCTCCAGCTCTCATACCTCTTTCTTCCTCGTGCTTTTTCGCTGAGGCACTCTTAGGTCTTCCTCTTCCTCGTCTGCTATGATCTGAATGGCTGCTAGACCTGGATCTTTTTCGGTTTTCTAAGTCTTTACTTACTGCAGAATTTATCTTCTCTCGCTTAACTCTCTCTGTCCGCCTCCTTTTGGCCTCACTCTTGTTTTCTGTGCAAATGAAGAGAAACGGCATGACCCAGGGCTGTTCTCACCTTTGTTCTTAATTTATTCCTAAATTCTTACCCCCCTCCCTAATCAACCTTTTCCTTTAAAGTGGTCAGATGCCTGTACCTTTACAGAACAATTGCATCTGCACAATATCCATGCAGAAATTAAGGAGTCAGATCCAGAAGGACGCTTCACTTCTTGATTCCAAGGATCAACCCTTTAATTACTTCAAACGCATTCTGCATGAGATGTTTGCTGGTACACAAAAAGCTGTTTCCCAAATAAGATGGGAACACAAACTGCACACATCACAGCCTTTAAGACACCCCACTGTATCTGTTCCACCAGCAAAAGCTGATCATACAGCAAACACCACAGCACCCGGGCTTCTGATGACACAAACAATGAAATCATTGCTGCTGCTCAGACAAATCAAATGCTGCCAAGAGTGCTGTCAGTAAACACCACGCAACACGGCGTACGTGTCCCACCACATCCAACCTGTGACAAGGCCTCCTCATGCTCACTGCTGAACAGGTCTGTGGCCTTCCTAAACTTCAAAGCCATTAAAAGAAAGGAGCATTTACATGAGTTTTATCTGGAAGCTAAGTATCAATTAATGAGCTTGGGTACCAAATATATATAGTACAGTCACCACAGCACACTCATGGATTAGGTGCACATTTGTAAAGCTGCAGCACCACTCCACACAAGCTGTACTGCTGAAAATACTGAAAACATTGTCTAGAAGAAGTTGTGGTTACGTTAGGACACAATACAGACACACACAGTCTCCTACTGTATCTCTCTGGGGAGCTGGTTTCCTTTGGCTGTAGTTGTCCCATTAATCTTGTACAGACACAGAGTACAAGCTGGACAGCAGACTGCAGTCACTAATCCTCATACAGAACCTGCATTTCAGTGTCACAGCCAGGGTGAGGTAACAGGGGAACCTCTTCAGACCCTGTCTAACCCCTGCTCACGCAGGGCCACCAAGAGCCAGCTGCCCAGGACCACGTCCAGAAGGCTTTAGAGTACCTCCAAGGATGGAGACTCAACCTCTTGGACAACCTTTACCAGTGCTTGGTCACACTCACAGTAGAAAGCCCTTTCCAGAGCTGCTTTCCAGCAGGATGGCCCCCACATATATTCATTTTGCCTCCCCTGGTGCATTTCCTCTGTACAAAGCTGAATTGTACAACCAGATTATAGCCTTCAGTTTCATTTGGTAACAACTTTATCAAAAAAAGAGGAAAGAAAATTGACCAACACTTCCAATCTACCACAGACATTTCTTAACCTCCTCCACCTTGAAAGTTCAGTTCATAAATGCATAATGTCACCTAATTCCTACAAATGGTAATCTAGAGCTATCCTTCAAAACACTGATACAAAACATCAAATAGCTGACTTCCATTTTGTAGGTCTGGTAGATGATTTTAAAAAATATATATTATAGATCAGATATTTGTTGGGTTTGGGTCATGTTTTTTTGTTTTTATTTTTAGTATATACCTTCCCTGTCAGGCTATTTTTCTGACTAATTTCTGCTGCTGGAGGAAGTGATATAAATGAACACAAGGAGAATGTTATTCATGCCAGAAAGTACATTCAACTGACTTCTTACTGTGTCCATCAACAAATAACACGCAAGTCAGGCACAAAAAAAAGCACTATTTAATTTCATCATGGAGAGAAGCAAGATCCACCCAGTTTTAGATTAAACATCATGACCAAATTTTTATTTTCAGAAAACCTGGCTTCAATCAGTATGTGCTTTAAAATCAGATCCTTTTGGGACCTCTACACATTCAGCTTCAAAACAGGATTAACACAAAGCATTCTGTAAGGGGTTATTTTGCATAGTGATCAGTGTGTGCAGCTAGAACATACACAGAATAAATGCCAACATCACGAGTACAAAGGAAGACTGAAAACACCAGCTTTCCTCCTCTCCTCAAAATTCAAGAAAAATTAACTTATTCGAAGCCCACCATGCACAAATTCAAGGGAAAGTGAACTAACAACAGTCAATTTACACAGAGAAGTAAATCACTATCTTTTGCCTCCAGGGAATAAGGGGAAGGACTGTTGCTTCCTTCTCCCCCCCTGTTGTAAGCATTACCTGTGATGGGTGGTGATCTCTCAGCACGTTTAGCATGCAAGAGTTTTCGACTGATAAATATGTAGCCACAGGGACATGATTTGCATGCAACAGGAACCTGGGAAAACAAAACACATTTTTTCAGATAATTTCAAATTATGACGAAACTCCTGTCCCATGAAGAAAAAAAACACATTTAGTAACTCACATTTGGTCCTCAGAGATAACTCTTCAAACTCAGTCTGTACTGCAAACTATGTCCTGTTACTGTATTTACACGTAATAAAACCAGATTCTGCTGTAAATCACTCACCAAGCCTTTTCTTTATGCAGTTGTTAAAAATCAAGCTTGAAATGTACAGCTGTTGTGATTGCTTTGCACTACTTTTCCCCAGACTGACAGGAAGGGGGTGGGGGGAAAGTAGAGCATTAAAGGAAGGCTGAATTAAAACAGAATTACAATTTCTCTTCAGAGCTCTCAAATATCAGCAGTCAAATCAGTCATACATTTCCAGTTTTGCTTCCTCTACTTGAAAAAAAAAACCATTATGAGTTAAAACCGTCAGTAGGTTGTGAATGCATTCACTTTCAGCAGCATTTGAAAGCAGCTCCTTTAGAGAGGAGCAGCTTCAGAGGCACAATAGAGCCTGAAGCAAAACAGATGCATTTGTAGCACACTCTGCTCCAGCTCTGCAGACAAGGCCGGGTGGGTACAGAAGGACCTCGTTAATTCAAAATGCAAATAACCCAGCCCAGCCAGGCAAGAACCGACTGAAGGCCCAGGAGTTTGAGAGAACACAGTGCCTCTGATCAGCTAAGCAGACAGCAGCAGAATGCTCCCCCAGAAAATAACAATGTCAAACAAGAAATGCCATATTTAATATGAAAAATAAAAATCCACGCAGAGCAATTTAAAAAAAGCAACACGGCCAAATTACAATACTCATTACCATAGTGCCAAGATCTGTTGAGATCTTTTAGAGCAGTAAGGAATGCACCATGTTGCTTAGATTAGGTTTAAGACTGAAAACACAAATCAAAGCAAGTTTAGGCAGAGATCTGGAAGAGATTAAAAAACACACATTAAAGTGGAGTCATGCTGAAGCCTGACAGTGGTGGGAGAAAGGCAGTAGGTAATTTCTCAAATGTAATTCTTTAAAACAGGTCACTACAAGTTTGCCAATGTCCACTGAAAACAGACAGGAGCACTGAAGCCCAACTGCCTCCTCAATTTAACCAGACGTGGAGAAGAACCCAGTTCCAAAGTTCTACTGACTCAAAAAACCCTGCCAAATTAGAAGGTGAATTTGCAAATGGGAACTTAACTGCTACTGAGAATAAACAAATTATTTTGCTTTCTGCTGCACATCTGAACTCCTGCACTTCACCGACAAAAAGCTTACAGATAGACTTTGATACAGGTTTTGCATAAGTAGAGATTTTAATTCCCTTTATGAAGACAGTCACATAATAAAAATTAGTCCAAGAGAGGTTTATTGAACTTTAAAGGTCAGAATTTAGCAGCCTCATGTGCACGTTTGTCTCCTTGCTCATGTGTCAGTGTAACAGTCCTAAAGCTCCTCTATCTATCTATCTGCTATATTAGCTGGCTATGCTATCTATTAGCAGGTAATTTGTGTGTTCCTAAGGCCATACCGAATTCCAGCTAAATCCATTTCTGAACACTTGGGTTTCTCCAATAATTACCTTTCCAGGCTTGGCAAAAAAAAAAAAAAAAAAACAAAAAAAAAAAAAAAAAAAAAAAAAAAACAAAAAAAACCCCACTTTGGCAAAGCCACCCAAGGGGATTGGAACAGAGTCAGTATTTTTCAAGGAACTCAAGTGCGTTTAGCAGAACAATACTGTTCTCGTGTTACAGGTTTAGCACGAAGGGGTGTGCACCATTTGAGGGTGGGGGGCCTGGGGGAAGGGGTTTATCACTGAAACCTATCACTTAGCCTTTGAAGACCCACACTGATAAACATCCTGCAACATAATTAAGGCAACAGAGTCCTAAACACTATTTTGCACTGCTCAACATTTTCGCAACAGAAATTTTCTCATAGAAGATATTTTACCTGATGCTAAATTAAGAAGTGATAATTATTCTTCAGAGTACTTCAAACTCCCCTGGTTTAATGGAGCTGTGCTTGGATTGTGAAAATACTGAAATATGATATATTATCTAAATTACAACAGAAAAATGTTTTGAAGTCTAAGAAGTGTTACTCAATATTTCGCTCCAATAATTGTGGCTAAATATTTCCATGCATGCCACTTCTACTGAAAAAAATCTGAAACAAATGCTAAGCCCTTGCTTATGAAAGAATTTAAGAAAGACCAGTACAGGACACAGTTAAGAATTATATGAGAGTTTCCTCAAAATCTGCAAAGGGTTGACTTGTATTGTAGGCCTTAGCTCCTCGCTCCCTCAAATATTTGGCAGTGGAAAACAAGATCCTATGAGGAATGTGTGCCAGGACAGGACATATAAGCACATAAAATCCATGTAACCCACAGAAGAGTTGCTAAAAGAAAATCTATAATGACAAAAACTTGAACCCATGATATGCCTGTAAGTGCAGAACAAAGTGACAGTTTTCACCTCAGCTTAAAAAGACTACAATATTTGCTTACTTATTGTTGGTAGTTTGACATTCATTACATTTATTTTAAAAACTCAAAACAAACAAATACAGCAGCACTCTCATAGATGACTTCTCCCTCGTTTTCGTTTCTCCTTTCACCATCTGAATAACCAGAACTTGGCACACGATTTCTTTCTCAGAAATAGTATTTCAGTGACGTGCTTAACGTGCATTTGCAGCGGTTGATGTGTTGGTTAAAACACGAAAGGACGCCCACACACAGCTCAGCACTCCCAAATGCGCCAGGATGAGTAGGAATACTGTAAAAGCTATGCAAGTCAGAATAAAAAATGTGGGGTTTTTTTAAGCTGTGCAAGTAGAGAACAATTATATGATGCTATTTATTTTTTTTCCTAAGTATGGCTAAACCAGTGTCTAGGGGTGACTTCCCCGGTCACACCGAGCGCCCATGTCCCCGGGAGTGCCTGCGGCAGGCGCTGCCCCTCGGCCGAGCCCCAGCGCAGGGCCGGGCCATTGTTCGGAGCCCCGCTGGAACCAAATCGCCTGCTTCCAACACTCGCATCATCCCCCGTAAAGGGAGAGAAAGAAGCTCCTGACACGGCAGCGGTGCGGAGCAGCCGTGTGCGAGTGTGAGCAGCTCCATTTTGTGCACACCAGGAGCCCGCAGAGGGACACGAACAGAGGGACACGAACAGAGGGACACGAACACTCGGGAACCGGGCAGGAATTGCACCAAACGTCTGGATTCCGCTGCTTCCGAACCAGCCCGCGAAACAACACCACCTCTGAGCCCTCTCCCACCCAGCCCTGGGCACATCAGCCATCCGAAGGGCAAACCGCATTATATAAATCACCCGGTTCATTATGTTTCTGACAGATCACACACTAACTAAACAACAGCAGCACATAAACCAGACGTTCTGCAGCCGCGCAGAAAGCCCTCAGCACAATACTACTCCTCCACCGCCCTGCCAGAGGGACGCGGTGTTCAGCCCACATTCCGTGCAGAAGCTGCAAAGGCAACAACCATTTAATTCACACAAACACCGACTCGCAGCCGCACGGAGCCCGCTCCGCCCTCCGCAGCCCGGCGCTCCGCCGGCAGCCGCTCACCTGCTGGTCGCACTCGGGGCAGGACTTGGTGGCCATCTTCACTTTCTTGGCCCTACTGGAGGACATGCTCGCTGCTGCCGTGGCTGGGCTGACACGGCCACGGCCGGAGCGCCCGCCCCGGGAGGAGCCGGCGGGAGGAGCGGGAGAAAGGAGGTGGAGTGAGGAGCCAGAGAGAGGAGCGGGAGGAGGCGGCCAGAGGAGCAGGGGGAGGCGGTCAGAGGAGCGGGAGGAGGAGGTCAGAGGAGGAAAGAGGCGGCCAGAGGAGCGGGAGGAGGCGGTCAGAGGAGGAAAGAGGCGGTCAGAGGAGCGGGAGGAGGCGGTCAGAGGAGGAAAGAGGCGGTCAGAGGAGCGGGAGGAGGCGGTCAGAGGAGGAAAGAGGCGGTCAGAGGAGCGGGAGGAGGCGGTCAGAGGAGCGGGAGGAGGAGGTCAGAGGAGGAAAGAGGCGGCCAGAGGAGCGGGAGGAGGCGGTCAGAGGAGGAAAGAGGCGGCCAGAGGAGCGGGAGGAGGCGGTCAGAGGAGGAAAGAGGCGGTCAGAGGAGCGGGAGGAGGCGGTCAGAGGAGCGGGAGGAGCAGGAGGAGCCCCGCGCGTCCCCGACAGAACAAGACACGCCCACCCCCGCGCGCGAGCGGCCGGCCCCGCCCACGCCACCGGATTGGCTGCGCGAGGGCGGCACTCGGAGCCCCCTGGCGGCCGCGCTGGGAACGGCCCGGGGAGTTGGAGGAACGGGAATGGGGAGGGGAACGGGAATGGGGAGGGGAACGGGAATGGGGGAGCCCAACTGAAATGTCCGTGCTGTCAGGAAGCAGCAAACACCACTGCTCCAGTCTCCCTCTCAGGACAGAGAACACAGGCCAGAAGACAGGCCTGCAGCACCGGGGGTGTTCATGGCCTGCTGCACCGCTGCCTTTGGGAGCCTGGCGCCTGTCCGACCGTGCCTCTCCGTGGGTTACTGTCACTAATGGGATGTTCTCGAGTACAATGTCCTCGGACAACTGTGTGCTGCTGCCAGACCGCTATCAGGAGCAGGGCCAGAGCAACAGGAACAGCTCTCTCAGCAGGGCCTGAATTTTCTGACACATAAATTGCATTTATGTGCTAGCGAGTATCCTCCAGATTGTCATGCCAGCCCTCTCCATCCTTACTATCAATGTAGTATGATGAATAAAGAGTCAAGCATCATTTGCAATGTCCTCTCCTGTGGCAGTACAACCTACCGAATTTTTTCTTCCTCTTCCACGAGTCTCTGCCTTGAGCCTGGCTCCCACACAGGGCACGAGAACGTCCTGCTCCGTCCTTGCGAGCACTGGGCTCCACGTGTGTGTTGTGGTTTCTGGTTGTGTACACAGTTACTAGACTGGCTCATTTGCCCTTTTCCTTTCCTCCTCAGCATTTAAGTTATGACTCAGAGAGTGGATTTGTTTCCCTGTTCTCACTGAATATTTTTTCCAGCCTACTCCATTGGCACAGGTGTTTCTCCAGAGATACACAAAGACAAGACAGGTTTATTTTCCATATAAACCGTGACTTCTGCCAAAATGCAAACGTGTTCTATGTAGGCACAATATCCAGATTTCATTCCTGAATCCAGAAAAAATCCATGCACCCGGCTCCTTGAGCTTGCATTTGGATTTTTAATCTTTTTCCTTAATTTTTAAGGTCCTGACATAGCAAAACATAGAAAGGTATGTGAGGAGGATTTATAACAGCAGGGGGCTCCGCTGAGTATAGTAACACTGCCTAGTAAATTAATGAATATTAGAAGACAACACCCTGCTTTTCTTTATAGAGCAAATTAAGTAGTCAGGGACAGCTGTTCAACTACTCCATAAAAACAAAAATGTTTTACTTACTGAATCCAAACAAGATTGTTCCTAGCTAGAAAACTGGTTTACCAGACATGTATTTTTCATGTTATTCTAATTTTTAACACATTAGTTTTGAGTTCTGAAAGTCCAAGACTACTTCTTTTACATAATTTCAGAGCTTTAATCCAGCACCGAGATAAAAACAACAAATACCATTTAAAGGGTACAGATACTTTCTCTCTTAACAGTCGAGGCACTTTGCAGGACCAAGCCTTATTCAAAATGTGTTTTATACAAATATAAAATAGAAAATAACAAAACTATGTAATTTTTCTATCTTATGAAAAGCTACACATGACTTTGTAAGTGCCTGATGGCTTCTTTTCTTTGCTGTTGTCACCACAGGCTCCAGCTGAGCTGAATGGCCTGAGATGTTTCCACTGCCTGATACATCAACCGCCTGCACATGGCAGTGTTTTGGTGTGCAGCTATAATTTTACAAGGAAACAAAAACTCCAGAGTAGGAACAATTCACACATCTAATCCACCTTAGAGTGGGAGAGAGGAGTACTCCTGAGTTGTATTTCTGCTCAGCACTCCAGGCAGTTTGGAAGCATCCTACTCTCCTGCAGCGTCCCCTGGGAGAGCTGGCACCCTTGGCCCTGTCAGCCCTGTCAGCCCCAATGTCTTGATGGAACACAGCAAATTGAGAAATTAAATTCCTAAAATGCTGTGCAACCTTATGTCAAAATGTTATAAAATACATCCTGGTTAAGCAACAACTTCCTAATTAGTCACCTATTGTCACCAGGGGTATTATTCTTTCCACAGCCAAAGTACTATCCAGAGAATTCTTAAGTTATATCTAAAATACAAGATTAGGATGCATGACAGCAAAATTACAAATAATAGGAAGGGCTAGATGATAATATTTGCAATGTTACCATGAAGGAATTTAAGTTGTAATGTGACAATATTCAACTGGAAAGAAGAAAGTACTGCATAAAAATACACTGATTATGCAGACAAGCTTCAATCCTATTTCATTATTCTGATTTGGTAATTTTGAGAAAGACAATGATTTGTGGTACTTAATATAATGTTATTGTGCTTCTCACCAGTAGGTTTCAGGGCAGTTGTAATCTGAGTCCCCTCTGAGTCCTTTCATAGGGAATCAAAGTCGTGCCTAACAAGTCCTTTGAGATCCCATTACTCTGATTTTGAGCAAGACCAACACTTAAGTGGCACAAATGTTGGCTTTGTTCTCCAAGTACAGCTACATATCGAGTGTTTCCCAATTACAGAGCATTTTTTAATTCACAATGTTGTTAAGCGTTGATGCCTCTTGGTTTCAGGAAGCCCAGGCTTACGATGGCTCCTGCCTCTGGCTCAGCTGGGCACATTAAAACTTGCTTAAGAAAAAAAGACCACAGCCTCAGATTTTAAAAAGAATAATTTCTTAAAATATCAGTAATTTAAATTATTTAACAGCAATAGCACATTCTGTTCCCTAAAAAATTTTCATTCAGCATTGTTTCAATTAGTTGTTATGAAGAGAATTTGATAGATTACACATTGCATCTGAGTTTGGTTTTTGGGTAGGAGGTTGGGCTTTTTTTGTTTTGTTTTTTTTTTGGGGGGGGGGGTTTGGTTGTTTTTTTGGTGGGAGGGGTTGTTTTTTGGGGTTTTTTTGTGTTGGGGTTTTTTTGTTTGTTTGGGGTTTTTTGTTTGTTTGTTTTGGGGGTTTTTTTTGTTTTGTTTTGTTTTGTTTTTGTGTGTGTTTTTGTTTTACCATGAGATAATGAGAGTTGTTAAATATTAAGGTTTAAGTCACTTAACTGGCACTTTTGCGGTTGATTGCATTGAACCTTGCACCAAATCTTAAAGTTTTATGTTCAGTTCGAAGAACAGTAGAAACAATAATTTCTCTGAAGGTGCTCCTTATATTCTGAACTGCTGCTATGAGCAGTAGTCCACAGGAAAAAAACATCCTCCTTACTTGTACAACCCAGATTACAGAAAACCTTGCTCTTCTTGTTTGAATAAATCTGGTTTCCATAGTGTGGTTTCCACTTACTTAGTGTGCTCAAAGATTCCTAAATATCGTTTAAAACACTTTGGCACTTTAAGCCATTGAGAGCAGTTTTCTATCCAGTGTCTTCATTTCAATGAAATGGCAGCAGCAGAATGAATGCCCAGTTACCACATGTCATTATTGTGATCATGGGGTTTAAACCACGCAACTATTCATGGCAGAGCAGCTCGCTGGAGGTCTGTCAGAACGGAAACATGTGAGAGCAGCAGTTACCTCTGTTAATCACCCTTATTCTCCAAGCCCCCATCTACCTTTCTATGTATTTATGCATTTGCTGCTGTTCTGTATCTAGCTCGGCACCATCAACATGAAATTTATTATTTTAGCTTCTTATAACTTCAAGAAAAGCAGCCTGTGCCTCTGTGACTAGAAGTGGAATGCTGCAAGGAGATCAAAGAACCTTGGTAAGCAGCACTGTCCACCTTCAGTGTCTGCTTTGTCTGAAACTTGTGTTCATATGATTTGCACATGCATTTAGGAACAACTTTACCTCAACATTGCAAGTTCATCCTACACTATTTACTTTCAGGAAAGCACCCGTATTAAAATAACCTTTGGAGATACATTTACCACAGATAAAGAGAGATACTTTCCTCTAGCACCACTTCATACTGCATTTACTGTGGAAAGGCTTTGTTTCATCCCATTTACTTCCTGTGTGCATTTCTAAGAAATTACCCAGACTATTGAATCCCACTTTTCCATATATTTATTCCAATGTTTTTTTACTAAAACCATTTTGGCTTGTGCCAAGTGCATTTGCAGGTGCCCAGCCTCATTCCAAGGCTGCCCTGTGTTACACACTAACCAGGTGCCTTGCAAGCGAGGTCACCAGTGCAGAACCAGAGGTGCCAGGGGATCTGAACCTTTCCTTGTGGGTGACCAACCGGGGACACGGGGCACTGCTGGCTGGACACTTTCTGCTACGCCAGCTCTTTCTGGGGGGTGGATTGGGGGTGGAACAGCAGTGTGAGGACCAAGAGCAAAGGTTAACTTATGTTCTTCCCCCAGCAAAATTAAGTGTTTCCAAATTACAATCCAAATATTGATCTTTAATAGCCTGGCTAGCATTTCAACCTTGATTTCTAAGGAACCATGAAATACACTTGAATTAAGATACCTGGGAAGTCTACTTGTATTCACTGAATGTAAATTTTAGAATTTAAAATAATTTGAACATTTCAGGTAATGATAAAAGCTTATTATAAAATCCAGTCTGGTTTTGTGGTAAATCCAACCTTGACATGTTTTACCACAGCTTGAAATATTTTCTTCTGAGCTACTTTTTATCAAACCTGGAGAAAAGGCACCATGACACTGTTAATTATCAAACTTCCAGATTCAGAGAACACTTGGCTTTCCAGATACATGATTGATGACAACTTTAAAAGCAAAGTGTCAAAACATACAGGCTCCACAACCTGGCATTTTAGAAGTTGAAAAGGCTTAAAATATGGGGGAAAAAAATCAGATGCAATGTCCTGGAACAGTTGCTGCAGCTTCAAGTAAACAAAAATGGACTTCTTGGAACTTGAATTTCTAACAGAGCACTCTATTGGGTCATTCTGTGGGCAGAATTTTGGAGGGAGGACAAGCAGGGCCAGAAACACTCCACGTGGCCTTCACAAACCGAACAGTAAACAAGAAATGGCTCTTGGTAAAATCAGTACAATGACTGGAAACAAAAAACAAATGAGTTTTCTACACCACCTCAAGAATGTTCCCTCAGCACAAAAAAAATTGTCCCATCTCTGTTACTTTGTTAACTATGAATTGATTAAAATCCTCAAGCAGCAATTATTTTTAAATTGGCACAAAGCAAGTGATGAAAAATATTACACTTTAAATAGAATAAGGACTAGAGCAAATTACTAGTGAAACAAAACACTATGGCAAGCAGAAGTTTGGTAGAAAGAAGAAATAGTAAAGACAGAAAAAAAGGATCAATACATAATTGTATGTAATGAAATAAAATCAAACACAGCAAAAGCAGCTTCCTTGTGCTTCATCAGCAGAGAAAAACACCAAAACAGAACAGAACCCAAGTCTCAAACCATCTAATTTAGGCACCTAAAATTAGGAAGCTGGTTTGCCATACAAGTGGCGAAAGAGAAAGTAAAAAAGAAGGTTCTAAAAAAACAATTCACAAATAAGGCTGATTTACAGCCCATGCTCCTACTCAGGGAGGTAACATTAGGTCATAGGAATATTCCTGAGTGAATGATCCCTTATTCCACTCTCTGAGCACAAACAAGGAGGCTCTTCTGGGCACCCAGGACGGGTAAAAAGGGCCTTCTTCTCCCCACGGGCAGCAAGAGGAGAGAGTTTTACCTCTCTCTCCCCTGAATTCTGCCGCTGTTGTATTTCATGGCAAACCTCCAGTCATTCGCTATGAAAGCTGAACTGAACCCGAGAGATAAAAACATTTTCATCATCTGGAAACAATGAGGAAACTGTGAAAGAGGACCGGCTTGTTCCTGCGGGAGGCAAGGATCAGGAGCAAATGCTCCCCTGGCAGAGTGACAGGGTGAGGGACGAGGCTCTGGCGCTCATTCAGCCTCGCTGCCCGCCCGACTCTAGAGCCGCTCTCCAGCAGCCCCGCAACAGGTGACCCACCGCAACCCCCACCGCAGCCCCCACCGCGCATCCCGCATTCCCAGCGCCAGCCAGGCTGCCCAAACAGAGCAGGCGGCCTTTTCCCCACGGACAGAGCGGGGGCAGCGTAGGCAACCCTGCGCTTCTCACGCCCAGGGCAGAAAAGCACACCCAGACAAAGGGAGCGCCCTGTCGGCGGGCGGGCGGCGGCACGGCGGGCTCCGAGGGCAGCGAAGCGCTCCCTAGCACAGAGAACACTTGGCTTTGCCGTTCCCTTAGGAGCATCCCCCGGACTTGCCCTGACCCCGGTTCCCCCCGCATCTCCAGCAGCGGCAGCGCGCCCCGCCCTGCAGACAATGCGGGAGCGGCCCGGGGAGGCCTCTGGGTGCGGTAGTTCCCTGCCCATCACCTGATGCCGTGGGCAGGCGCAGCCGGGACTACAGCCCCCGCCAGGCAGCGCGCCCGCAGCGCGGCTGGTGCAATCACACCTTAGCACGCCCCGGGGCCGGGGCCAGCGCCGGCTGGGAGAAGGATGGGTTTGCCCGGGACTCTTCCAGAGCACTAGCGCGGGCACTTCTGTCGGGGCCAGAGGGCTGCTAGCGCTGTTCGGATGCAATGGTGGGATTTAGTGCTCCCGCGGTGGCATCGCAACACTGCAAGATCTGTTGTATCCATTGCAATTAAGTTTGCGGGATCTGGACATGAGAGGATCGAGCGCGTACGTGTAACTGTGCCAGCTCTTCGGCATTTCTCCTGACTGCACCTCCTGCTCGCGTGCATCTGACTAGCGCCCGGTTCCGACTACAAAACACACCGATCCTCAGCACTCGTATCCTTAATCTGGCTTTGGGAACGACCATGCATCGGTTTGTCTTGGTTGCCAGGCAAGCTGCGGCAAGGCTGTGCGGCCGCGGGCCGGGGGGCAGCCGGGGCGGAAGGACGGACATGGCTCTGCGCTGCGCCGCTTCGCTGGCGGCCGGCCGCCAGCCGCGGGGTCCCCGGCCGGAGGGGACGGTGCGCTGGAGCAGCGCTGCCAAGGCCTCCGCCGTGAAAATCAACGAGAAGGCGAGCAGGGAGAAGATCCTGACGCTGGAGTCAATGAACCCGCAAGTGAAGGCGGTGGAATACGCGGTGCGCGGCCCCATCGTTCTGAAAGCCGGGGAGATCGAGAAGGAGCTGCGGAAGGTGAGGCAGGGGCGGCGGGGCGGGGCGGGGTGGGGCAGGGCAGGGCAGGGCGCGCTCCTCGCAGCCGACCCGGCTCTGCCCCGGCCGCTCCTCCGCCGCCGCTCCTGGCTGGGATGTCGCGGGGCTCGGCGGGGACGTGACACCCCGCGGGGCTGAGACGTGACCCTGTGGAAGCCTCGGGAAAGCGGGAGGCAGCACGAGTGCCGCTGCAGTGCCTCTTACCAAGTTAAAAACTCTGGGAGCACAGCAGCCTTTTTCCCCATCCCTGTGCTGGCCCGAGCCGTGGCCGGACGCGCTCTGCGCCTCCCGCCCCTGCCCCTTCCCACGGGAGGCTGCAGAGGCACGGAACAAAGGAACCCGCGGGCCGGCTACTGTTTATGTGCTGTCACTGGCTGCCTAAGGCAGATACGGGACACCCCCATAAAGCAGGGTTTACATTTCTCCGGCCACTTTGACCCTTTGCTGCAATCCCGTGTCCTTTGTGTTATACAAGGGGGTGAGTGACCAGCTTTCGTCATACTGATAGAGCGTTTCAGTTGTTCATGAGGATTTTAGAGATACTGCCTTGGCCGGGGCAGGGAGGCACCGGGCTCCTGCCAGGTGAGCTGGCCCGGCTCTCCCAGGCACTGCTCCGCAGCCTCACCCAGCGCTGCTCTGGGTCGGCCAAGGAGATCTCAGATAATGTGCTCCCTTTTTTTCAGTTGCAGAAGTTGAGGTGCCCGAGGACCAACCTGCAGAGCACAAACACTCAGTAACTGCCCAAAGTTGTAGGTGGTTGGTACTCTGTGGCAGATCAGATAATAAAGCAGCTCCTAAGGGTCTGGGCCAGTATGTGCTAAATAAAGCATCCAAATCAGTCAATGCTTGTTATTTGCTTCTTCATATTTCCTTCTTATTCCTTGAGTATTGAATAAAATATTGAAAACCCTTAGCAATACAGACATGGCTTTTTGCTTCTACTGTTCAAACCACAACTCCCCCTCTCATCACAAGGACTCATTTTTTTTTGAATAAAGCATCTGGCAGAGTAGTTTTTCTGTAATTTTAGATGTTATTCACTGCTATCACTGCTTTAGAGAGTCTTTCTAATATCTTATTACAGGTACTGCAAGACCATTTTCATTAGTTCATGTAAAGTGCTTTGAACAAAAAAGTGTTACAGCAGTTATAACCATAAGAGATTAATTCTCAGGTCTTCATGTTACTTGGTTCCCCTTGTTTTAAACGGTGAAGCATGTTTTTAGTTCACTGTAGTATATGCATCAACTATTTATGTCTAACTCAATAATTATTACAAACAGCTTATTTTTAATTGTTTTTTATTTTTTTAATAATTTCACTTTAAAACTCCAGAGTGGTGATGTAGGATTAATTTTGGAATATCTGTTTTGATTTTTGCCTTAAAACTTGTTTATAAAGGTGTCATTGCATTTATGCAACTAGGTTCCCTAGTGGATGCATTTTCCAGAGTATAAAATCTTCCAGTGTTCTCACTAAGTATATTTGTTTTCAAGTTAACATCACAGGGCAGGAGACATTACTTGACAAAACAAATATAAAAAACCCTTCGTGAACTCCTCCCAGCTCTCCTGCTTACTCCAGTTACCAGCTGAATCACTAGCAGAGAGAATAATTTACAGTGCACTTTTGAATAAATATAACAGCAAATCATTGTCAATCATTTTATTAAAAGATTCTTATGTCAGTTTTGTGTTGTGCCTACTTATGTGGCATTTTCCATTTATTTTTTTTTTCCTGGAACCAGTCTCATGAAATAATGTTTGCTATTGATAATGGCTACCAGCATTCCTAGAGGTGACTATGCTTTAACACAGGTAAAGCAAACAAACCTCCCAGCTGGCAGGGAAAGAGGACAAAATTATTGCAAAAGTTGAGTGTATCTGCAGAGAACACTAATCAACTTAAGTACAAATACTTTACTTGCTTCCACATTTCTCAAGTTACTTACTTGTCTTTGCTTTTCCAATAGAAATGCTGTTATTCATTCTCTTGTTTAGTCAAGCTGTCTGCTAAAGTATACAGTGTTGAGTAATACCTAGGTTCCTTATAAGTGAAATATTATAGGTTATCTAATTGTCTATTTTTTGTGCATGTGTGTGTCTGAAATTTAATTCTGTGTGCTCTCACGTCAGTGGCACTTCTTTGCTTCCTTTTTATTAAGTTGTACAGCTTTTTCCATCTCTCTCAATCTCTAGCTCACAGAGTCAGGCCAAGCATTGCCAGCAGAATTAACACTGCTGGATAAAGGGAAGAGGCTGAAGTGGTCGACAGAGGAAAGGCATGTCCCACAGCATCTTTAGATCCACAGCCACTCTTCACTAACAGCAAGAATTGCCCCATAACAACTCTTCTACATCTGATGGGGAAGGAGCTTTGCACAGGCAGGAAAGCTCAGGCTCCCCACTATGAGCTAGAAGCCCTGCAGTGGCTGGGAGTAACAAGAACAGGCAGGGGTGAAGCAATGGCAGTAAATCTGCATTAATCCTGTTCTGCCCAGATGCCTTTAGGTAATTTGTTTCTAAACTAAAAGCACCCTAAATGCAGTCATTGTCTAATCAGATGCGATAGAGGCTCTCATGATTAAACTTGGTTCCATTTGGTTACTCTTCATACTTGTGTAACTCATACAGCTGTTATGGAGACTGTAAAACAGCTACTTGAAGCTGTTTGCACAGTGTAAGCTTTCATCTTCCTTGAGGTTTGTTCTGCTGTCTCAGATCCCAAAGAGCAGCTCCTCTGTTATTTTCTCTGGCACTTGCTGCTTCTCTATATTCACTGCAAATGATCACAACAGGAGCTGTAACTCCACAGTGCACACAGAAATGAGGACTCAATGTTACTCAAGAAGTCTCTGACTGGAAAACTGAAGGGATATCCCTTAAAAGAATAAATAAAAGTGAGGCATTAGTTTTAGCTCGTGTGCCTGGGAGTAAGCCAATGTAAGTGACAAGTAAAATACTCAATCAAAGCAGATTAAGATTGATTGCCCAATTCAGGTGGGGCGTGCTGTACCTGGATTTCACAAGTTTTGTTGGCTTGTGACCTGTATTCATCTAGGTGGAAAATCAGGGGTTTGATCTACATTAAGGCTTTCAAGATGAAAATCTTCATGCAAAATCAGTGATTGAATTACCTTCCTGAACCTTTTTTTCATAATTTTGAAATTGTGTCATGCTTCAAAAGCAAAAATCCTTTTTCTCTTCCTCTTTGCTATTGGTAGCAATCAGCTGATTCTGGCTTACTAAAATGACAGAAAGAACTGATTCCAACCATTTTCGTTGGTGTTTCTGGCAACTTTTTAAAGCAAGCTAGGGCACAGGCGTATTTTAATAAATGGTTACACCCTAAATAGAACTCAATCAAGTAAGACCTTTTTCTATCCCCTTTTTGTAGACTTGCCAACAGATGGCCATGATATCAAGTATTGACTTTAACTACATTTCAGACTAGAAAATTGCTCCTGAATACAAATTCAATGCAAGAATAATGCAATCTCTGAGAAGAGCCCTTCTCTTTACCTAATCAGTAATAACAAGCTAACTTAAAACTTAACCCAGGCAGGACACATACCTGATTTGTTGCCTTGTATTCATGCTAATTTTAACTGACCTTGTTATGGAAAAATCTCTTCATATCTGTTACTCTGACATTTCCCTTATACTCTCCTTTTCTCCCCAGCTCCTGATTGGGTTTTACATCATGTCAAGTCCTGTGTTAGATTAAGTTGCCTTACATCTCCTTTGCAAAGTGTGTGCATATTAAACAGCATTTCAGGATCCACAAGTCAGCTCAGGTAACACTGGAAGCAGTGCCTGGCTCAATGGAAGGCACACAAGGTCCTTCCAAACTTTCAAGCTACTGAAAGAGAATTGTAGGGTGGAGAGGGGGAAAGGGATGGTGTGCAGGGATATATTGGTAGCATGTAGGAAGTTCCTTCAGATAGCACAGGTGGGTAACACATCCCAACCCTGGGCCTGGAGCCATGGGCCTTCAGTGGCATTGTACAGTTTCTATACACTGAAGCCCTTATTTTTCTTTTGCCATTACAGTGAAAGGGTTGTACATTCAACTCCTGTGCCCACGCTTTTCATTTGCATAACTATTGCAAATAGGTTCCTGTTTCATGTTTATTCAAGCCACTTGTTCACTCCCTACATTGCTGTTTAGACAATAAAACTACCAAAATCCTTCTACTTTGGTAGCTGAAATCTCAGGCAGCTTCTGCTAAAGTATTTTGGTTAAAATACTGTAGAGGTCTTTTTTCCCCCCTCACTAATTCATTAGGCTTTTAAACTGAACAGAAAAAATCTGACTTAGAATCCAGTCTTAATTGTAAATGTGAGTTGACTGTGTCTCTGGGAGTTTTGGAAAGATAAAACACAATTTAGACAATGACATGCAGAAATATAATTTAACATGCCAAGAAAAAGATACAAGATTGACTGGTACACCCAGTAATGAAAGATGTTAAGCTTAAATTACCATCCTATAATTTTCTGCTTTGAATACGTGACTGTGTGCACATGAAGAAAGTATCTTCCAGGCAAGAGCATCTGACCTCATTAAGACAGAACTGTTGTTCCTCAGTTGCCTGTACATGTTGCATACATAAGTGAATCTGTAGTAAAACTCATGGTTTTTAAGAGGGCAAAAAGCTCCTGCCGATTAAGGTGAAAGAAACCTGCTTTCAAGAGTACAATTATCAAAATCATGTGTTCTGAAGCTCACAACCCACAGAATCCAGTTTTTTCTATTTCTGATTGAACACATTAGCAAAATTTATTCTAAAATAGATCTTTTCCAATAACTCTTCAAGTTAAGATGGTCTTAATGTCTAATCACTTTCTAATGAGCATTATTTTAATTCTGTAATTTAATTCTGTTATGAAATCTAGTGCTTTATCTATATAGGCAAAAATTCTGAATGCAAATCCACTTTGATCAATGTGTCAGGCAAAAGTAACTTGAGGACAAGTCCTCAAATTCTGTAATCTCTGAAGCAGATCTGCCAATTAATGGTCAGCCCCACCGATTTTCTCATGTGATATGAGGGGGCAGGCAAGTCATCACTGCCATTTTAAGTCAAAATCCAGAATTTGCCTTCTCCTTCCTCCCCAAAACAGCTCATGTCAGCTTGAATTACACAAGCATAATACAAACTCAAAGCCTTACTCCATGGTAAGCAGGTCAGGTTTATTTTTCTGCTGTGAACTTTTTTAATAAAAAGATTGGAATGCTAATTCAGGTCTTCAGGTCTCTATTAGTTAAGGGCCTCTGGGCAGTGGTTTCTTGGCCTCTCGAGAGCAGGAGAGAAAAAAGCAAGCAAGCAACTTGGCTGCTACAGAATAGATCTCAGCTATGCTGAAATGTTTGGGTTTGCCAGCTCTGATTGTATAGCTTGTTTGTGCAAGTCACAGCAGAAGCAGTCTCAAGGAAATAGTACAGTGTTCCACAGTGTGATGTTACTGCCTGATAATTAACTGGAGGCACAAAGCAGTGGTGATGAAAATGAAACAATCCGGAGAAGCCAGGAACAGGCAAATTCTGAAATTCAGAAATAGCTGTAATACCAAGGCTCTCTTCTGGGATTAAAGACAGCTCAGATTTTTGTGGCCTCTTCAATAACTCTTTTCAGTTATTTCCTATTGCCATTCCCAAATCCACACATGCTCTCTCCAGACTGATGGTTTTCCTTTGAAATTTGCTGAAGATTTAACAAAGACAGTGTCAGGTCAGTTTGCACCCTTCCTTGCTCTTTCTGGGCACAGTGATTTTTTGCAGTTTGCCAGCACTGTCAGATGGTACCTTTGCAGGTACACTAAAACTCCTAAGAGACAAAGCAAGTCCTGGCAGGGCATTTCCCTCATGGTAGTTCTTTGGGGTGGTGTATGTTCTGGCATCACATTGCTTCTTTGACCAAGTAATTTCTCCCTGACTTCTTGCATCATGACTCTCTCCTTGAGAGACAGCTCATCATTTCATACTGTTCTCCTTTCCTGATGGGCTTCCTGAGGCTCTGGGGATGTCTAGGGGAAGAGGAAACTTCTCCAAACCTGGTTAACTGCATGAAGGTTTGTACTGACTTTGCACCAATGTATTCTAGTTCATGTATAAAAATCCCTTCTCCCAACTTTGTGTGGTATTTAGATACAGTTGTTAGAATATTTGTGTCTGGCTTGCTTCAGGTTTCATCAGGTTTCTTAAAAGATTAATTTCCTCTAAAAAGAGCAGAGAGACATAAGTAACTGTTGAACGAAGTAACTTCAAAAGAGCATATTCCAAATCCTGGAAAATTCTTTTATTCTATTAAAAGGATTCTATTAAAATCCTTTCATTTTCCAGAAGATGGCTACTAAAAGAAAGTACATTTTCATATTTTCTCTTCTTACATGTGGAAGTGAAAGATGGCTTCTACAGCTTTAAAAAAGAAGATTCTGTTTGCTAACATTGTCAGAAGAGTGGCAGGAGCCTGGCTTTGTTCTGAGCTGAAGCTGAATCACGTTATGAGCACAGTGTGAGGTGCCGCCAAAGGCAGGAGGCTGGAGCAGAGCTTCTTTTGTAGGGCTGGCCATTGCTGTGCCCTTGATGTGGTTTATGCCCTCTTCACAAGGCAGGACAATCAATCTGGAACTTGCTGCTCATGAGTTTGTTATTAGAGCTCCTGTTAGGCAAGCTTCCCTTTTGCAAAGCTGTGCCTGCTTCAATCCAGCCTGGCTGCCTCTGGAGCACACTTTGCAAGCCTGCCTGCACCCAGGGAGAGGGAGGGGATGAGACACAGGCAAGTGTGTCGGGGGATCCCTGGAGGAGAACAAAACAACTCCAGGGGCCCAGTTCCTGCTGCCCCTGTGTTGCCTCCTTGGTTTGCAGGGACATAACTTGGCTCAGGTGTGCTGCTGACATGGTGAAAGACTGCTTAGCCTTCTGCAGTGAAATAAATCTATGACCTGTTGTAGCCCCTTTTCCTGCTGCTCTATAATTTGATATTGAGGTTATCAACATCATAGTCACATTTTCTCCTTTCATACAGATCTTTCCACAGACCTTCCAAAAAGTATTTGGCATAACCCTCCCCTTGGATACCCATACCCATCACCATAGGAGAAACCTTGACACAAGTAGCCATGACTGATGCTGCTCTGTCTGAAGGATCTGAACAGAATTCTGCCTTGAACCCATCTGCACAGGCACAGTCAAGACTTCTCTTGCTGCCAGCTTCTGATATCCCTGCTTTGAGACTTTGACCCATTAACATTCAACACTTGTTCTTGCCTGTTGTTGTTTTCTGTTCCTTCTTTTTGAAACAGTAAGATGAAACTTTTGGTTCTAAAGAACATTTTTAGATTTTTTTTAAGAACTTGTTTAGAACTTTTTGTTCTAAACTAAATCTGAACAACTTCCGATGCTTTTTTTTTTTTCCATAGAGAGACTGGAAATCAAGTAATAGAAAAATACTAAGTGGACATAGCAATTTTTGCATAGATTTCCCTAGGAGAGGATGTAGCAAGTCTCATGAAGACGGTTCTGAAGAATTGCTGATATTAACTCGTTGTCAGGGGAGGAAAAGGCTCCAGTTATTTAAAAGCATTTATATTTTAAAAGACAAAAAAAAAACAGTTCTTGTAGCTGAGACCAAGAAATACAAATTAGTCAAGTGAACCATGGGCCTTTAAGCCCATGTAGGAATTGTGTGTACCACACAGAAAATGCAGCATTCCTTCTCTAACAAGATTTTATGATGAGACAACTATTGTGTATGGTTTGCTATTTGTTCCAGATCCATCATTTGAGAAGCAAAGAAAGTGTGGAGTTTGTGGTGTAGGTGATGATTCTGTACTTGCAGTGATGGCAAAAACACTGAGTTTAGCCCTAGTAAAGATATAAATGGCATCAATGCTAATAAAGTACATTATTTATGATAAACCTGACATAGGTACCGAAAAGGTCTGTTACCTTTGTTTTAAAAGCTGTGCCACTATAAAAACTCCAAAAGTACATTATGAAATGCCAGGTACCTTTCAACATTTCACCAACAAAAGAAGCAGCTATTTTCTATTGCTGAACACAATAGTAATTGTGAGCAAAAAAATCTAGTTAGTCTAATGTATTTCTATTATTAGGGAGTTGGTTTGTTTTGATTTTAATCTGAAAAATCAGAATATTTCTATTTCATGTTGCTGTGTTTTCAGACTGCCTAACTTAAGGCAAAGAAAGTATCATCCATATTCCTTAACAGATTTGTATTACTTTGCAGATCTAGTGAACAGATTCAATTTTCTGTAAGGACAAAATGCAACCAAAACATGTGGGAATTTTTATTTATTTCAAGCAAATGGAATTTGTTCTTCTTCTACATACAGCCTTCTCTTCCAATTTATTTGTAATTAGAATGAGACAGTGTTGTGCTGTCAGTGGACCCCAGATAGCTTGAAGAGAACACATTTTTAGCTGTTTACATTACTCATAAATTACTAAGCTTCAGTCTCAGATAAGTGTAATGTCTATATGGCATCCCCATTTCTAAGTCTTTATTTAAAGCTGAAATGCTGCTCTTGGTTTGGGGGCACACTTAGATCAACAAGCATAAAAGCAAATGACTTGATGGACTCAGTGTGTCACTTTCAATTTTTTTAAGTGAGCTTTTTTTTTTGTCAGTTGTTGCTAAATGAAAGGCCATATAAAATTGACCCTTTTCAATCAGGATCGTGTAAGCCCAATTGTCTGGTCCCAGTGCCATTTCCATTTCTAACTACATATTTAATTTTATTAAAAAAAACACAAACAAACAAAAACAAACGCAAAGGCTCTCAGATATAGGATGGACTGGATCCATCCAGTGGGGTAGTGGGGATTGTGCAGCCTTAAACCTCCAGATCTTGGCATAGCTGGGAATCTGTATCCCTGGTGATAACCTGTATTATTGCTATTTGCACATCTGGCTTCTGGTCTTTCATTGAAATACAACACCATAGTCCATGGTGAAAAAGCAAAAATTAGTTAAGGCTTGCCAGCCACATATTCTATATCCAAATCCAGTAATTGGCTGTAAATACATGGATCAGGAAGAGGCTTTCTGAGTCCACACCCAGAGCAAATTGTTATAGGTAATTTTCTGCAGAAAATTAATCAGTCTGATTTTGCAGTTCCTTAGTCCACATGACAATTCTGTCACTGTTAGGATGCCTCCCTACTTTCTCTGAAATATGCATTAGAACAACTCTAAATTTATCATTGCCTCTCTCACTTATTCATCTTGTAATGTTGGCCTTTACTTTCAGTTAATCTTTTTTATTTAAACCACCGGTGGTTTTTTCAACCACGTCAGTTCCTTGCCTTTTTTATGCCCTTATTTTATTTTGGTTTTTAAAGAGCTGTGACTGTTCATTAACTTCTTTCCCTGTGTTCTCATGTTGTATTCAATTTCTCACAGGAAAAATGGCTGGCTGTTCAGATTTTGGAGGCTCAGAAGCTGTTAAATATCTGTGGTGATTATTTAGCACTTCTTCTGTTTATCATACAGAGCTTCACTATGATATATTTTGTGAAAGACCTCTACATGAAAAAGTGGGGTCATCATACAAGGAATACTTAATCTAAGTATAAAATAAATGAGGAGTATCTTTACTGTTTTTACTCTAAAAGACCTAAAGGTCTTGAGGTTTCTTTTGTTGGTGGTTTCTCAAATATCCTCAAGTCTTTTTAGCTTCTTGACTGATCTATCCCTCCCTTAGGTATCTCAAAGAAGTTGCTCTAATCCTAACTATTCAAAAGGCCTTTTTTTCATCTTTTCTACTTCAGTGTGTAGTTTCCAGCCAAGTCAGTCACTTACTTGCAGCTAGCAGAAAAATAAAAGCCAGCTTATCATTAAAAATGTGTCACAGTCAACACAATTTCTGTAAACCATTTAAGATTTACTGGCAGTATTGTATAAGAAACGCATTAAGCTTTACATTAAACACTGTAGCTGTTCTGACATGAGGCACATGACAGATACTAAACAAGAATCTTCTACTTCGGCCCTAACAAAACACTCTGAATGATCCCTTTCTAGGGAATCAAAAAACCTTTTACTGAAGTGATTAAAGCCAACATTGGAGATGCACATGCAATGGGACAGAGACCAATCACCTTCCTCCGTCAGGTAAGACTACTATAAAATATTATTATTCATTTTTTATTAGAGCCCCTTAAAGCTGTCTGATCTAGGTATTAGTATAAATGATCCCCTAGATGCAATTAGACTTAAAATAGTTCTTTTGTAAAGAATTAAAATGTTCATTTTTGAGCTGAAGTCCCATTGTTTGCTGATTGTCCTCTTTTAACACGGTAGCATTCCTTAGTTTCCATATCATTCCCCACCCATACTTTTTCCTGCCACTTCTATGTTATCAGTCAGCACATTCATTGTCAATAATGTTCTTCAAAATAGGAAGTGGTTCTCTTTAACGAAAAAAACAAATGCCTTTCTTCATCTGAGAGAATACTTTGAAATCTGCACGTAGCTGGGTTCAACTGCTTGTACTGTATCTCATTTTGCACATTTTACCTCTGGGCAAGCTAATTGGTAGGTTAACTTTCAGGAAAGATTACAATGGAATTAATATTTGTATATTATTCCTAAAACACAAATAAGGTTAAAATGAGTATTATCTCATTTACTGAGCATCCCTCACACCCTCATGTAAAGTCCGTCTATAATAATGTAAATTCAGAGTTCTAGGACAAACTAAAGCCTTATCAAACTGAGGATCCAGGTGATGAGATTATAAAATTGAGCTATGCAGCAAACTAAGGAGACCTGAGCTTCTTATAAATTATTCAAATGTAGTACATGTTATTCCAATGTTATTAAATAAAAAAAGGAAATAATTTCTCCCCATGACTGTGTGCACACATGGATTAATTCATTCTCATTGTCCCACAAGATGACAACAGCCTATTGATATTGCACCATGTAACAATAAAAATGAGACTGGAATAAATTAAGATGATCTCAGGAGAGACCTCTCAATTCTTCATGTTTACATTCTTTTATTAACTTAATTCTGCTGGGTTGTGTTTCTACTTTTACTATGTTCTATATCACCACTTCTTTTTTTTAATTAAATATTTCACATGAATTCAAATCAGTAAGAACTAGAAGTTATTTTGGGGAAGGATCATTAGAACATGCCACTATGGCTTCAAAATTTGATTGTATTTCTCAGTTCTGCTCCATATTGAGGGTCTTGATTTCTTGCCAGTAAAAGTGGGCTAGTAATACACAAAGAGTGGAGGATAGAGCTGCTTGGAGATAACATAGGAGTAAATAACTGTGCTTTACTGTATTTGCACTATGCTTAGCTCACCTGGAATCTTCACTGTCTGTAATACAAATAGTTAATAATTCTAGAACTGTTTGTATCATCGTAACTTGTAACCTGATAAGATTTTTTTCTCTTCTGTGAGCACAACCCATAAAAAAAACAACTGCAAACTCATCAATAACCTGTGTTTTAAATTAGCCAGTACTGGTGATCTTCATTTCCAAGGGAAGTTAACATCATATCATCAATTTAAAATACCCATTGAAAAGTGGCTAATTGGAATTTTCTTGGCACTGCAGGTGGTGGCCCTGTGTACATACCCAAACCTGTTGGACAGCCCGAGCTTTCCAGAAGATGCCAAGAAGCGCGCCAGGCGGATCTTGCAGGGCTGTGGAGGAAACAGCTTAGGTAAGGCTCTGTTCCAGTTGCTCCTGTTGGTGCTAGAAACAACAAAGGTGGTTTCAATTTCAGCTGGTGGGGGCAGGTTTGCAGTGTGACCTGCGGGTGGTGACCAGTGGTGCAAATTTTTAGCAGGACTTGTCACAGAGGAAAAAGTGAGGGTTATACATCTATGTAGCCCTTGCCACAATGACATCTAGGCATAACTCTAAATGCAATGCTGAGATTTTTCTGTACCAGGAAAGTGGCACAGAATACTAATGAGGCTCTGTTCTGTTAGTATGACATCTCTTAATCTGGGGCCCTGTGTCTCCTGCTAAGACTGGATGGAGGGTCTTACAGTTTTACCTTCTCCAGCTGTTTCTCTGCCAAGGAGTCCACTCTCCCTATAATGCTGGTGTCAACAAACAATATATGTCCATCTCATCTGATCCAGTGCACACTCCTGGGTCTTAATTTTGAACCATCAGTTCAAGTATGTTTTCTAAGGTATCAGAAACTCAGGTACCAAGGTGATGATCCTCTGCAAAAGGAAAGCTACACTGCTGAAAGGTGGTAGTGTTTTACCTAGCTGAGATCATTTTAACTGAAGGTGCCAAAGCTCTATTTCTCCAAGGTAAAATAACTCTTGAAAGAACTACAGAGTTCTGTTCTTCAACCACTGTTCCTACAAGAGTACACATCATATCCACATAAGTACCAACTTTGCATATTCAGTAGAAAGGAAATTGAAGAGACAGTTTCTTTTTCATCTAGTGATTGTGCTGCCTACCTGTACCTGGAAATGCCATGAGAATTTCTACTCTGCAGATACTGCTACAGCTGCTGAGTGCAGCAAAGGATCTGGCACACTTACCTTCTTTCAAGTAGGCAAACGGTGATATTTCAGAGGATTTATTACAGTAATTGGCATATTTCTTAATCTTTGTGATTGCAGTGCCTATTTGCACTGGTATATTTTGAGAGTAGGTGCTGTGAAACTTAATAAAATAAAACATAATAAAATAAACAAAACAAACAGTGATTGCATTAGGCATATTTCAAGCTTGGCATATTCCTAACAACACAGCCTAATACAAAATGTATTTTATCTTCCACCTTCTTTGTATAGGTTTGTCTTTTAATGTAGACCATTAAAAATACATTTATCAAAACTGAAGGTTTTAAAAAATAAGTTCTTTTAGCTCAATGAATCCCTTTCCTGTCTTACTTTGGAACAATAAATCCATATAGTACTGTTGGCACGTAGGAGTTACTGTGGATTCATTTGAATTTTGACTCAGTCTTTCTTTGTAGTGATTCTCAGATTCAGGGACATGGAAGGAGTTCTCAGAATAATTAGTCTTGACCCTTGTGCTCCCTTCCCCTTAAGGGCATGGTGGCGTGGGACACCACAGCCCCATGTTGGAGTAATATTTCATATTGCATAATATTTCAGAAATTTGTTCCTATTTTTCAGAAGATCACACATTTCCCATAATTTCTGAAGAAATTATGAGGAATAGATTCTGAGGAAGTAGGCCTGAAACAGTTGCAAACAAGATGTTAATTCCGAACACCCTGTTAATTTTAGTGGATAAATTGAGGTTCTTTAAGTAATGGGAGTCTAAATGTTTTTTAATCTTGAAGTTATTTATGCTAAGTACAACTGTACCTCTAAATTCCTGACAACTAAAACCACTGCAGACGTGCTGTACTGTTTTCTGCCTCCTCTCCACCCTCCCTGTCTCCAGTACTGTGTATCAACCCCTTCTTTTGCCTCTGGAGCTCATCAGCCTTTGTACAGCATCCCAAAACACGCAGTCAGAGGCACAGGGACGTGCAGCTGAATCAAAGTCACCCCTGTCACTTTGTTGGTAGTCTGACAACTTACTGCTGTTCTCTTCATGGCTGAGAAGGAGAAATTGCCTTTCTTGTGGAGGAAAAAAAAATATATTAAAAACTGGCCCCACTGTGTTGTGTTCAAAACCTTATTTTTCAACAAATTTGTCAATCCAACACCAAGGTGAAATCATTACGTATGGTCAAAGCCATTTGAAGTGTCACACCCATATTGATACCAGCCTATTTAAATGTATTAATTGTAAAGTTAATATTAATGTATTTTCCTCTGGAAATCAACTACAACCCTCACTTCCAATGAACATTAATTTGGCAAAACCCTACTCATGGTTTTGAGTCTTACTACTCCCAGGCCATGTATGAAGGCTCAGATGTATCCTCAACTTCTCCTTTGTCCAAACACTCTGGGATTCTACTGACATCACTTACTTTGCTCGTGGGATGACTGGAAAATCTTTCCAGGCATTTGAGACATTTACCCCTCTTCTATATAAATATACATAATATATGCAGCTTTTTTGGATTGGGTTTATTTACTTGGATCCCACAGTGCAAACACACGGGTTCTAGTCAAAGCCATCAACTGAGTACAATTAAGTGTAGGAGTACAGGGCAATTAAGTATTCTGTGTATCCTCAGAGTGGTAGGACTCAGCACCCAGTGGAGACAAGACAGAATGAAAACTGAGGTTTGTTCTCCTCCTTTAACAGCATCCTCCTGGCTCTGGTCAAAGACCCATGTAGAGACCCAATATAACTTCTAGTCCTGTAAAAGTAAACGTTTAGGACATCAGGGAACTTTGTGCTCTGAATCACCATTTTGTCCCATGCAATTGTGCAGTACTTGCAAAGGTTCTTTGTCTTTTTAAATCGTGCTTTCACAGAAGTCCTACCAGGCAGACTACTAGCAGATAACTGAGTTAAGATAAGAGTTAAGTCAGGCATAATTATTCCACTTCACCCAACAAGCAAAGAAGATTCTGCAGCTTCCTGACAGTGTTCTAAAATAGATGTACACTTGTCACTTCTTTGACCATCAGTCTTAGGTTTCATAGCTTGAATTCATTCCTCACCTTGACCTAGGCTTATTTTTATTCTTTATTTGCTGCACATTCTCAGCAGTGATGCACACAGGCATCTAACATCTCCTTTTATTTATGATTATTAGTTGTACTCTAAACTGCACATGAGATTGGGGGATTCTAGACATTTCTGCTGAAAAGTGGTTGTGGGAGATGCTGTGGGGGAAGGAGAGAAGCAGTTCAGGATTCTTTTAGTTTCAGACTGTGGGAGAAAATGATATATTCTTTTCATGTTGCAAATAAACCCCTTATATTTATCATGGATCAAAAGAAGTTGCTTTCTATTGCACATGCTACCTTTGTACTTTAATAGGAGTTGGTTTACATTCAGGAGTGCTTACAGCATAAAGAAAGCAACTGAAAGATAGTAAAAATGGGATTGCTGTTCCATCTTGCAGATTAGGATTGAAACCATGCTTTTTACCAATCCAGTATGTTATTTTTATATTTTAGTGATACTTATTGTATTTGTCTACTTCCAAATTAATTCTTTTGCTCTATGAACAAACCAGCTCCCTTTCCTCCCCCATGGGAAAAAAAGCAAACTTGTCCTGGGGATCCATACAAATATGGTTCACATATACAAACTATTCCATACAATACTAGCTCTGGAGTTCTGCTAGCAAACAGAAAATCTGGTGTACTTTGCACTCAATTCTCATCTCATTCTGTATTTTTCACAGGATCCTACACTGCCAGTCAAGGTATAAATTGCATCCGTGAAGATGTTGCTTCATATATTGAAAGAAGAGATGGAGGGGTTCCTGCAGATCCAGATAACATTTATCTCACCACTGGGGCAAGTGATGGCATTTCTGTAAGTGTTAAAATGAAACCTGTCCCTTCTTGGTACAAACTGTAGCTTATCAGTTACCTCTGCAAATACAGATCCCTGTTGAACCTCTGGTCTCACAGAGTCCTGTGAGTTTGGGCTGGCAGATACTGAAGCCACATTCAATGGATATCCAGTACTGTGAACAAACCAGTGAACTCCCTGTGTGAATGTCAGGAGCCAGCTTCGAAGCATGTGCAAAGTCTCTTAGTATACATTAAATTGCACCTTTCTGTAAAGGTAATGTGAAATTAACTACAGGTGCATAAACATAAATTTAGAAGATTCCGTGCATTCAGACTAAATAATAGTTGTTCTCAGAGGTTAAGACACGTAAACATTGAAGATTAGAGGGTATCAGTCAGTGGCAGAGGGAAGAGGGTATTAACTCAGAGATGAAAAGTCTCAGCTCTTCTTCCAAGTAAACTCTGCTAGTGCAGATCAATGCCAGTGAAAATCCCAAAGATTTATTTCTGTTTGTGTATTTTAGTTTGTTTGAGAAAAAGTTCAGGTTTTGTGTTCCAGCCAGGTTCAGAGATGGTCCTCAGTTAAGACAGGAATACCCGTCTCTATCAGACTGCTCCTTTACACAGACGGTTTTACTGAGAGTACAGCAGCAGTTTGGCTTTAACGAAGGCAGCCTTTGACAATGTGTTGGTGAAGGTGGTTTCTTAAAGGACATCTAGTGGCAGAGCTCAGAATGACAGCGCTCCGGCAGGAGCAGCAGAGGTCTCCAGTCTCCGGAGTTTCTGACACTGGCAGCTTGTCAGAAATGGCAGCACAGCACATCTGATCTGCACCATGCTGATTTGATTTCACCGCTGATGTAAAGTCAGCACTACAATGAGTCTCAATCTTTGGCGCTTCTAAAGATAAAACAACTATTGTTTCACACCTCAGGGGAATGAGGGTGTTGAGGAGTTTTTAAAATATGCGTTTGGTCCTCATTATATGTTTTGGATGCTTGGTATTTTTAAACTAGTGGTGGGTACAAAATTATGTTGATTATAAATCATTAGCTTAGCAGCTGAGTATGTGATGAGAGGCACAGAACAGCAGATTTTGTACTAGAACCACAAAAAACCTAAAGGATACTGCTGCTGCAAGAAAATGTATTTTTGGGTTTAGATGCCAATTACATGCTGATAGGGATGCTTGCTTTGATTGCACCTGTACTTCAGAGTTCTCCTGTGGTTATAAAGGCAAAAAATCTCTCTGCTTCCTGCCCCTCGTGTGCCGTTTTATTTAATTCTCATGTGAAAAGCCTCCACAGCACACAACCATTGGGTACAAGGAAATTGTCTGCATTGACCTTAGCTCAATCTTTACCTTTCTGCCTGTATCTTCTGGGCATAAGCTACACATGACTCTATTTCTATCCCAAGACATGCAGACTTTGGTCTGTTCTGTTACTTGAAAATGGAAACATAATTGCTCCTAATGTAAAACAGATTTCTCTGTTCCAAGGGAGAATCTGCACAGGCCCCAGTTCTAATTTCTGGTTTTATTTATTGGTCTCTTGTGGTTAATGAGATAAAATGAATGGAAGGCAATGAACAAGAACTAGCTAAAGCTTCTTTGCTTACAACAGGGCACAGCAGAAAAACAATGATCTTTATATTCCTGTTTCCATCTTGCCCTCTAGCCTTATGCTCAGAATGTTTTTCCTAAGTTTTGCAGTTGATCAGGCACAATCTTTGGAAGTTATGACATGAGAGGATTCCATTAAGCTTAGAGCATCCTCACTCACCCAGTAACAAATTGAAATAAATAATTCTCTTTGACTATCTGCTTCTAGGACAGAAATCTATCTTAACATTACACTTTTTTAGGAAGGAAGTTTGGTAACTAATCCAGAGTATATTATTAATTCTGGTGCATGACCTTTTTTATTTTTTTAATCCCTACTTTTTCCCCAGGCAATTTTAAAGATCCTGATCTCAGGAGGTGGCAAATCCCGAACAGGAGTGATGATTCCTATACCCCAGTATCCCTTATACTCAGCAGCCATCTCTGAACTGGATGCTATCCAAGTGAACTACTATTTGGATGAAGAAAATTGCTGGGCTCTAAATGTGAATGAACTTCGCCGTGCCTTGAATGAAGCTAAGTCATATTGCAATCCAAAAGTGCTCTGCATCATCAACCCTGGAAATCCCACAGGTCCGTAGGAATTTTGTTTAATTAAGGGGTTTTAAGACCATTTTCTTTCCTTTTTCATTCATTTGACATTGCAGGCAAATCCTAAGTACAGTATTCCAGAGATCAGTGCTCTAAGTAGGACAGTATGCTTTACTTTGAGAAATGTATGTTCAGTATTGTGGAACTCCAGAAAGGAGGGAGCAGATTCAGTTCACTGGATCCCATTTGAAGCCTGCTTCCACTGAAGTTTTCCAGACTTTCAGTCACTTTTGGTCTTTAGGAAAGATCTTGCCTCTGGCATGGCCTGTAGCCTCTTGGCTTCTGAGAAGCAATGACTGTAATAACTCAGCACTCAGTGGCAAGCCTCCCTCAGAATTTAGCTTTTTGAGTAGTTGAGGTTGATTGGTGAGAAGCTAGCTCCCACCTATCCATCATGCATGTGAGCATTTACAATGATTAGCTATACACAGAAGTCCTTGATTGATTACTGTATCTCATGCTCCCTTTCCTTGAGATGGACTGAGTTACCTTGTACCACAATTCTTCCAAAAACGCTCCTTAATTTCATACTTAGTGAACTGAATTCTAAAGGTCAGTAGCACTTTTCTAGGGAGGGGAATATCCTCTTGAAAAGTTGGCAATCTGAGTAAATGTGGGTGAAAAGATTGATATGTGAACAGTCCACTAACTTTCTTCTTGCTTTAAAAATCAAACTACAGGACAGGTGCAGAACAGAAAGTGCATTGAAGATGTGATACACTTTGCTTGGGAAGAGAAGCTTTTTCTTCTGGCTGATGAGGTAATGGAATAATCTGTTCTCTCAGAAGCACAGCTAAGAGTACTCATATGAGGTATAATTTTGTACCATGCGTGGTATTGGTATTTTTTAAGTACAGGGAACAGACTCTCTGTTATCCTATTGCAACATGAACAGACATACAAGATTGTTAATATCAAAGGATCAATATAACAGGTGGCTTGATCTGGGTTTGAACTAGAGAGAAAGTGTAGGGGACACAAGGAAGAACTGTGCTGAAACAGTGAGACCTATGTGGTGATCAAACCACTTCAAATGGAAGAAACAGAAGGAAAATCATTTTAAACTCACAAGTGAAGGTTAAATCATACAAAGAAGCTCACTGTTCTTCTAAAGGCTGAGCTTTTAAATGTGGTCACATCAGATAAAAAGTATAATTACAGTAACTATTACTTAACAAAGAACCTTGTGTCTTCTAACAGCTTTTAAGTTTTGAGTGTAAGCACTATTTCTTCAGTTCAGATCTGCCTCTCTAAAAGGCCATGTTTTATCCTTAGTTGGGGGAACAGAGCACATTAATGTCTTCTGACTGTTCAGGTTTACCAGGACAATGTGTACTCTGAAGGATGCCAGTTTCATTCTTTCAAAAAGATTCTGTATGAGATGGGACCCGAGTACTATAACAATGTTGAGCTGGCCTCTTTTCACTCCACCTCTAAGGGATACATGGGCGAGTAAGTCTGATTTAGTTTTTTTTTTATTTCATCTTCCTCATTAATCTGGTTGGACAGCCCTTTCATATTACTGACCTGAAGGTAATCCACCATAATTAATCCTCTATTAATTTTAACTGAAGACTATTAAGAAAAGGAAAATAATTACAGAGTAATGGATTAACTCAGTGGTTTTCAAAGTACCAAATAATAAGCGTATTTATTTCAGACACCTAATGCCTCAGTCCCACAAAGGTGAAATCCTACAGTCCCAATCTGGACCTGTGATAAAGGAAAATTGGCCTCCAACATTCAAGGGAACAGCTCAGTAATCGCTGGGATATTACAAATGTTTGGGTTTGGTTGTTTTGGGGAGAAGGAGATGGAAGAAAGTGAATTTTTTGATTAAATGTATGCTGCTATAGCCATATGCTCTTGTTCTGAAGATTAAAGATCCATGTTAATTGTTAACTTGCCTACCAGGGAAGCTGCATGTCCACCTTTATCTCTGTATGGGATATTAGGACTTAATGACATGTCATGCAGCTGATACTAGGACTTAATGACATGTCATGCAGCTCCATCTTAAACCATTATCAGTGTGGCAGCTGTTTCAACAAGCTGTATCTTATCTATTGTGAGATTCTCATCAATTGTATTTCCACTTCTGCAGTCATTTTCATTGTTTTGTTGTATTTATAGACATGAAGTTAACCAATCTCTTCTGTTCACTTTGTCACAGATGTGGCTACAGAGGAGGTTACATGGAGGTCATAAACTTGCACCCAGAAATTAAAGGACAGCTCGTTAAGCTGCTTTCTGTTCGCCTTTGCCCTCCAGTCTCAGGACAAGCAGCCATGGATATTGTGGTGAATCCTCCAGTACCTGGAGAAGAATCTTATGCACAGTTCATAAAGGTCAGCAATAATATGCTTGTTCTTTTGTGCATTTCCCAAACCTATCCTAAGCACTGGGAACTCAAATTATACACAGAGACCAAAGAGTTTTCTTTCCTTTCTCCTTGGACCATCTGGTATTAACATCAATTTACAGAACTATGCAATGTATTGAAAATTAACTCAGTATGGCACTTCAAAACACTAGGAAGACATTATCAAATCAGCTTTCTTACTGATAAATTCAACATTTTTCCTGTGTTTAATATGACAGAAGGTTTACTAAATAAGATTTGCTGTTAGTAAAATCTGAACAAGAATATAAGTTTAAGTAAAGTTGTAAAATCAATCTTTTTCTTAAATATCCCGTGCCTCTATATACTGAGCAACATGAAAATCTATATTGAAGTATACATATAATTTCTCACTTGTAAAAATGAAGCTAAGTCTGTGTTAAGATACATTATCAAGTCAAATCAAAGGTTCAATTAACATGGTCTCTAAAAATAGCCAGGAATGGATGCTGAGGAAGAAGACTGTTAAAAGAGGGCACACAGACAGAGACTTCTGCAGGTCATTGTCTGTCTGCAACACTGTAATTGTACCCTCCTAAAGCCTTTTAGCGCTGCAGTTTTTAAGAGCACAACTGGAAATTGGAACATGGTTTTGCTCTAACAGCTCAGCAAAGCCCCACCAGTGTTTCATTTGGGGAAGGCCCTTTGAAACATCATCATTTCTCCTGGTGTTTTTATTGCTACTTGAAATGTGTTCAACTGAAAACCTTGCTTTTAAACAGGAGAAGGAATCTGTTTTGAACAATCTTGCCAAAAAAGCCAAACTAACAGAAGACATGTTTAACAAGATCCCAGGAGTTCACTGCAACCCCCTTCAAGGAGCTATGTACGCTTTCCCACGGATCTTTATTCCTTCCAAAGCCATTGAGGAGGCAAAGGTCAGTCAGTCATTCTTATCCCAATCCATTTTAACCTCCTCACCTGTGCCTGCCACTTGTAATGATGAACTTTGATTCCAGAGATGGAGTACAAAATCAGTGTTTCATGGGCTAGGTATGATCTTAAATACAACATGACCTTTATTTGAAAAGAGGAAAACAGAACAGATCATTTCATCCCAGTGCTAAGGCTCCCAGGCTGAGAGTGTCCCCAAGGACATTGGTGTTTAAGTCCCACAGGTAGCTGGCCCTGTGCAGTTCCAAATTGCTGCCTGTGCCTGGGTTAAGGAGACCAGCATGAGTGAGTGGCAGTGTGCTACTGACCTTACCAGAGAAGTCCCATTCACCAGGAATGAGAAAGAGGGCTGGAGTTTCCTTACAAATTTCACCTTTTTGCCTTTGGGACAGTAACCTATGTTAATAAATGATAGGTCTTTCTGTTCCTAAGTAGAGCTCTGAAACCTAATTTGTACTATTCACTTTGTGAAGGGAATTTTATTAGCACAGCTGAGAACAAAAATAGGGCTGCTTTTCAGCTGCTTATTTGATTAGGTATATAACCTGTACATATTTAAGAACTTTTCACAGTTATTAATCAGAGGACTTCCTAGGCAGCAGATGAGGGGGGAAAAATAGTAACTGCCAACAGAACTGGAACACACAGTTCTCAAATTAATTTAATCTTATCAAATGTCAGTGCCTTAGATTTTTCGAAGTACAACTTTCAGACTTTTGACAAAAGTTACAAGCAAGTCAAGGGGAATAACAAAATTACCTAAACCCTTTCTTTTGAAGTGAGTTTTTGTGTAAGTTCTTCAGCCCTGTTCCTCTATGAAGTACTGTTATTTAATTCAGCGTGAACTGCCCCATTAGCAATTGTTCCTCATCTTCTTTAGTAAACTGAATAACAAACTAATCATGTAACATTAGGTTTCAGGGGTGGGGAAAGCAATCATGAATTTCTGTGTATTAGGAATATTTTGACTTCAATAATTCCGAGGCATCTATTCCCTTAGGCTCATAAAATGGCACCTGATATGTTCTATTGCATGAAACTTCTGGAAGAGACTGGAATATGTGTTGTACCTGGAAGTGGATTTGGCCAGAGAGAAGGAACCTACCATTTCAGGTACAGTTTCTGTTTGTTTAAAAGCAAATCAGCAACAGTAAGCAAAGTATCATCTCAGTTCTTTCTCTTCTCATTAACTACAAGGATTTTATTTCAGTTTATGTTGTACCAGTTTCTACTGAACAGTTTCTGTGGACTGACAGCAAGGTCAAAGACCTGGTCTGCTAGATGAGCCACACAAGTTTCTGGGGTGTTTTCACAGCTTGTTGGCATGATTTTATTCTATTTTTACATACTGGGATTTGAAATGCCTTCGCCAGGAATACAAACAGTAGCAATAGTTTAGACTTTAAAGTTAGGTCTGGAATTACAAAAATTGCCCTGCATTCTTTTTGGGGGAAGAGGGGGTTAAACTGTATTTCCATATGGAAAAACTGCATGAAAAATTCAGTATCTTCCCTATAAATCTGCTCCTTAAACACACCGTATAACTTTACCAAAACAAGATGTTGAACTAAATATTCTCATACCAAAGCTGTTGCTTTTGCTTCCAGTAAGCAGAACTTTGCTCCATCCAAACCACTGACAGCTAGAATTTATCAGGGAATTAAGTCTTGCTCAGTCTGAAACAACACAGCAGAGGGTATCTTTAGCTTTGACAGTTCTGCACACAGCCAGCTGGGTCAGATCCCTGGGTGCACACAACTCCAGGAAAAACCTAGAGTCCATTCCTGCACCACTGTGGGAAAACCATTGTGTTCTGTGGGTCTTGCACACAGGCTGGCATCCACACCCCATGGCGTTTCAGGGTATGCAGAAGAAGGGAAAAAGGGACTAAAACCTGCAGAATTGGATGTTGCATTGTTTTAATGTTTCTGAACTCAGTTTTCAGTTGAAGAAAAAATAAACATATACTTGTAACTGACAACTGTTAAAGCTCAAAAAACTGGGTATAATTTGGCATAACTGCCCAGCGGTGGAAACTGAGTTGCAGTTATTTCTTACTGATAATCTTCTACACCACTCAGAAGAAAATAACAGTTCCTGAATTCCTGTATTCTAATCAACAGAAAAAAATTGCTCTAATTTAATAGTCTAGTTAAATTAAAATAGAAATGCAAAAGAAGAGAAAGATGTTGAACTTAACATGTTACTTGCTGTGCCTTTAGATTAATCAAAACGTGTAAATATGATAGTTTAGTTGGTTCTGAAGATTATATGGGTTCGTTTTTTTATTTCTTTAAATATTATTTTTCAGAATCACCATTCTTCCTCCAGTAGAGAAGCTGAAGATCCTACTGGAGAAAGTGAAAGACTTCCACATAAAGTTTCTTGAAAAATATGCATGAAACTACTGTGGCTTTTCCCCCCTCATCCCCTTCCCTTCAAGGCAAATGCAGACAATGAACAATGATGTGCTGAGAATGTGCTGTTTATCTAATTTAAGTAAATTCAAAATAGATAGAACCAGACTCAGATACTGCTACAACTTAATGGACTATTAAAGTTATGTCTGGTGTAGAAGACATTGTTACACCAAGTTTTTTTTTAAGAGGAAGAATGTGATGAAAGCAGTGAGAAGAAAGAATCAGTAAATGTTTTTGTGCCTTGATTGAAAGCTACATTTGTGAACTTTTGACTCAATAGGTTGAGGAAGGGAATTGCTCATTAAAATTACTACTGTCGTGGGTTTTTTTACAAAACAGAAATGCCAAGTTCAATTTTTTTAGATAGGAATATGTTTCCCTTCTTAAAATTCTAAGAAACAAAAATCCAAACTCCTACATTATAGGTATTGCTTGGTTTAATTTTTGTTGGTTTTATTGTTAAGTGTGTTCTCTAAACCTGATCACAAATGTAGGGACAGTTTGCTTATTTAAAAAAATCTTCAGCAGATATGTGCAGATACCTTTGAAATTTTGCTGAAAAGAAATCCTGCCATCCCAGCACAGTTAGAATGGATTATATAGTTTTGATCAGAGGAGAGAACATGGTGTCTGCTTGAAACATATTTTTATGAAACTGAAACATAACGAGGAATACAATCTTCTTCCTGTGCTATTCAACACATGATCCCAGCATAAGAGCACTGAACATTTCCTGCCATAACAACTCCAGGAGTCTCCTGTTAGCCCACATCTTTTATACACACAGAACAGAGTAAGTTACTGTCTCAATGCAGATGGGAGTACAGTCAATCCTTTCAAGTAGGGTAAAACACAACCCTTTCAGAACCACTCTGTCTGTGGGGAACATTTGTTTGGAAACATCACACAGCCCCTCTAGCTGGCCAAAATCCAGCTGGAACTTGAAAGGACTGACACATTGTTACCAGGAGAAATGCTGGGGTTGATTTCTAATGAAGAGGAAGGTATTTAAAGGAAAATGTCATGTACCAAGCATAAAGATAATGCTAATACAGCTGACACTTAAATCTTCCACAGTCCTACTGCTGGCTGAATGATCCTGAGTGCTTCTCAAAGGCCAGCTTGAACAAGGTGGCTGTCTAGGAGTACAGCTGAGTGACTCCACTAATCTCTGCCAGCTTCCCTGCAAAACAAATGACAGCTTCTGTTTCTCTAGAGCAGGAAGCTGGACACCTTCTGCTAGCTCTCATAAAGGGCTAAAGGCTTTCAGTATTCAGATATGAAAGCATTAGCATTTGTCAGGCTTAGGCTCAGCATTTACAGAGTTCATCCATCCGGAGTATCGTATTGGATCTAGTCATTCATTTAAAGTTATTATTTAGAAGTAAACTCATTTTAATATCTACTGGCACTTTGTGAGGCTGCTGCTGTAGCTGGTTCAACACCCTGTGCTAATCCAGCCTACTGAAGCCAAGGGCTAGAGAAAGCCCATCCAGATAAACCTGTGCCAATGTGTCATGTGAGGAAGGCGACGTGTTGCCCGTAACTGTCCTTGCCACAGCAGCCCCAGTCTGTGACCCAGCATTAGCAGTGAGCTTCTCACCGTTCCTTACTGAGGCCTGTGTGAAGAATTTATTCCCCTCAATCACCTGCCAGGGGTCACAGGTTATGGATGGAAATGGCATGGCTGCTACACAAAGCTGCTGTGGAGGATTGGAGAAAAAAAACTACATTTTTCTCCTTAGAGCAGCGCACTTCTGGAAGGAAAGCACAGTGAGAACACTTATGCTGCTACCATCCACTGAAAATTACAACCTGTCAGCACTCTCCACTTGGCATCCTTAATATGCACTAATAAAACAAACCCAGAAAGCAAAACCGTGGGAGGAGGTCAGAATAATGATGTGAAAATAAGACAAACAGCACTTTCCTACTCTAGGAATGTGTCCAAATCAGATCTGGCTTTGGACTCTTAATGCAGTGTAGGTTGAAACTAAGATCTAACAATGGGAGTTAGAATATTTTTTATATTTTTGTAACTACAGCTTTTTCATGGGGTAGTATTTGTAATCTAATAAGTCTATAGATTTTATATTTGCCTTGCATTTGCACCTGATACTTCTGGAAAAAATGTAAAGGTTTACAAGTTTATAATGATAATTTACAGGTGTGAAAGGCTTTTTGTTTTAAATCAAGACAGCAGTTCTTACACTTTTGAATCAAAATACAATGGCATAAACTGAGTTTTTTCTAAACATTCTATTATGGTGCCTTTTCTGTTTCTGACATTATAAGGGATAACAATTTATTGATGCATCTCATGTGGAAGGGTGGTGATTTCTATTGTCCATCCACAATATTTGTATGTATTGTGATAAGGTAAATGTGCATTTTTGTGGAACAATCCTGTAAACCTAAGACAAAAGGCTCGTTTTCCATGTCTTTGAAATATTTCATTTACAGACAATCCTTCCTTTCAAATGCATGCTTCTAGGTTTGATCTTCCTCCAGGTGCTCCTTATAACAGTACTTCAGATGTATGAGACTTCCAAGTAATAAAGCACATGTTAAAAGAAATGGTAATACTTCTCCATTTTCTGTGTCAGTGGAGCAACACCAGTTGGATTGCACTATGACACATTTAATCCCATGTTCAAACCAGTATTTACTAATATTTAGTGCCCATGCACCTGATCATTGATTTCTGCATCACTCCTGTTTATGGACTTGATATTTGTCTAACTTACTACCACAAAACTATTCCTTACCAGTGCAGAACTGTAAATAGAGATGGTCGTAGGCAAGTTCATACTCATAATTAATCCTATAATGTAAGGAGTTGCAACCAGGAGTCAAGCAAGCCAGACTTCTTTCTTCAGAGAGAGGGTCAGCCAGACAGCTGAGGCTGATCAACTGTGTCCTGAAAGCTTTGGTGCCGAGTTTTTTTGGTGTTGTCAGTTCCCTTTTTTTAAAAATTCTTACATGGCTTGTAGGAAATAAAACTTACAGAGCAACACTATCTTGTTCTTTTGGAGTGACACCTCAGAATTATTTCAGTGGTGTTTGTTTGGTAATTTCAAAGAAAAAATTTAGGGAAAGAGAAACTAGTCCTGCTTCCATAAACATATATGCATATGCCAGAACCACCAAAACCAGAATATTATTTTCTTTATATCAGGATTTTGGGTGTTTTCTGGAACAGAAACCTCTGTTTGTCTGGAAGGGGTTTTTTTGGGGGGTGTGGGTAGTGGGGTATGTGGTTTGTTTTACTAACAAGAACATGGTCTAATACAAAACGCTTATATTATGAATTGTCAGTCAGATTTTTTACAACTCTTTTTGAGTGACATATTCTGTCCCATCTGGCTCAGGAGATGTGCTAGATCCATATGATACAGAAAAAACTACTCACATCAGAGAGCTTGCAGCATCCGTATGCACCATGTGAAAACCACTAGTGTTTTAAAGCATAATCTAAATGCCTTTTTATGCACAGTTCCTTGCTCAAATTTGTACAAAACCCAATACTCATACCTCTGGTATTATTTTGTTTAGATACATGCAAGATAAGTTTCTTTGAGGAATTCTAATTTAATGATATGGATTTGAATGGTTTTATATACTGAACACTTGGTGTAGCCATGCCTTTCTAATGTTCCGTGTTACAACGTGTTTATTAAATCCCATCTTTACCTGATCAGAATTTGCACAAGCTGTAACCAAACCCTTTGAACTGGAACAGAGCAGGTTATCCCCTTGTTCAGCTCTGAAACCCTGCATGTTCTGCACACTGAACAACAGTAATTTAGTTAAACCCAAAGCTGAGCTCTGAAACAGGGCCGTTCCTATGGAGCACAGGGGCTTCTCAGCACCTGTGGAAGCCCTTGCAGCACAAGCACCACCTGTCCCAGCCCTGGGCACCCGGCTCAGGTCACAGTCCCCAGGGGTGGAAACACTCACCTGCTCCAGCGCAGCTCCTGCGTGCCCGGGGCCGCTCTGAACAGGGAACAAAACAGCGCAGTTCATTTGTGCTGCCAGGAACAACTGTTTGTGTGTGTGTTTGTGTGTGTGTGTGTGTGTGTGTGTGTGTGTGTGTGTGTGTGTGTTTGTGAGTTTGTATGTGTGTGTATGTCTGTGTGTCTGTGTGTATGTCTGTGTGTCTGTGTGTGTGTGAGTTTGTATGTGTGTGTATGTCTGTGTGTGTGTCTGTGTTTGTGTGTGTGTGTGTGTGTGTGTGTGTGTGTCTGTCTGTCTGTCTGTCTGCCCAGCTCCTGCCAGGGCATAAGGATTATAATCGTAGAATCACGGAATGTTGAACGGCTGGAACGGACCTTAAATAGCAGCTTGTCCCAACCCCTGCCTGGACAGGGACAGCTCCCACACGGCCAGGTCGCTCAAGGCCTTATCCAGCGTGGCCTTGAGCACTGCCAGGGTTGTGCCATCCAAAACCTCCCTGGCTTCCAGTGTCTCACCACCCTCACAGTAAATAATTTCTCTCTATTATCTAATCTCTCAATTTGTACCCATTTCTCCTTGTCCTGTCACTACAGGTGCCAACGCGTGCGGCACCTCCGAGACGGGGCACTCCCGCCCCCCCCTCCCCTCACGCCGTTCCCTCCCTTGTGACCGAGCAGGGACCGCGGCCTTCGCTCGCCGCTCGCCCCGGCGGCTCCTGCCCGTCCGGGGGTGTGTCCGGCCAGGCCCGCTGCGGGCACGGCTCGGGCCGGCTGGTGGCCATGGCCCCGGGAAAGGCCCCGGGCCGGCGGCGCAGCAGCGACTCGGGCGTGGAGCCGGACCGCGGGCCGCTGCTCCGGGACAGGGACCAGCTCACCGCGCTCTCCCAGAAGAAGAAGGAGCAGCGCATCGCGCTCTTCCTCAGCGACTTCGACCAGCAGGGTAGGGCTGGGGCTGCCCAGGGCGAGGAGGGAACGGCAGAGCCCCGGGCCGGCAGAGCCCCGGGCCGGGACAGCCCCGGGCCGAGACAGCCCCGGGCCGAGACAGCCCCGGGCCGGGACAGCCCCGGGCCGAGACAGCCCCGGGCCGAGACAGCCCCGGGCCGGGACAGCCCCGGGCCGAGACAGCCCCGGGCCGGGACAGCCCCGGGCCGGCAGAGCCCCGGGCCGAGACAGCCCCGGGCCGGGTTCGAGCCCTCGGGCAGGGCCTCCTGCCCCGCGCCCCGCGTTGGCGGCTGATGCGGGCTCCAGGCGCTCCGACTCCCGGGTCGAATTTCTCCGGATAAATCGCTGTTTTTAACTTTATAGCGCGGTCTTGCAGTGCTTATACTTGGAAACATGTGACACGCACGGCAATAAAAGCGTGTTTTGTTTTAAAGCCAAGGAGCACATCCAGGAGATGAAGAAAGAGCTCGATTCGCTTTTGCAGACAGCGGAGAAGGCGTTTGCGGTGGAGCTGCTGACGATGCCGGCTGCCGTCAGGAAGATGAAAAGGAAAGAGGTGCTCGGTGAGAGTGCGGGGCTCTCCCTGTGCTCGGGGTGCGGGCAGCGATGTGCCCGGGGCTACAGCAGAAAACCTGGGGATTTGGTGGCTTTCATGAAAAGGTTTGCTTTGTCTGCCCTGTGTTTTAAGCAGATCAGCAGTGCTGTTACCCAGCAGATGCTCGCTGAGCGTTCATGTTCAAGCAGACTGACCTCTGTAACACAGGAGATAGAATTAGTTGGTGACTAGTGTGTTATGTGTGCCCTTAAGTAATCTTAGTTGTCTGAAGATACAAGAAATAATTACAAACCTAGTGTTTTCTGTGTGTAAAAACAAGCATTTTTTCATCTAAATGTTCCTCCTTAGCCACAGAGATTATTTTCCCTTTGTCAGTTTGAACTCTCCTGAGCCATTCTAATCTAGTCATATACCTATGATAATAGGCAAACAAGTTTAATTTTAACTCCCGTTGATGCAGAGGTTTAAGACGTGTACAGAGCATCAGATGTATATTCTGGTGAGAACTGATGTTTCTGGAATCTACCTTACAGATGGAAATTGTAGGGGCCACACAGAGGTCAAATCTGAACCTCTTGAAGAACTTGAGTTTGCTGTAAGCCTGAGTGTATATTTTGGTGTCCTATTGGAGAAGCTTCTGCCTAAAAGCATTAGCTGTTTGCAGTGCAATGTGTGCACCTGGTGATTCTTTGAGCTCGGGGGATACCCTGTTGTGACTATACTCAGGATTCTTTCAAGGATTAAACACTGAAATGGCCTTAGATTTTTGTTGTTGTTTTGTAGGAGTTACTGTCCTACAAGACTGGAATCTTGTTCAGATGTAACACATACACTGACTTAAGATTACCTATTTAACCACTGTAATCCTGAATTACTTGTTTGGCTTCAGAGCCCATAAGATAATAATCTGAAAATAAATATTATGCAAATAATAGTATATAAATAAGTTATAATTTCTTGAGTTACAGATTTGCAAGGACAGGAAGAAGTGGCTCTTGCTGCTGCAGTGGTAAGTGTGTGTTTTCAAATTTTATCACAGTTTACACAGAATTATCACAGAATGGAATTCTTCTCTCCCTGCTGCAGATGCTTCAGACAAATGATTTTGTTTGGCTGTGTGTTTGAATAGAAGATATGAAAAGACTAGACAGCCAGCCACAGTGCAGTTATGAACATTACCTGAAGTTTTAGAGTCATCTGCTGGCAGAAATTCAGATGTGTCAAAGAAAAAACCCTGGTGTTTGGCCAGTCCCACTTCCTGTTAGTTGCTTTCGTGCCCTTTTAATTCACTGCCTTTTGTAACATAATATGCATATACTGGGAAAAATCTGATGACCTTCCCTTTTTGGATAAATGCTTTTTTTTTAGAATGACTGCTCTCTAGAAGACATGCCAAATCCCAAACTTGTGAAGACCAACAGCAAAAAAGGCAGGTCAACTCATTAATATATAGCCTGTGGTTCTTGCATTTTCTTTTTTTTTTTTACTGGTTTGAACTGAGCATTTGTAAAATGAATGTTAAGCCTGAAGTATACAAGAGGGAAAAGTGCATAACAGACCCCCCAGCATTCAGTGTGGAGGATCATGAGCTATGCTGCTGTAGAGGTACTTTAAATCATGAGATGGGAGCTTCTGTCCTTTGTATTTATCATGGAGAATGGAGAGAAGAGACAGGTTTAAGGCTTTACAGTATAGGAGGAAAGTCACACCTCTTTTCTTAGTTTTCCCTTGACATTCTGCCCATTGAGCTTTGTAAGAAAAATACCATATCCCCAGATATGCAATTTGGAGGACACTAACAGTGGGCTGTAATTCTGTTTTGTCTGTGGGCTGAGGGATTATCTGGGGTCTCTTAACTGTCCTGTGTGTCCCAGTGCCAGTGATGAACACACAGTTTGCTTTGACCTGTGTCCCAGGTGAATGACATTGGATAGCAGAAGGGGACAAAGCTGTCCATAGGGGGAAATAAGCTTCAAACACGAGGCTGAAGTGGTGTTTTGTGCTCTTCATGAGATCTTTATTTTCCTTGTCTTGCTAATACATTTCTAGTTAAGGTAACTACAATTGTTGAATATGAAGATTCCAAGCACAGTTCTGCAAAGAAAATAACTAAAAAAGTAAGTTTATTCTGTTTTTATTCAAAAAACATTAAGGATTTACTCAGTTCTGAACTGCCACAAACCCTGCTAGATCCATGACCAGGAAGGCCAGTGCTCTGCTGTATGTTGAAAAGTCAGGTTATTTAAAATGTAACATATTTGAAGTTAAGCAAGGCTAAACAGTAAATTATTTTCATAATGAAATATGGTATCTGCACTTCTAGTGACTAATTAATACAGGCTGGCAAGTACTGGCATAGTCATTCTCTCTTGACTTGCCAGAAAGTCTTGATGGTTTGAGGAACCATACTTTTTTTTTTTTTTAATCAACCCCATGTTTAATCCATATTTTTCTATAACTGAGTAGTGTATTCTTGTCCCTAAACCAAATCAAGTGTTTTAGTTTTGCCACCTCAGTCTGTCTGTGCAGTGTAGCTCCTCAGCCAGACACTGATGTAGCAAGATGGTAACAAATATAAAAAAGATTCTGTGCAGTTACAGACTTTTACTGTAAAAAGGCTTAGAAGTTGGAAGGGTGTATATTAGACAGGTGGTTGCTTATACAGAACTTCAGTAGGAGTAAATATGTCATGGCATTGTGAAACCTCTTTTAGAATGCATATTTGGTATTTTATATATATATATATATATATATATATATATATATATATATATATATATATATATATATAAATATATATGTAAAAGGCAGCACTATGGGACTTAACTACCCTTTTTCAACAGGAATGTTTGCAGTATTGTTTCCTGCAAATACCTATCATTTTGCTTTCAAATGCCACCCTTTTTAACTGCCATCTTTACATATATAAATTTTCAGATTTCCAAAACCAGGTCGCTGGTTTCATTGGCCTCTGGTTTAAGTGGCAAACTGAACTCTCTTTCTAGGTAAGACTGATCTTTGATGGCTTATTTGACTCACCTGAATTTGTGAGTGCTGAACACTTTCAAATATAGTAGCTGAGATTTGAGCCCAGTGGGAATACATCTGATAAGGATTCTTCCATAACCTGACTGAAATGAACTGTGGTGATGTGAACCTGAACATAAAAGCACCTGCAGCTGATGAAGGCATAATGGTGCACAGTTCTGAACTTAGGGGAGCAGTACAGATTCCCAAACAATGGAAGAGAGCATGTGAGGAAAACATCTTTGCTCTGCTAGTACTACTGAATTGTTCTGTAGTAAACACCTAACTCAGCTACTGCAGCCCTTCCTTGCCCAGTAGCATAAATTATTATTTTGTTCTTGTATGGTTTTAGGTCCCACTCTGTCATGTTTACCTCAGGAGGGCTTTTTCACATGTGTTTTCCACACTAGATCTCTGTCATGGAGCACTTCAACATTCTCTAATCCACTGTCTGTCTACCTTCATCCTAGCTAAAACTCTATAGTAGATGAGGAGGAAATAAATAAAAATAACAAACCAACAAAATAAAACCCCCAACAAAACACAAAACCAATGCCTACTTTTTATTTTAGTATCTGTTTACTCTTCTGCTAGTGTGGCTTGCAGAAGGATGTTAAGTCTCTTTTCATTGCAGTGCCACAAATCTCAAAGCCACTCCAAAGGGAGCTAAAAGGTAAGGGTCTCTTAGTTCATTCTTAATAAATAATTTTGTTCAATACCAAGACACTGTATGTCTATATTATTATCAATCTGGATATAACACATCTTTGTGGTCTGCCACTAAATGTGACAGCAGGGATGCCAAACCAGTTACACCCGTTTTGGGTGTGGGTGTTAACTTACATTCTCATGGAGGCACAGGATTTGATGTCCTAAGTAAGTCAGTTTAAAAATATGTATTTATAGTATAAGTTCTGTTCTCACTCACTATTTACAGACTTAAATCTTAAACTTGTTCTCAGAGCCCAGCCTGGATTAAAACACCACCAATACTGCTTTGATAGTAGAAAAATAAACCAATACCCAAAAGCCCCTCAACCAAGTACAGTGATAATTAGTTCTTGGCATCTTGAATAGTCAAGATTTTCAGTTAGTATCATTTTCCATACACTACAGAGTTTGCTTTTGGCACAAGCTGAAGTGAGGGGGTGAACTTAAATGGGTCCTGAAACCAACAGTTTCACCTTGGCCTGCTATAAATGTCAGAGGCTTGTTTCCATGCAGAACACATCCAAATCTTCTATTTTTTAGTAGAATAAGAACAATTGTATAATGAAAACTTAGAAATTCTTCATGGCAAAAGGCATGCCCTGTGCCTCTGAGAGGTATCAGCTTTGCTGTCTCCTGCTGTAGTAGACAGATACAGCACTTGTCTTATCTTAAGCCCCGAGGCATGAAGTTTCCTCTTTCCAAAATTGTAAACATTCACTGCTGATACTGGAGGGTGGATATTCTTGTTACTGAGTGGCCAAAATGTCATCTTGTGTCACAGGCCTACAAGGTTACTGCAGTGGCAGGGTCGTGAAACGTTACCCCGTAGTGCCCCTAAGTGCTGTTCATGGTTGGATTTCTGTAGTCTCCTGGCAGAACTGGAAAAATTTAAACATGACTGCCTCTCTCCTAGGTGTCTTTCCTACTATTGGCATTTGCTTCATGCTTGAAAATTTCCAGCAGGGCATAGAAGGTTGACCTCACTGTTACATTTTCATTGTATTCTAGTGTTGGATTACAACAGACTGTCTCAAGAACTTTACCTGCCAGCGGAAGAGTTCAAGGCATGTTAAAAAGAAGTAAATCAGTACCCCAACATAAAAGTGTTCCATTTGTCAACATTCCCCTGGCTGATGGACAGGTATTTTTTTTTTTTTAACATTTTCAACTTAGTTGATCAATGCAAATGGTCTGACCGTTCTTGCTATTCCTACATGAGATGCTGCTAAACAATAGGAAAAACATTTTGCAGTGTACAGGGGAACACATGAGTCTCAGAGAAGCTGGGCATGCAAGAAAAATCTTTTAATCTTGTAATTGTTTCTCTTCACAGACACTGTGTACAGCTGGGGGAGACCTCCGTAATATTGATGTGCAGCTCCTAAATCAGGATACAGTACAGCACATTCATAACCTGGTGGTAAGCTTGATCTAGGGGGTTTGCAGATCTGTGTATTCAGACACCTGGTCCCAAGCTTTCATGTCAGATTCTGTCACGAATGCAAGTTTAAACTCTTCGGAGTTTAAGCCTAAACTGGGGTTGGCATCAGTTGGAGGGAGGAAGAGGGAGGGGAGAACTGCTGCACAGGGATCACGTGTAAAAGTAACTGCACTTACATAAGCATGTGCAGTTTGGTGACAGCTTGGGGGACCACAGGAGCTTAAACTCTTCCTTCTGCAGTGCTCTGGTGGCTGCGCTACCATGTGAGTAAACTGCCATTCTCTTATCTCTCATTCACAAAGGCTGACAAAGCTATGGCTCAGTTTGGTTCTTCTTAGAATCCATTATTCTGTGTCCCTTCCCGAGTAAGGATTATACACCTGTTAATTCTCTGCTGCAGTTGAACAGGAACTGCCTTAATGGTTGTGAAGCAAAATAAAGTGGAACTTTATAGAACTCTGTAGCACACACTGCCCACCACTCCTGAGGGTACCTGGGCTATTGCTTGAAGGAACAGGAATCTATGCAGACATGAGAGATATTAACCAGCTTACAGTTGTGCAGGTGTAGAGACCAGTGCAGCTGAGTCAAGCTAACAGTCTGAGAGCTGGTCTGTGGGTTTTATTATGGCCCTGCCTCTGTAGTGGGGAACTAAGTGCTCCTTGCTTGCTTTAACAGTAGGGACCTTTCTTCTTTCACGTTCTTTTGGGTAGCTTGAGCTATAATGAATTTTTCCCCCCCTCAGAGTGAGCTGACTGTACTATGTGGAAAAGTAACACCTAAACCAAGTTAATGGAACTGTCCTGTGACTACAGAACATTGGTGACTGCTCTTGCCTGCTGCCTCCAAAGTGTTGAAATTATGTCTGTTATGTCTTAATAAAGCTGCATACTGCCCAGTAAATGCTTTTATAAGCTTTTATATCATGTGATGTCTTATTAAGTTCCTGTTATGAAGGATTCCAAAGCAGAAGAAAATGCTACTTTTTCTTCATAAAAGGCTTGGGTTAGATTTTAACTAAGTTCACAGCAAAATGAACAGTAAGAAGCTGTATATAGGAAATAAGTTTCTCTAATATTCAACTCACAAACTGAAATACAAAGTACTAAATTTTTGAACAGCTTTAAGACACTAATTCCAGTTATGCAGTAGCATATATGAATCTAACACAGGAATAAAATTTATTTCCAGTCTTGTATGTGACATGACAGTAATGTGCAAGATGACAGGTAAAATTAGAATTTGTTACCAGGTGCTGCTGGCAGGAGCCCAAAATGAAGCAGAACTGCCCTACAGTGATCAGCTCTTCCTCTACCTCTTCACTTCCGCTATCTGAAAAGTTACCATGAATCCTTTCCTCTCTTCCCCTTCAAAAAAACCAATCTGAATGGGACTAAAGGTTGAGTATTACTCTATTTTGCTATGACCTACAAGCAGAAGACAGGTGTTGTAATTGTTTAAGCAGTGCAGGTTACACAAACTAACTCCTTGGTGAGATCAATCAGGAGAAAGGATCAGCATGTAACCATGGCTTCACAAAAAGCAACTCCAGGTTTTCGTAAATGAAAATAAAAGACCCACTAGAGAATGCCACATAAGTCAATACTGAAATACAGATCAAACAGTATTTATTTTTGCTTCATTTTTAGAGTCTATAACAAGGATGTTCAGCAACACTCAAATGCCAATGCCTACCCAAGCACATTGAAACCCTTGGAGTTTGTCCCTCCAACCTCATCAATAAAGTGTCAACAACTATCAGAAAAATAACTAAACAAGTCACACTTCAGATGTGTAAAGAAAAGTAGAGCTTCAACTTTCTCACTTAAACAGGAGAGAAACACCTTGCTATAGAGGCAGCTTACCAACCCAACACTGTTCAAGCACAACAATTCCTTAGTTAAGGTCACATTTTTGCTTTGTTCTGGCATTTTTGCCAATTAATAGTAGTAGAACTGCAGCTGGAGATCTTAATATCTTCATACTTAAACCAAAGTGCAAACTACTAGAAAAGTAACAAAACCATGTACATTTATTATGTTTCCAGGTTATTTATTTATTTAACTGGAAACACTTCTCTAGGAAGTGAGGCTGAATCAGACTTTGAACAGGATTCAAAGGCTAAGAGAAAGACACCATTATTTCAGAATTTAATCATTTCCCATTTAAGGGGTTTGTTACCTTTACACTGAAATGAGATATCCTTGTGTTTTGTTCACACAAAGAGGACATGGCTGCAGCCTTCCCTGTGCCCATTTAATCATCTCTCATTTCAGGAAGGTACTTGAACATGGCACACAATTGTTACCTAACCTTCACCTAGTCTTAAAACAGCTTCAGCCTCCCTGTGTTTATAAAGTATCTATCATCTACATAGTCTCTTCATACACAGACTAGTTAAAGCCACTGGAAAAGTAAGAGTTACAAGGCAAAAGAAATATATTATACACCAACTGCTTTTATTTAATTTCAGAAACCGTTCACAAGATGGTAGAAAAAAAAACTTACAACCACTTCTAATTTAGTCTTTCATTGTTCCCAGTCAGCTCTAAACCCATTATGTGCAAAGCCCATTTACCATGCATCTAGATGATAGATACAGGCTATGAAATTCTTGATTCTACTTGTAGCAGCTTATGCATGTGCAGCCAAATACCAAGCCTCAGGACAAATTGTACACAAACTTTACAATGTAGAATTTGAATTTAAAATATGAAACTTAAAATCTACACAAAACTGATAAAAATCAAGCACAGATACGAGGACAAACTTAAAACCCATGTGAAAAGGAGTCTCGTCTTCCTTTCAAGTGCTTTATTCTGCTACACAGTCAAAATGAAGATGTAAGCCTGTGGTTAGTTTAAATTACACTCTGTAGATACTATAGACCAATTTAAAAGTTACACATACAGCAATAGATGTCCATTGGTTCATCTGGATTACTTACACAATCCATCTGGATTGTTGAAAACAAGTCAGGCAAAATTTGAAAGAAAAATCCTTGTGCAACTTTTTAGACAAATGTTTACTGGTGGGCACACTGTACCCCAGGTCCATGATGGCTGCTTTCTTCATCAGAACTATCATTATAAGCTTCACGTCTCTGGCCACCACCTGAACCACGAGTGGTATCAAATTCTTGAAGATCTACCTCTTCTGCATCACCAATTACATTGGGAAATTCTGGTCTAGCTGGCAGAAGATCTTCGAGTTCCTGCCCCAAAAAGAAGAAATGCATTCAGTATTGCAGCTAAAACTTCCAAATAAAGTGACAAGTTTCCCACAGCTTCAGGACACCTCCAAGAGCAAGTCTGGCTTAGAAGTCTATGCTGATGAAAGTTCTGAACTGCAGAGTCACTTAGAAGAATTTGTATCAACTGGAAGACACCATTTCAAGAACACCAAAAAACAGCTCCACATATCATCAACCAAAAGTGCAATCGGTAAATACAGTTGCACTCTGTAAACTTATCACACAGCAACAAAAAGATTCTCCTCCTGCCCTCATCTGTGTACCATCTGCACAGCTCTTAAATACAGCTTCCATAAACTCATATTTCAAGGGGTATTTCCAAGTAACACATGGCCCATACAAGAGGTTAAAAGAACTTCACTTGCATCTAAATTTAAGCACTTGAAAGCAAGCCCATGAGGTACAACATAGGCTCTTTGCGCACACTGTCAAGTAAGACACCACATTTATGCTTGAAAAACTACTTACTGAAAGCTTTTCTGGGCTAATCCAGTTATTTTCAGGAAACTGAACATCAAATTTAATGTAGAGATCCCCCTTCTCAAAAGGATTACGATACTGTGGCATTCCTTCACCTCTGACTACACGAACACAACCTGGAATTGAAAGAGAAGTGAAGTGATCAGGAGGCTGCTACTGCAGAGCCATTCTCTCTCCATACAGTTCTCTGTTTCCCCAGCCTAGGTCCAGTTAACAGGACAACAAGGGTGGCGTTAAGTGCTGAAGAATCACAAAAGCATAAAGAAATCCTTATCAGGTCAAGCCTACCTGGTTCAATTACTTTTCCAGGAGGATATTTGACCACAATCTGACGTCCATCAAGGTGCTTAAATGTGAACTGAAATCCACACAGTGCTTCAACAAGTCCAATCTTGTGTGTCATATGCAAATCATTCACATCCCGCTGGAACACCTGGAAAACAAAGGAGATATCCTTTCTAGTACTAGAATCACAACTCCACCAGACTCATTATGGTGAGTTCATTATTATTTATCCTTAAAATTCAATGTCAGAGCAACAGCTTCGTATGAAGTGAACTTGATTCTATTAATTCAGATGGCTTAACATGCTTGGGAAGTTTGTGCCTGACCAAGTATCATCTAAAATAAGCCAAACCACACCACATATCAAGGCAAGACAGAAATTAAACCAGGCCTGTACAGGAACACTGCTCTTTCACCCCCAACATCTTCCACACAAGCAATCTATAAACAGAACTGACAACAGTTTGACACTATTTCCCCTGCACTGGAATACATAAACCACACCTTTGTTTTTCAACTCTTGTCCTCTGCTTTAGCTACCTTGACCTACAGCAGGACTTGGATCACTTATTCCACAACTGTCAGAAGAGATCTTTAGGCCACATAACTCAGGTTTCTTCATCAGAGAAAATCTTAAAATTTGTCCACTGGCAGAACCATGAGTCCACATCAAGGGAAATTTTAAAAGCACAAAGTCTTTTTAGTTTTACACACTAGGACAAAGTACAGACTGGCAGATTAGCAGTCCTTGAAACAGCTCTGAAAAGCTTACAAAATACCTAATTAGCAGATAACCAACATTATATCCTTAATATATGAATGGAGTTTAAATTTGTACCTCATGCTAGTCTGTCACAACTGAAAGTCCCTCCTCAAGTGCAACACACAAACTATTTCTTATTTCATCATAGCTATACCTGGCATTTTTTAACAATTAAAAAAGGAGCAGTCACCTCAACTCTGCCTCACATGAGTTTTAACAGGGGAAGGTAAATTGCAAAATTTAATTCCGAAGTGCAGTGTAATCCAGAATACACTGAACATAAGTCTTACCAAACCAGTATAAAACAATGTGTGTTTTTTTTATGTGAATCAGTGACATCACTATTTTCTATTATTTCCAGAACCACAGTGGCAGAAAAGCATCTGGGGGTTTTATCAGGAGTTCCCTGCCATGTCACAAGACATGGAAAAAAGCCACACTTAGAATTTTGTGTCATGAGCAAAGCAGATTGAAGTTAACATTATGAATGGTTTTTCACTGCATCTACTGTATCAAAGTCTCAGAAAGCTACCTCTTACTAGCATTAGGAGGCACCAGAAGCTGCTTGTCCTCTGGCTAAGGACTTGGCCAGTTTTTTCTGGCTCACCATGAAAGCCATGTTACACACTATAAACCTATGAAAGGCTATTCACCATCTCTCCCAGAGCTGCAACTGTATCAATTACTTTAAATGAATGGCCATCTATATTACTTAAATATTAACTAGAATAAAAGGCATTTAAAAGAAACTCAAAAGCATTACCTCATTCTCCTTCTCTTGCAGTAAAAGGACAATATCGCCTGGTTCGACACCGGGAGCCTGATCTGCTTCTCCACTGAATGTAATTCTTTGCCCATGTTTCATGCCTTTATCTACATGGACTTCAAGTATTTTTACCTCTTTGATCACCTTCTTCCCTTCACATTTTTTACAGCGGTCTTTTTCATTAATTACTTCACCTAAATAAAGACAAATTTTGAGTTCAGAGACCTTGGCACAGTTCACATCCAATTCCTAAGAAAAACTATTTGAAAGCAAGCTGAAGAATTTCTGCAACACAAGTAGTGATTTAGGTGCTGCTCTATGAATACCTCACAAGAGGAAATCCAGGCTTCATTTACCCTAGCTGGGGTAGGGGGAAGGAAGGGAAAGAAATAAAAAAGTTCCCTGACTGCTCCATCTCCCAGAATATCCCCACAAGACAGTTCCAAGTAAATGCAACCAGCAGAACTAGAGTCTTGCATACAAAAACAGGGAAAGAGAGCTGGTCACATCAGATTCACCCCTACAGAGGTAATTACTGTTCCCAACAAACTGAAGGTTGACAACCCAAAACTGCTTCAATGCTCTGTTCTACCTCACCTTTATTTTTCCAGTGAGCTCTTGTCTCTATACACAGTAACCAAAGCATTAGGGCACATGGACTGTAAAATTTCGGTACTAAGTACCACAAGCAGATGCACTTGACTTAAAATATTAAGCTTCTCACCTTAAACCACCTTTCTGTGAAACAAAGCATAACATTATGATGCAGTTGAAACTACAAAATATGTAGGTTAGGCATATGAAACGTTAAAGACAACATCATTTATAAAATGTTTTAACAAGTCACAAAATGCAACTCTTTGTAGTTTGAGTGTTGTGACAAGATAAATCATCCACAAGGTGATGCTACTACTCTGCCAACTGCAGAAGGCATAAAAAGAAATCATATGAAGTGCTGAACTCGTTACCCCCAAACAGAACCAATTCAAAGATATCTTAATTTGAAGAAATTAAAATTTCAACTTTAGGTTCCCATTTTTAACCTGTGACTGTCCTTAGGTATCACGAGACACAAAAAGACACATAGCTCCTAAAGCAGCAACATCTTAGGCTTTTACTTCAACACAGGAGTAACAGCAGTAAGCAATATTCACATCTAAGTGTTTCTGAAGATGATCAATCCCTGCTGCTTGAGCTTCTAGGCTACTTTTCAGTACTTTAAACATTGTAAGTCTTGCTGCTGCTCTGAGCGAAATGATTTCTCCAGGCTGACTGGGTAAGGGCAGAAGTGTCCTGGATAAATTCCTCCTGAGATTCGGGCAGGAGGCTGGATCGAAGCAAGCACATTTAGTAACAGAGAGCCTGGCCTACCTTCTCCATTGCAGTCAGAGCACACAGACTGCATCTGCTGCACCATTCCCGGGGCCAGCTGCCGGATCATGATGCGCACGCCCCGGCCCCGGCAGGCGTTGCACTTCTGAACGGAGCCAGCCTTCCCTCCCTGCCTGCAGCACAAAGCACCAGTTGCATGAAAAGGAAGTGCTTCAGAAAGAAACCAGAAACCCCCTCCAGCAGCAGGTTAACATGCCTACATGCCCAACCGCGCTGCCAGTTACAGTTCGGTTCTCTGCTCTCCCACCCTTCCCCCACACAAAGCCCTTGAATAGTTCCAGTTCCATCAACAGCATCATTCAAGCTCAACAATTTGCTGGTCTGAAAGCAGGCTCCAGTAAGTCAAATACTGATAAAGATCTGACACAGAAGAGCCTTCATTACACTATCTGCCAACAAAGCAATCAGAGAACTCAAAAATACAAACAAACTTACCCATTACATGCACTACAAAGGACATTCTTGCTAAGTTGTAGTTTAGTTGTCTTTCCATTATACAGATCTTCTAAAGAGACTCTACAAAATAAAGTATTTCTCCTGGGTTATCATTTAACAACTTCCTTTGCCCATGTAATTAAAATACTTGAGTAGGACAAAAAATAGAAAAACAACCTAGATATTCCTAACAAGACTAAATCTGCTATCAAAATAAGATTTTAAAGCACCACTTGGCCTTCCCCAAAGTTACTGGAAAATAATTCCATACGTATCAATATACACTTGTGCATCTGAACACAGCTTCAGAGAAAAGCTGTAATTTCATAAGAAGAAACCAGATAAGCTTGTTTCCTATGGAGAAACACAACCAATCCTATCTAGAATTTTAGGTGCTGTCATACAGTCATAATTACCTTCAATTTTACCAGGCTGGTGAGAAACAAACCTCTGTAAACACTCCTGACAATAATATTGTCTATTGCATAAATACATAAGAACACATATAGAATACTTACTACTGTACTGGGTTTTCTACACAAGAGAGTTTAGTGGGGAGGGGTTAGCATGTCCCCAAGGCCACTTAACCTTTTAGTATTTCTCCCAAAAGAGTTTGTTAGTGGATAGAAATTTCAACTCAATGTAATGAGAACAGGTTGCCTACCATCAGTATTTACAAATAACAAAAATCAAAGCTTATAAATAATATACCATGGAGTACGAGCTACTAAACTAAGCAAGCATGTTAAGTTAGACACTTCAAGCATGGTTTACCAACCACAGGGAAGATGTTGCTTAATTCTTAAAAGGGACCTGCTCAGCAGGGAAAAAGCCAGCCATGACTGCAAGAAGAGATCTCCAAAACACAGATGTGATATTCAAGAATGGCTTTGACAAAATAAACAAGATCAAAACCAAAGCCACCACACACACTTCCATTAATTATGAGGTTCAACCACAGTTCCAGCTGGCATTGCCCTAGAAATTCAGGCCCTTCCAGAGCACCTCCACTTTCCCAAGAATCTGCCTGGTGAGTAATACTTGGCTGTTGAAGGCTTTTCCAGATTAGAACTACCAGACAATTAAGGAGCAAAACAAAATAAAACTAGCAAAGTACATAATTCAAATAACCCGGCAAAGTAGTCTCCAGATTAACCAACCCAGGAGAGTAACTCCAGATGACTGGCCCTGCTCTACACACAACATGCAGCTCCGAAGAGTAGTGCAGACTGCAGAGGATCTCAAGCGAGAAGTGTATCAATAGAAACCAGCAGAGTTTCAATGGTCAGGAAAGCTTCAAAACACAAGTTGCAGCATCAAGGTACTCACTTGAGGGGATGCATCATATCTTCTCCTCTTCTTCTACCATTGCGACTTCTACTTTGGCCTCCCATGAAATTGAACAATCCACCACCAAAGATATGGGAGAAAATATCGTCCATTCCACTGCTTCCACTCCCTTCTCGGAGCCCCTGCTCTCCATATCTATCATACAGCTCACGTTTCTCAGGATTTGACAATACTTCATAGGCAAAGCTTATTTCTTTGAACTAGAAGAGAACAGAGTCAAACCAGTGAATGATAATTTCGAACTTCAAGGCAGCATTTTACGAGTTTCTCCCCTTGCATGAACACCTATCGATTAAGAAGGTACATGGCAAAACACTTGTCCAGCCTCATTTTAACCAATTTATTCTTATCAAGACTTTAAAGTCAGACTTGGGCTTAGTTTTGTTATATCTCACCATAAGATATTTCACTAAAAAATTTGGCTGGCTTTGTTCTTTACTAGCATAAAACAGATTTCTTACAAATAAAAAAAAAAAAAAAATCAAACTAAAGAAATCCCCCCCGCCCCCCCCAAAGAACACAATAGTGCAGAAGCCAAAAGGCACAATACCCAACAGTTACATACTAACAGCAAAAGCAAAGGCTTCAAGATGTTGGGCATTTAAAATACACTAACAATTAAGTAGCTTACTGAAATGTATATTAGTGTATTTGGCAAATTAGTATCTTTTCACAGTCATCTCTGCTCACCTCCAAGCAGCCATCAGAACTTCAATTTGGTTAAAGATAATCAGCTGAGTCAACTTAATTGACAATTTTAAAATTGCTTTCAGCATAACAAATCTAATTCAACCTTCCCACATATGTAATTTGTTTTATGCTGCAGCAGCTTTAAGAATCTCTACACATACATTTTTCCATGTTGGAAAAATGTGAAAAACTGACAATCCTTTTCAAATTCCTACGTAGACGCCAATGCCAGCTGACATTATCTCAGCAAATGAGAAGCAGTTTTTTCCTCAGCATTACCTTCTCAACCAGTTTGAGACAGCCAACTGCTGCCATTTTGTCACGAGGCACACTGGCAGATTTTGAGATTGGGGAGAAGTTAACCAGACAATGCTCCCTCTCACAGGGCTGTTTAACAACTTAAACAGCAAGGCCCCAACACCAATATTCAGTTCCTTAGATGATGTTGTAATAGCAAACTTAAGATATTTTTAAAAAGATTAGTCTTTCTTACTTTGTCCCCTGCATTTGGATTCTTATCAGGATGATATTCCTTGGCCAGTTTTCTGTATGCCTAGTTGAAAGAGGTAGAAAATAAGTTAAAATTTCCATTAATCAGTTCTTTTCCAAGAAACTCAAGTAGTGCCCCCAGGAAGAAAAAAAATCCTAATAAAGCAAAGTGAAAATGTAACAGTGTTTCAAAGTCACTCATATATTGATATGACCTAAACAAATTTAACATCACCGCATGCACACATTAACAAGACTTGCATTTAAACACAGCTACTGCACACAATAGCTAGAACTAGTTTTCCTTCTTATCCTCATTAACTTAGAGGGAGAATCCCATTTGATTTTCATTAACATCACTTACTCTTTAGAACCCACTCAAACCCTACACCACAACAGTAAATTTGAACCTGTTTGTCTTCACCCTCAATCACAGCAGTACACTAACAACAAAATGGCTGCCTCAGCTTCCCATTCAACCCTACAACCATTCCTCACAACAATCATTAATTTACTTCTTCCCTACCTATCACTAATGGAAGAGTTCACCTCACTGAGGCCAGTACATGAGTTACATGTGCAGAAATGTACACAGCACTGCTTTTATTTAACTTCATTGTTGTAAATCAGTAGGAGGAATAAGTACAGCCAAATCCCCAGAAGGGACTTCCCAGATTGCTTTTTTCTGACCAGCACTTTGACACGTGGGACCATCACTGGTTCTGCAGCAGCACTTCATCTGTTCTGCTTGCACTTGAGAGGATCAAAGCAAACAACAATGCAGGCAGAGACTTTTCCTGCCACTGGAGCTAATGACAGCAGAAACTCCAGCCCTTCCTCTACTCCACCTCAACACCCCTCAGGAACAATCATGGGACAGATATTAAATTAGATCACGCACAGTCTTTTATTTTTCAAATTACACCTATTAAAACAACTCCAGTGATGCAACTGCGAAAAACTGAAGTATCAATTACTGGAGAGGACTTTTCCAAACACTTTTTCTGAATAACTGAGTACCTAAACTAACTCTTTAGAACTACAATGTTAAGAGCTTTACACACAAAGCTCTACAGAAACCACAACTTCTGAACAAACAAATTTCCTTTTTTTATATCCATACAGTTATTTCTCATTACTGATTTTATCTTGAAACACTCTGTATTTTTGCATACAATCAAGACCTGATAAAGAAATAATAAAATAAAAACAATGTTGATATTACAAGCCTAATATTCTAAAGCACAGTAAGTTTAAAAACCAAAACTCCTACATCTTATTGGACAGACCACTCATCAGGAACAAAGTATAATGTTCCACAAACCTGTGTATTCTGTTATAATGGATGTTCCCCATATATTTTAAGTACTATAACCAAGGAAAAAAACCACCACTAAACTGATAATCTAAGTAATATTATCTAATCAGGGGAAAAGGAGCTTGCAAAGGCAATCTTTAAAAAGAGAAAGCCCTCACATCTTTACTGATAACAGCACTCCAGGCCAGAGCAACTCTTACAACTACCCATGGTCCTAAAGGAAACCACCACTATTTATCTCATCAGAACCAAATCCAGAATCAACGTCTACACTAGGAACATATATAACTTCATAAAGTCAATTTAGCCACTGTAAAAGCCTGTTGTCTCAGCCCCTTCAGACAAAAATTCATTTTCACTTTTTCTATATTGTTATATAGGTTAAAATACCAGATTTTAATGCATCTGTGAAACCTGTCAATGACAGTAAGGTATACCTGAACTCCTTTGTGTTGCAGACAGTTGGAAAATTTACATTCCATAATTAGCCTAATACGTGGTAATTAATATTGGGTGGTGCAGGCTATCCTAGCAGAAAACTGCTCTGGTTTTCATTCTTACAGAGCACAGATAGCTTTAAGCGAATTCCGCAAGAAAATAAAATATTCCGGTGGACAGTGTTGTATACAAAACACAACCTTCTCATCGCCTGCCTTCCATCTCCAGCACAATTTCAACACTGCAATTGCCTATCCCTGCACAAATTAGGCTGCCGCGTGCATGACGGGTAAGGCGCAGTTGTTGGTGCCAGCACCACCCACCCGCGGAAGCCTCTGCTAGTGAACCGTCTGGTTCATTCTCCTCCCTCACGTGTAAACGGTCATTAAGGCCTTCCACAAAAAGAAAAAAAAAAAAAAAAAAAAAAAAGAGAGAGAGAAAAAAAAAAAAGTAAAAAAAAAAAAAGTCCTTTATACGCGATAGGATGGAATTGCTGTAGTGACGACCTGGCTCCAAGTTTTCACCTCCCTTCTTTGTTTACCTCGCCTTGCCGCTTTCGGCCTGGGAGAAATCGCATCTATGAGCGGAACAGAATCCTCCCAAGGCCTGCACGTGGGGCAGACAATGGCACCGGTGAGGACCGACCCGCAGGGATTCTCACCCCCGAAAAGCTCTTGCGGCCGCGCACGGCGCGGTGCCGCGGGGGCGGGACGAGCCGCTTCCCGCCCGCGCCCGGAGCCCACGCGGGACGCGCGGGGCCAGGGACGCGGCGAGCGCGCCCGGGCCCCGCCGCCTCCTCCTCCCGCCGGGCCCTCGCCCTGCCCGCGGCCTCCCCCGACCGCCCGGCCCCAGGCGCGGCCTACCGGGCACCGCGCCGCGCCCGCACCGCGGGCCTCGGCCCGCCGCCCGCAGGCTGGCCCCCGCGGCCCGTTCGGCCTCGCTCGGCCCCGCTCCCCTCGCCGCCCGCCCGCGGGGCCCTGCCCGGCCGGGCCCGCCACCCCCCCACCGCCCGGCCTCCGCCCCTCCGCCGCACCTTCTTGAGTTCATTGTCGGAGGCGCCGGGCGGCACGCCCAGGATGTCGTAGAGCTTCGTGTCGGCCACGTTGGCCATGGCGGGGCGGCGGCGGGGCCGGGCGGGCCGAGGGCGGCGCGGGCAGGGCCGAGACCGGCGGCAGGACACGGACACGGACCGGCCGCGACGTCACCGCGCACGCTCTGCGTCACCGCGCCGCGACGCGCTAAGCGCGCGGCCCCGCCCCCGCGGCCCCCCTGACCCAGTTCCGGCGCGGCGCGGCAGGGGGCGCTGTGCGCGGGGCTCTGAGGGCACGGGCGGGGCCGCCGGGCGGGGAGCGGGGCTGGAGCGGCGCCCCGGGAGCAGCGGCCTCAGCTGTGCCGCCAGCTCCTGCGCAAATCAGCGGGCTGAAGACCTCTGAGGTCGTCCAGACCCAGCTGTGACTGAACACTTCCATGTCAACCAGACCGTGGTACTGAGTGCCCTGTCCAGTGTCCAGTCTTTTCTTAAACACTCCCAGGGATGGTGACTCCACCGTCTCCTTGGGCAGCCCGTTCCAATATCTAACCGTTCTTTCTGTGAGAAAATCCTTACCTTACGTCCAGCCTGACCGTCGCCCAGTGCAGTTTAAGACTGTTCTTTCATCCTGTCACTTACTGGCTGGGAGAAGAGCCCCACCTGGCTGCGCCCTCTTTTCAGAGAGATGCAGAGAGTAAGTTCACCCCTGAGCTTCCTTTTCTCCAGGCTGAACCCCCCAGCTCCTTCAGCTGTGGATCAGTCCTGTACCCCAGATTGTTCCCCAGCTCCATTGCCCCTTCTCTGGGCTCACTTCAGCACCTCAATGCCCTCCCAGGACTGAGGAGTCCAGAACCAGGCGCAGCACTTGGAAGCGTGGCCTCACCAGTGCCCGGGACACTGGGACAACCACTGCCCTGGCCCTGCTGGCTGCCCTATTCCTGATATAGGCCAGGGACCATTGGCATTCTTGGCCACCTGGGCACACCTGGCTCATGTTCAGCCTTTGTTGACCAGCAGCTCCAGGTCCTTTTGCACCAGACACTCCCCAGCCACTCTGCCCCAGCCTGGAGTGCTGTAGGGTGTTATTGTGGCTGAAGGGTAGGACTGGCACTTGGTCTTGTTGAACCTGAAATGCCAACACTGTTGGTCTCAGCCTGAAATTTTGGACCTGAAATGCCACTGTCTGTGCACACACATCCCCCACGCCCCCAGCTCCTGCCTCCCCAAGCGTGTCACTGAGGTGTATGGGGCACCCGCACACCAAGCTGCTGCCCACCCTCAGGCACCAGTGGGTGTTCCTTCAGGGACATATTGCTAAGTGGTTATAAATAGCACTGGTACCCATCTGCTCTGGTTTTGTGCTTTGCTCCACTGCTGGGATCTGAAGCACCAGTTGCTGTGTGAGGCCCAGAGTGACTCACAAAGCACACCAACCCCAAAGCCCCAGCTGGACACCGCTCTTTGCAGGCAAATAAATAGCTGGGTTGTTTTTAATTAGATGTTTGTCTCTTAAAGCTGGGCTAGGAGAGCAACTACTGAGCCCTTCCTCAGTTGCAGTCTCGTGGTCGCTACCCCCTTGTTAGGCAGGGATTGCTGGAATGCTCTAAGAGCTGTGGCACGTGTGTGGCTAAGGGTGATGGCATAGGCTCTGTATAAGGGCAAACCCAAAAACTGGCTTCTTGGCTTCTCTCTGGGTAAGCCCAGGTTGTGCCTCAGAGAGGATGCTCCCTGAGAAGGAGGTGAGTAAGGCTGAGGCCTGAGGAGAGGCTGTTGGGAACAGATTACTGGCCTGACATGTGAGAGAGAACAGAAAAGGCCCTTTCAAGAGATTGTTGTCCTTGTGGCATAGAAATTTGAATAGGTCCCTTGCCTAAGGGGAACAGATCTGAGTGCCTGAAGGCTTCTTCCCTCTTGCTCTGTAGGGGTGCCCTTCATCTTGACACAGCCTGTGGTTGCAGTGGCTGGATTGGGAAGTACTGTCTGCTGGTGACTTCTCTGCTGCTTATTGGGTGGGTGTTGTTAGGGCCCTAAATTCCATCAATGTGTTTATTTGGCCTGTAATGATCTGGTTCATTACATGATGGTAATACTTGCCTCTGGGGTTGCAGGTGTGGCAGTAATCAAGAGCTTCAAAAGAAAATAGATACTAGTTTTGGAGGGAGAAGAAGAGTGGCAAGTCAGAGAATGGATGCTGGAAAACAGTCCTATGGACTGTAATTATTAGTCTGGTTCAGAGATGCACAGGAAGAAAGAAAAGTCCTTGTAAGGAGAGGTATTTTGCTTTGGTGTTTTTGGAGGCTGCCTGTACAACGTTTGGGAATTTCATGGTTTAACTCATGTAGCTATACGCAGTAAGGCTTCATAATTTGGTTTACCTGTGTATTTACTTGGCTTCATCTTTTATTTTGGTAAGGCTAAATTCATCTACTCTAAGAACTATCTGCTGTGCATACCTGGATTGACTATTTTAGATTGTACTTGCTGACAGATTGATGTTTCTAGAGAAGATTTTTTTTTATCATACAGCTTGTGTTTTTTAGTGGGCAGTCAGGTAGGGAGAAAATTCAGGAGTGTGTGGAGGACTGCTTCTTTGCCCAGCAGCTCAGATTTGTATTTTTGGATGTTAAGCAGAATCAGCAGGACTCATATAAGCAGTATTTAACATATAAGGAATGTTTAGCATAGTATTTAACATACAAGGAATACCATAGCATTTATGTTTTCTTTGCATTAAAAGAAAAAAAACAAAACAACCAAGCAACTAAAGCTCTAAGAAGGTGAGTTTGCTCAAACCAGTGGGGTGCCATTCTTATCTCTGCCTATAGGGAAGAAGTTCACTGGAAGTATGAATCAGCCCAGACTTACCTGTCCTGGGAGCTGAGTGGCTTCTGAAGGCACTTGGCATCTTGAGGCCGTGCTGGCTGCCAGACCATGAGCCAGGAGTGCTGGGCTGTGGGGGCGACAGGTGAGCTCGGGGAATCAGCTGCAGCACAAGCCAAGGAGGCAGTTTAGAAGCAGTATTTGCTACTTTCTTCTTCCCTGCCAAAACAGCCTTGTTACTACAGGCCTGGTTTATATCTTGCACAATCAAACTAGGTAATAAATAATAAGAAAACTCCTTTGGGATGAAACTTTACATTTTATTTTTAAATGGAGCTAAAGAATCATAAGCTGGGATGATTAGCTTTTTATTAAATTCAAATGCAGATGAAGAGCAAGGTGGTGTTTCCTTTTCCTGCATACTGCCTTCACCATAGACTTGTGAGCTGTACTGACAGAACACATTAGACACACAGCTGGCCATAACTCACATTTAAATTGCTTCCAAAATATCTTCAAATTGAGACTTTCCTTGGAGTCCAAAAATGTCCTCCCCCGCTTCTTTTGGTATCACTTGCACATTCTTTGTTTTCTTTGTGTGTCTTTTTCATTTTTTGAAATTATTTTACTCTTCTTTCAGATAAGAGATTTTCATTTAGTTCTAATATTACTATTATCACACAATATGATAAAAAGTCGTTGCTATGTGAAGGTTTGTTTGTTTCTAAATAGACTGCACAATTCTCAGCTCTTTGAGGTATAGCCATTCATAGGCACCAAAAGGAACTATTCAAATACAGTTATTTTTTCAGGCTTTTTTCATTCTTTATACAAAACAAATTTAATTTCTTTTTTAAAATGGAGTATTTTATGATGCTTTCTTAGAAATAAAATAATACTGATCATGTTTATCACCGGAAAATTGGAAAGACATCAATTTCACATTACTACAAATGAAATAACACCTGTTCAGGCTTATTTATGAACTTATTTTATGTGTTCAGTGTGGTCTAAACATGAAAATATGACCTGGCATCACTAAGTCCTGCTTTATTACTAAACAATCAAGTTTAAATTAAAATACCATGCCCTGTTTAAATACTGTTAAAGAATGCAGTTACACTGAAAAAAAAAAAAAAGCTGAGCCTATATGGCCATTGCTGTGAAAATATTTTAGGTATCAGCTTTCATCAGATAAGGCAGTGAGTAGATCCTACACACCATCTGATTTTTAGACCTTTTTAGTAATGGAAAGCAAGCTAGTGAAGAACAAAGAAAGGACATGAAATTTGTAGAGAATTTTAGGGCTCTGAAGAGCCTGTTTGGAAGGGGGGAGCTCTAAAGGGCACAACAAGCAGTGCCAGCTGGCTGTTCCCTCACTTGTCAGGAAGAGCATCCTGCCTGCCTCTCCCCGAGTTCTCCGACCAGGGCAGCAGCCTGGAGCTTTTGTTATGGCCAGAACAACAGGTCTGGTTTATTGTCCTGCCCGGGTGTGGTGATGAAACCCAGGCCTGCCTGACAGGTACCTCTGTGCAGCACCAGGAATGAGCTGCACACCTTTTTCCTTTTGCCACTTCCTGGCCCTGGTTTTTCCTGTCATTACAGCTCTGTTTTTCCAATGCAGGCTCCTCCCAAATAAACAATCCACCCCTAATGACTTGTTCCCCATTGGCCCCAGTTTTGCTACATCTGCACTCAGATTTGGGTTACTTAGATAATCCCAGCCTTGTATGGTATTACTGACACGGTTACTCCGGGGCTGGTGGCCTTGCTTGACTTCAGTCCCTGCAATGTCCCTGGCTGTCCCTTCCATTTCTGTCTGCTGTCTATCAGTTTCTTCTCTAACTCCTCCTTAAGCACCTGTATGACCAAGCCACCCTCACAGCACTATCTATAACTTTTGTCACCCCCTCACAGTGTTATTTGTAATTCCTAGTGAAATTTTTTATGTCTTGTCAGTAGTTTCACACATTTTGTTCAGTTAACTGAATCTCATGCCAAAACCAACTCCTTGGTCTGTCATTTGCCTGCAACCCCAGCTGAGCATAGCTAAGAGAAAATCAGAAAGTTACTTATTTTTATCTGAGTGCTGGGCATGTTTTCCTTACAAAATGGAAGCAGACATCAGCGAGAAGGGGAACACTGGCAGGTAGTGCTAAACAAGCAAAAAACCTGCACTGTGGATCTGTAAGGGAGAGCAGGCAGGGAGAGAGCTTAAGGGATTTTCCTTCTGAGTTAGCTAGAAAAATTTAGGAGTTCTGCCTTTTTAAATGCCAAGGTATCAAAGCACTTGGGCATTACTAGGTTTTTTCCATCTGAAGGGCATGTGGCAAATCCATTTTTGTCGTTCAAACAGAGTGTTTTGAATTTGGATTTAGGTTTTGGAATTTTTAGGTGTAGAGTCAGAGATCACAGAGCAACATGGACTGGGGGGAAAGTGATTTAATTTCTTCCTTACTGGGAGATTTCTGTGCGATGAAAGATGTTAGATGTTATGTATAGACCTTTTTCAAGATTGGGGGTGATCAGAAAAATATGCCAATTAAATTTATTAACCTTATATTTTCCTAATGAATTCTTGGTCATAAACCTTTATCTGTGAGCCAGAGCAAGATAAATTGAAAGTTTCAACACAGCTTGGCATATGGTGTCTGAGCTGAAGCTATGAAGTTATGAAGTGCTAAGTTAGATTATCAGGCTGAATTTGTAATGGTCTTTAGCAAGATGAAAAGTCTTTTTTCCTAGGCTCAGGAGAAATCTCAAAAGGATTGTTATTTTATCCTGTGGTAAGAGCTGGACGAGTGAAGAAAAAAAGCATGTATGCATATGAAAAGCTAAAAAGTGTGTGTGCGTATACACATTGAAGAGCTGACATTGCAAGGACCTTCCTTCTCCATTTGAATTGCAGCTGATTGGAACCCCTATCACTGATTTCCCTGGAAGCTTTGTACTAAGCAATGTTTGAGAACAGCCTGTGCATTTCTCTCTGTCTATGCCTTAACTCTAGATAAGCATCAACACACTATTATTTAATTCTAATAATAATTTTTGGTATTATTTGACAGGTTCACTTTGTGTAATTGTTTGGCTTGTCTGCTGTTCGTGATGTGCTAAAACTGTGCTTTGGGGAACTTTTATGGAATGCAGAGCTTATTGCACTGGAAGTGTGATACAGGTATGTTATATGGATATCAATAGTGAAAAAAGGTGTTGTAAAAATTAGTTTCTGTAAGGAATCAATGTTTTACCTTAAACAAAAGTAAGTGGTTTTTAGAATTTTTCTTAATACCTTTTGAAGATCCTAACTTAAGACTTGAGATTATTTGTGAGAATTTTATTTAAAACTCACAATTTGTATAAAAAAACAGCAAAACCAAAACATCTTTGCGGAAACATGATTTTGGAGGGAAAGTATAAAAATCAATGCTGAAAAAAGATCAGCCAGCCCTGTTGCAGTCTCTCTCTGTTATATAAGTTTCAGAATGAAGTCCAGCTTCCTTCTTTTCCTAATATAAAGACCTCAGTGCCACTGTATTCATAGTAGACAAAAATGTTTTTAATGAGGTTTGAACTTGGAAAAAGTGTTTCAATTGATTAGGGTGTACTAGTGCATGTAACAGCTGAGATACAAGAAGTAGCCTTGGTGTTTGTTTCTTTTAGTTACCATGGTTTGTAGTATAACTGTATTATACTTGCATTCACTACTTTATATAAGAATTTTCTTTTTTCCAGTGTATAGAAAGTCCCTGAGTTGGATGCATGCAGTCTTTTAATTTTACTGACAATTCAAGTACAGTTGCACTCTAGGAACTCTTCACAAGCATTACTCTGAAGCCCTGCTGATTGTGTGCACTTTACTCTGTGTGGAGTCAGAACAAAAGACATTCATAAGATAAAGGCTGCATTTACTATAAAACATCTGCAAACTCACCAGCTCTGTATGCAAACACAGATTTACACAGGTTTTGTGTTTTCATGCTTAAAGTTTGGATTCACTTGAAGTTTCCATCTTTTTGAACTATCTGCTTTTAACAGTCTCTCCTCTTAGGGCCTGTTTTCTGTAATGGGTGGAAACATTCTCAGTGGAAAAAAAAATTCTGTCATCTACTACTTTGTGTTGTATCTGTTCTTTATGTGAAGTCTGTTCTCAATAAAAGGAGAGTAACAAGGACATTTTCCTGTCACATAAATGTAAAGATCCTGTTGCTACACCTTTAGATGTATTTAAATTATCCTGAACTGTGGTGCAGCTGGTACAGGTAAACCAGGCCCTCAAAAATAAGTAGGGGGAGAGGGGAATGACTGTGAAGGTAGTGCTGGACAGACTGTAAAAAGATTTAAGCCAGGATGAAAGAAACTATTGGAGAAGGTAACTGGGGACAAACAGAAGTTGTTTGATGTTTACTTATTTTAAGAATGCTTTAGCAAATACCTCAAACCAACAGTGATATGGCTTCTGGAGGTAACAAGCTGCCTCTGAAGGTCCATCTGCTATACAACATACCTTTTGAGAAGACAGGAGGCAGCAAAGGTGTGTAATATTTTGAGGCTGAGATGTGTGTCAACTATGGTGGAAATATTCTGTAGAAACAATTCGCCAAATAACTTATTTATTCTACAGAGGAAGCCACACCTGCTCATCAGCCTACCCATAATCAGTCTTTAACAAAGCCAGCCCAGCTTTTGACAGAATCTTGTCCTTCAACAGGGTAAAGAGATTCCTGAAAGTTGTTACTGAATTCCAGCTGGTGATGAATTGTGACTCTTTCATCTATGCTTTAAATTTATATTTGTAATTTTATTATAGCTGAGAGTCAAATTATTACTAGATCAATACACTTGCAGTCAGTGTTTAGGAAATGCATAAGGAATTTATTAGAAACTCCTGAGTATTAGATTTCTGCATTTCCATTTTCCATTGCACATGCTCTTTCCAGTTTACATTGTGTCTCCGATGAATTAGTTTACTCAAAATATTTCACTGCAGTTATTTTCATGGGTGCAAAAACTGCAAAACAAATAACAAAGAATAATGTTTCATCTTAAGCTGTGGAGGTATCTGCATTTTCTCTTGTCCTTTATATAGCCAGAATTTTGATGTCTAGAGTTATGTGTTATTTTGGAGAAAGTGCATCTGATGAAAGTTTTATGTACAAGATAGATCTTTGTGCTTAGAAAAAATGCAGAGGATTATCACATTTGGAGCTTTCTAAAATGAAACACTTTTACAAGCTGAAGCAGTATTTCTTGACTAGTTCAGTGAGTCAAGAGTGCTGTTTCAGAGCTGTGTACTAAAGGGCACATCTATCCTTATAAAGAGATTTTTATGAGCTTGTTTAACCATGTACCAACACCTATTGCATTATTTGTTGTAGTTCTAAAGGTTACTTCATAACTTTAGCTTCAAACTTGTTCCAGTTGATTTGACTTTTACCATTGATTTCAGCATAAGTGCAAGTCTGGATCTTTACCCAATGTTGGTCTGATCTTTTCTAATTTGAAGCATGTTTGAAGAACAAGTTAAAATTGGAATAGTTTTTTTATTTGTCACTGAACTAATAATGTGGACAGAGTATTTGAAAGTGAGATTCTTGCCTTTCAGTTACCACCAGTCTCTTTAGCCTGCAGGAATAGTACTCAACTTAGGGGAGAGAAATACTAAAATTGACTTGCAGGTCCTTTCTTGTATTAAAAGCAGGAATTGTCTATTCATGCATCTGCTACCTTTGTGAAAATGTGAAAAATAAACTGTTAGCTTGTCATCATCATCATATTCCTCTTGAATAATGATTCATTTCTGACTTCTTCTGGGAAGTCTGGAAAGGGGGAAAGGTGAGGAAATAGAATCTCTTCCTGTGTTATTTAATCCTGTTATTAAGGCCAGAATAAAAAATAATGAAAGGGTTTGTGAGAAACAGTAATACTTAAGATATTCAAAGATGGCTCTCCTGATTTGGTCACCAGGGTTCACATATAAGATTGGGAATTTTAAGATCATCTAATCAAAATTCCCCAAAAAGAAAGGCCAGACTGCCTTGTTCTCAGCTAAGACTATTTGCGATATTAAGCTGTTGTTCTAAAGAATTTGGCCCAGTGATGCATTTTGGTTAATGCTTCTAATAGAGCACAGTAGTTATCCCTTTCATAAGCTAAATGCAGCATCTCCAGCTGAAATCTGATTTGCAAATTAATCAGGAAACAGGAAGAGTCCAGACAAAAAGGTACTGCAAAGGGAATCTGACTTTCTCTGTGTATGCAATTTCCCCACATTTTAAATTTCATTTAAATAGTCTGTATTATGTTAGACATGCATCTTAGCATATCAGACAAGTATTGGAGATTTTCTCTCTCTCTCTTTGTAAGGAATGAAGGAATTTGGCATCTGCTACCTGTGAAAAAAATTCCAAGAGAAACTACTTGAATGCTTCATTCCAATTTGTTTATCTCTGCAAGGGGATACCCACTGCAGCCCCCTGCAAGTGCGCCCACGCCCCGCCTGTTTCCTGCACAAAGCTGTGGCCAGGCAAGTTCCTGCAACCAGGCTGTGGCTCAGCTCTCTTGAACTGGAGGTGGCAGTCATTGACAAAATATTTCTTAGCTAGAGGTCTGAGGCTTGAGAAACCCCGGCTTTTCCCAAGGCCAGAGCTCCCCCTGGAATGCTTTCCAACCCTCTCTGATTAAGGCTGGGAACAGTTCTTTAAGATCGTGTACCAAACGATGGCTGTCATCAGGATGTGATTTGTGCCGTGTTACATGCTAGCAGCTCCCTCTAGGAAAAATCTGTGGTAAAGGACTTAACTCTTTTCTCTTGCTGCTTATTTGCTTTTTTCCTGCATCCCAGGAAGGTTCCATGTGGCAGTGAAGCAGAGGCGGCCCGGCTCTGTGATAAGGATAGTGGCTATTCCTGGTGCTGTGCGAATGCACTGCTGGAAGCAGCGTAGGGTGGCCGTGCTGCCTTGCTGAAGTCTTCCTGTTCTGCCTTCATTGTCAGAGAAGCAGGCACACTACAAGAACAGTTACAGTGGTTCATCTTGAGTATCTTCAGATAAATTTGAACTTTGAAATCTTCTATCTGGAGAGAGATTAGTTCCCCTCAAGGAAGATGAAATAGGCGTCCTTAATTTCTGGTTAAAGCTGAAGCATGCAGTTCAAAGAACATTCTTGTTCCTTTCTCATTTTTATCAGCAAATCTTGAAAAAAAAAATAAAGGGAGAAAAGCTTGGTGTTTAAAATGTGGCAGTTTTCCAAATCTAAGTAATGCTGTTGTTGACTTTAAAAAAAAATCCAAAAAATACTGTGTGTTGTGACAGTTGGGGATGCACCTGAGCTGAATTGAATTACCTTAAGGTGATGAACTTCCTTATGTCCTGGGATTTATTTGTCCCTCTTAACCATCTCCTTTCATTAAAGGAGTGATTTTTCGTGGGCAGCCGAGGAGCTGGGCCGTGTGTCCCCTGCTCGCTCCGGAGCCCCCGGGCTGCCGCTCTCTCCGCTCGAGGGAGCTCTTGCTCGGGAAATGACTCCGGTCCCACCTGAACCCGTCTCCACCGTGCCCACACCTAAAATCCTGCTTAACTCCCATTAAACTTCACTTTGTCACACTAAACGTTTCACATTAAAATTACTCATCTTAAATTTTCAGTTAAGACAGGAGTATCAGGAATTGTTTCCATAGTAACTTGAAAATAGATGCTTAGAAACACAATCTACTAAACTGACAGTAAATTAAATTTGGAATAATTTTGGTAATGGGACTTCTGTAAATGTAATAAACTGTCATTTTCAGCAAAATCTAGTCCATAATGCCTGGTCAGATAGCTCTGGCTGTTGGTTATATTTTCATATGGGGGAAACCAATTTGAATACAACCCAGTGCTTCCAGTTGGGACCTGGCAACAGAAATAATAGTGAGAATAATAAGGTCATGTTTTCAAAAGTGAAGGAAATCAATACATTTTGAAACCTATAGGTAACAACAGAAAAGGGGGAAAAAAGATTTGTAAATGGCAAACAAACTGAAAGCAGAGTATGACTTATGTTTGCAATATATTTGTTACTGCCCTTGCAGTAACAGGGCACTGTAGGGAAGTGCTGTGTGTGTCATGGAGAGTGGCAGCCAAAGCCACTTTTCTGTTTCATTTCATGGAAGTGCAGCCACCTCTCATGAGTGTCTCAGGATCATAGGTAGGACTTGTAACACCCCTTGTTGTCTTTCAGTAGAGATCAAGATTTGTTTGTAAAGGGAATTCTTTACTTCCTGATTTTTCACTTCTAAGGAAACAAGAGGAAAAACTCAGTCCTTCAAGTTTAGAGATTATTTCCTAGGTTAGTTTCCTAGTTAATCATAAAATAATTTTGAACCTAAACAGTCAAATTTTATGTATTCCTACTGAGTGCTAAGAGTGAAGACAACCTTTTCCTTTTTGCAAGTCTGTAAACTGTGAATGAATATTTTTTGAGCCTTCAGCTTGACTCAGAAAATAAAACTAAAGAACTAAATGGTAGACAGCAAGACTTTGCCTGGCGTCCAAGAAACAAACATTTGGCAATAATCCTGGGGTTTCTGATTAAAAAGTGAAAGGGAAAACTTTATTATTTAAAGTACAGTAGAGACTGAGAGAAGCTTTTCCTGTAATATTCTTGATTATAGGAATGTAGCCTGTTGTTTAACAGAGATAAAACACTCTGCTGCCACATCACTGGATGGCAGAAACCAGAGTGTGAAGTAAAAGTCTAAGGGCAAAACAGGGTGATGCAAAGTGTTACATTCTAGGGTGTGTTTTGTGTGTATGTGCATTTTAAGAAAGGGATGTAGTAACAATATCAATAATATTTTAAAATACTCTGTAGATACCGTATTGTGTATTTCTAACTAATTATGTCAGCCTGTTTAAGGCAGTATCCTGAGTGAGTTGTCCATATATAATTAACTATATAATACATATATATATTTATAATAGTGTTTTGCTGTGAAAATTTTTATTTCTAGGCAAGTAGGTTAGCATCACCTCAGGTATAATTTCAAGGGATTTCAGGTTTCAGGACAAACTTTAAAAAATACATCCTTTTAAGAGACTCAGCTTTGCTCTTTCATCATTTATAACCTATATAACAATGAAGCTAAGATTTGTGGCTTTTTACTTTGGTATTCCAGCATAGAACTGGTAGTGCACACTGGCTTCCTAACTACATTCACTGAACAGGGGAGAAGAGCTGTTTTGAACTGCTTGTGGGAAAATGGTCTGTGTGTTGCCAAGTGGTTGTTGCCTTATTAAGCTTTAAAACAATTTGGCTTATATAGAGAAAAAAACCTGAAACTTTGGGGTCTTTAATTCATTCAATTCTATTGGCTAAACCCAGGAACAATCACAATTAATCAAACAAGCTGATCTGGATCAGAAAAATAAAAAATACAGTACCTGGTTTTGACACGCTGACAAATAAGTGGGCAGCTCACTTTGGCTGAGTATATATATTGATAATTTCATGGCTGAGATGCCCTGGTGGGGTAAGGTCTCACAACAATAAATACTGTGTTTCTAGCTGGAGAAGTGAGTAATGAGCCCAGCTGCCCTCCAGCATGGCTGCAGCTCCCAAATGCTCTACCTTCAACATTGCCTGTTCCTGTCAAGTGTGGGAACATGTGGGCAATAACAGCTCAGTGCTCCTGCCAAGGAGCATCTTGGCTAAGGCCCTGTGAGAGCCAAGCACTGCCATTACAGGGGGAGGAGGAGAGTTCAGGGCTGGTTCTGAGCTGACAGAGGGCACACAGCCTGCCTACAACAAAGCAGCAAGATGAGCTAAATCAAATAGTAGTTTCCTCCTACTGCTGGCAGAGCTGTATCAAAAGAAGTGTGATATGGCTAAAGGAGATCAATAGAGGAAGGTGTCATCCCTTACAAAATGCTTTAGACATCCTTTGGAAAGGGAATATGCTGTATTAACCCTGAGAGACAAGTATTTGGAATAAAATAGAAATAACTATATAAGTATTGAGGATTTTTTTTCTATGTATAGTAGGTGCATGAAGTCTTCCAAAGTTAAAGACCATGCTCAGAGAGTGCCTGTATGTGTTTTTTAGGTTTTGTAAATTAGGATTTTAATCCTAGCATCTGCTGTTCTCCTGAATAATTAAAGTAAGCTCCTTAGACTTATACACTAAGATTCCAAACACTTCTGCACAAGTAGTAAATAACTTGCTTTTCAGAACAACCAGATTTACTTCATTCTCCACTCTGACCCAATATCACCATGGATAGTAATAGCAAGATTTACATAATGTGTATTTCTTCTGTCTAATATACTCCAATTTTCCTTCCAGTACAAATAAACCTAATAATTTTTAGTCTCTAACATGTATACTGCTGATATAGATTTATACTAACACTGTTCAGATTAAATTTTTGCTGGAGATAATAATGGGGAAGGGAGGACTGAGCTATTTTACATTTTTATATTAGGTATGAGAAGGATACTGGCCTGGCCACTAATTCCTCCTCCTGCCCTTTGGCCCTTATTGCTATATTGCAATACTGAATCTTGCCTGCACTGGTGAAAAGCCTTCAGCTGGCTTGGTGTACAACTGTATTAGCAGTCAAAACTCAAAGTAACTCATTAGCTGGTTGATTCTCTGCCTTCATTTCATATTGTCAGTCTGAGCAATGAAAAAATGTCTGAAATCTTGCAATCATTTCCAGCATCTGAAGATCCTCCTGGTCTGGTATTTCTGGGAGGGTATGTTAAGAGGAAGATTTTTCTAGAATATTTTAATTTTTTTTCTTTCTTTATGCTTCCAACAAAGAAAGAGGAATGTGATCTGGGATTGTGTTTATAACTTCTTTACGTAAAAAAATTTGGATTTTGTATAAAAGCAAGTGTAATTGTGTGCCTGTTTTAAGTGTATTATGCAGATGCCTCTTGAGTGAACTGAGAGCTGATAGCTATCCTATTCATTTTCATCTTAGTGAGGAGGTGAAGACTATAGGGATTATGATGATATTTACTTTTTTCTGAATGTCATATTTTCTTTTAAATATTATGCTATAACCTTTCTCTCACTGTAGTTTGCTTTGTATGTTAAGGCAAAATTGATTCCTGAGCAGGAATTTGACACAAGACTTGTGTGTTTCTTAAATTTTGTGTAAACTCCAGGTGGTGCACGGGATTTAAACTGGTATTTTGTAGAGTTGAACTTCACCTTTATGATCTGGTTAAGGCATTTTTAACTTGATAGCAGCAGGTCACTTGTGAGGAGAGACACCTACTGAGAGTTGATTCAAGCTTCACTTTTTCACACTGAATTTCTAGAGGCTTTGAGTAACAGCTGTAAAGAGTAATCCCTATTTCCTCATTGTCACAGGACAGTTTTCAACATCTGTTGCATCATGCCTGCCTACTGAAAGGTGTTAAGGAGCTGTCACTTATGTCCTAGACTGTCAGTACACCAGATCAGCCCATCATTTTATCTGTCCCTGTGGCCAGTTTGCCATGATGCCCATGAATGAAGAAATTCCTGAAAAATGCTTATCCTTAAAGGCTGACTTCAAATATAAAGTTTGGTTATTTAATTAACATTTGAAATTGAAGTTGTCATATACTTTACAATCCATTGATGAGTATTTAAATTTGGACTCCATCAGTGCTGTCAGTCAGACATGCTTGATTCTGTTTGTGTTATGTTCCCCAGCCAAACTGTTGTATTCCTTATGAATACTGGCCAATTCTTAAGCTCTTTGAGAAGCTTCTCAGTTTTCAGGTATGCTTCCAAAGTGACAAATCAGGACATGTTTCTCTGCTCTTGCACTTGCTTTCATTTATTAGGCTGCAGATTTTTGGTTTTGCTGTATTAGTCCTTGTACCTGAGACCAGAATTTAGGGCAATGCTATATTAGTAGTAGCTCCAGTTAAAAATATTCTGTAACAAAGTCATGGTTTAGTTGACTTTAGGACTCCAATAATACCTCTTACTTTATTGTACTGTCATTATTCAGTGCAACGATTAAATTTTTTGTTATCCTTTATCATGTAACAGTGTAGGAATTGTAGCTGGCATGGCCTTTGATTCTCCAAAAACATACAGTTCCAAATTTCTTTATTCTGCAGTCATGAACCAGTATAAACACTGGCAGAAAGCAGCATGTTTCTCATGCTTCCTGTAAGCCCCAGGGAATGCCAAAGAAAGTTAACTGGTAGCTAAAATGGATCACAGGGCACTGAGAGTTGGAGAAGAGCACAGAGATGGAGTACACATAGTTTCGCAGGCAAGAAGTTTAATTAGGGCTGGGTTTCAGAAGCTTTGATGTGCACCTGTACATATTTACATGTCTCAGGTCATTATAATCAAAACTACCTTAAATAGATCTTAAAAAAGCTAAAACAGCAGTGATTATTAGTCCTTTGGTAAATTTGGACAAATGCATGAGGATTTATGAGTAGTTGCAAAAATAATTATTTTTTAAAATAACCAAATTTGTGGTTCCAACTGTGCTTTTAAAATTTTAAAAGCATTTCTGTAAGACTGTGCTGTCTGATTTAACACTGTCTAAATTACAGTCTTGCTGTCTTCGTTGCTCAACACAGTTCCAGGACAGCCTCATTACTTCTTTTCTGACCTTTGTCTGTGAGTTGGCTCTGAGATAATGTCCTGGAAGGCTTCAAGGCTAATACATCTTTCTGATTTAACAGGCTTCCCTTGGTGTTCCAGACTTCTTGGTTTTCTTTCTCTGAGCCATCCCAGTGACATGTAGACAACACAGCACTACATTCATTAGGGCTGAAAGTGTCCTGCTGATCTCATAGCTGAACAACTGAAGAAAAAATTACTTAAGAAGGACCAATCATCCTCTGTAACATTCTATGTGAAAAGTAGTGCTGAAGGTGCATCAGTGGTTTGTGTCTGTATCCTTTTAAGACTCTATGACAGCACAAAACAAGAGCTGTTTCTCTAACCAAAATTTATGTTGGTGATTATAGGAATAGCTTCAGACTACAAATTGAGTGCGTTCAGAAATCTATTGATGTTTAATAAATCTCTGTTGTCTTGACAACTTTATATGCCAAAAGGTAATTTTTCTTTGTATAAATATTGGTGGTTTAGAATTCAAACTTCTTGAAGTGAGTGCTTCAGGGAAACAGCAAGATCAATTGTGTAGTAAAGGGCTTTTATTTTAGCAGAGGTTAAAAAAAAAGCCTATGTACTGAAAGCTGCTTATAGGATTGCATCATCTAAGTCTGAGATATCTATAGATGAGTTACAATTAGTAATGAGTTTACAATTATCTATAAAGTATATCTTCTAGTGTATCTATTTTCTGTCTCTTCTAAATCTGAGGCCATATTCTATAGGAGGAAAGCAGCTTGACCCAAAAATCCGTGATGTGTTTTTTTCTATGGTGCTGTCAGTCACTGCTACATCAGCTGGGAAAGCTGGGGCAGAAAGGTCTGCAGTGAGCTGACTTTGCAGCCCTGTCTTTTCTCACTGCACATTTCTGAGGAGCTTTCTCCAGCTGAGTTGCACAGGTAATGATTGTTCATATCTTTCTTATGTGGACTTTGGCAAGTGCCACGTACTTCCTGCGTCTGCTTCAGATCTCTACAGTGTGTTTCCCAGCACCCTATAAATTCTACATCTCCTTTAACTTCAAGGAGACAGGCAAGGAGATGATACAGCTCTTGCTGAAATGCTGTTTAGTGTCATGTGCTTTGTTAGTTCAGCTTTCTTTTTATTGACTTTCCATAGTTCGCAGCTTATCTGTAAATAATGCTAAATCAAGAAAAAAAAACCACAGACAAATAGAAAAAGGATTGGTTTTATCCACTTCTGCTTAAAAGCATAAGATCTGTTTTTTAGGGTTTCTAGGATATATTGTTTCACAGTGTACGACTTGGACGGATGTGATATATGGTGCTTTGGCAAAGCAAAGACTGTAATATTCAACTGTCATCTCCAAAACTTATGCTTAAAGATTGGAAAAATCAGCACTGAGACAGACTCGTTTTGTCAGGGCTGTCTGGAAATAAAATCTTCCAAGTAATAGTGATGGGAAATATTACATTGTAACTGTATTAGAGCAGCATTGATGGGCATTTTTCCCAGGGAAAAAAATGCAAACTCCTATGACAAAAACACATGAGCAAAGCATCACTGCTACACCTCCAAGGACAGAAATCCTGTGACCTCTTGCTTGGTGGTACAGATACCTGTAGAACAGGGCACAATGAGCCCAAAATGTGGGCCTTACTGACAAGGGGACAAAGCCTTGTCCTGTGCCCATCTTCCTTCTGCTCTCTCTAGAACCTCCTGCTGAATTTCCCAGAAGCAGACAGATGTGGGTGAAAAGTTTGGGGGTTTTTCTTTAAGGTTTTTTGTTTGCTTTTATAATAGACTTTTGCCTAAAGGAGCCATGTTATTCCATAGTCCTGTGCTAAGAAGGCAAGTGGTTTTTTACAGTTTATTTTACTTCTGGAGGTAGGGACATTCTATAGAATCACTGCTCAGTCTACCTTTTAAGTTTGAGACCCTGGAGGAGCAAAGACCTTCTAAACTACAAAACCCCACAAACTCAGCTGTCAGAATCTCTGCAGAGTTGATCACTTGTAGGAATAGCAGGTGGCAGCACTACTGCAGATCTGCTGCCTCCAAGAGCTTCCACGTTGGGCAGCCACCTGCTTTGCCTGGGTCTAGAGCTGCTCTTTGGCTAGAACATGAGTTTTTATGACCACCTGAAAGTAAAGATTTCATTTATCATAAAAACTACTTGTTTCTACATAGTAATTACTCATGTGACTAGATCTATTAGAGATAGTATGCTGCTTACACAAATGACTGCTCAGCTGAGTAAGTCACAATGTATTCCTTTTCTCTTGTCAAGCAGTTTCTTCAGTTGAAAGAAACTTAATTATCATAATTAATTGCAATATTAATTATTGCACTGACTTGTATTTGAATGTTGTCACTAGCAATAAATGTAAAAGGGCTTGAGAATCATTAGGGAATTATTTATACTGGATTTTTTATGCTTCTTAGGTTGCTCTTAAAAAAACAACAATCCTCAAATGTTTCCAATACTACAGCAGTTTAAAATCTATTATATATTTATTTTTTTCTGTTGATATTTACTTTTAAAAAATCCACTATTGAGGTATGTTTTGAAAGGATAGGGATCATCTCTGGAGTTCAGAATTTCTATTCTAGTCCTCTCTTTCCCTGGGAGAGCAAAAGTATGTGTGTAGCCTTTTGAGCCTGTTGTGGCTCAGGATATGCAGCAGTGGAACTTGAAGCCTTTCATCTTCTTTTTTTAATCTGCTTTCATAACCACAGGTATAAATGAAGTATTTGTTTCCATCTTTTCTAATTTTCTGTTTAGTTTTACAAAAGCAGACTCTTCTTAGAGGCATTAAATAATCCGTTACTAAGATGCTTTTTTCTTGCAACATTATGGGATTTTTTTCAACAGAGAATGGACTGCTTTGTTCAGTATTGTGATCTAAAACATCCCTTTTTGCTGGAAAGGCTGCTTTTGCTTTCTACCTAGAGATGACTGGGCACTAGATATAGAGAAGAACTGAGCATGAGTTAAAAAACAATAAATTTTTAAAAAATCAATTAATAGATCTTAGCCAGCAAAGGGAGACATTTCAATTTAATATCAAGTACAGTCACTAACCTTTGCTGCCATTCTCTACGACCATTCCAACCTTTAGAGAATTGTGTTGATTTAAATTGAATCAAAATTCCAAGTTACTAAAAAGTCAGAATTTTTGATGATGCTGTAGAGAAAATGAATTTGTTCTTTTCCCCCACACTTTTCAGCTTTTTGCTAGGTTTTGGTTTTGTTCTGCTGGCTATTTTTCTTCTGAAAGACAAAGGGAACACAATTCCCCTGCTATTGTTAGCTGCCTCTGGTCCAGAACAGAGTTTATATCCAGAGTATATCCAGAACATTCCTGTTATGCTGCTTTCTGTGTCAAAACAGTTGAATCTATTTTGTGACTTCTTTTTTCTTTTCATTTCTAGTATCCTCTCTGTCAGAAGTGGGAGGAACTGTGCCCCAAACCAGATGACATGAGTGTGCTGTTGGCCAGGAAATGGCAGTTTAAGCAGGAATTTGTTTACAAATCTTTACACTGGAAGAACATGACCTGAGTAATGAATATCACCTGTTCATATACTGCCAAAAGCTACTGTCAGCATAATCCCTATAGCAACAACAATGCCAGTATTCTCAGTGCAGAAAATTAAAATCTATCATTAATGTACCTGATGTATTTGCAATTTTGTGTGGATAGTCACTTCTGATTTTTTTTAAAAAATCTAAATGTAATTTACTCATTAATAAATACACTCCAATTGCTCATATTTCAGCACCTGGAGAAAAGAAAAAGTAGAGAGAATTTGGACAAGATGTGATAGCTGTGTAGTCAGGATCCTGCTAATGTCTTGAGATAACTTATCATTTTGGCAAAAAGTTATTTTTACCTCCTTGCTTTTCTGGTTGTTCACTTGGCATGGTTTTAAATCTAATTTTAAAGAGATCTTGTGATTAAGACTTGTCAGAAGCATCATGCCCTGCATCATGAAAGGGACATTGTGGGCAGATTTTGTTCTGCTCTTTGCTGCTTATATGCCATAACACAATTTTATTATTTTCTTACGAATGAGAGTAGTGGTTACTCTTTGCCCAGACACAGCAGGAAGTAATCATATGGAAGCAAGTGGAAGATGGTTAAGTTGTTTGGGAGCTGGATAACTTCTGTGTGTTGTTGTTTTCTTTCTTTCCCTCTAGCCTGGATAACACACTTACTTGTATGTGGTTTTTTAACACTCTTTCTTCATTGCTATTTTGGTTTTTCTCTGTTATGGGAAAGTAGCTCCAGAAAATTGCCAGAGCTTGTTTTGGAGGAAAATATAATGAGGAGAATGCAGATTCCTGATGGTGATGTGCATGCTGTCTTGTTTCAGGAGCACACAAAAGTCTAAGGTTGAAAAGCCTAAGGTGAATATTTCTTGTCTGCTGTAACGTTCAGAAGCAAAACTGAATTTTATAGAAAACTGGTATTGTCACACCATTGGTAATAGTTAGGGTATTTGTATACAGTTGCATTTTATTACTGCATCGATTAAATTAATAGACAAATTGGATAATTTGATCTCCAATGTCTCAATGAAGAGACAGTTAGCAATGGCAGAACTGGGAAGGAAAACCATGACTCCTGAGAGGAAAGTTATTGTTCTATCTTTTGGAACTTGTCCCCATCCAAATCCCTATTCAAGCAGTATTATTTTGTGATATGATTGTAGTACAGCTGTGTACTTAAAATTACAGTTCACAGCTGCAGAGAAACCCTTGAAGTTGTTGAAATACTCGAGTTAGAAAGGCACAAACATAGATGCACCTTTACTCACAACCTTTACTGAATGATTTCTGAGTCTGCAAGTGGAGTGGGCACAGGGATTAGGTATTTAACCCCTGAGACTCTTCTTCCATGACAATGCCTTAGTTATTACCAGAATATCTCATCACTGCAAGTAAGTTTTTCCTGTCTGTTCTTTGCTTATTTATTTTGCCCTCGGGGTGCTTTGGTTGGCCTTAATGGAGGAAGGGAAGCCTTCCAGTTGTATGCTTATCAGGACGTAAAAAGTTTAGCTCCCACTTTGACCACTGTAAATTGTGACAAATCTAATTAAATAAGTGAGCTGTACAAGTTCTGCAAATGAAATAACAGGTATTTATCTTGTCTCCCCACTTAGTCTTGCTAGGAAAATGAGAAATCTGGATACAGTAAATAACCTTTCCATGGAGATGGGAAAAATAATAAATGTAATTGTAAAGAGGGCATGGCATGCCTTTTTTCTTGAGCCATTTCTGCTTTGGCCCCCTGACTTCAAAGCCTGAAATGTACATTAATGTGGCAATTCAGTGAACTGCTGTCTAGTGAAAGAATTTTCTAAAAGCTTCTGTTTTCGTAGGGGTGTAACATTCCATCTTCCAGAGTAAATCAGAATTTAGAGAAATATAGGTTTTTTGTTCTCTTTCCCTCTGTATGAGCTATGTACCCAGCTAAAAGGATTTCTTTATTAAAAGTCTTTTCACTGGTCTGTGTTCAGGAGAAGGGGGAAAAATTATTTCTTTGATGTTCCCAAGGCTTTCCATGTAACTGGATTAAAATCTGAAACCATGTCAAGCAAAAGCTGTGACAGTAATGTACCCTAATTTGTTTCCCTGAAGATTGATGTGATGGGTTATTCAAGCTTACCTCTCTCTTCAGTTGTTTGAACAGCTAATTTCTAGATAGTCATGCATTATTCATCTTTAATGCTGATAGTAAGCTGCTAATAAAACAGGAAATATCTAACTCCTCTGTTATATGTTCCCCAATATCCTTCTTTCTCTCCTTTATACATGTTTTTTTTTTTTTAATTTAGGTTGTCCAAGATGAAAATATACATATTTGAAATCATATGTGTGCACTCTTATAGGGCTGCTGGATAACTGTTTAGCAGATTGTCTTCCCTATTTGTGACAGATATTAATGGGTCAGTATTTTAAATTATAATTTATAATTTAAATACGGGAACACAACATTGTACTTTCTTATGTTTATTTGAGGCGGAATATGAATTATTATCTGCATACAGACAGCAGAGAGCAGTAGTCTGGGCTTGGTCAGAGGGTGTGAAGGACAGGGATATAAAATAATTTCATAATCAACAGCTTTAAGGGATGATAATACTGTAGGAAAAAGCAGAGCTGGCTGGCTTTGGCTGCATATTCATTTTGTTATTACTTGAGCTAACACCGACATGAAACTAATGAAGATACATTTATTTAGATGTGTTGTGTGCAGACATTATCAGACACATGTCCCTATCTGATGAGAAAATAGGTTTAGCTATTTTTTGAAATGTTTGCTGCTGGAGCAGGCTAAAGAGGACAATATTCTTGAATAATCAGATTTGTCTGTGCTTAAGAGGTTTTTTGCACTAGAAAGGAGGAACTTGGTAGTTTATCTACTTTATGCCCCATCAGGATCATGAGAGATGCATCTCTGCAGCTGACTGCTACAGTGTAAAGCATTCAGGGGTGTCAGGAAAATTAGACCCATAGATGGGGGATAAACTGGTAATAAATGGAACAAATCATGCACTAGAATACTGGAGCATTTCAAAGATGCTGTAATGTTTCTGAGCTCTAGAAAAGTAAACCTATTTTCAATTTGCAGCTTTATATTGGCATTAGAGAGACACATGAGTTATGCCTTGGGTTACATCCACAATTCAATTTTTCAGCCCTCTGTAGGTTGTGGTTGTGTAGTATCTGTTCTGATACTTTTGAAACCTAACCTTTCTTTTTTTATACTTTCCTACCTATCTTCTTCCTTTCTGTAAGAAGTTGTAACAATTTTTTTTTCCAAAATCCTTTTAAAAATAGTAAAAATAAGCATTAGATCAGATGTGGCATTTTGCTTATGTAGCTTGGCTGCTGGGAACAGAGAAACCGGTTTCATTTAATCTGCTAAATCATCCTTCAGTTCTTCAATTCTAAGCATTATCCATTTATATTCATACAAAGTCTTCCTTAAAAAGAAAAAAAAATCAATATGCACATCTAACCTTAATAAGAGGGGTTTGCTGTTAATCAATAGGATCACTAACATAATGAATTACCCTTCAAAACAGCACTCTAGATGTTTGGCTTTGTCTTGAAATCTTTCAGCTTGAGTGTGCTTATGTGTTGAAAAGTATTCCAGTATGTTCAGTGAAGCTAATGTCTGTTATTCATAGGGCATCCAGATCCTGCTCCTTAGGAAAGTGTATGGGACTTTTTTTGATGCTTATACACTGAAGCTGGTGAACTTTCTATTAGACCCTAGAATTTGACTCCTGTTTGAAAGAGAATCAAAGCCATATATGTTTTCCCCCTGGATATATCATATTGGGTATTTCTGTTAAGATTGGCCTGGGGCTCACAGGCAGGATTGTCATTCATTTCAAATATTCTCCCATCAGTCCTGGAAGTGCTTCCATGATGAAAGAAGGGAAGGCAGCCCCGTGGTTAGGCAAGCAGGAGACAGGTTATTACATCTTCAAATGTGCAGCAGACACGTGGCTCTGCTTTGAGACAGGCTTGGCTTTCTGCCACTTCCTTCAGTTGGTGTCAGCTGTTCTTCATAACAAGGCAACCAAACAAGCTGCAGTTTCTTGCAGTTTTACAGAAATAATATTTCATTATACTCAAAGTCTGAAGTGACTGTTTCTCTTATCTTTTGGGGTTTTTGGCAAGATTAATTTCTGTGCAGTCCTATGGCAAGGATAAGCCACAACCTCCAGTTCTGATTCACATAAAAGTAAATTCAGTTACATCCATTTTCCTCAGTAGTCGTGGTCCTTGTATGATCACTCTGCATATTTTTCTTTGTTTTAAATGATGCACAAGCTATTTAGGAATAGGAAAATAAATGTAGAAATAACTTCTATTTTTTTTCTACTTCTTGCTGATATTCCCCTAAGCCTTGAGGGTTGCTTCTTACCTTGAGCTCTTTGTTTGGTATTGTTGCTAAAGAACAGCTGGTAGCCTTTACTTGTGTTCCTGAGGGGAAGAGAGCACTGAAAAAGAAGTGAGTTTATGCTTTTTATTCCTCTTGTTCAGCTGTAGTATTTTTCAGCTGCAGTAATGTTACAGGTGGTGCAAAAATGTCACTAAATCCTAATGTTTACACATCTGGCACATCTGGCAACCTGTAATGGAGACTATTCTCTGAATGTATGTAATGCAGCTTTTTATAATTTTATAAATTGGCATTTAAACCAATTTTAAACACAGTCACGCAGTACTTAATTCTACTTCTTATAGCTCTTTGTGGGCAAAATGCCACATTTACTTTAGAGAGCATTTTATCTTATGATGTTAATAATTGAAGGAAAGTTGGAACTACAGTTAAAAAACAACCAAGCACACCAAAGTGTATGTTCTAACAATTCACGTCATGTTTGGATTCTGATAGTTCAAGTAAAGGATTTCTTATGTTAATGTCTGTCCTTGCTTCTACTCTGTGTAGAAAGTGCAGTACAGTGAAGTTTTCAAAGTCTGAAGCTTTAGTAGTTCTGGTTCTTAAAGGCAAAGAACTTAGTTTTCTTTTATTCCTACTTCTCTTGCCCAGATTTGAGAGCTTGTGTTGAAATGTATTAAAAAAGAATGCAGAAATGTCCTGGAGAATGTGATAACCTTAGGAGTCACACAAAGCTCTAAAGGTTACCTAATATATGAGATTATTTTTAGTATCCATTACTTTTGGTTTGTTTACTATACACTTGAATTATACATAGATGTTTTGTTTTTTATATTCCAGAATTCCCTTTATTGTTAAAGATAACATTTAATGATGACAGAAGATTAAATGGCCTGTGCAGAATCTTTTGCCTCCAGTAAGTGAAAAGCAAACATCTTCATGCTACTAGATCTCTTTGTTTTTCATTACTACAGAAAAATTAAAATTATTTGACTTGGCCTCAGGCCTTCAATTGCTCTGTTGGGTTATTAAAAATACAGTGAAGAGCCAGTAATGAGTGGTATTCCTTATGTACCTTGGCTGTTTGTTCTTTACACACAGAAGATTGATTACAATGGTTAAGAGACTTGGGATTTATTGACTCGTCTTCCTAGGAATTTTTTATCTCATAATTGCTTTCAAGAGTATTTTCCTGCTTTTTTCACCTCCATTAACCACTGAATAATCTTTTTCTGTAATAATCAGTAGTAGCTGAGATGCAAGCCACTAAACTCAGTCCTAACAGCTGGCATTTTCCAAATTATTAGGAGTATTTGAGGGTGCTTACTGAAGTGAGGAAACCTAAAATATTAATTAGGTAGAATTATGTACTTTACTATGTTGAGGGTAATTCAACTGCATTGGGGGATGAGTTAAATATTGTATCAGAAATGTCCAGTGGTTAATATTTGATTGTTTCCCCTTTTGCATTTTAAACAAAGAATTCTTTGATTGTCAACTCCTCTCCTGTCTCTGCAAATAGCTTAAGCCCTGGATTCCTGTGTTATCCACAGGTAAATGTAGTAGTTATTACAGACATGTTATGAGCAAACCTGGGGCAAACTAAGTCTGCTCATAAAAAAGCACAGGCCCATTTAATGCTGATATTACTTCCCCATGAAATACTAAACCTTGAGTATTAGAACACCGATGTACCTTGTTCCAGTTTAGCCATATTCATTTGAGGTTAAGCAGATAATCCTGCGAGCGTTCAGTTTTCTTTGTAGTCTCTCATTTTTCTGGTGGAAAATCAGCTGCAGTACAGTCTCAGAAATTAACGTAATGCTTAAACTCTCAAATGCTGTGGTTTAGTGATAAAAATTTCACAGCGTTAATTCTTTCTCCTAAATAATATTTGGAAGGAAGGTGGAAGCAAATTTATGTAGGTGATAATGAACTTTGAGGCTAATTATAAGTTGTAGTATGCATATATTTCTATATATGAATTAATAAAATATTGAAATAAGTTTTAGCACATAAAAGATGTGTTTGGGACGAGAAGTAATTATTTGGGGAGAGTGATGTGATGTGATGTGCATCTTTTAAGAGTGTAATTCCATTTTTCAGAAGGAATGATACAGATTCCAAACCAGGAAATTATTTTTCATTTTTGAGGTGTATAAGTCTTAGGGACCTATTATTTGGTTTATCACAATACTTTGTTGTTGAACAGAATTTGGGTTGAAGTTTTTCAGGATTTCTCCAGTGTACAAGTTATTACCATAAATTGTGAGATGTTAGTGGAAAGAGGTTCAAAGACATCAAGTTCTTTGTTTCTCCCTGAGTCTGGCTCTGTAAGAACAGACTTATAAAAACTAAGCTGTTTTATCTGGTATATGGTAGATTATCTTCAATAGTGAGATAAGAGGGAACAAGTTGGCCATTCAGAAATTACTGTTGTTGACCTACAAAACAGATGGAAAAGAGTTTTTGTTAAGCTGATTGTGTAAAATGGAGTGTAGCAAAGGAATCTGAATATGAAAAAATTAAACCTGCAATTCCATGGTGTCATAGAATGACATGTTACAGTATACTGACATGTGATGTAGGCATTTACAATGCTGTACAGAGATGCTTATTAGATATCACAGGAATTATTTTTGCAGATGCAAAAATAGTAGCTTTTATATTGTTAGATTGAGATGGGTGCTGTAAATACTAATTTTCAAAGCATAAATCAACTCATCCAGGTTTTTGATTTTAAAATCCTTTCTCCCATTATAATTAATATTCCGTTTCAGCAGTGTGATCTCACTGTGAAATCACCTCATCTTTCAGGCTGGCATGGATTAGGAATCTTGTTTTGATAGACAGTCTACAGACCTGAGCAATCATAGGGTTTACATGTCAACTTTGAAATAAGAACATGTAAAGGTAAATGGACTTGACAGAGTTTTGCTGTTAACAGATGTACAGAGCCTGACCACACAGGAAGCTCAGACTGTAGGTGGGGCTTGGTACATCCACATGAATTCAGTTATTCAGTTGTTCTATTTCAAGCAGTAATTTACTCACCTTCCTATGTATATGTGGTATTTTTTTTTGTTTGTTTGTTTTGTTTTGTTTTTTTACTACTGGTGCTGTTGGTATCCTTGCAGATGAAGGATTGTATTTAAATAGTTCGGAAAACTAAATGTTGTGATCAATGATGTAAGAATTTCTCTAGGGACAAATTTGTTTTACAAATAAGACAAGCCTTTTCCCCTAATTCAGCAGGTTAGCTGCTAATGCACAGAATTCTTTGTACCAAGTGAAAAACAAAGCAAACCGTATTTTAATGACAAAGATTCTGTGAAGTGTTCACATGGGTGCTGGTTTTGCACATACAACATTTAGTGAGGAAGGAAGGAGACATTCACGGATTTTTTTTTTTCTTAGAACTTCCTCTATGTCTGACAAAAAGAATAATCAGGGATTAATTTTTAGAATTGACAACCTATTAAACCACTGAGAAGGCCACCACTGAATCCGCATTTTAAAACTAACAAAGCCCGGGATGTAGGGCTAAGAGCCCCGAGCCCTGCGGGCCTGGGGGGTGCGGCTTTCCCCCAGCGCAGCCAGACAGCCCCAGGTAGCTCGGCTGAAATGTTGCTGCTGCAAAAAAATCCATCAGCCAAATCACTCAAATCCCTGCTCTGCCGCTGGCCTGGGCCGAGCTCCAGGGTCCGCGGGCCCCAGGAGAGGCTCCGAGCGGGCCGAGCCCAGCCTGCTGCGGCCCAGGGGGGACTGAGCCGGGTCCCCCTGGGATAGAATGCGGCCAGAGCAACCATCACCATTTCTGCCCCTGGGTCCTTGCTATCCTGGCGCAGCCCCAGCCCGGCTGCCAAAAGACTCGGTATCGTAAAGAGCTCCGAGCCGCCACCCCGCAGGGCTCACATGACCATCTGCAGAGACTTGCAGACCTTTCATCCTCTCTCGAGTGAAAGAAGAGGGCAGAAATGAAGACATGCACAGAAAACACCATAGATACATCGAATCAGACAAGAAGGAGGAGTCAAGTTCCACATAAGTGGATGAGGAGAATCGTGGACTGAAATTTCTCTTGGGTTTAGTAAAAATACCCAGTCATTATTGTGGACAGGTAGAAGAATTATAAAAGAAAGGCCTTATGAAATCAGGCCTCGCTCTGCTAAAATTGCCGAAGCTGGCCTGTCATTTCTTCTAAGTGCAGCTAACAAGCAATTTGCAAGTTCCCACATGAAACTATTTCGAGAATGAGAAATTAATTTAACAGAACAATCTATTCTGAGGTTGAAAAACAAATGCACCTGTGTAAACAGTAAGATTCATCCCATGACAACCCACAAAGAAAAAATGTAAACATATCTAGGAAGAGATTTGATAGACATATACAATAGCCCTTACAGACCAATGAACTCAGTTTACTGTATTACTGACCAATTCAGTTTAACACTGTGCTTTCTGATGCTTCCTATAAATATGAACTTTGTGAATAAAGAATTGGTTCTCTGCATGAAGAAAATGGAGTTTTGGCTGATTTATTCCAACATATGGTGACTCCAAAGCTGTGATCAAGGTGAGACAAACAGCCTGTTGCAGAAGAAGAAGGTGAAATGAGCCAAGCCAACTGCAGGACTGGGCAGTGAGTGCACAGGGCCACAGATGGCACAGAACGCATAGAAACAAACACAAGTCCCAGAGAGGGAGAAAGCACGTACCCAGTGAGAACAAAATTGTGAGTTGCAGAACTCAAACACAGTCCCCAAACCATGGGAGATACACAGTCCTGAACCACAGAGGAGACGTGGCCAAAAGGGAGTTTGCAGAAGGTGAGGCAGCCTAAGAGTTGCTGAGGAGAGAAAGGCCCAGCAAGTTGTGAGGACAACGGTCTCAAGAACAGTGGAAAATCAAAAACATTTTAATGAACCTACAGAATTCAGTCAGATTTCCAGACATACAAAAAGGAACGATTCCCTGAATCGGGTGGCATCGGGGTCGAACTTGTCCTCAAAGCTCCTCCAGGGCTTGATCAGCATGACCCTCTCCTCCTTCTTGCAGCTGCACATAGCCTTGTTGACCTCCTCAAAGATGTGCTGGCAGCCCAGCAGCCTCTCGTCCTGCCTCAGCAACAGCTCAAACTGCTCCAGGCTGATCCACACCCTGACGTGCTGTGTGTGCTGCAGCAACCACCTCTAAAAGTTCCTGGTTTTCTCATACTGCTCTTGCTCAAAGTCACTGTAGGATTTCCAAAGCACCTTTGGCATGTCCAGCCGGGGCTAGCCGATACCCAGCTCGTAGATGGCCTGGGCACGGTCGATGTCCACAAGGATGGTCTCCAGCTCAGCAAACTTAATCCAGGACCTGCAGTTTTCTGGTGCAAACTCCAGGAACTTTTCATACAGCTTTTGGCAACAGTCAAATTCACGCAGCTGTAACTCCATCCCAGTGTAACCTTTAAACAGTTTGTTTTTTGGACATTTACGTATGGATGTTCCCAGAGCCCTTCTGGCAAGGGGGAGGTTTTTCTGGTGAATTTCAAACTGAGCATACAGCAGCCGCATTTTGGCAAATGTAAACTTCTTGTGGGGTAGCAGCTCAAGGCATGCCTGGTACACCTGTCTAATTTGCTCTGCATCCTTTGCCTCCAGCTCCTCATAGAGTGCATAGTTAATCCAGAGGTAGATGTACCTCTTCCAGTGGCACTTCTCCTGGATGGGGGGCATGTTGGCAGTGGCTGTCTCATACACCTCCCACACAGTCTCGGCAACCGTGTTGCTCTCCACCAGTCTCAGGTATTTAAACCACGCATTATAGCTGTGGGGGTTTGCCTTCACCTCCTCTTATACTGGAATCTCTTCTTGCTGAAAATGATGTCCTCGATTCCCCTCCAAATTTCTTCTCAAAGCTGGTGTAATTCTTTAAGAGGTTCTGGGCATCCTACTTTGGAATTCTATCCAAGGCATACTTGTATATAACCCTCACTCTTTCAAATTCTTTCTGGTTCTCCTCAAACTTGGCAAACAACATGTAAAATTGCTCATCCATGTGCTCCTCCCCAAAGAACTCCACCACCCTCTCAAAGACCTTCTTGGTGCAGGCAAAGTAGCTGTGCTTCTGCTCAAAGCACACGTACTTGATTCCGTGCTTCACATTGGGATGAATGAGGACAAATCTCTCATAAATGCTTTGTGGTCTGTCCACCTCCTTGTATCTCAGTTCAAAGTTGATGTAGGAATGCCAGGCTTGCTCCTATGGCTGCCACTCCATCCACCGTTCAAATAGCTGGCGTGATCCTGCAACAGTCCCCAGCACCTCCTCCATGTACGTGTACTTGTACCAGAACTGGTTCACCCTGGGCAGGATGGTGACGGCCTGGTCCCAGATGTGGTTTACCCAGTGGTTCTTCATCTCCATCTCAGCATATTTCAGCCAGAGGGTGACATTTCTGTAGTCCACATCCAGGGCACGCTCGTAAATGGAACGGGCTCTGTGGATTTCCTTCAGGCTTTCCTCCCACTGTGTGTACTTTATCCAATTACTGATGACAGTCATGTTCTTTCTTATGTTATCTTCAAAAGTCTTCCTCTTCTGGAGTTTATAGTCATTTAGCTCTTCAACATCTATGATCTTCTGCTGTGGAGGCAGTGGGAGAAGCTCAAGCTCATTCTCCTTTGCCTCTCTCAGAAGCTGCTCTGCAGTGATCTGAACTTCAGCGGGTGCCTTGTTTTTCACCTTCACCACTTTGGGGATGCGCTGCTTCCCAGCCGCTGTGGATGGTATTTTGCTGCAGCCGTGCACGCAGGCCACGCTCCAGACCTGACCGATTGTTCTCCTCTGAAGATTATTTGCAGCAATTAATTTTAAGTTCTAAACTAAGTCCTATAACCATGAATTTTATCTGTAGCAATGCTTTAAACTTTAGAAATAATAAGCTCACAAAAAAAATTTGCTGCTCAAGCAGACTAAGTCAGAATACAACCTGACACCCAGTCAGGGTGTTGGTAGCAGTCCAGTTAAATTGTGGCTGCAGTCCTCCTGCAGTGGCAGATGGGGTTCTGTTGAAGCAGTGATCCTGTAGAAGGGTGTCATTTTCCTCTGAAGGTCCAGTGGTGATGAAGATTGGCCCCAGTCTTCCTCTGGAATCCAGTGGAAAAAGGCTGCTGTGGTGTTCCAAATCTCAGATACTTATCCAGGCAGGAATGCTTGGCTCCCTCCCCCTGGGTGGAACATCTCACCATGGGATGATGTAATTTTGTCAGTTATGCAGTGGGACTCAAGGGCCCATTAACAGAAAACACCTCCTGGAGGGAGGATGGGTGTGGAAGAGATAAAGAGAACTGCCCCACCTGGTTTTAAACAGCTGGTGATAGAATACATACTTCTGGTTACATCTTGCATTGCAATCTAAGACAGTAAAATATTACTTTTCTACATTGAAAGATATGTAGTTGCTTTCTTTTAAGAGACAAGACAATTCTGACCAAAACAGCTGTAACACTGATAAACACCTGTTAGTGGATAAAGAAGATACAATGTGTTCACCCTTGATTTTGTTGAAGATTATATTGCTCATTACAATCTCTGCTGTTTTATCTTCAATTGATAAAACAGAAGAGTTCAGTGATGATTCTACATTATGGCTGCTATTGATTGTAAGCTGTTTCAGTATTTCCTTTGTTTCATTTTACTGTCATGGGTACATGACTGTTTAGAAGGTGTTATCTCAACTTCCTAAGATGGTTATTGCTGATATATTGATTATATGATGTGAATTTACTGATTTTATAATAGGCATTATTCATAAGATGAACCAAGTTTCACTGTATTGCAGACCCATTAGGTTTAACACACTGCCTTCTGATATTTCCTATAAATATGAGCTTTGTGAATAAAGAATTGGCTTTCTGCATCAAGAAAATGGAGTTTCAGCTGATTTATTCCAACAATTATTGCAATATACCATTGGAATTTGTAGATGCTTTTGGATCATCTTATCTATAGCAGACAAAATACTCTCGTGCATTTTAAGTGCACATTGGTATATCTGTGGTCAATGAAGAGTCAGGAACAGCATTAAACCCAACTTTCCTGTGCCACTGCCATCATCTCTGTAAATGCAGACAGGTCCTTGGAGAACTTGCAGGAATTGGGAATCACAGTCACTTTTGTTTTCATGTTGGCTGTAGGTTTACTTGTACAATTTTCATCACAATCCATTCTTCATATTAGATCATTTACTCAGATAGTCTAAGCTACTATAACAAATGGTAAAAATGAGTTAGAAATCCCAAAAATTAATGCTGTTGGTCTTTTCCTGGTCAGTGTGTGTGAAGTGAATTTGTCATTTCTAAGGAGCATTCAGTGCTAGCAGAGGGTACTGCAGATATGGGTACAATGGAGTTGTCTTTGGTTGCAATGCAAGATGTAACCAGAAGTATGTATTCTATCACCAGCTGTTTAAAACCAGGTGGGGCAGTTCTCTTTATCTCTTCCACACCCATCCTCCCTCCAGGAGGTGTTTTCTGTTAATGGGCCCTTGAGTCCCACTGCATAACTGACAAAATTACATCATCCCATGGTGAGATGTTCCACCCAGGGGGAGGGAGCCAAGCATTCCTGCCTGGATAAGTATCTGAGATTTGGAACACCACAGCAGCCTTTTTCCACTGGATTCCAGAGGAAGACTGGGGCCAATCTTCATCACCACTGGACCTTCAGAGGAAAATGACGCCCTTCTACAGGATCACTGCTTCAACAGAACCCCATCTGCCACTGCAGGAGGACTGCAGCCACAATTTAACTGGACTGCTACCAACACCCTGACTGGGTGTCAGGTTGTATTCTGACTTTGTGGTTTTTTTGTATTACAGCATTTTTATTTTAATTTTCCTAATAAAGAACTGTTATTCCTATTCCCTTATCTTTGCCTGAGAGCCCCTTAAATTCAAAATTATAATAATTTGGAGGGAGGGGGTTTACATTTTCCATTTTAGGGCAGCCTTCCTTGGGAGACATCTGTCTTTCAAACCAAGACAGATGTGTAAAATCAGCATGCTCCTAGAAATGTATGAATTTAGTATGGACACAGTGGAAATAGCCTAATGGTATTTAAATACTGCACTAGTATGAAATGGGACATTTTTCACGAATGCCCCCAAAAGGTTGAATGGCCACAACATCAGCTTCAGCTGGATTGAGACTGCCAAACCAATACTTTTTTTTTTTTCCTAGAAGTGTCAGCTTTCTGTACTGTGATACCCAGCAGTCTACCCAGTTAGTTTTTCTCTGCAGTGAAGTTGATTATACTGAAAGGGGAAATATGGCTCTCATAGTTCAGACTCATTTCTTAAAGCACAGCTCACTAACTGACCCCCAGCCTGCCATGGGCTGTGTAGGCAGATTGGTTTTCCAACACTCCAGGCAATATTGGAACCAGTTATGCTCAAAAGCCAGGACTGGTTGTGGGAGCTCTGGTGTGCTCTGGGGTAGCCAAAAGGCAGCGGTGTTCTGACCACGTAATCACAAGGCTATGACAGAGACTGAAGTATTACTCAAGCCTTTTGGGAGCTTCTTCAATTTTGCCTCTTCTTCACAGACTTGGGCTCTGCAGGCTTCCTGTTATTAGTACTGCTTTACTGTTCAAAGGCAACATAACTTGGGAAAGAGTAGGGATCATATTATTTTTAGCACATGGATAAATGTACCTAAAAAAGAAAACTCAGTCATGAAAACTTAGCATTTACAAGTTATCTAGATTAGAATGACCTGTGTAAAACTACGTATTACTTGTTGAAAGAATCTGAAACTAACAAACTGTCACAAATAGCATTGTGTGTCCTATAGGTCATGGTGAGATATTTAATCCTGAGATCAATGAGAATTAAATAAAATCTGACAAATGTTTTCATTAAATATTTCAAAATTTTCAAGTAAAAATTATCTAGATTTTTCAACATTTATTTTCTGCATGTAGTGCATTTAAAAATAAAGCCCATTTTCATTCTTTCCATTTGAAGTACATTCTGGAACCAGGGTACATGCAGCCCTGTGGGTCTAAGATAAAAGCTAATCAAGTTATTTTTAAACAGGAGACAGGGTTGAAGTTGGGGTGTGTTGAAGAAACTCTATTCCCCTTTCTTTCTTTCTTCCCCTTAAATGTTGTACATTTTAAGGATTAAAAATTCTTTACAATTCTAATGATAATCTGTGATTACAGCTGTTCATCTTTATTTCAAAGAAATTATTTTTCAGTTTCAAGGGTCACATATTAAGACTTTTTTTTTTGTACTACAGTCAGCACAACAAACACTATGGTTTGAGATCCATCTGTAAATAAAGGCTATGCCCACTGCTAGCTAGGGGATCAGCTTTAGTCCGTTTCCTGTAAACAAAATACCCAGATAAGCTCAAACTACCCAGGGAAGAAAGTGTAGGCTAATGTGGAAGTCATTCTTGGCAAATTGTGATGTGTGCAGCAACAACTGCAGGTTATTCAGAGCTGGTATGAAGGACCCCAAAAGAAGCCTGCTGTACAGGTGCTAGATTTGCATTTAAGAAATAGGCTGTACAGTATCAAACTATATAAAAAGCTTAAAAACCACAATGAGAGTATATTTAAAGTTTTTTCCTCTATATTGTAAAAATTTTTAAATTAGGTCCAAACCACCATTAAAAAAGGTATGAAATGTGCAGTTTTGCAAGTGGAAACAAGGGGCACAAGAAGGATTCCACAGGGGTTAATTAGAGTTGCTTTGTGATTTGTTTCCAGTACCTTCATATACCCAGTAACCACACAGGCCTCAAAGCAGTTCTCTTCAGGCAAGTAGGACATGAGCTAAAAGTATCATCACTGATTTCAGTAGGGAAGATTGGCTGCAACAAGGAGTAAAAAGCTATTTTAAGAGACAAATGTACAGTACAATCTATTTATGTAAATACTTGGAAAACTCAGGAACAAAATTGTTTCCTAAGTACAGAGCTGTGAAATCAGTGTACCATATGGAGCTATAATATATGGCAGAATATTTTAAAATCCTAAACCTTCTTGAAAGAAAACTGTTGTAAAATTCTGCATCTACAATAAAATGACTACTCGTGTTTTAACTGAAAGCTGCGAAGATATTTTCAAATGTACTTAAACTAATATAACTTGATATTGTTAAAAGGCAGTAACCCTTTTCACTTATGTCTCACAAAGCATAGAGTGTGGAAATGATAATTAAAGGCAAGTGAAACAAATGGCTGTAACATAATTAATGAGTGTTAACTGGCACTTAACACTTTACTTTCAATTTGACAAATACAATAAGACAACTATGTTGACATAGACATGGTGCAATTAACTACTTTTATTTATGCAAGTGAGGTATTAAAATTGTCTTGAAAAGCAGACACCTAAAGAAGAGAAAATGGTATGGAGAATAGAAGTAGTCATTGCTTTCAGTGTTCAGTGATTAGCAGTTGCAGGGTTTTTTCTTCCAATATCCTATCTTACGATTGCCATGCAAAGTCTCTGTCTTACTCCTCCACTAGATAGGTATCTTGGGAAGATTGGAGGAAATCCACCACTTTTTCAGCAAGAATTGATTATGAAGACTGGTTTTGTTTTTTGAAATGAAGTATAATAAGCTAAAAGTGTGTGCATCTCACACGCTGAGTATGGTACACTTTTAATATATACACTGTCATTGTACATGAGCATTTTGTATGTACACCGATACCACCTTCAGCAGGAAGTTAAAAGTCAATAGATAATGAACCTTGTGCTGTATCTTCCCTTCCTCTGACATAAATTTCACATGGAATTTCCTCCATCACCCTGTCTTCTATCACCTGCTCAGGGCAGTCGTGAGCTTGCTTGAAAGTGTAAGTGCTTTTCTTGAATGTGCTGTTAAATGTTTTCATGGGCTGGGGCTGCGCAAAGTCATTGCGGAAGGGCAGTTCCATGGAGCTCAGGTTGGTCCTGCTCTGTTTGATATTGGAGGCCTGGGAGCCACAGTGGTGGTCGTGAATGCATCTGGAGGCTGTTGAAGGGCGGCGCAGTTTCTGATAGTTTTCAAGTTCCTCTGATAAATCTGCCAAATCTGCAGAAATTTCCTTGTCCCTTAGTGAGAACAGTTCATAGTGAGGAGGATCAAAAACTTCCTGGAAACCAGTTTTATTGAAGGCAGTCTTGCAAGCCATAACCTTTTTGCGAGGTTGCTTTACTTGCACTAGAATTGAAATGATAAGAAGAACTAAAACTATCCCTGTTGTGATGCCAATGATTGTCCCATGGGTTTTGGTGATTTGTTCAAACAATCCAGTTTTTTTCTTTTCTGCAAAGAAAAAAATACTATGACAATATATTTTTTAGCTTCTACACTTTTGATAATTTATTTAAACAAAGCTAAACCATATTGTGATTGCCATGCAAGTGATAAAATTGCTTAATGGGACTGGAGACTAGTCCTGTATGTCAATGGGATTTGTCTAATTCCCTGCCATTAGTGGCTACCATATGATAATTTGATAATTCAGTGGCAGGTGCAACTCTGTGAACCAGTGCTTGCTGACTCAGCTGGGATGTGCCTTCCATCCTGAACCTTAACTGATGGTCTATATTCCTAAATCCATGAGCTAAATAGGCTTAAATTAACCTTAAATAGGTTAAATCCAGCTACAGATGATGTTTCTCTTACCATGGTTTGCTCCTGCTGGTAATATTCCCAGTGATGTCAGTAGAAGAAAATGTAGATTTAAAATTGTCTAGTTCTTCTTTAAAAGTGAAAGACTATCAGATACAAGCATGACTGTACTGTTTGTTTTCACATCTCTTGGAAATGTAATGACTGTGTCTATTGTGTAAGTCTGTTATACCTAATTCATCACAGGGAGCTTTAGCAAAGCTCTATTCCAGTTCTAAGAGTCCAATGATGAAGTTACTTGAAAAAAAAAAAGGGGGGGGGGGGAGGATAATACAACAACCAATCTTAATGATCTGGCAATTTTGGCTAGTACTTCATGTGAAAACTCACAAGATGGCAGCATCAGAACAAAATGGTTTTCCATATTTAAAATTCTTATTTGAAGATTAATGTTTTCCAGTTGGATTTTTGTTCCATTAATGTTCTTGTCATGGGGGACTGAGAGATTCTACACTGCAACACTGGCTAGTGGAAGAAAAGTATTTAACACTATGAAGGAGAAAATGCAGTATCCTAAATCTTGCATAATAATTTCTTTATTTTCAGATATCTGGCTACTGGCATCTGAATATGTGTTGGATACCTAAATACCACACATAGTGCATGGGAGAGTTATACACCATCATGTGTGATTTGAAACAATCCTACTAAGCAGAGACAAGGAATTGGCTAAAAAGAAATTACATTTCCGTTTCAGAGCTTGGACTGTTTCCTTTGAGCTACTTTTTACCTTTGAAGTGAAGGAGGATATTTCCCATTTGTCCTGCCTATCTGAGATCACAGTGGTGCCATCCATGGTGGGAGGTATGAATTTCACTGCTATGGCAGTTCTCTTGTCTGCATCTAGGTTTCTTAATTCTTGGCAGATATTTTAATCAAAAAGTTGTTTTGCAAAAGGCGGTGTCTTCTCCAGTCTCTTAAAATAAATTGCACACAACTGACTTCTCTATCAATATTTTTGTTACAGGGCTTAGGCATAAGTAGGTCACAATATGCTCAGACTTATGTAGCTATTGATATGGACTAAATGAGAACTCTGGGTGCCTGCAGGAGCACAGTTGTGAGCAGATCTCTTTATAAGGCTAAGAACTGCTTATTTGGTTGCACCAGTCTCCCTTAAGGATCTAACATGGATCTAGTCTTCAGCTGTCTCTTAGCTTCTGCTGTGCAAGTATTACAGCAGAATTCAGACTGTCTTCAATATAAAACAGGATGGCTTGCTCAGCACCAGATACAGCAATTTACAAATACTGGGAAAGACAGAGATATTATGGAATTAATTTTTAAAATACTGCAGTACATGAGTGAAGTGTGGATTCTAGGACAGAGTCTAGAAAGCAGCTGGTAAAGATGGGAAAGAGATCTAGAAATTAAACTTAAGAGGGAATGTTGAATATTATCAAAGGTAAGGATTGTCTAGAGGAAGCTTAGTTTTACATTGCAAACTTGGGAGTTATGGACCAGTTTTGTTGACTGGAAAAAACTTCCACAATATGTTTTACATTAGAGTATCTATTAGTGGTGTGAATTTCTTTGTTTAAAATGAAATTAAAAAGTAGGGTTTTTTAAATGGTTATTTACTTAAAAAATGCAAGCAGGATTTGTGCATTGAAAAGAAATTTCTGACTTTCTGCAGAGAAGGTTTTAACCCTTTCTGCAGTGTTGGTTTCTCTTTGAAATGGAATACATATTTAAATCTTCGGGAGTTTTGTGTTCAGACCTATTGATGTCATTCTATTTGTCAGAAAACCCTAAGCAAACAAGCCCAAGGGTTTTTGTTCTATTGTTTTCTTTAGCAAGAAAAATTGTTGACCTTCAAACTGGTTTTGTTCTGACAGCTGAGCTGTTCTTGAAGCATGGGAGAATGTTTGTGCTTTAAAAGAATAACAATTTCTTCAAATTATGAGAATTTTTCCTACAAAGCTTGATATTGAAACAAGTCTTAACTGTAGTTGTGATGCTTGAAATAATACTCCCAACCCATGTTCTAAAAGCAGCAATTTACATGTGTCTGTCTTCCCTAAGTGTTTATTTCATGCTCCCTAACAATCCCTCCTTCCTCCCATCCTTTCTCACACCATATACAGCATCTGAATTTATCCTGAAATAGCCTGTGATTTACAACTCTAAACTAATGTTTTAAAATTGTCTTTGAGAACTGTTGCTTCTATTTCAATCCGAGAGAGGCTTTTTGTGCTTGAAAACTTTTCTGTGTTTTTTCTGCTCTTTATTTTTATCTCTGAAAAGTATAACCCATCCCTACAATTCTTGCTTTGGTAAAGTTTAGAAATTGATAGGTTGCAGCCTCAAAAATGCTGAATTCTAGTTCTTATCAAGCTGATATACTTTTAAAATACAGAGTATATGCTGAAGAGGAAGAAATTTAGTTAAAAGCAGTAAGATCAATATTCAGGATGCTTACATGTGTCCTGAGTTTAAATAAAAAATTTGGAACACCTTCCTGAGATTAGTAGAATAGTTGTCTTCAGCATATTTCCAGGAAAAAGACATTTCATGACTTTCTTGAAAGGCAAACTGACCAGGCTAGCTCATAAAGGCTGTAGTTTGCACTATATTCACCTCTGCAGTGATTCTCATCCCAAGGGTATGCACAGTTCTGAATGCCATTGCAGACTAAAGAATTATTGATGCACATGTTGCTATGGCAGAAGTAAGTGTTGCCTGAGCAGGGAGCTGCAGGAGAGAAGAGAAAGAAAACACTGAGAATTTTCAGTAATTGATGCCTTGCAATAGAACTATTAATTTTCTATATCTGGGGTTTTTAACATGCATTCTTCCTCTCTGTTTCAAAGAAAATTGCTTCTCTTGCATGACACTATCTAATGCTTTTCTCTCTTCATGTGATTGTTTCAGCATATTATCAATTCTACAAAACCAATTCTTGCTCCAAAGAGATAGGTAGCAAATAGAGACAGACAGTCACAAAACTCAGATAATGGAAGAAAGCTTTAGTATGTGTCTTTAAAAATTTAATACTTAAAAATCACATGCTCATTATCACTTATATATTTGTTCTGTGGAGCATCTGCTGTGTAGATGTTGTACAGTCCCTGAACATCTGCATTTTAGAGCCCATTAATATCTTAAGGCAAATCAGATTTTAGCTTGTGGAGGACTGTTTCAGTAATTGCAAGAGATTGCAATAACTAAAGGCATCTAAGTCATTCCTGCTTATGAATCAAAAGCTCCTGAATCCTCCTATTATAGCTAATGCAGGGATTGAGAGAGTACAGTTTAGCTTTTTATGTATCTATCTATATATAGTCAGAAATTTGAAGAAATAAGTTAACTAGAAGGCATGTTTTTGTGAGTATTTGTTTTTGTGAGTATTTGTTACAGCTCCTTGACATAAGAAAAATATATTAGAAAGTAGTAATCATTCTTTCCAGGGTGTTGTATCTTATACATTGGAAATTGTTTATAAATTCAGGGCACTGGACAAGAAATTGGTTTTCCCTTTGTTTCAGTAATGTGGTATTTTTATGATGGAAATGTCTGTTATTAGTGGAGTCAGTTATATACTATACAGCATAGATGTGTGGCAGACATTCTACTATTTGGTTTCACAGTCAGAATGTGTTCTTGAGCAGCCTGGATTCTCTGAAACATTACAGGAAACACAAAGGGTGGAGCAGAGGGAGTGACTGCTCCTGAACACTGTATTTGTCACTTAGTCATTCTCTTAGGCTTGAGACTCACAATGACAAAAAGAGAAGTTATGCCAAGAAAAAAAAAAGAACACTAAAATCTTTAATTTTGATTCTGCATTCCTAAATTACATATGTTTTTTCTTCCCATGGCTTACTCCACTGAAGTTGGGTAACCCTACACTCATTGGTTTTGGTTTTAAGCTTTTGTATTTGCTGTTACTGCTTAACCCTGGCAATCTGGCAAGAAGTTCCATACAAGAACTTGCTTTAATTGTAGTGCAAGTATGAATACAGAACATAGTTAGAATATGTTTTGGAACAGTTTATCTATCTATGTAATCTCAGTGCTTAAAAATGTCATGGTAGCTATCACATCCCTTCCTTGCTCAAGTGAGTTGAGAATTTAATTGTTTGGAGAGTAGATCTAGTCTGAAGAGCAGTGCTTTAAAACAGAATCACTCTTTCAGAAGGTCAATGTCAGGCCCATTCTGTCAGTTATGCCATAATGTAAACATATTCCCTTTCTTTGTACAGCTCTATATTTTTGAATTATGCATTCTGCCATTGCTTCTACATCTGCCAGCAGACTCTATTTCACATGTTTTGGTAGTCCCTTTAAGTTTTTGTGGGCTTTTGTTCCCAGTTCATGAAGATGGGAAAAATGGACTTTTTTTTTTTTGTCTGTCATTTTGGGGAGTTTGAAGTCTAAAAGTCTCAATGGTTGATCAATTCCAGCCTAGGACTTCAAGGACATAGCTGGACTGTTCTCATAACCGCTGCCCAAAAGTGGTGCAGTGCTCACTGTGCTCTTTGTATCCAGCATTACTCATCTATTGAATCAAGCCAGGAATCAAATCCATTGATTTTTCACATTGCTGTTAGCTGAATTGCTTAGTCAAATCTGCAAGCAGCGCTAGGTGTGTGTTAGGTGACTGTCATGCACTACTAGTTCATTTATGGAAATCTTTCCAGAAATATTATTTTCATGGTTGGCTTCATATAATTACAAATCATTAGCAAGGTAGAAGAGAAATATATCTTAATAATCTGAAAATAAGATAAGCTCAGATTCACTTTTTTCAGTTAGAAAAATTGCTTATGACTAGATTATATAAAAACACTTGAAACACTTTTCAGCCACATACTTTTCAATGACGCTATCCAAGAAAGGTAGTATCTCAAATAAATAGCAATAACCACATACCTTTGCAGATGTTCTTTTGCCAGTGACTTTTGAGTTGCTTTAAACTCATAAATTTGGAGAGTTATCTACCTTTAGGAGTATTTACTGTTTCAAACTCTTGCATTAAAAATCCTCCACAACCCCCCCAAAAAATCCAAACTCAACAACAGTAAAAAACCCAATTATTTATTAATTTAAATAGATAATTTCCCTGGCAAAGTTCATAGCATTTTCTAAACTGAAAGCTGGAATAACTTGCACTATCACCAATGTAAATAACTGTATTGAAGTAAAAGCTAGTGGAAGGGCAGTTATCAATTTTTGCAACCACCTGTTGTGGTGTCTGGCAGGGAACTGGGAGCTAGTAGGAGAGCACACTTCAGTCCCACTGCTGTCTTTTTGAAATAAGTCTCTGCTCATTTGTAGGGAAGGATGTTTCTATGTGAGAAGGATGTAGCCTAGGGCAGTACTGCTGACTTCAAATGGAAAATATACCTTTTAAAAATGGAGGAAAGCTCTTCTTCAAGATCTGTGTTAGAAATGTAATAAAGCAATTATCTAATTTGCCTGCTGGTATGTGAAGGAAATAGAAACAACCTTTTGTATGTATTCCTGCCGCTTAATATACAGGTGATGCTTTCCCTAAAATACCTGAAGTATCCTGATTCCAGGAGAATTGGCACTTTTAGAGCTACTTACGATCCACAAAGGAAGTGAAGAGCATTCGGAACCTGCTCAGTCTGCTGCCTTCATCTGCCCACATCCTCACCACCCCTGTCCCTGTCTGCAGAGTGACATCATTGGCCACCGTGCTGCAGAACTTGGCCTTCAGGTTTTCAATGGAACTGCTCCCATCATACACAGCAACAAAGTTCCTTTTGCATTCATTGGAATGCTCCATTTGATAGTCCAGAAATCGCATATAGATCTGTTAGAGAAGAGGAATCAGTGTCTTTAGGAGAAGAAGTACAGAGAGGAATTTTCTTTCTTAGGAAAGCTTGAATAAGATTTTTTTCCCCCCTTACACATAGATATTATTCCCAATTCACAACACTTTTAAACTTTGATTTTCTCATTAGATGTCCATGTAGAGTATTACCTGACATTTGTCTTGGGTACCCATTTCACTTTTTTCTGCTCTCCAAAACAATCTTTATTTTAAAATCTACTTTGATTTATTTCTGCTCCCTTTGGAAAAACAGTACAAAGCAACACACATGGTGAAGAAACCCTCAAGAAGCTCTGCTACATGTGAAGTCTGTTTCTCTAGAAGAGATATAAGGAATGCATAAATGTACTGAAATAATTTTTGAAGTATTTTGACTGTTCTCTTTCCTTTTTTTCTAATTCATGAAAACAATGTTAAAATATAGGGGAAAGAGTCTAGTCAGAAAAGCTCTGAAGTAAAATAAGGAAATTAAAATTTATTGCTTCAGAATGAAAGCTAATTACTGAACTATAGCTGTGTTATGGAAGACACAAGCCATGAAGTCAGGAGTAATTTGAATAAAAATGGAAACGAGAGAAGTAAGCTGGCTGTGTAGGAAGAATTAATGAATTTAAGCTAATCTTAATACTTCTAAAAGCAGAAATCTAATCCAAGAGAAGGCTGCATATGTGTTAGAACACATGCAGCAAGGAAATTAGAAGATTGAGGTGGTATTTAAAGAGTAAGTAAATAATTTATTTTGCTGGAGCAGGAAATTCGTGCAAGATTGTAATTCAGTTAAAATTACATGAACACATCAAAAGGCTTTTGAATCTCTTCAATGGCTGTACTGGAATTCTCAAAATTCTTCTGAAAATTTTGAGATATGAAACCAAGTCACCTAAGCACGCTGCAAAGGCCATTTTGGACTTTAACAAATCTTAGATAGCCATTGTGCTGCCAGAGGAGCGACGTGCCCAGGCGGAGGCTGAGGAGCTGCTCCCCTGGCCCTGAGCTCTCCCGGCGCCCCTGGGCTCAGCCGCTGCAGCCTGGGGCTGTCTGAGCACGGCTCCCGACCTGTGTCCTGCCCCTGCCAGGGACACTGCACAGCTTCTGCACCTCAGGGCTTTATGATCTGCCCCAGGACGCTGCGCCCCCCGCTCAGGTGGGATGCAGGAGGTCAGGGCACATGAATCCCACGCCTGGGCTCTATAACCCGGTTTGCTGCCCCTTTGCCACAGCTCGCTACCAACCAGCTCTGAGAGACAAAACGAGATTATATACATCCCCTGCCCCCTCCTACACCTACCAGGTTTTGTTGAAAACATGGTAAAAGAGAGAGACAGGAAACACTTGCACACCCCAGCTTTTCCTTCCCCGTGCTTCCAGAAACAGGCTGGCCAGCACTGCCTTCCCTTGCACGTTCTGTCTGAAGCTGCCAGCCTGTGCCATGGTAGCTCATGATTCAGTTCACTGTTTTGTGATTTTCAGCTTATGGATTTTTTTCTTTTTTCTATTTTCTTCCCCCCCCCCGCTGTTTTGGTTAGATTTACTGCTGGAAATTCTCAGCTACATTGAGAACCTGTTCTCCATTGATGGCTTATCTCAAAAACATGGATGTGAGCTGCAATTGCTACTATTTGGGCTGAGAGATGGTATTTTCTTTTAATGATTGACTTTATATATCTGCTACAAAATTACAATGGAAACTAAAAATAATTTAGCACACTTTTAGTAGAGCTATTATTTGTATGATAACAAAGGAATAATCCCATTAAAAGTGCTCACCTCTTCACAAGATCCTCTGGATTAATGTGTTATGCAAGTATAAAAGGTCCTTACTCTTACATTATATTGATGGTTCTGGTAATTTTATGAAATCTGGAGGAGATTTATTAAGTGTCTGCTATACACATTTTAAAAGTACTTTCATTCCTGCACTTGTGTCAGTTTTAAAAGTTTATTTTTATTACAAAATCAAATTGAGGAAATTAAAAATGTCTCTGCTTATTTTTCTCAAGAGACTGCACTGTATCAGATCTAATGGACTTCATCATCATAATTCTGCCTGAATTGAAGCTTGAGAAACCACTGTCAGAATACTAAGAATTATTTTTCTGTAATGTTTTAAATCAATAATTTAGGAAGATGATCTAATTCCAGGACTCACCCAGCTATAACTCTGCCTTCTGGCAACATTCAATAATTTATTAAAATACTTAAGCACAAGACCTGGTGCACTTATGTGGCAATGCAGAAGAGAAAATGGGATTGTTATTGTTTCTGGAAAAACTGCGTCTATTACTTAGACTAGTATAGAGCTCTTGGGAATTGACTCAATTCCTCAAAGGCTCAAATATATTAATGGACTTTTAATTTTTTTCATGTCTGGTCCTCTTGTTATCATCTTTTTGGTTACTGTTTTAAAATGCACTTGCTAGGTGGTTAACAGGACTGGTTAGTTAACTGTTAGGAGTGTGTAAGAAGGCAAAGGAAAGGTTTGTCATCTTGGCAGCTACTGCTTCAAAATACTTTTTAACATGGAGAAAATACATGCTCTTCTGTGCAATATATTTAACAAATATGATTCTGAAACAAATACGACTCAGGCTGTAGCTACTATATTTTGGGGTTGTGAATAGGACTTTATCCTGCTGTCCACCTAACAAGGTAAAGCCTTCCCATTTAGCTCAGACTGCTGATGAAAATAGGTTTTAAGGTGCTGGATTGTGAATTAGATGGGAGAAGCAGGCACAAGTTCTGTTGTCTCTGTACCAAATTCTCCAACAGAACCACTGGAGGCAAAACATTAAGTTTTGGCAGTGAGATTTCCTGGAAGTTACTGAAGACGTCAGCCAGCATTTGTGCCTGCCGTCTTCCAATAAACCAGGGTCCAAGCCCCTGAAAATTGTTGCTTAAGGAGTTCTCACAGTTATTTGGTATTTGAAGCTTCCAGAAGTAGGAAGCCAGCACTATACACTTGTGTAAGTTTAATTTCAGAAACTATTGTCTCTCTGGATTTCCTAAGGTACTGCTACAGGACTCATTTCAGTGAAGTACAACATTATGCAAATCACAGTTAGTGACCATTACCTGTTGCTACTGTCATGGAAACCCGTTACAGACTGAATTATATGAACAAAACCCACCTTAGCATTTGGAGTGGCTTTAATTGTCCAGATGCAGTCAACTGCTTGTCCTGGTTTTGTTTTCCCTTCTTGTTCTACTTGACTGGAACGTACTATTCCATCAGCTCCTGAAAGCTCAAATTGGCAGTCTAGGGAGAAGATAGACATTGGTGTCAAATGCAATATACATTAATTTAAAATTTCACGTATAAAGAAATTGTTACTGTAATACTATACCTGGGATGGGATTTAGAATACCTCCTAGGTAAGTGAAGTCAGGATCTGTAATAGAAATAAGTCATGAATCACAAGGGCTATCAGTGCTTGAGAATCACTTAAAGCTTTAATATTATCTGCAGATTATATCCATTTTTTATTAATGTCACAAAAAAATTGCCAGAAAGTTTACTGAATCAGTTGGAACATACGGAGACAAAGTTTTCTTAGATAAGAACATTATTCCACAAAGATTGACCTTATCAGAAAAAGGTAATTCTATCCTGACAGCTCAGATTTCTAGCATAACCAAAAATTACTATTCAGTGTTTTGTTCCTACATTATATTCTGAATTTATCTATGTCAGTTTTCACTGAAACCACTGGAGCTCCACAAGAGTACAGGGGATCTTTCTCTGTGCAAAAAGCTCATTTAGATTTATTTTATCACACTGCTATGTAGTTCTGAAGAATTTGAACTGAGCTAGGCAGAATATATCAACACTTTGAAATTGCTAACCACTCTTAAAAAAGTATGTGAAGAAGGCCGTTTCAGTCCTAAAGGTACTTTTCCCTGGGTTGTCTGTGTCTCTTGTATTAGGCCATGCAGAACATTTCTAGGCGTGGTTTATGAAATGTTGTTCTGTGCAAAGAAAGCACCAGTTCATGCAAGAGTGCATGCTTGTTTGGTACAAAGTTATTTTCCAAATGAAGGTCCAGAGTTTGGCTCTTTCTGTGATCCTATAAATTATTTTTTCTGTATAGGAAGTTTATCACCTCTCCTAGAATGCCTCAGTCCTGAGCTTAAGACTCAGCACAGTTCAGAACATGCCTTCTTAGCCTTCCTCTTTTTATTTACCTATAGTGAAAAATCTATGATCACTATATGCAAAATTCTGCAAGGTTTTCAACCTCCTTTGTAAGCTGATTTTTTTATGGAGGAGGAGTACGTGCATATGCTCCCATTCATTTTTGCAACCGTACAATATTTTACCACGCTTCATATAAACTAAGGGGAAGGAAAAGAAAAATATCAATCCTTCAGTAGTTGTAATCTGTTGTGAAAATAACATACAGTTTAAATGTATATTTAAAATTCCAGCCTGCAACTATGGCAATCTAGTTTTGAAAGTGATGTTGACGAAATGACTTTGGAAATGGACTTAGCGAAATGCATAAACACGTCCCTGTGAAAACATTTTATCATGCAATTCCCAATGGTCTGGTCACTATATTAATCTGAAGTTTCTGAGTCTAATCCCTAAGCAGTAAATATAATCATGAATTGTGTTTTCATGTGCTCTAGGGGTAAAGATAACATTAAGAAGTTACGTTTGTGTATACATTTATCAAAGTAGTAGAGCTGACACTTGTATATTGCCTTTTGTCCCAAAGGACAATAAAATGCTGATAACTACACGTGTAGTATCTATGGAGTACAATAGTCAAGCATTGCACAAGGACATCAGGTCAAATTTTCATGTAAGAAGGATGCCCTGCCAGGTTTAAGTAGCTCCAGAGAGCAGATGTAATTTTTGTTTGTCTAAAGGCACTGTCAGCACATTGTCCTCTCCTTTGCACCTGTGAACTACACAGCACTTTGAGCAAAGAGCAGCTCTGTTGTCTGAGCCCAAGGGCTGAGGGAATCCAGTTATACCGAGAGCTCGTGCTTAGACTGTGCAGGTATTTGCTCTGGGTCTTCAGAATGGAGATTTAAAACATTTTGCATCTGGCTGGAGTGCTATTGTAAAGTTGCTTCGGGTGTTTTTGTCCAGTGCCTTACATTCCTAGAAGAGAGGCTGGTGAAAAGGCAGCTCTTTGCATAATTTGTCTTTCCTACCACTGGTGAAACTGGTACGAGTAGAGAAATAAAGAGGGGTGCTGCTGAAGACTTCAGCATAAACAAGCTCATCTGTCTTCCCTCACTAGCAAACTACAGACCTGTAATTTCCTGCAGTCAAGATTCCCCAAGTGTTTTTAGCCACGTGCCCTGTAGGATTAGGAGAACTGAGACTGTGGCTATCACATTGTCACTGTGCCTGTGTAAATGCTTATGCTGAAATGCAGCTCTAGGCTGAGAGGACAAACACCCACAGGGTTCAATGGGAGCAGACAGTCATTAACTCAGTCAGACTTTTAGAGATCTTTACCTGGTATAAATGAGTACTTTGCTTGAAATCCCTTTCCTTCCAGCTCCTCATCAGAAATAAACTTGATCCACATAAATCTCCCTGTTGATCTAATTAGTGCAGGACTTTTCAGACCACAGTAACGATTAATGAGAGGGGAGAACCCAAAAGGTCCATCTCGAACCTCCAGGTGATCAAACCGACATTCAAATGAGGGTTCTATGTAATAGGGTTCATCAAAGGTCAACTCAATTCTTTGTCGTGGAGCAGCTAGACATAAAAAAAAATTGAGCAAAAGATTAAATTAAGATCTTGATAAAAACCACAAAGACATGAAGTAATGAAGAGACAGGCCTCTAAAACAGCAAGATAAAAAAGAAACTGGAAATTTCTCAAAACACATCAGCAGTCTGCTACAAAAATTTCAAAAATTATTTTCTAAAAGATACTTCTGCATAGAATCATACAAAATTCTTTGCTTGCTGATCTTAATTGTTGAAAATTCAGAAATCCCATTAATTTAATGCAGCACATATAACAGATAGAAACATATATACAAAGGTATTCAAATGAGGTTAAAAAAGGACAAAACACTGAGCTATGCAGAAAAGAATGGAAAAGAGAAAGACAGGAAGAACTACGCACTATTTCTTAAACATAAAGTCCAAATTTGTAAATCCTTTCACAGAAGGCATCTTTTACTAGAACGTTCAGAGAAGTGTAAGTGCTTCATATATGTCAACAATACGCACGTGGTTACAGATGTTGGTCAGTCTGAGCCTGTGGCAGCCTAACATCAGGATTCACATCAGAACCCTAAATCCTGACTCTCACATCCGTGGGTTGGATCCCAAGACTTTCTCCTGTATGAATGGCTTTAGTGTTCCTCGTTCTTGGCATCGGCTGCGCTACGTCAACTTCCCGACCCTGGCTGGGATCTGGAGTGCCAGCGCTGAGGAATCACATGCTGCCTGCTTTTCCTGAATGCCCAAAGGATTTACTCCTGTCAGACCTTCTGCCTCACTCACACGAGCTACACGCATTTGGAGCTGCTGTGAATGCTGGCAGTGGTTTGCACGAAGGAGCAGATCTTGGCTAGAAATTCTGGAGGGCCTTGGCCCCGCTCAGGCACCCACAGTGTTTCTGAGGAAGGATTGAGGAGAGCTGGAAGCTGCTCCTGTGCCCCAGCCCTGCAGCAGGACAAGCTGGCTGCTTCCTGGGGCATTCCTGGGCAGGCAAGGTGCAAAACCAAGATGTGCATAGAAACAAGCAAAAAGGGTAAGCAGCCCGTGAACCACTACTGTGCTGTACAAATAAAAACTCACCAAACCTCATTACTTGAAATATTTCAATTAATTGATATGAATCTGATGATTACGCTGACTAATATTTTTAGCTGACTTCAGTGGGTTTTGGGTGCATTCTAATAAGAGGAAAAATAATTGGAGTGTCTCAAGTCTTGCAGCCTTTATTTAAGATATTCTCATTGGAATATGGTTTTATTCTAGTTAATGACATTTTTTTTTGTCCTCATCACATTATTTAAATAGTGACCTCAGCAGTGCTAACAAATCTCTGTATTTTTAGTACAGTGCTATGGCAGCCAGATATAGCTTTTTTATTAATGAAGGACAGCATAAAGGTTTTCTGCTGGTAAAATAGAGCAATACAGCATGGTATGAAATAGCCTTCGTCTTTAGCAATCTGTTATCAGTGATGTTAAGGTAACAAGCTACAATTTTTATCTTACTAATTCCATACCTTCATAGATTACAGTAGATAAGCTGCTCCTTTTCCTGGCTGTGAGGATATGTCATATTCTACATAGTTAATTTCTTAATGTTTGCATTTCTTACTTATTTGTTATTAGTTGAGAGAGAAAATCTAGCTTCTCATTCAAGTAAATGACTGCAGAATTCATTGTATTACCATTACAGCCATGAAATACTTTATAGCAATATAAGATGACAGTTTCAACAGTTCAAGATTTTCCATTTAACAGTAAGATTACAGCAAAACAAAACAGAAATACAGCATGTACCTTCTAAGATATAGATGCACTCTTGATTGGGTGGGTACATGTTTGGGTAGTTTGGTGAAGCAAAATGTCCTCCATTACTGGTCCTGACCCAGTTGTCACACTGGGTGGGAGGAATGCGGTTCACTCCAGTATTTTGCCCACCTTAAGCAAAAAAGAAAAAAAAAAGTGATCAAATAAGTTTCTTCTGCAAGCATGCAGATTTGATAAAGTAAAACTCTGGCATGACACATAGCCTATAAAGAAGAAAGTAATTTATTTTGGTTTTTATTTTGGTTGAAAGCCCTCTTGTAAGGCACTCAATATCTATCTAAGGAAATCTTTTGTTTAATTCTGTGGTGGGGTATATCCTAAAGAAATCACAGTTTTTGAATATCAAATATATCCAGAGATCCTTGGAAAGAAGAGGGAGTAGATTTTTTTATTTTTTTACCCAACTCAGTTCAGGTTTTTGATACTCTTCTTTCTAAGTGAAACAGTCACAGTGGCTGCCAATACCATTATTTTATGGATTATGTATCTCCATTCCTATGTAAATATAATCAGAAATATTTGTCAGCTTTCACTGATTTTGGCCCTGATTCCCCAATATGCTAAGGTGGGATATCTATTTACAGAATGTTTGTATGCAAATACACTAATTACAGCAATGGTAGTTAATAAAATTCCTAGCAATAGGTAGATTGCCCTGGTAGCTAAGGGTCTCATTTAGGATCAAAGCTCCCCTTCTGGATGTACAGGGAAGTGTGTTCTGTGACTGAGATTCTGCAGTTTAGTAAAGTAGTTCTTCATGCTGGATCATTCACAGGAGTTTGGTTCAGATTTCTTCATCCATGGAGAAGAGGTTGGGAATAGTGTGATCTCTGACATTCTTAAGTACCTTTGGCCCCTCTCCTTGGTATCAGCAGAATAGGAGAGAGCAAGACACAGGATATATATTTCCTGCTAGATATTTCCTAAATCTCACAGGGTACTCTCATAGAGTTATTTATATTTACACAGTTTTAATTTTAATTTTGTGACCTGTGAGAGAACATCTATGCTGGTACAGGTCTTAGATACCTCCAGTAAATTACATCACCTTCCACTGGTATCTTGACAGCTTTTTAATTTATGGGGGTGAAAACTCTCTCCTGCAGAATTTTTTCAAAGAAATTCTGTAGGTGGCAGTTCAAGGAATTCTTCTCTCTTAAGTGTGGGTAATCCCACATATGAAAAAATAATGTTTGTGAAATTGACTCCTTCTCCACTCAGCAGGCTTCAAAAATGTTTGTGGGTGGACTATTTGAAAAGCTTGCAGTCAGATACAGAAAACATGAATTTCCGTGGTGATTTCTTTCCCACCTCTAACATCTGAAACTATAGAACTTCACCTGGGAAAGTGAAACTTCCATGTTTTTTGTGACTGCATGGCTTTGTTCATTTTGGAGAAAATGCAGCAAATGGGGAAAATGGAGAATACTACAAATCAAGAGTTATTAATATCTGAGTGTAAACATTTATTTTCATGTATAGCGCTCAATTAAAAGTTATAAAACTGTTCAATTTTTTGAGAGAAAATCATCAAACTAAAATTGTACCTTGTGTCTTCTGAGCAACAGCAATGCCTTCCACTACCAGGATTGTTACAAGCAACACTGATGAGAGAAATTGGACAGGAAAAAAATCAGTAATTCTTCAAAGTTATAGAACCATTTTCAGCAGTCCCAGTTCACACAAATCCTGGCATCACTGACCAAAACAACTCAGAACATACACAAATATGTAATTAATTTGTATGTTTTCTTTAACATTTCAATTTATGAAACCAGTGCAGGCTATATGCACTGCTGGTCCTTCTTCCAGGTTCCTCAAGAAAGTGAGTATGAGAACAGCAGTTCATTGTTTGAGGGGACTTTTAAGAATATTTTCTAGAGTTTACATGGTATCCGTTGTCTATAAAACTTTTATGTCCTGAAACAAGATGTTTCACTGCTACACCGAATCATATTTATCCTAAGATTCTATTTGCATAATGTGTGCAAAAGACTTCTCCAGCTTCCAATAAATTAACCTGTAGTGCAGAAGACACTGCATGGACTTAACCCCTCCATAGATTTCACAGTTGTGTGCTTGCAAGACTGGTTGTTGTGATGCTGCCACACAATACCAGTGATTTCTGCAAATAACGGGCCAGTAGAAAATGGATAGATGCCAAGTTCTGGAGATGGAGAGCCTCCCTCTTTCTTTCCTTCCTTCCTGGCTGTTTTACTTTCGGCCTTTCCCTTACATTTACACATTCACTGCACTCAAGAATGATCCATATGAACAGCACATATGAAAAACTCTGTATTCCACAGTCCATCAACAATTTTAAAGCAGCCTTAGTGTTCAGAATTTCCTAAAATGCTTTGTCAACTTTGTCACTTCCAATTGTTTGGGATTACCAGGAGGGAGAAAGAGAATGAAATAGAGGAAATTAATATGCCACTCTCCAAATCTTTCATTTGCTTCCATCTGGAGCATCTCAGAAATTCTGGACTCATCTCTTACAGAACTAGCTAAGCAGGCCTGGACTGCTCTGGACAGAGGGCAGCTGAGGGGAGATAGGATCCAAGTTACAAAATCACAAGTATCACTGAGATTGAGAACTGAGCAGCTACTACTTGTCTCTTGCAGTAGAGAACCAGGGAGTATCAGACAAAGCGAGCAGGTGCCATGTTCAAATTAAACAATGTTTTTTCTTTCTTTCTTTCTTTTTTTTTTTTTTAAATGCACATAATTCCTAACACATCTAGAGGTAGAAAATTCTGTTTCAGAAACCCCTTAAGCCATAGGTTGCTGGAAGTCTGGAATGTATTCGGGGCAAATATAATTTACTCTACTTTTATATTCATTCTGCTTTTATATGTCTGTAAAAGAAGATACCAAGCAAGATGGACCTTTGATGTGACCTGGTATGGCCCTTCCCATGTTCTTAATCTACTCATCAGGCACGCATTGCCTTAGCACTGCAGGGCAAAAAAGAGATTTCAGCAGGAACTTTATTGTCACATTCAAGAAATGAATTTTATTTTCCCAGCCTTCCTGCCTTGTTGTTCAGGCATGTAAGTGGCTCAGTTGAAATAGCAATTTTCCCATGTGTGGCTTTCCCTGTGCTGCTGTTGGACTTTGAGCCCTTTAGAGCTCCAGAGAGAGCATGCACTGACCGTGAACCACAGTGATCCTGACTCAACTCATCCAGCTGCTCCTCTAACGCTGGCATGGATATATTATCTTGGGAAAAGATAAAAGGAATCAAGTCTGCTCCTGAAAGTGTCCATCTAGCATTTATGTTTTACTATGTATGTTTCTGCTGCCCTTTCTTCTCTCTACCAATATTGAACTAGACTGTGTTTCATTCTGAAACTTTCCTCACCAACAACTGTTTTTTTCCTGTGTAAGTCAGGTTCATAACTGTGGGTGTTTTCTAAAACACCATATGGGTCTTGCAAACAAGTGCTATGTTCTTAGAAGCTTATTTGATTTTTAGGGTTGGATTATGTTAGAGTAGGTGAAGATTTAAGTAGTTTTTCAATTTCCATCTTTGCAATAATTCTGCATTTTCATTAATATTAATATACTTAAAAATATACTGTCTGTCATTATCCAAATACAAAGCAGTTGTTTCTAATCATTACTGACTCACCCTAGACTAGAAAATTCCTCCTTCAGAAGAAAGTATCTAGCACCCATTATTGGTATTTAGTTATGCATGTTCACTAATCTTTAAAGCAAATAAAATATCCCATCTTTATTAACATATGGTTGACACCAGATTTCAGCTGGTTTTTAGTTTTTACTATTCCTTACATAGATTATATTATTTCAAAATTATTTACAGTTCATTTTTGCACCTTCTCTGTTTAAACTATACACTGAAAAAATCTGAGTTTATGAGTTGCATGAATTTACAATGCATTTGTACTCCTGAGATCACTTGTCCTTAACAGAGGATCTTGACAGCCGTTATAAAGTTGTCAATCTCCTTTTTTTTTCTACACTGGTTTTGGTGCAACACTTCAAAGTTGGCTTTTATTGTTAAAGTAAAGGCAGTTTCCTCAGTCCTGTGTAAAACATATGTCAGTGTGTTCTATTCAATCCACCTTTCTTAAAGATGGGCTACGTACACCCTCTGTTCTGCAAGGACAGAGCAAGCTCTGTGTAACTTAGGCTGCTTCTCAAAATGCAAAACAAGCTTTGACTTTTTTTCTTAAAGTAAACATACAGAGAAATACGAGTGAAATTAACATGTGACTAACAAAATGAATGCAAATAGTCACTTCCAAGTAACAAATTTTCAAGTGAAAAAATGAGGGTTTGTTGGTTTGTTTTGGTTTTTATTTAGTACACCTCTTTACTGTGGCCGCCACTGTTACAACAGACTTAAAAACACAAAAATCAGTATGCATCTACGTTTATTCCATTGATTGTACTGATGGAAACAACATAAGAGTAGATGTTCTGTTACACTAACCACTGATTTCCCTTCTTGCTCATGTGGATACAGAAACAACTCCCCTAAAAGGACTTCAGAAAGCCTGATTGGCTTTCACTAGAGCTTTGCTGTTTCTATAAATAGTCCAGTGCCTGTATGTGTGTAAATGCAAACAAACACTGCCTATTCCTTGCAGAGCAGCATGGATATGCAGGCAACTGCAGAAGATAAGGGCTGAAATTTTGTCTATCTGTCTTCCTTTTGTCATGTTATATGGATGAGTGGGAATAGTATTGGCCACCTTCTCTTTGCTCCCTGCCCTTTTCATCCTCTTCAGTTTTAATCTCCTACACCTCTTTCTTGCCCTTCCCTGGCAATGCCCATCCTTCTTATGCTCTCAACCCTTAGGATGTATTCAGAGTAGCCCGGGTAGCAAACGTTCCAGGGTCTTCCTTTGGCACTACTTTTATCCTGGGTGACAATGTGATAAAGAAAAGAGGTGTCTCTGGCTAATGGTCTAGATGTGTGCTGTCCTTATCAGTGCAACATTGCTGGCAAAAAGGTGGAGAGGACTTACCTGTTCTGCCTGAGAGTACTGGGCTGGATAGCCTGAGGTAGTATTGCCTTAAACTGAGTGCATTGGCATGACACAGTATAATGTGGGAAAGCAAACAGGCATTTAGGGGCTGAGAACAAGCTCTATCAATAGTCAGGATGAAAAGAAAAGGAAAAAAATAATCAGTCACTGTATTTTTAGACCTTTCAGACTTCTTCCATTAACCCATTTTTGTGTGCATTTTAAGAACAACAAAGCAATCTCCTGGTGTCCTAAATTCATACTACTTCCTGGAAAAACAATTTTGAATCTCAAAGACTAATTTGGAGAGTACAAATCCATAAGAAGGAAGATGTCTAGAGAAGAGACAAATCCTGGAAGTTGGTGCAGTAGAAAGCTAGTGCTGAACCACTGTCCTGGTATTGCAGCAGGGACACAGTCACAGCAATTACAACAGACATGGGAGATGGAACCACTTTCATTAACAGTCTTGTAGCACTTCCAGAAGGATGAAGAATGATCTTGTTATTTCTAATAAACTGCAATTCAAATAGTTATTATGCACCTTAACTTACAAGGGACACAGTATTCCTCTGCTCCTTTTTTCCTCTTTGAAAGTCTCTTACATATCTCTCTGACACGACTATTCTTCAGTGCAGATGAAAGTTAAGTCTAGGCTTAGCTCCATAGACTGTTATGGTACAGAAAGCACAAGCAGTGACTAAAAATGCCACTTGAACATGGCGTGCTGAAGAAAGGAACTGCACACATGGTGCAGGATTGCATTGACTATCAAAGGGTTTCAAGGGGAGGGCCAAGTGTTTTGTTTTTTCTGGAGGAGTATGGTGAGAATTTTACCAGAGGATCCTGAGCTATGGGACACTGACTTTATGAACTTAAGAGACACCTAGATGACAAATGTAATAAAAGTTAGTGCTTCTGTGAGCTTCCACTTCATGATCTGTACCCTGCAGAAGAGGCCAGCATAAAGCCAACAGCATCGCAGACACTGAGGCAGAGATTGAGCAGCTTCTTTTATCCATGAATCTGGTATTTGCTACAGACTTGTATTTCATGAATTATGGTGCACACTTTTGTACTACCATTTAAAGCTCTGATAGTTTTTACCTGCGTGAGCATGAACTATGAATACAGAAAAAGCAGCAAGCTTCTGTCTCTGTTTTTAAAAGAATGGATTTTTCATTTTCTTCACTTCTTTGCATGAAATATTTTAGATCACATAGCCTGCAGACAGCTGTGTAAGTTTTGAAGAGTGAAGACACTAAACAAGCAATGCAAGTTCTTACTGTTCTGTTGTTGAGGTAGGCTTATGGAATAATATAAAAGAAGCCCCTGAACTGGTGTAAGAAACTCTGCATTGTTTGCAGAAGTCAGGATGTTCTATGTTGGCATTTCTTAATTTTTTAAAAATAAATCTGAGCTAAAAAAGAAAAAAGAAGGCAATTTCTGCATTGGAGTATAGAGAGGTTCACAAATGTGTGGCTTCTACTTCATGAGGGTAATACAGTTAGTTTTGCAGTAAATGGGTGCTCAACTCAATACTGAGAAATCAGCATGTTGCTTAGAAAAACAAGTGCTTTAGGCTGCAAATCTGACATATGCTTGTACTTTCTGGCAAAATATATTCTTTAGATTTCATGGGATACAATACAGCTCTCAGCTCCCTATGGTATGTCTTTCCCCTGCTCTTTCTGCATGCTCTAGAGATCTTCACACAGAGACAACAGACTCGATTTGCTGTGTGGCTCTGAGAGCACTGTCTGTCTTCAGTGATGACAATGGGGGATCTATGCATGCAGGGCAAGCTGAATATCAAACTGGGGAGCACTCAGGCACAACTGAGAAACAGAGTGAAACATTCCACCATTTTTTAAAATAAAGACTTAATCATTTAGAGTATTACACATCCTTAGTATAGTGGTAGCCAGAATCCCAGGGATAAAGATGACAGACTTTGCTTAAAGCAGCATTCATTGGATCTCTGTGCTTTGCTCCTTGGATTAGGCAGCACCTTGTACACACATAGTCCAGATAGATGGTAATTGGCAACACACTGGTCACGTGTGTTGGAAAATCTTGCCAGGATGCCTGCTTCTTTCTGGCAGTTACAGCCTAGAGTAACAAATGCTTGATCTTAATTATATACTCTGTTTTGCCTTATGGGAATGGTTCCTTTTCTGTGTAGTCTTCTTAAACCTAGCTCCTCATTTGCCCTGTGTGCTAAAATTAGTGTTACTTTCAGCAACTGCTCATCACAGTATTTCAGGTTTTATATCCATTTTTTACTCACATGTCTAAACATTAGTATTAGCTACTAATGTGCAGGAGACATTCATGATTATTGTATCCTATCCTATTCTCTCACCAACATTAATTACATGTTTTGGTTGATTTTAAGGACTCTGATCAAGCATTAATTGTTGCACAAATTCAAAGTGAGTGATTGACTGGTGGGTGGTCTTGTAAAGAACTTGTGCAATTTAGACAGACAAGTAGTGCCCAGACACTTTGGGTTTCATGTAATTCTGTATGGATGGTCACCTCCTTTTCTTACACAAAGCTTATTAACTGCTTTCAGATTCAAGCCATTTTTAGCTCAGAAACACACAGTGCAAATTTCAAGGAATGCAATTTTTCTCTTCCTTCCTAGCATTAGCTATGTTTGTTAATTGACAAAAGCAATACTGGATTGCATCTGTTGCTGCCCTATTTAAGGATAACAGTTCTGTTGCTGAAGATTGAACGCACAGCAGTTTTTGAATCCCAAACATTTTTACAGTTCGTAGTCTGGATACATTCCTTAATCTATTGTGGTCTCACAGAACATATGCAGATAGGTGAAATGAGTATCAAAGAGCAGTTAAGGTGGCTGCCTACAACTTATCCTATTAACAGCTCCAGTGGTTTCTTCATATTGGAACATGCAGCAGGATTGCCACAGAGTAAAGTACAGAGATGAAGGTGTACATCAGGCAACACATATTTTAGCTGGTTTAAGTCTTACCCAGAGCATGCTAGTGGAGCTGCCAACACATTTTTAATCCTTCTCACAAAAGCCTGATGGCAGAAGTGGGCTTCACCAGCTATTAACAGTGACTCTGGTGCTTCTAAGATCCAAATCTTGTTAGCCATTAGCTGCCAGCAGGATATCTGAATGCACTCAGGTCTATTCTCAGATATAACAGTTTCATCTCACTCCAGCTGTTTGCAGTAGGGATTCCTCTCTTTAAGATTGCCAGAAGAACAAATTGGGACTCTATCTCTGCAGAGAAACCAGGTTAACTGATTCAGGAAGTGAGTGCAGTTCCCACATCCCTTTGATAAAAATCATCTCTAGAACAATTCATGCTTGGATGGATCTGGGACAGAGCCCCCTCTAGGTTTGCTCAAAACATTTAATATTTCTGATCCTGTCCTCCATTAGAAATGTATAAGCAGCTATGGGCTGCTTCATTTTACCAGTGGCTCCACATCCTGTTATAATCCATCCCTGGGTCTGTCTGCCAGCAAAACTTCTGCCAGAAGAATGATAGCTTTCATTTTTAAAATAGAAACTTTCCTTTTTATATGGAAGACCCTTTTTTTTTTCATCTCCAAGCTGTGTGCAGCAAGAGACTGATGAGAAGACTGCATGTGCAAGCCATGTTGATGACGAGTTTCAAAAATCTTATTAAAATATGTACACTGACTTCCAAGTTCAGATGATTTCCCTCTAGCTGACAAGAGCTAATCCTGCTGCACATGACTATTCTGAATACATCTTTCCCAGAAATAACTTATTCCTAGAGAAATTGGACAGTGATACTTTTGACTTAAAAATCAATCAGATTATACCAGAATTGTTTATCTTCTCTTATTTATTAGCAATATACTATATTTTTCAATGGAAATCTTTTCTGGAATGTCTATTATTAAATTAATATTTCAAGTTCTTTTCTGCTATCTTCTGTCATGCCTGGCAACAATTTATGTACAGGCTACAATTTTTTTCTTTTCCAGCTTCTCACTCTCAGTCCCATAAAAAGGGACTTAACTTTGTGTTCATCAATTTTACCATACGATGAATGAGGTTTTATGAAATGATTTCTTAACATATTGGCTATCCTTTCCTGCTGCATAGTGGGGTTAGCTCTGTAATAACAGAAAACTGAGTGAAACACAAAGATAATCTAAAAGAAATATGGATTTTCTTTTTTTTTTTTTTGTTAAATGTTACCTGCTGAATTTTCTTGTAAAATTTACACTCCCCCAACCCCATATATTGCAGTATTTGAGGTGGCAGTTGCCAGTCATACGTCAATATAGGCAGCAAGCTGTTTAAAGGTATCAAGCTGTTTAAGTTGTTCTAGACTGTAAGTGCTTCATTAATCAAAAAATAAATTGCAATGCACAAGGCAGACAAGCAGCAAGCTTGTTTGCAGTGTTAGAACCCCAACTTGAATCCAAGACACTAAAATTTTGCTTGAGTCCAGACAGATTATACTCCTAGTGCTGGGTTTGTTTTGTATGTAAACTACATGTCCCAGAGTATCTGCAATTAGCAGCTCTCTTCATTTTGCAGTGAATTGTGACTGACAGATTCATAAATGATTAATAGCTTACAAAGTTTTACTTCAGGGGTAATTTTTCTGTCTAATCTCTCCCTGTGAATTAAACCTCAAGGATGATGCTGAAAATCTTAACTTTTTCATTAGATAGGGATACATAATTTAGTAAGTCCTTTAGCTTCAATCCAGTGTTACTCTATACTCTGGCTACAGCCATCAGGTAAAACACTGAAATTTGCTATTAATATCAATGTAATTGTAAGCAACTTGTTCCGTAAAAATGTTAGCGGTCACAGTCAACTATGTCTTAGGAAAAAAGAGGGAGTTCATGTATTTGAAGTTATGCTGCAGGGTGGTGCATTTTGAATTCGAAGCTTGCATGTATACTAAGAGCAGGGCATAACACACACCACCAAACACTCGCCTTGTTTTTAACACTGCAGCTTTTTGAATCCTGTTCTGCAGTTACTTTAGTTACTCCTGCTGAACTACTAAGCACTGAAAGCAGTTTGAGGCTTCACTTTTTTCGGTGCAGCAGAAAAGGTGGAAAGTAGATACTGTTTAGTTAAAAAATAGTATTCGCACTTCACTTGATACTGCCTTCATTTAGGTCACTGTAGCTTCTACAGTCAGTACTTTGCTTTTAGCTTCAATGAACAAATCATGAAACTATTAGGAGATTTTTTTATTACCTTTCTTTCTGCTTGTTTTCAGCTTTTTGTGGTATTCTTACACCTTTTCGTTTTGGAAACAGGCAGCCATAATTTCTAGATTTTGTGTGGAAGGAAGCATTACTTCCTAACACTACTTGTTTGTAAGAAATTAACTGTTAAAATCATGCCAAAATGCAAATGAGAAGCCTGAGCAGCATGGCAGGAAGTTAAATCATAGCAGTCCACATTCTCACAACTTGATGGAGTTGGAAATAATTCTGTAGTCCACTGGACGGTTGGGAATGTAGCAGTCATTTGTTCTAGACCTGGCTGCTTGTTGAAGTATTGGGTCACAAGCTACAGAATTCTCTCTTTGCCTTTTTAAATTAATCCAATATATTAACTGAAATCGACCAAAACTAATGTAGAGGAAGGATTTAACTGACAGCTTGTACAGTTTTTTAAAGCAAATAACAGCATATGGAAATGATGGTGCGTATTTGAAGCATGGGAACAAGCTCTTAGCAAACACATTTTGGGGGAATACCAGGTATGAGGAAGTTCAAGATAGGTGTATTTGCTTCCTAAGCCTAACAGGGGCATGGCTTTATGATGAAAGCAGCTGCCTTTCTCTCTCATGAAGTGTAGTGTTATGGTGCTTTATTGCTGTAGAGCAGTTGCATTTTGCAAGCTGTGCCAGGCTCAGGGAATGATTCTGGCGTGTTTAAGATGTCACTGAGAACTGAAGGCAGGAGGCAAAGGCTTTGTCTTCCAACAGCCCAAATGCAGCAAGCTCTTGGCTTGCAGACCCCACTGAGAAAGCAGGTGAGTATTGGCTGGGCTCCACTTGAGCAAAAGCTGCAGCCATGAAATCTCACGGCTGTCGTGTTCCACCAGTGCTGACACTCAGCACTGCTGCCTGGGAGAGCTGGAGGAGAGCAAAGAATTCATCTAGGATGATGGGACTCAGGATGAGACTTTTAAAAAAGTTTTGCTGAACACTATGTACAGAGACAAAGAATTACATTATTTAAATAGCCCTTGATATTGGTAGCTGAGGAAGAACACAGGAATAATTCTGAACAAGCTTAATATAAGAAATTCCAACTGCCACAAAGTATGACGGGCTCTTTTCTGCCCTGAGGTAACACAGCCACAAAAGCAGAATCTTGGTAGATGACAGAAATGTGTACATGCATTCCATGTTAAGAACAGAAGACTGAACTGTTTCTAAGAAGTATTAAATAAAATACGACTTCTCATGACACACTGAGTTTCATGGTACTTCGTATGTGGTTTAGCAGAACTCCCCCAGTTCTGTATATGAAGCTATTTGTGTGGAGAAAAAAAAAATTACTGTCACTGTAGGTAGGGCTTCCACACAGAATTTAAGATGCAATTTGTAAAATATAGGTGGTTACTTTGAATTTTATTTCCAGCAGTTTCCTTCTGGAACTAAATCTATGCATCTATCTACAGGGATATAGTTTTTTGTTTCTGATTAGGTGTAATAATGGGACTATGTAATGACTTCTAGTGAAGCAGAGTAAAAGGGAGTGTATGATGGTAAGTAATGATAGGTTGTTTCTGTAGTCATGGCAAGGGATGCGTTTAGAATACTAACAGCTTATTGACTAATGGCTTTGTGCAATTTATGGATTATGAATAATACAAAAAACTTCCTGTAGAGGGACTTTTTACCCAGACACTAGTGTGATTTTAAAAAACAAAATATACACCTGTTCAGTGGAAAACCTGTACAATCAATTCTGCAGCAATCACATATTTCTGAAATGCAATTAAATCTGCATGTGTACAAAGTATTTAAGTAGTAGATACAACAGTTGTATTTTACAGTTGTTTTGTTGAGGCTTGTGATATTTAAATATGTTACTTAAAAGAGGCAGTGGAAAAAAGAATCTAAATGCCTTGTCTTCCCCATGTAAACCATATGTTCCTATGTTGTGTAAACTCAGTGGATGGTTAACAATATAGAGAGACAGACATTTATTGAGAAGAAGCATCTCCTGTCTCTCGGTTATGATGTTTACAAATGAAAAAGATTTTTGAAACTCTAAAGACAGAAAGTCCTTCATGCCAGGAACATGGGATTTTATGGCCCATGGAAACATTTTGGATTGAAAACAGACTTTTTTACAACTTTCATGCTGTGGGAATATATCAATGTATACAAAGAACAGTTCTCCACTCTGCAGTAATGCCTTGCTGGTTTCAATAATGCATGCAGTCACACCAACATCTCCTAAAAGAATAATTTAAAATAATAATAATTTAAAAAAACCCAAAACACACTGGAATCCACATCAAATCTGCTCTTGCTCAAGGAGATACAGAATGCTAGAAGTAACCTCTTGAGGCACAAGGTTAAGTGCCACATCAAGATTTCTTTTCTATCAGAAACCCCTCGCCCATTGCCGAGCTGTATAAATAACAGCACAGACAAAGAAATGCTCGGATGAGGAGCCGTGGTCTGTTGTTTACCTCTGAACAGAAATAAGTTAGAAACAAGATTTAAAAGCCTCAAGAAGAAAAGCACAGGTAAAACACCGGTCAGGGTGTAGCTTGTAGCTCGGGTGACTGATTTTATGAAAACCTTACTGAAAACAGACCTCGCTCCCGATAACAAGTGTGATAAGCTGAACAGTGTTGAGCAGCTCGTCAGGAGAGTCCCGAAAGCAGAGAGTATTTTTACTGTGAAGAGACGAGCGTAGGGTATTGCCGGTGTGTCTCGGGAATATACGGGTCACTGGGGTAGAGTCGCTGCCACCGTAACCCCCGTTTCTGCAGGCTGAGACCCCCCCCCCCCCGAACCCGAGGCGTCCCTGACGGTGAGATCTCCCAAACCCGAGGTGCCGAGGCGTCCCCGCCGCTGGAATCCCCCGAGCTCGAGGTGCCGAGGTGTCTCCGCCGTCCGCCCACGCCAGCGGGACCCGGGGCAGCCCGAGATGGGTGCGGACCCCCGGCCCGGCCCCGCGCTGGGCTCCGGCAGCACCCGCGGCCCCGAGCCGGCGCCGCAGCGCTAAGTCTCGAGTGGGGCAGAGCGGGGCCAGAGAGCGGCGGCCGCCGGGCAGGGACGCGGGGCCGCGGGGCGGTGCGATGGGGAGGTGCGGAGCGCCCGCGGCTGCCCGGGAAGAGCAGCCCCGGCAGCAGCGGGGCGGCCGCCCCTGCGCAGCCCCAGTGCCCGCCGCTCCGAAGTTTCCGCCGGCGCAGGGAGGGTGCCGGGGGCAGCGCGGGGCAGGCGAAGGGGCAGCGCCGCCGAGGGTACCGCGGTCCCCGCTCCGGCAGGGCGCCGCGCCGCCCTCGGCTCCTACCTTCCAGCACCGAGCAGAGTTTGTGCAGGGCCATTGTCTCCCGGCGGCGGCGGCGATCAGCGGCGCTCCATGGCCTCGGCGGTGCCCCCCGCGAGGGCGCTGTGCCCGCGGCTACGGCTCGGCCCCCGCCCGCCCGCGGCCATGCCCGGCGCCCCCGCGGGGCGCGCTCAGCCTCCGCCGCCCGAGCGCGGAGCCGCCGCCGCGCTCAGTCCCATCGAGAGCCGGGCGCGGCGGGCTCCGTCGAGGCTGGGCTGCCCCGGGGGGCTCCCCGCGCGGCGCTCGGAGCGCAGCCCGGCTGCTCCCAGCCCGACTGAAGCGGCTGCTGCTAAATGAAGCTCATTTAAGATGTGAGGGGTGTTTGCCTGGATGAGCTGCTTGTACGCATGTGCCCGCCCCCGACGGAGCCCCGCAAGCTGCCACAGCCGCAGCCGGCGGGGCCGCTGTGCTCCTCCCGCTCGGCCGGGCAGCGAGGCGGGGGCGACAGCGCTGGAGCAGCACCCGTTCTTACCCCGTCCCCACGGGCAGCCAGGGCTGGCCCCGTTGCAGCTCCCCGGCGCAGTCCCGCACCTCGGCCCCCCGCCGTGCCTCACTCCCCAGGCCCATCCCGCCCCCCGTGTGCCGGGGTTTTCCCGTGAGCGGTGCTGGCTGCCCGGAGAGCGTCCCCCGCGGCGGAGGACGAGCCGTGCGGCCCCTCTCACGGTGACTTGGATAAGCCTGAATCCCGCCTGCCCGGCTTTGTTTGGGAAATGAGTGGGTCCCGATGGGGTAAAAGGGACACGATGCTTCCCTTGGTCTTCCGGGGCTCCCCTTCGCCCCCTCGCCGGTGGCAGGGAGCCCGCGCGGCTCCGGCAGTGCGGCGTGCCCAGCTGCCTGCCTGGCTGCAGTGTGCTGCCTGCAGCTCCGGCGCCGGGAAGAGCCCATCACACGCTATTGTGCGGCTGTTGTTTGACAGGAGTGACAGCTAAAATGGAGCTATTACTTTACAAGAAGTTAATAAAAAGGCACACTTAGCCTGCTGCCTGCTCTGGCTCCCGTCCCTCTGGTTATCCATCACATTGAGTTAGCTTAGAGGGGAGATGTTACTTCGGGAAAGGGCCTGAGGTGGAGGCAGGTGGCGATGTTGGGGAAAGGACAGGGCGGGAGAGGCCCCGGCCAGCAGATCTCGCCGCGGGGACTCCCGTCCTGCCAGAGCCCTCCGAGCTGCCGAGGGCTCCGCGTGAGAGCGAGAGTCGCGGCCGTGCCGGACAGCCGGGGACATGGCCGCGGAAGGCTGTGCTGCCCCATAGGCTATGTGTAAAGTGATAGCAACACGGTAGTCCCTTAGAGATGCTTTCAACCATAGGCAGCGCGGGTTGAAGAATCGCAGGGCATTTTCTACAGGATGTCTCCTCCCTGGAACTGCGCATTATGCCAGGCTGAGATCTTTCGCTCAGGCTCCAGAAGTGTTGAAACACGGAGGTGTTCAGACCTGTGCGTGTTGCAGAGCTTTGCGCAGGGGGCAGGAGCGGTGCGGACGCCCCCGGCCCGGCCCGCAGGAGCTGCCGCGGGGGTGCCGTGCCCGGGAGCTGCCCCGGCCCCGCTCCCAGGACGGAGCAGGTCGCGGTCTCCATCCAAGTCCTGCGCAGCGATACACGGCTGCACCTTCCAGGCGCCCCAAGCACAACTCCTCTGTCCGAGCGCAGGAACTTTGTGGAAGCAACTTGGAACCAACCCACTCACTAGACCCAAGAGACTTTGCAAACTGTACGTTATCATTATATGCGTAACTGCCACTTGCGAGTCCGTCTGCTTAAGGAGCAGGGCAGCTCAGTACAGTGTCTAACACGAGCGTGCGAGGTGAAGCTCTGATTTCCTTGTAGTTTGGCGCTATGTGTATTTGACCGTTAAGTTCTTTCTACAATGTTCAAAGGTCAGCCTATCCTGTTAGAAAAGGTCATTCTCTTGCTTCAGATTATCTATTAAATATTTCAGGCGCTTCGAGTCATTGTGATTGTCAGCGAGGGCGAATTAAATGGAGAAGGGAGCGGAGAGCAGCGGGAGGGAGCGGGCGCCGGGCCCCGTGGGGCAGCGGGACGGGGAGCAGCGGCTCCTCCAGGACACCAGGTCAGACCTCGCAGCAAAGGTCCTGAGCTTTTCTGGGTATTAAAGATCCATTTCAGTGTTGCAAGAAGCTTCATGAAGTATTAAGCTTGATGGTCTGGCAAAGTCCCGAGTTACATAATTATATTATTCTACTTGAATTGTCCTTTCAATTTCAAATGGAGATGATACAGTCCTCCTCCAAGCATAGTTTTTCCATGAATTGTGAAATAGCTGCTACATTCCAGCAGTGAACAAAGCGATTCCTGTGTTCCACTCTTAACCGTGTATTTATAGCGGTGTGAGATAGAATGATAAATTCCATAATGGAAACTCCTATGCATAAAGAATAGGTGTATCACTAGGTGTATCTGCTACACTTAATAGGTGTATCTACTTCACATTATTTTCTTTACTAACATAAATGTTTACTATAGTAATGCTAGAAAATATCCAAGACTACTGTAACTAGGCATCATTCACAATTTTTTATCCTCTCTGCAAGTACGTAATTAAAATCTGACTGTGCCATTGTGCAGTTTGTTAGGAAATGGGGTTGCCTGCATTTTTTTTATTTTTTGGAATGCACAGTATAGCTGTTGGCAAAATTTGACTTGGATATTTTTATTACTCATGGTGATATAAGAAATGAGAACTGGCCCAATTCTTAGATCTCGGGCTAAATTTGCATGCAAGAGAACTGTTTGCCATCAATTGTCTCTCACCAAAGATAAGGGAGAAAACCCTTGTAATGCTGTGTGCTCAGTACAAGTTTGGGTAGTAACTGCAAAGACCCAATCTGCTACAGTCAGTTGAACTGAAGAGCTGAACTTCTGGTTTGTCCATTAGAGGGTTGAACACAGCTATTACACACTTGGGGAAGTGAGCAGCTTTTCCATGCTGTTCTCTTTCCAGGGCTGTGTCAAGCTGTCAGTGTGGGAGAGAGAGGGAGCAGCATCAACTTGTAGATTTGGGGCACATTTTGCCTCCGTTTACTGCTGCTTTCAGAGACATTTCTTGTGTGGACATCCCTGTTGCTTTGTTTTGCTGGAGTTCTTGTTACAGACAGTGCTTTAACTAGTGATGGGTCTGAAGAGGCTTTCAGTTCCTGTCTTCTGAGCCTGCAGGTTTCCAGGGAGGAAAGCTCTCTGCCACTGGGTCAAACCGGCAGTAAGTGTGACTTAACTAAACTTGAGTTGGGGAGTCAAGAAAGGCTGAAGACCTTTTCTGCCCAAAGGTTTTAGGTAGCCAGTTGTGTATTGTTCTGATGCTCTATCAAGTCCTCATGATTATTTTTTGAGTAGCAGTAGTGCAGGGAAGGCAGTGGGACTCATTCTGATGTAGGTAAACACCTGCATGAGCAGCTGATGAATGAGTCAGTCGTAACAGTGCTCTGCTGCAGCTAAAGGCTTACATTTGTATTATTAGAAGTGGGTTTGCCTTCTCTTTAAAACTTCCTTTGATTTGCTGTTCTGTGAGAAGTTTTAACTTTAATTTACCAAAAATATTTTCTGCTCCTGAGTGGCAAAGTGTACAACCCAAACAGCTGTAGACCAAAGGCTATTTGAACATTGTTTTTAAAAGAGGTTGCAAAAATATAGATGTCAACAGTCAATAATTGTGAAAGGAGATGAGGAGTTATGTTTTAAGTGTTGTCAGTACAATTCAGGTGCCTTTGATAAATCCTAATTTCATTATGTAATTTCTATAATTAGAAAATTATAGAAAGTGCAAGTGCCTCAGTATTGTATTATAATACAACTGTAATTGTATTACAATATGTAATACATAATCATACATAAATATGCACAGTTGGATTTGTAATTTACTACTGAATAATGAACACTGCAAACTTTTGAATAGTCAGGAAGACAACTCATAGCCTTCAGAAAGCCTACAGTGCACTTCTCTATTTGGTAAGCAATATAATTAGATCTGACTGTTAGAATATACCTACAGACTTTTTTATCTTAGGTTGAAAAATTCATTAATTTCAAAATTAGGTTATAATTATTATGGATTGTATCATAGACGGGATCACATTTTTCATGGAAATCAGGAATTAATTATAAAAATAGTGCTGAGTGGCTGATTATTTTCAAAGTGACAGGGAGGCCAGTATTACCAATGCCTCATCCAGTCTCCAGAATGGACAGTAGGGTTACTAAAGCAGCATAGCAATGTCAGATTTAACTTCTCTACTGCCCTTGATTTCTTAACATACTTATTTGAACAAAACATTCACCCTTCCCTACAGAATCAGTACTACGTACTTGCAAAGTATGAGATTATTTTAAGAATAATTATATTTTCTAAATTTAAAAAAATAATTATTATGGTTATTAATGCCTTCAAAACAGAGACAGTTAATGATTTTACACTGTTGATTATAATACAGCAGGAGCTTATGTATTGACTTCGCTTGCTCTGTTTTGGTGTTGTTCATTTGAAAGAAGTTATATCTATCAGTTACAATCCATTGGTATCTATTCAATATCAAATCGGCACAGGCTGGGGACCAATAGGTCAAGAGCAAACCTGCACAGAAGGACCTGGGGGGGGGGGCAGTAAAGGAGGGTGGATTCTGCCCCTCTGCCCCGCTCAGGTGAGACCCCACCTGCAGAGCTGGCCCAGCACAGGAAGGAGCTGGAGCTGCTGGAGCCAGGCCAGAGGAGGCACCGGGATGGTCAGAGGATGGAGCAGCTCTGCTGGGAGGAAAGGCTGGGAGAGCTGGCATTGTTCACCTGCAGAGGAGAAGGCTTTGGGGTGATCTCACTGTGGCCTTGCAGTGCCTGAAAGGAGCCTAAAGAAAGATGGAGAGAGACTATATATACAAGGGATGGAATGACAGGATAAGGGGGAATGGCTTCACACTGGCAGGGAGGAGGTTTAGATTAGGTGTTAGGAATAAATTGTTCCCTGTGAGGGTGGGGAGATCTGGACTCAGGCTTCCCAGAGAAGCTGTGGATGCCCCTGGATCCCTGAAATTGTTCAGGGCCAGGTTGCACAGGGCCTGGAGCAACCTGGGACAGTGGAAGGTGTCCCTGGCCATGGCAGGGGGTGGAACTGGACAATCTTTAAAGTCCTTTCCAACCCAAACCATTCTGTGATGCTATAGAAGTCCTGAATTGAGTTGGCCTGTTGTTTGTAGCAATTACTTCTCAATTAGCCAGAGTAAGTGTTTTTAATGTCTCTGTCTATTAAGCACAATGACCTCAGCACAGGAGGAGTATCATACTGTATAGAATATGCCTATTAATCTGCAGCAGAAAGTTAGTTCTTTTGTTGGGGGATTATAGTGAATTAATGATAAATCTGGTAGGAAGATTCAGTCTTAAAGCTTCTCATGGAAAATGAGAACAAAGAACGATGGTATTTCAACAGCCATCTGTCAGTTGGCCTGTCAACAGTATTTTTATATAGGTGAAATTTCACACCAAGGAAGCTTCCAATAGCATTTCTCACCAGGGCTGTGTTAGAGTGGCTGCAGTTTGAAAATTTATGTAGCTCGAACTATTTCTCACTTCTAAATTACTGTGACAATCACCTGGAACTACAACTTTCTAACTGATGCTGCTTTCTTACCTTACCCAAACATATATTTAATACTTATAGAATAGAGAACCAAAGTACAACATGAAACCTCTGATGACAGGTTGAACAATATTTAATGCCTTAATTCAAAACAGTATGCATAGAATGTAAACCATGCTACAAGTACTTAGAACCTGGGGTAAACTTTATTATATTGTATATAGTGATGCAATGATGCACTACTGAGCATGCAAAATACTTCAGAGCAAAGGATACCAAGTTCATTGTTTTGTACAACACCTTAAATGTCAGCATGAGGTTATTTTATTCCTAACTGCTTTTTCAAAAACAAAAGGAAGCTAATTTATATGTATTATATTGTGATAGAGGGTTACAGACAACTTTGTTGCCACAGTTATTCTCCAACCATCTGAAAAAGACAGGAAAATATATTGAACTGCGTGTCCTCCTAATCATGAAATTTGATCTTTCTTTTACTGGTGCGAGACAATTGTATCAATGTGGTTTAAAAAGTCCAAAAGCATTAAGCATTTATCTACAAAAAAAAAATCTTACCTTTTCATGAGAAAAACTGAAGGCGGGCATTAAGGAAATACTCTGTTCTGATATGGGAGTCTCCTGTGCTGGCATCTGATCAGTGCATATTGGGAATACCCAGTGAAACTTCAGAGCTCAGGACACTGCTGCTCAGCCCCGTGGCTTGGTGCTGCTGTATGAATGGGTCAGTGCTCAGCACTGCCATGGTAACCCAGGGTCTCACTGGCACTCAGGGTGGGCACCATCAGCCCAGCTTTGGACCTGCTCCCTCTCATCCAGGGCTGCCCTGCCAGGCACAGGGAGCATTCCAGGGAGGTGCCAGAGCCCAGCAGGTGCCCTCTGCACACAAGACTGCTTGATGACCAACACGTCCAGTTTGTTGAGAAAGGATGTTCCAGTTTACCAAACAGAATTAGGAATGCACATTAACTGATGTAAATGCAAAACTAATAGTATTAACTCATGTAAAATAAAAGCATGATTATTCTCAGAGATTCTTCCAGGATACAAGTTCTTCCAAGTACAAGTTCAAGATTCTTCCAAGTACACTGAGCAACTGTAACTTTATCACCACTTAAAATATTTAAAGTTGAGTGACAAGTCTTCTGTCATTATTACAGCCTTATGAGATTTGGGCATAGCAGTGCACATAGAAAATGTGCATCGATTGCTCTGAGTGTCCTATTACATTCTTCATTTAATCTTTGCATATCACATCACTTAACAATACATTTTAGGGCGTCAATCATCAATCTCTCCTCAAAAATGTTAACGTCTTGAAAAACAAAACCAAACAAAAAATCCCATACGTTTCTTATGTAAAAAACATAAGTTACTTTCATAATGACTTTGTGCTTTCTAAAATAAATGTGGTTATAGTTTAATTATAAAAGCAGTTTATGTAATGCTGATACATTTTTAAGGTTTTAATTTTTTAATGCGTTGTCTTCTCCCTAGAAGTAGCACACATAAATACTGCATCTATCCCAGGATGACTGAACTAGCATTACACTCAGGTTCCTTTCAGTTCTCTAATTCCTAAGTTCTTTAACTACTGCACATATGAATTTAAACAAAGTAAAATACAGAATACTTTAGGTCAAGCACCATTTAATACAATCAAAATAATTAACAATTAAGTCATCTGAGAAATTTCACAAGTTTAATTTTCAAAAACCAGGTTGTTTTGCAGGAATGAATGAAGGACAAGACCAAATCAAGTGATACAAGGTATCCTGCTCGCTGAAACGCTACACTTGATTTACACACCTTTCTTTCTATCAAATATTACTAAAGAATTGGTACATAAACAATGGTACATGCAATTTGATCCCTTTACTAAGAAAAATAAATTTACAGTTCTGTTAAATAAAGGCCAAATGCTATTATATACAGTCTCTTAACCGAAAGGCCTTGTGAGACATTCAGGTCTAATTTTAATACTTTCCAAATAAATACCAGATAATGCAACATTTACAAATAACACACCAACAGTACTTTCATGGTAATAATTTAAAAAATCAGAATTTAGTCTTTCAATTAAGCAAATGAGTAGCAGCTCCTTCATAAATATTAAGGCATGTCACATAGCATCAAAATGGAACCGATGAGCCTCCTGTCGCTTCTCTCTGTCATCTGCTTTCTGAAAAATAATAATAAAAAATATACTTTGTGGAATCTAGAGCAATAGTGTTACAGAAATGAGCTGTCAAGTGTCAGAGTACAGTTGATTTTTTCCAAGCTATTTAACAAAAGGCAAAAAGGCTTAGTAAAAGCTCCAACAATTAACTTTTAAATGATGTCAGCTTGAAATAGCAATAATCTACGTAAAATTGGCTTCTGCTGTTAATGCTCTGCTGTTGTAGTATTTATGCCCCATTATTTTTTGCTATTTCTAATAACACTTTTTAAAAGGAATAATTCAAACCTGGAGACTGTCTCCTGGTATCCATTTTGTTTACATTATAAATATAAAATGAAATTACTCTGGACTAACTGTAAATGTAATTTATGCTACGTGTACGGAGATTCTAATTTAGAAAACATTCTGTTAAATACAACTTAAGAGCAAGATGACAGTTCAATCAACAACTAACAGCCCAAGTAGGAAAGATGTCCTGTGTCTTTTGCTTGTATTATGAAAATGTGAAGTAGGATGCATTTCCCTGCTTACTTATGCAGAACACACACTGACCTGCTGAAAGAGTGAATTTGGATTGGGCGGTGCTTGGAAAAAAGCAGCGTATTTTAAATTGTACCTGGAATCCTTGTCATGTGTAAAAATGTCCTCTCCCACATGTCTCCTCTTGTGTGCTAAAGCTCTTAGCAGAGGATGAAAGCATTTCTTTAAGGATTCTTCAACACCCAGTGCAAACTTGTGCTTGTGTCATGACAGACAGTATGTGTAAATCCCAGCATGAGAGAATTTGGCAAAGCAGACTGACACGCTTTTTAGCTTGCACAGACCCATGTTCTTTCTATTTTGTTTTTTTTAAGGAGTAAAATGAAGAAAAGCCTCTCGAGTAGGTGCTGCGTGGGCATTCAGAACTGTGTCTCAGTTGATAAAAATACACAACAATTGTGGCAGAAATTGGTGCCCATCTTCTGCCATGAGAGTTTGTCATCTGCTTTGGCTCAAGGCCAAAGATTTCCTCATTACACAATGTTTATGTGTGATAGCAACTCCATTGGATTAAATATGGATTTTACTGCATTTTGTAGCAGCAGCAGAGCTGTCAGGTTTAAGATGTATCAGTCTGGCTTTTTTGGCAGGGACTTTATCAGTGTCAGTAGTATTCTGGATGTCAAAAAAGGGGTGGGAAGGAGGGAGTGGCACACTCTTTCCTATGCTGAAATGCTTGTCACATTCCACCAAATTTCATGGTCTCACTTAGAAAACAATTTCCACTCCATTTCTTGTATGCTTCCTGAAAAAATTACTGCTTAAAATTTGACAGTAACTGATGCTTTGCTGGATCCAGCAAACCCTCTCTACCAGTATTTCCATCACCGTGCAGTTTTCATGACCGGCCTCATGACCCCAAAGCAAGTTCTCAAGAACGAGGATAAGGACTACTGAGGGCTGTAGCAAATGTAGCAAGATTGTATTTGTTGTAGATGAATAATGGCATCAATTCTTCCTCAATTTCTCTTCCATTTGATGTATCAAAACTAAAATCTAGTAACTGAGATTTCAAAGCTTTTTTTTTTCTTCAACACATTCAAAATTTCTAAGGCAAGACAGAGCAACACCTACTCCTACACCCTACAGTTATTTCCGTACTCCAATACCTGGCTGGCAGATGAACATGTAAGAACTACTATAGACAAAGGGCTCCTGCTGCTATTTATCTGCAGAGGTCAAAGTCCAGGGTTTATTTAAACGGCTGAACAAAACACTGAAGCTTACAGTCACATACATCCTCTGGGGGAAAGAAAAGATTTTAAGTGCCAGTTAATTTCCCCTTCCTTTCTTTACTACAGGTACTCCAGAGATCTGCAAGGGAAAGACATTTAGCCAGGACAGTATTTTTAGGAGAGGATTGCTGAGACAGTAAACCAAGAACAGGATTAGAAACAAGGAACTTTGGAATTTAACTTTACACATGTCAGTGATGCACAAGACAGCCTTGGTGAATATTCTTAATTGTTCAGTATCTCAACCACTTCTAAACACTGGGAAGGTAAAAATCCATAGGAAGAATATAGGAATTTACAAATGTTTATACAATGGTCTGAAAATACACACAATGTGTCCAAATATTTGTGCCTATTTTGTGCTGGTAGAATTGGAAATGAGTTTGCAGTTTAACCAATGCACCACTTCATTCACACACAGCTGGGACTTAACACGGCTCTAAAAGCTCTCACTCTGGGCTGAGGCCTTCCTTACACTACAATGCTTGAATTACTGTATAAAAACTGTTTTGAATGCTGCCCTTGAATCTCCATTTCTCCAGATGGAATTATACATAGGTAATCCTTGCCCAGCTCCAAGTCCAAATACCTTTTCTGCTGCTCTTGTTTGCTAAAGATATTGGATGGAGAATTAAACCCAAGTAGTGCCCAGCCCTGAGCTACCAGTGAGCAGTGCTTTCTTGGTACAGCAGGACATGCTAAAGACAGCCATCATAAACTTTGTATTTCTTTGCTTTTTGTATCTTATTCCCAGCTTTATTATTAGCCAGAGACTGTATTTAACATTTTGAAGAGTGAAGACTGACTGACAAATAACATTTAAATATGAAGCATGTGCAAAGCTTATCTGAATGTTTAACAAGGTCATTTTATTTCCACAAGCACAAAAACAAACAGTTCTACCATGTCAGAATGTGCCGTAATTTTATCTGACAGCTAAGATTATGGTTTGGGTATGTAGTAACATTTATTGGCAACTCTGCCAGTTGGGTATAATTGTGAACTGAGCAAAGTTAAGAAAAATGGGAATGCATTTCTTTTGTGACATGAAAGGCCCTTTCAAAATGCATCTTCAAATCAATGGATTTCTATACCCTGCGTGTGTAATTCAGACCACAGAGCAAAGCAGCCAGTGTGCACGATTGACTTCCTAGATGTTCCTGAATGTTAATGTCAGTTTAAAGATTTTCTTTAAAAAAGAAAAATATTTTCTCCTTATTTTTAGATTACCAGCAGAACTCAAGATAAGTAAACTGAGTTCATTTTCCATTTTCCAAAGCAGTTATCCTTAAAACTGCAAAATGGACAGTTTAGATATGGAACAAAGATGGCTCGTTTAAGCTGGAAATAACAGCTTAATAGTAAAAAAAGAAATGAAGAGCAACATGGACAAACTTAAATGTCTTAAGAGCTTAAATAAAAATAATTTTTAAATAAATCTTGTTAAATACTGAATTAATAATAACACCTTTTGCGACTTAATTCAATCTGTGTCAGAAATTATTATACTGTAGAAAAATGTAAAAAAAACCCTAATGTACAGGTCTGTAAAATATTAGGAAGTGTTAAATAGCATAGAAAATATATAGAAAATAGTCTAGTAAATTAGCTTACCTTTTCTTGCCAGTGTAATATGCCAATTATTGCCAGGATGAAAACACAGACACCAATTAAGGCTATAGCTGTTAGCAGTACAATGTTACTTGGGGTCAAATACAGCTTGGCACTCCAGCTATACAAAAGAAGAAAATCCAAGGAAACATTAATACCCTTCATTAAGAAGCAGGAAACATATTTTACTTACAAAGATGAAAAGAACCTGTTAGGGTAAGACAGGTGACAACCTGGTCTAGAGAAAAGAGCAGCTCTACTTAGAGACTGAAGCTTAATGATGTTTACTTGGAAATACACGGCTTAATGTGACTATTTTTGAGCAATACCATGTCTAAGTACAATTTCTGTTTAACTTTTCATGAACACTATGGATATCCTCAGGGAATGAGTTTTTTTCTCATTAGGTGATTTATCTCCTGCCCTTGCCTAGGACAAAGTAAAATCCATACGGAAACCATTCACTGGAATGCCTGGGGCCATGGAGCAGCAGGGGAAAATGACCCTGGAGAGTTTTTCTACCACAATGAGAAGCTCCTCTCAGACAGGCTCATGGGTCCAGTTCTCTTTTTCTGAAGTTTACCCAGGGACAACTGCAGTTCTAGACAACACAAGCACTTGACTATGGCTGAAGACCAACAAAATTATGCACTTCAGGGCTCCTGGAAGACATCCTTCAAATCATGTGAGGTGCTGAGGCTCGGGGAACCCCCTTTTTGCACTACAACTTTCCTATCATGGGAAACCTGCCAGCAGCAAGCTCCACATTGAGGCCTCTCAGGAAATCACATACCTATGTTAAGAAAAAATTAAGAAGCTTTTATTATGAAATCTGATTTCTTCTGGGTATTCCATCCTCTACTATTCTACAATGTCTATAAACCCACTTTATATGAAAGCAAAAGTAGTTTAAGGATACGGTAACAGAAATTGTTTAGCACAACACATACCTTTAAATACCTCAAGACTGCAACTAGATTTTCATCTGGCAGATGTTATTTCTATGGTTGTTAATTAGCAACTCGAGCAGCACATCACTTCTCCACTGTTATTTGTTCTCTAGTAAAATTAACTGCTGAACTGATGTCAGAATCACTTCTGCATGATAAATGCAACTGACCTCACTGGTAGATCAAGCGGCAAAACGCAGCTGGAATATTTGCCTAATGTTTTCTCTAATAGCAAAAAGAGAAACGTGCTCTTTTTCTGGGAGAAATATTTTAATTGCAAAGGGAATTCCATGTTCAAGCTCTCATGCAACCAACCCATTCACCTTTACTTAAAGGGAAACATTCATTCCTGTAGCAACAGCTACTGCATTCAGAAGGGCTGAAGCAAAGCTTTTCTATGGAACCAGACAGAAATTGCATGTTTGGAGAAACAAAAATGCTTAATTCAACCATTACCATGCTTGTAATTTGTCACTGAGGATGTTAAATCTAGCAAGTATGTTATTATTTACAGGAGTGGGGCTGGTAATACATTTTGATTGTTTGTCTGAGCTGCTAATAGGTTTTGATTGTTTATGGGCACCATTTGAGAGGCTGTGTAAATACCTGAGCAGCATTTTCAGTTCCAGCTCAGCACTGACCCCCTGCCCTTGTTCTTCAGTAAGTTTCTACACAAATAACTATTTCTAAACCTCCCTATAATGCCTAATTTACGCTGTGTATTAATGTAATTTTGGGAAGTGCAAATCCAAATGACGACATTACCTTCGAGGAACATTATGAGGATAGGGAATGACTATAAGCTGGGAGTTCGGTATGATAGCTGTCCATTCTTGTTTTCTTATGGACTGAAAGAAAAACAAAGACTATGTCAATTCCTAACAAACCAGCATCCTTACAAGCAAAGGAATTCTCTGTTGAAACACACAAAAGGAGAAATAAAAAAGTGGGTTTTAAAAAGACTTTAAATGTAAGTGATTAATCCCTCTATCTTTGTATAAACCTGTTACTCTGAAAGCTCCAAAATGCTTTAAAACCTACCCCCCAGAAGTAAAAAGCAAAACAGCCATTGCTGACATGAAACACAGCATCTGCTTTAAAAATATAAAGCAACAAAATAATAGGGAAAGAAGAACTGATTCTGTAAAGGAGGCAGGCAAAACAATGATCCAAATCAGAATTTGGCCCATTTGAGTACCTCACTTTTCAAAGCAGTACCACCAGATCTTTAAAGGCTGAAAATGGCGAGGATCCCACTTTTATGTTTAACGTGAAGATTAGAGAATCACAGTAATCTCCCCCCATTATGACACCACCCATGGTTTTATCACCGAGGTAGAAGGGATTATGTGAGCCCCAGACTGGCCAGAGCAACTCTGGGAAAGCCCTGCAGCTACTGCAGTCCACAATAATTGGACTCTCAGCCAGAATACCCATTTGTCCTACAAACAAGCACTGAATACCTATGCTAACATTTACAGAGAGTTTCAGTCATCTTTTGGTTTTGTTTTGGCTTCAGAGCTTACACACCCCCCCCCCCAAAAGGGGCAAACTGGTTCTTTGGGGCAAACCTTTCTGTACACAAACTTACTTCTTTGAGATTCTTACTTCAGAAAACGAAAAAAAAAAAAAGCGCCCCAGCAGTATTTCCAGCCAAAGTCTCTTAGGAAAGGCAGCACCATAAAGAATTAGCTCAACAATTTTAAATGTCAACCAACCTTTTCTCCTAAGGGCCGAGGGATGCCGACGTACAAGTGGTCGAGGAAGTTGGCGCTGCGGCCCAAGCCCAGCACGTTGTAGGGCAGCTGCAGAGCGTAGTGCGCTGACTGGCTGAGCTGGCCAGCTGCAGGGCAAGCAGGAAGGAAGCACGAGTAGGTATTTTAGGGGAAAAAAACCCCCAATCAATCAACCAATCAATCAATCAATCAACCCCTGAACGACCAACTTGCTACACATTACTCAATCAGTAATAGAAATGTTTAAAAACTTTCACTAATTGTAAGATTATTTAATTCTTAAAGGCTCAATCCCACATTTTTCAAACTACCTGTAAGCATTCACATAGAGAAGAGCTTAAATACTTCACATTTAGGTAAGACAATTCTTTTGACTACCACTTCTATGTTAACTCAAATCTCCATTATTTGCTACAAGTTGAGAAGAAATCAATTATCTGCATTTATTTTTATATGATCAGTGCCAAGTCTTGTGCCCCACTGATTTACAAGATCAGACTCAACATGTGAAGGTTCACTTTAATTCTTGTCAGTTATTAGTCTGTAATTACTGTGTCACAAAATTAGTTAAGTAAATTCTCATGAACGAACTTTCAAAGAATAAATTAATTTAATGAAAACAGGATTGCAGTGGTTGCAAATTAATAATAACTATAGGAGAAACTGTAGGTGGAAAACAAGATTCCTGGTTTCCTAAAAAGGCAGTGGGGAAACACACAGGTGTTGCAGTTACCAACAAGTTCACTGGCATCCTGTTTCCAAAGTATCCAGGTATTTCATTTAAAAAAAAAAAAAAATCTAATTGTTTAGTTTCTGGCCAAGAGATTCGGATCCTGTGTGGGTTCTTTGTTCTCTTAGCAAGTGAGCTGCTCCCACAGCAGGAATCAGCACTTCAGAAGCACCACAGTGAAATCAGCCTTCACCACATTAACAGGAATGAGTGCAAGGGACACTTGACAACCACAAATGGGTTTCTGTGACCAACAGGAACAGCTTTTCACAAGGATGTGATTGATTTACTCAGTATGTTTAGAGCATCAGATTTCTCTCAGCTTTGATCCCTAATACGTTATGCCTAAAACTGGGAATTTTAAGCTAAACAACAAGATGTAACAGAATGTGAATTAAAAGCCAGGAATCCTTATTTCGTAGTGAATTTACAGCCATCTCCTTTGTACCCCTCCACACTCCCGTCCAAGGCTCGGCTCAGGAGGCAGCACTTTACCTCAGCCCACCAGCTGTGGCCAAACTGGTGACACAACCTTCTGCATATTCGTGGTGAACACAGGGGCAAGAAAATCTCCTAACTCACCACCACTTCTTTGGCAAAGCCAAATATCCTTCCAAGAAAAACCAAAGCCACCCTCCCATTCCTGGCTCCTGGAGATGCCACTAAGGGGAAGCACTGGCCAGAACACAGCAGCACCTCACCGGGGACAGCAAAGACACAACAGCCACTTCCAGAAGCAGCTCTTCAGCTCCTGAACGCTCCTCTGGGGACAAAGGACTCCCTGCAGTGCAGGCTGGTGCTTCTGAACCCCTTCTCATTACAGTGATTACTTCATGGTTACTTTGTGAACCTCCCTTCCCTTGCCAGCTCTTGAGGAAGTCACTTGCCTTATGCTGTCAGGCATGTTTTGAAATAGGCTTGTTTAATCAGGAGGTAAATATTCCCTTTTTTTGTGGGTTTAATTTTTTTAAAAAAGCAAGATAAATGTCAACTGAGATCTGAAAAATCAGCTTGATGCAGTTACCTTTTTATTAAGCTAAAATGCTATTAACAAAAAGAAACAGTAATGGTCTTCCTCAAGATTATACACATTTTAGATTTATTTTTTCCCCATGCAGAACCATGTAAGGAGCAAGCAGATGAGGAAATACTTAAGTTGGATTTTTAATTCCAGGTTTCTGTTGTGAGGACAAGGTGCACTGTGCACATTGTTAGATTGATTTCTGGATTACAGAAGATGTGGCACAAAACACTCCCTGAGCACCTTATGTCTTTAAGAACAGGGAATTTTCCAGTAAGTTCAGATAACACAGGATAGGACAGCATATGATTTGAGTCCTGAGTCTGTCCCCTGTCTTGACTTCCCCAACACGATCTTGGCTAAACTGCTCAATCTCCAACTGCTCAACATCCAAATCTAAAACGGGAGCAATGATTGAATTACATAATAGATGAAACCTCCAGTTACCAACACACAAACACTAAGGATCAAAGCTGGGTGTATTCAATTTGACTTGGTTATAGAAACCAGATGTGTTACTTGATCATGCTGCAACGTAAAAAAGATTTTCTTTTAGAATTTGTTTCATTAATGCTGAATGCTGAAGGACTTTCCCCAAAAGAACAAGGTACTGCTGTAACATTGAAAAGCTTTTAGAATTACTTTTGAGTGAAATATTTAGGATCATGAGAAGACTGCAACTAGGATCTTGCTTTTTTTCTTTCATCTTACAAATGAAATGAATGTCAACTAAATTAAAGAGAATAAAAGAAAATGTCATATACTGTGTGCAGTCAGCCTTAAAGAGGTTAGAGAGTCACATACTGCAGCTAGAATTCTTAAAGCACTGAATAATTTCATGGCTACTAACGCTGGTTCTTATGCCTACTAAGATAAGGATAATGAAATCTTACGCTTCAGGATGTAAATAGAACATTTGCAAAGGTCAGAAGGGAATGTTTTCTTCTACACAGGAGGCAGAATTGTGCATGTATTTATTTTTTTATTTACCTTTAAAACTGGGAGGTATTAGCTAAGCAGGATGACAGCATGTAGAAGGCTCCAGTTTACTAAAGCTGACTAAGCACAGGAGAACTCAGACTTTTCCTTGCTTTCCTCATCCTATACCTATCATAAATTCTGTTTGAAGCTTACTGAAAAAATCCACTTAGAATTACAACCAAGTAATTAAGAATGACAACTGCTCACCTGAGAAACATAAAAGCCCTGAACCAAGATGAAAAAATAAAGACAGAAATTACAGAGAGAACTTTCAACAGTTTATTGACTATCTGAAGTTCCCAGTCACCGGTAATTAATTTACTTATGAAAATATTTCCAATTTGATTTAAATAGCAACCATAGCAATTTGCCCTCTTGTAAAACTACTGAAAACAGCTTTCTACTTGTTCCAAAAAAATATGAAAATAGTGTTGCATCTTCAAGGAGGAAAGTGGGATTTACTTCTCAAATTCAAATTGTTCTTTAGGTTTTTAAAAGTAAGCATAGGCAACATGGAGAAAGTGGCTGTTGCTTCAGAGTTTGTTTTATCAGTAGAACTGTCACTATAAACAAGAATTAAAAAACCTTCTGATTGTGCTACACATGATTTCTTTTTAATACTACTTTTAAGACTATTCAGTACTATGTATTTTGCCTTAAGCTTCTCGTTTCAAAAATGCCATTTCAAGGCACGCAGGTATCATGGGCTATGGCATTGGTATTAGTGGTGGTATATATATTCTTGTTTTGAATCACAAATCATTATGTTTATTGCTTAAAAAAACCTTGGGCAGAGTAAAATCTGCAACATTTCAGGACACGGTTTTCTGTGGTTTCAGCCTATCAAAGATCAAATTTGTTAGAAAAAACTAATGATGTTGGGCTGCCAAACCTCAGAAGATTTTGCAGAGTTTGATATTCAGAAACCATTCTGGACCTTTTGGAATCAATCTCTTTACCTCTGAAGTCTGGCATATAAAATTGGAAGCTATTTGTGCCATTAACCTTTCTAAAGTCTTGTCTGAAAACCAGAGCCATGTGTTGTCTGTGACATATCAGTACTTGTTCTTTTAGACCTGAATTAAGTAATTTCCCTTCTGTTTCCATTATCCTGATGTAAACCTGCTGAAAGCTCAAGGGTAGCCTGTTCTCCCCTGAGCTTAACTGGAATGTCCTCGACAACTTATTCAGACTGAAGAATTTAACTTTGAGGGGAAAGTGGTTGCAGTTACATGTAGAAGATGCCTTCCCTTGCTTAAACAGCACTGACAATATGTGGGACTGGATTTAGGAAGAGCCTCATTGAACCTGCAGAAATAGATGCACAATACTGATAGTGTTCAGTCAGTTTAAATAAACTTATTTTGTGAAAAAACAGAGCAGAACATGCAAGATCACCACACAGAACTGAAAGACTAATGGAAAATCTGATTTCAAACTTGTGGTTTCCTGAAGCATTCCTTATGGTTTTTTTTAATTATGCTTTTCCTAACAAAATATTATTTGCATTTAATTAGCCAATTAAAAGCCATTCTGCTTAAGTCAAAATTCAGAAATACTATTTAAGATTCCAAAGGTGTATCTTTGACTCTCAGATTTGCATGTAAATTCTTCTGTACCATCACCTACCTGAATATTGAGGTCAGCACTTTGTTTATATAGATTAGACAAAAATATGCATCCTAGAAAAAGTAAAAATTAGTCCAAAACCTGCCACACAGAGGTTGCATGGATTGCTGCATAGCTAGGAACAACAGCCAGGCAACATCTGGAACAGGACAAATGAAGATTTGGCTGCAATTGCACAGTGACCATGCATCCCTTCCCTGCACAGCTGGAACACTGCAGTGATGTTTACTCTGTAGCCATTTACTAGCACTGGGCTAAATTGCACTGAGTATTTCCCCCTTTTTTAAAGCCAGCAGCTCACTATTTTATTTAAAAATATGCCAGAACCACTTACTGCAAGAGAAAGGGAAAATATGATAGCAATGAAAAACATGGAATATACCTAAGAATTTACAAAGAAGCTTTCAGGACAAAAACCCAATCTAACAAAAACCCAACAACTTCAAATTTGGAAGCTTCATAAATAGCTGGAGAAATTGATTTGCTTGGCTTTAGTTGAAAGCTTTTCTTCAGTTCCTTTCATACTGCCTTTGGGGGGTCACCAGTTGGGAAAAAAAAAAAAAAGTAGTGGCCAAAGAGTTCTTTTTCTGCTTCAAATATGCAATGGTAACTTCATTTTTCTAAGGGCTGGGGCTGTCTCCCTGTTTTCCCCAGTTGGTTGCTTCTTTTCCTTAGTCCCCCTAATAGGAAATTCCAGATTAATGCAGTACACAGCTTCACCTCTCAACATTTTCTGCAATACCTGGTTCTGGAGTACCAGAAATAAAGGAAGGGAATTCAAAGTGCATTCTTGGGACTTGGACACTGATGACTGCAGTGCTGCCAACACTTGGGGCACTTCTGCATGCCCAAACTCCAAACCTGATGCATTTTTTGGAGAATATGTATTTTTATGAAAAATACCTTTACACCATAAAATTATAGAAGCAAAACCAGTAATTTAAAAACCCCTCAACCAATAGAATTACCATCCTGGTAGGGGGAAGCTGCCTCCTTCACAATGCCCAACAATCCAAGGTTTGGTAATATTGCAAACAACATTACAAGTTTAAATAATTTTTCTAAACAAAAAGACAGTTATGCAGAAAAACATACTAGAAAGCTATTCCCGGCTACAGACAACAGAAAATCCCTCTCTCTGAATAGAGCTATTCAATTATTAAATTATTCCAGCCTGTTCCATGAATACTCTCTTCTTTCTGTGTAGTGGAATTTGACACAATGAACCTTGCAGTGTCAAATGGCCATTGAAAATAAGCTTATTTTGCTTTTTTTCTGGTACATATTGCAATGTTTATGTTTAAATTCACGACTATAATAGCTGCTACACATTTGTGCTCACCTCACAATTCAATTTAGTTAAACAGCAGGAGAACTCAATGCAACAACAGGGAAGAGTAAGCAGATTTCAAAAAACCAGAAGGGCACGACTTCACAGCATGTGAAAGGTCATTCTGCCACGGAAGGCTTAAAAAAAAAACCAACAAAGCAAGAGCAGCAAAATGAAAGAGCTCTGGAAGGAGAGCTGCAAAGGCCATCAGCCCACACAGCTTCACTCATACAGATGCTTGATCAAATGATGACTTGATCCATACGAGCCATTCAGTGAAGCTACTCATCATCTTCCTCTGGATATGGAGCTTTGAGGAAACCTGAGATATTTCACTGCCACTCCTTCCTGGCCCACAGAATTAATATGTTTGGTAAACACAAGCTGCAAGTATGAGCCTATTTATTTCAAACTCTATCAGCACATTTTTACTTCAAGAGATAAAATTCAGATATACGTAGCGCAGGCTGAAAGGCAGAAGATATTCTCCCAATAAAATCCTGGAAATGTATATGTAGCTCTGAAAATCCTGGCTGGCACTCACACTGTGAGTGTCTGTGGGATCTCCTTAAAAATAGTAACTCCAAAAGAAAAGGGAGAATGCAGAGGTTGTAGGGCATGGATCAGAAATAATGACTTAAATTTGAGTTTGTGTACTTCTCTTGGATTTACACTGGACCTGGTCTGATCTCAAGCATGAAATTCCTTAAATATTTGAAGAAGCTGTTGCAGTTGATTTTCCTCTCAGGAAGAGAAGGTCTTTAGAGGTATTAACTGCAGATGTAAGGCCCAGAACTTCTCCATTCTAATGCCCACGTTAGCAATTGCTATTCCTTGTAGCTAATTTAACAGTATTTCTTGTAAGATTACAAGTGAATTGAGCAATAAGAAAGTAAAAGCACAGAATACATGCTAATTATTATTCTGCTATCTTTTAACAACATATTGGAATGTTAATAGGAGACAGAACAATTCTAACAATGTTTTTAAGAAAACCCTCGTAATTATGCAAATTTCCTGTATTTAAGGCTTGGCAGATCAAAGAACCCTAAAATGAATTAGATAAGGACAGTCATGGGCCTTTTTATTTCACTCTTTGCACGAATATTGCCTGCATGGAAGAGGCTGTAACTCACAACTAAAGTCCTGCAGAATTTAGATCAGAAGCAGAGTGGGGGCCATGGTACTTTGAGTACTTTATGCTTTACTTAAGCCCAGGGCTGGAGGGATAACTTAAGGTGATTGGTTACAGTGGTCCAGGCAACAACTGTTCCCCCACTGAGCACAGCCATAGAGGCAACAAATATCAGCAGCTGACTCTGGAGGGGGACACAAAAAGAAATGCTAAGTGTTTTTTTCATCAGAAAAAGAACTATGTTCTTACTCATGTTACTTCTTGGGAAAGGGATTAATGACTTTAAAATTTTGATTAGCTCATTACTCCTCTCAGATAATTAAAAGCTTCAAATACAGATTGTCCCATAATATTATATAAGGCAGACAAGTAAGTTGATGAAAATTGGTTTTAAAATGGCATATAGATGGTATACTAATAAAAGCTTAATGTGGAAAAGATATTTTGTGGGTTTATATATAGCCCAAAAGTGCCACGTGGGTTTGGTATTGACTACCAGTACACATAAGGAATATTGCTTGATTTCCTGATAGTCAAATAGAAGAGGATAGTGATGGAATGAACTGCTTTTCCAGACAACCTGTAGGCCAATGATTCTAGTTAGAACATTTACTGACCCTTACACATACCACCTGCAAGAGAAGAAAATACAGCTACGAATGTAATGTAACACCCTCAGAAAATATGACTTTCAAAAGTTCTTGCAGGAATTATGCAGACTCAAGAAAAAGAATAAATCTATTAACTTATTAGTGTTGAGAAACTGATCAAAGACAGCCTTAGAAAATTCCCTGTAGCAACATTGCTGGGGTCATAAATGCACTGGGAATTCATTACTGTTATTTCATAATGTCAGAACAGAAAACGAAATTCATCATGCCTGGACTCTGTTAGGTTTTTATTATTGTAAATATGGTAGCTGTGAAGGGAATATAGCAGTATTAAATCACATTTGATAACTGTTTCTTAGAGTAAATCATAAAAACTATTGCATTTCAAGAACTGCCTCGACCCCCCACAAAACACAAAGAAAAAACCAACAAAGCCACAACAAACCAAATTCGGCAAACCCTAAAGAAAATGTTTAAGAAAAATGCATTTGCTTTTGTTCTTGGAAGAGACAGACAGGAAAAAAAAAGGAAAATTATACATGAAATAGGTCCAAATCTTAGGCTAGTTTTATTGCACATTTTTAAGATATGTGCATTGTTCCATGACACAGAGTTAGAAAAATGTCTTTATTTAAGTATGTACATAGAATCAAGAGTATCAAGATAAGTTTTTGCAGCTATCTGGTTTGTATTTCAGGACATCTTTCTCTTTAATTTTTCTCAGATGGAATTAACAGTCCTGAGCACACTGTTCATGGTGTGAGCATTGCCAGTGAATCAGATTGACTCAGGACCCTCACATGTCAGCATTTCCCTCCCCCCCCTTCCCCCCCGAATTACTGCTTTTATTTAAGTTAGTGTTATACAGAATATGATCTTCCCAGTGAACTACTGGAACCATTTGAAAAAAATCTGAGTTTAATTTGAAATGAGAGTGGAGTGGCATATACAGACGACTGCACTTACTGGTCATCTTCAGCTTAGGAGTTTGGGATTTTTGCCTAAGCAAGAAATGAGTCCATTACAGTCCTAAGATTAGCAGTCATAAATGAGACTAATAAACAACTTTGTACAGTATCCTGTGCTCTCTAGGAGCCACCAGTACACACCTAGAAAGGCAGCATAAACCCCAGGATATTCTAACATCAGGCACTGCTTGGACCACAGCCAAATGCACAATTCTCTCTTTGGCTGCTCTGCTTTTGGAAGCCTGCTAACTGTGGCACCTGCAGCATCAGTAAAGCTTTAGTTACAACACAAGTTGCACCAAGCACCCCTTCCCCTTGATTTTGACCCTGTTACCTAATGACTGACACCCTGCAGTTCCTGCATTACCTGAAAGGACACAGGCATTCCCTCTCCAGCTTCCTCAGGCTACTCAGGATTTGTTTTGTTAGCTTCCAGGTGTAGTGAACAACTCCAGACAAATACACCCTGTGTGTCCTGAGTGTTATCCTGATCCTTTGTCATCTGGCTACTAGGATTGTATTTAGGTATTTCAAGGCCACTGCTGTTTCTTAATACATAATTGCTTAGGAAGCAATTAGAAGCTGATGCTATTTCACAAACTGATGATATTTTACCCAACAATTTTTTGCTATAGCCAACTGTTCAAACCCAACTGGCACAGGACAAATGAAAAAATAATGCAATTGCAATGTTTGTAATAAAAATGCAATCTGTAAAGAAGGAAGAGAATGTTGGGGGGTTTGGCATTATAAACTGAAGGTACCACTGAAACCATTCCCATTTCCCTCTGTCACCTTTCCAACTCCTTGGATGCTGAGAAGCAGAAACACAGACAGACTGTGCCTTGGGTGTTCCCACAGTGAATTTCTCTTACCTGACCCATTTTTCAGGTACCCATTTGCATCTACAGTGGTGTACATGATGTAAGGACCAGGCTGATTAACTCCAAAGGGCTACAAAGAGATAAAAAACAAAGAAAAAGGCAGGCAGCATTTTAGGAACAGAAAAAGCTTTAGGAATTAAACAGTAAACTGAAGAAAGATGTTTTTACATTAATAATTTATTTTCTATATTTTAACTTCAAAATATTGCAACCGTTTTGGTCATACCATTATGTGGAAATCGATTTTCAAAATCACAGTAATCGGTCTGCTATGCAATGTTTAGAAGCATGTTTAGAAAAAAAGCAATACTATTCAGTCCTCTGGCAAATGGTTTAATGCTTCCCTGGAAGCTAGAAGTAAAGTAAAAACCCCCCTAAAAATTCAAAGAAATAACTACATGTTCTGAAAAAGCAGAACTCATTTGATACCAAGAGAATGCACCATCTTGATGGTATTTCTGAATTGAAAAATACTACACGAACTCTGTATTTGTAATCATTATTTAGCAGTGTTTCATTTATTTAATTAATTAAAGTGATTGAACAGTTACTTGTCAAGTACTGGTATCTATTTTAAGCAAATTTTCTTGAGGAAGAAAATGTACTTAAACATCAAAGTAGAGTCACGAGGAAAAAAACCACAGACATCCAAGGAAGTTGTGCATTACTCAGTGATGAACCATAACTAGTGCACCTAAGAAAGAAAGGGTGGGGAAGGGAGAGGATGAGAGGCAACTACAGGAATACATTTTAAAGGAATTGTTCCTTTTTTTTCCTAGTGCTGAATTCAAGTTGATATTAGGGCATCAACTCCAACAGAGAGCTTTCAAGTAAGTTACAGAAAGAACACTAAAAGAGATGATGACATGTTTCACATCATGCCTCAAAAAGTAGTAAGTTTAAACCACAAGAGTAGGTGATAATGATGACAGATGAGATCAAAGCCTGAAAATAAGAATTGATTAGAATGAAAACGAAGGAGACCACAAAGGTGATGCTAATGCAGATCTATGAAAGATGAGTGATTAGGGTGAAATTTTTTTTTTTTGGTGCTACATAGCTGTACTCTGGCATAATGTACCTTATGTTACTTTCTGTCAGAGAACTCCTATTACAATGGAGGCAATAGCATTTCAGTGATCTTGATAATGAAATTTTCACCAACATCTGCTGTGAAGATTTCCTTTTTAAACCCTCGACTTTTTTGTAATTAAGTTAATGATACTATCAAACCTCATTATTTTATAACATAAATTAAACTCCATGTCTCAAAATAGGCTTGAAGCGAAGGTTAGTCCCATTTGAAGCAGTTTTTCTATTTTCAAGTCAAAATTAAATGTGAAATTTTTGCAGCACTAAAGTGCTACTGCTACCTCTGATTCCTCTAAGTTCCTCTTTCAGGCCAACTTTCACTGTGAACATTGCTAAACAATTTGCTAATTGGCAGTTTGATGGGTGAGTTGCAGGTCTCTAGAGATGAATAAAATAACCTAACCAGAAAGCACCACACAGGCATGGCTGCCTGCAGAATCATCAGAGCCCAGTGCACTTGTGTCCTTGGCTGTGCCCATGGCTGGAGTTTGGCCCAGAAGTGGCTGGATCTGCCCCACAGTCAGTTTGGCCTGGACTTTGTAAGCGCCCACCAAGACTTGGCACAATTCACAGTTTGGGCACCCAAGTTCCTCCTGTCTCTGGTATATCCCAGCCCCCAGCGCGGGGTAACAAAGCTCCTGCAGTCACTCAATTGATTCCAGCTCTGAGCAGCAGCTGCCCCAAGGTACTGGTCTCACAGATGCAGAAGTTGGCCAGTCATGATTTGGATTACATATTCTTCCAGTCAATAACTCTTTAAATATGTTGAGAGCTTTTGGTATAATTAGACTTCAGCTGATTTGAGGGTAAATGCTAAACAAAGCCAACGTTGTACTTACTGTTACTTTCCGAGGGCAGTCATTAGAACAGAGGCCGCTGAGAACTGCAGGAACAGAAAGTGAACTTGTTGTGTTTATCTTCACAAACCATCTTTGAAGCACCACCTCTGAAATCTGCTAAAGTCTAGTGCTAGCGTCAGGTAGCCATTAAAACACAAAGAAAAATAATATCTCCTTCGTGATTTATGGTAATGTATAACATTTCCTTATCTGTTGGAAGCATACTTGGCAGAAATTCATCACTGTTTTACTCCATCTCATTGGTTAACCAGCTTCAAAAGGCCAGATTTGCCAGTTAGAAAAATTCCGAATTAAAACATTTTTTAAAACAGTGAACTACACATTTCATTCATTGTTCTTCATTTCTAACCATTTAAAATACTGGCAGAGATTCAGCTTTACTGTTTTAACTGATAAAAAGATAAAGGCTTTTCCTTCTATACAAGGCATCATTTTGGAACTTGGTTTAAAGCAATTCACAAAAGCTGTAACAAGCAAAAATCCCACTACTGATTTATTCTATTAATTTCAAAGTATTATAAGCAGGTGTATATAATGCTAATTAATATCTAAAGCCTGTGACAGTTGTTCCAATTAATTGTTTAAAACTTACTAGTTTGAAAAATCAGTTACATTCAGAAATCTCTGTTAAAAACCTAAAAAAGGGACAGTGAAAGCCATCTGTTTGGTAAGCCAGGACATCCTGTCACACTGAGTATTAGAACAAAACAACAAAACCCACACACATACAATAATCTAAGGTCCATTCTGATGCAAAATTTGGACTTCTAATGACAACAGTTTGGTTGAGCAGCAGGCCAATAATGGCTATGGGCAGGGAGGAGGATGCACACCAGGTACTGAAGCCAGGGAAAAACATTACTTCTCCATGAATTATGGTATCCCAAAGCAAGTATGGCAGACAGAAAATGAAGATTTGGACCAGATCTGAGGGCAGGTCATCCTAAACAACAGGAGTTTCTTAAAGCATTTTCTGTCTTCTTTAAGGCTCCATTGAGTTAAGGGTACAAAATGTTTGGGATTGGGGAGATACCAAAAGGTGCATGTAAGATGTTCACAGTCTGATTAAAAATCACTCCCTACGTGACTCAGAAATGGCACTGCTCTAGGCAAGGAAGTTTTCTAATAATTTGTGTGTGAAGATTAACAACTGTCAAGACTCCTAAATTATCATTCTTTGCTCGTGATTTCAAAATGTTGAATTTTCTATATACAGTAAGATGCAATATTTTATACAGTCCAACCCCCCCCAATATCTGAACAGATAAGACAAATGTGTGTGGCAAAGCAGAATTTGAAGACTATATGCACCTACAAATAATGCTACATCTTTTTAATGCTACAGCTTTAATTTTATCTGTTACACATAGGTGAGTATGCAAGTGGACCCAACTCTTCCCATTTTGATGCAAAAGGGCACACTGAAATTTGCTGCTCAGTTTCACTCCTAGAACAAATTACCTGGCCAAGTACATTTGACATCAGTTATAATAAGCAAAGCTGTTCTCATTGTCCATATGCCAAATAAGTGAACACAATGCATTTATTGATACACTAACTCACATAAAGCACATTTTGTTAGAAATACTTTCCCCTGAATCACAGTAAAAATATTTTTAGATACTCATTAATTCCCTTTTCCTGGGGTTTTTATGCAAAAATACTCACACCCTAAAAGGGTGCTAAGAAAAGGCTTGCCCTAGTTTTTAAGACAGATTTACACATAGTGAATCAAAAAAGCATGTTGTAAATTGCTCCCTTCCCCATTAAAATATCACACAATTATAATTCTGGTATGGCTTTGTGAAGTGCAAGATTTTTCCAGAGGATTTTCTGCATGCTTTTGTGAATTACACCACAGATACATGGTATTATTTTAAAAGAAGGCTTCCATCAATATGATAAATGATTAAACACTATCACAATGAGAACAGAGCTCAGGCTGTGGACAAAGTAACAATTTTATTAGCCCCCAGCAGTAGCTGCAGTTCTGTTCTCTTATGAAGTGCAGAATGAGTGCTTTAGAGGATTGGATGCATTTAAGTATCGTGAAGGCAAATACAGTTTTTGAAGGTGAACCTCTAGCTGTTGCCATACAGCCTCATTTTTCACTCATTCTCAAACAATCAAGCAAGACAGACAAGAAATGAGCTCAAAGCTCAACACCTTTGCAGTTGAAGAGCACAGTAGGGCATGCAGTTTAAAACCCTAATTGTGAATTATTGTAATCTAACTCACGGCCACTCTGTGCTCTCAGGGTAAGGTGTGGTTTGGGCTACATGATTTTGGCTGACTCCCACAGGGATGCAAAGTGGCCCTCAGAACAGATCATGCAGGGTAAGCACACCATGCCAGGAGTCCCTGAAATGAAATCAGCCCCTTTTGAAGGCAATTCTGCATCATTCCCACATGGCACACCCACACGAACTCCAGCAAAGCAGCCTTGCTATGGCAGAGGTACAGAACATTACCACAATGTTTTCATAGGCAAAGGCTCAAATATTCACTTCTCAATATCCCATTTTGACTTTATTATGCATTGATAACTTACCAATAACTTTAACAAAATAGGCATCTGCTTCAAAGTTATTTTTCAATGTATGGATAGCAAAGTCCTTGCTGGAGTGGCCTTTGCTTAGCACAATGATATCCAAGATCCCCTAGAAGAAGAAAATCCCAAGTTTACATTAGAATGCTTATTTACTCCTGGGAAAAAATGCTGTGCAGCAACGATTACACCTTCGCTATTTATTTTAATATCTTTCAAAGGTTATGAATATAATCAATTTGGGATGGAGAGGGCCACCCACAGCTAAGCAGGACAATCCAAGGCTGCAGGGACAGGCACAGCCACACCCAGAGCCTGTCTGGCCACACTTACATCCTCATAGATGTCAAAGAAGGTCGCTACCACGGCATCCTTGATCTGATTGAGATCCGAGAGCTCCCAGAACACCTTGAACATGCGCCGCACGCTCTTGCAGCTCACATTGTTGCATGGGACATTTTCTAGTAAAAATGCTTGCTGATTGCTGTAAAACATACATATAAAATACATAAACCAACTTGAGGTAAGACTAAATTGCAGAAATTCAAAAATATTGCAATAAAATAGTTTAAATGCTCTGGAGTTAAATGTAATAAAAGCACAGCTAGCAGCCACTGAGCACTTGAAAATTCTGCAAGTACTTCTGCGAACTTTACAGACAGAATTACAATCACTGTCATGCCTCACTTAAAACAAAGAAAACACTAAACAAATGGATCCAAACCAACAAGAGTAACAACCATTCAAGTCAAAGAAATGAGTATATCCATACTTTATTCTGAAAAAAGTACAAATGGACTTATGCGCCATTTTCTTAATCCCTTCCACAGTCCATGAGATTAAACACTATTTAAAACATGTCCATGCTTTTTCATTATTTCCTGACAATTTCTTCCCATCCCAGCTTCATTAATACTTTTTCTTACACACTGCATGTTTTGAGCGAACTTGAGATTAAACCAAATCTCTATTTGTATGTTTTTCACTGTTTCAAGCAAAATATAAACCACAAAACCCAACCTGCTAAAATGCAGTAAAAATAGGGCAAGACAAACCAAGTTGGGCACTTGCTGACACGTCACACAAAAAGACAGGCGCAAGACTAAACAAGAAATAGAGAGCAAGCAGAGTGCCAGGGCTGGTGTAGAAAAATCTCCCCTGGAAAGAATATCCCATAAGTGCCTGTGGCTCAGTGGGAGACACAAGGCTGCTGCTCTCTCTGATAATGGATCAGTGCTTCTGGAGCTGGGAAAACTGAACACTTCACCAACCCCAGTCCAACTCTTCAGGCAGGTTTGTATCCTGGGAGCCTGCTAGAATCCCTCACTGCCTCAGCAATGGAAACAGATGAAGTTTCCTCCTCTCCTGGGGGCAGAGCCAGGAGCCAGAGCAGTGTTCTGTAAAGGCAGCTCAGCTGTCAGAGCCCAGGGCAAGAGCCAGAACCATGTCCTCAGTGTGACCCTGAACACACTGCTGGCTGTGTGGGGACAGCAAGATGGGCTCTGTCTCAGCAGCATCCAGGATGCACAGGCACACACAGGCACCTCTCCTTAGGCAAATCACTGAATTAATGTATGGCCAAAAGGAAATGAGGTCATCTAACAACATTTAAGGTGCTGAGTTATCTGTATCTGAGAACTCAATTACAACTTGAAATTCTTAAGTGCTCCCATTCACTTCACGTATTAGCTAAATATCTTATCAGAATAGCCAACTCCAAGGTAAGGTGACAAGCTGAGCTAAGCAGATTGTTTCAATTTCTCTTTTTCATCTCAACGTAGCTTTTTAAAATTTGGACAGATGTTTTACAAAAAATCTTTTAGTTCAGATTTTTTAAAATTGTCAGAAATTCCTTACACGATAATTAAAAGATGAAAGAATCAGGTTTGCGTTATACTCTGCACGCTACTGAAACCTAAACTCGAAGCTATGTAAATGGATAGACACAAGGAGTTTATTTACCACAGGAACCTTTTTTATTTTCTTTCCTTACAACTGAGAAAAAAGGGAAACATTAATCAAAGTGGCACTGAGTATGGAAACGCCACCTTCCTTCACCCCTCTCTATCTACGAGAGACATTAAGACAACCAGCAGGAAGAAAAAAGCAATCTCAAACCCTAAACAGATGCTGAAGGCCCGAGAAGTGCACTGTGGGAGAGCTCTCTCATAGAGGAAATGAATTAATTCATAGATGTAGCATCCCCTGTCCCACGTGCTGCATCTCAGCCCGGCAGGAGGAAATGTTACTGCACAGGTCATGCTGCAGCAACAGGGAGCTGCAGGCCCTGAATGTCTGCAGAGGGGAGAGAACCAGCTGCTCTCTGCCTTCTCAGCTGCTCAGGTTGCTCCTGGGAGACATCTGGATTCAGCCTGTGAGCTGCCAGTTGAATCCTTCTATGATTTAGGCCTGTGATACACAGGGAGCCCTAGAATCAAAGTGTCTACTTCCATGTTTCATTTCTGATACATACTATAATAAATAAGTGCAAGCTTATGACCTTCATATTATTTTGAACAAAATTTTGAAGACTTCCCATCAGAAAGAATCTCCCTGTAACAAAGATAATCATCTGCATCCTCAAAATGACAAAGCAATGTCCTTGAAAGCCTATAAAGACAGATGCTTCTGTAATGATAAAACCTAAAAAAAATCAATACTAAAGTGCTCTACAAATGTGTAACAGTCAATACCAAACAGCTCAGCTTCAATGCTGTAAGAGAGAGCACAAGAACCCTGAACTAAGACCAGTTATTGCCCTTAACAGGCCATTTGCAGCACTTCAAACACTGAGCTATACACACCAATAGACAGCTGCAGATAAATCGTGTACTACCTACAACTTTATTCCAAAGTACATTATATCCCAATTCGGTACCTTCTGACCAAAGCCATCTGTGCAGGAAAGGGAGATTTAATAAGGCTTCACTCCAAAGATAGACTGAAGACTTCTCTTAGTTTTATTTTAACATATTCCTTTGCAATTAGAATTAAATATTTACTGCTAATTCCATACATCTCTCATGCTGTCAGTTTTAGGGCAGTTCATTTACAGTAATACAAGGGACATCTAAATTACCACTATCTCACTATTTCAGAATAATTGAATTTGCCTCTGGTTTTTAGATTTGCTCAATTACAAGGTGCTCATTAATCCTTCATTTAAAAGAAGTCCTCTATCCAACCTTCCCTCTGACAAGTGACAACTAATAATGATTTAGGAAGAGATAATTTGGTTGAATAAGAGTCCTTCCATATAAAGGATTAATATGTATACATGAATTTAAAACTGAGCATGAACACCTAGAAAACTTTCTAGAAGTCTATCATCCTGAAGTTTTTATTTAACCTTCCACATCCAGCTGGTTTTTGTCTCCAAGTTTCAGTCTTGGCTGTTATCAACCGTGTCAGACATGAAGTATTGCCAACTTGACCAGTGAAAAACAGTGCCTTTGAATAAAAATGGATTGGAAAGACAGATTACATTTGCAATGCAAGATGCCAATTACAAGTGTCTAATTTGAAACAATTGTTAAACAAAATTCCTTTTGTCTAATTAGACAGGAGATAGATGTTTATAAACTCACATGCAGTACTACAATTCCAATGTTACCAGAGTCAATTTAAAATCAGCATGTGAAAAAATGACTTAATTTGGGTAAGAGAGGAGGTATAGCTGAACCAATTACTAACTACTGATAAAATCCCTTCACCTATTATTCTGTATACACACACGATTTCTAATACAGAAATCATGTATGTATCTAGCCCAAAGAAAAACCTGTGGACTTGAATTCTAATGTGCAGGTTTTGACACAAGTCAGAAGTTAAAAAGAATTCAGTCTGAACAGATAAATATGTAAGGATCTATAGTGCATTTAGCACCTTCACCTGTTGGAATTTATTGAGTCTTAATAAAGGCTCAAAAGGTTCAATCCCCCACAACACCTGCAACCACAAGTGAGATTCCTTTTTGTTGTTTCTGGTAAGAAATGTCTACACACTGTCAGATTGTTACACAGTGTAATTCCAAATCACAGGGCTATGGCAGGAGATGAAACAGCAGAGTCTTGTAACAGTTCTGGCAATACTTGAAGCTATTGATCATTCTCCTGACTTGCCCCCTGGGCAGGACAGTTAACCACCATTATGCCCAATTGTGGCATCTTTATTTCAGTCTTTTGTAGGGATTTGTAAGGATTTGATCTGAAAGTACTTCCCTGAACTGTGATGAAGGCATATAATTGATTTTAATCCTTTTCTTCTGTTATCATGTATTGGTGTACGTTCAGATGAACAAAATTGTTTCTGCCCGCTTTAATTTCTTTACATTACAGACAGCAAGAAGAAACCAGGCTTCCTAAATGATAGCACAGATTGAGGTCATGAGTTTACAAAAATGCTTTTATCATTTAATCACAGTAATCAATCACTGAAATTAGATCTGTAGATGTAGCATGAAAGGCTTCAGAGAAAGAAATAAACAGCTTGATCCAGAAGTGTTTAAAATTGATTAAATAAGGTTTTCATTTTAATTTGCTCTAATTTAAGGACAGCTTTTAATTTAATTCCCACACTGTTTTAATTCTCTCCAATCAGTGACCCAGTTACACATTTTAAAAGGAAGTATTTGCTTAAGTCTCTCAGAACCAATGAATTAATATTAAATGTGACATTTCATAGTGAGTGCAAAAAAAAGTGACTTTTGCTGCCATCCCAAACTACAAAGCAGGTTTCCATTATTTTTTCTACAAATACTGATATATACAATGTTAACATGCAATGTATTTCTTGATTTTTAGGTTACTTTACTCTGTTTTTGCCAGAGTTCTCAGTTTTCTGAGCTTCCTTTTTAATAGCTTGTCACATCATCTGCCAGTACCTTCAGTCCTTATGCCTTACTGTGTCACTCAACTTTGATGTCAAGTTTAAAAATAATTTTGCATGCACTCAATTGAATAAGCAAACAAATCCAGAAGCAAGGAGAATAAAAGCGTACCACAGCAGTTCACTGCAACAAGACATGGAGGCCTTCTGGACTTTTACAAGAGCAACTATTTACAAACTGTTTAATGATTTCACATGACATTACATTGCTATAATTATACACCAGCCAGAGGACAGAGGCTCCTAAGACTTAAACCAGCTTCAAGTACATTTGTGAACTCCATAAATCTTCATGCAGCCCTTGTGAAGGGCACCAGCTATCAGGATATACATGATAGTACAGCTCAAAACACGAGACTTCTGAGGCTTAGGTAAAAGCAAAGACAGCAACTTTACAGCTACCACATCTAACATCTTTACAGCTACCACATGACTGTGTTACTTTGGCAAAGGGAAGGCTGGATCTAGTTTGCTCTCTCTAGTCTTTATTCAATGACTGCTGAATGGAAGATGCAAAGTCCCAGCTGAGGAAAGTCTGGAATGAAACACCTGACACTCAGGGCCTGAGTGCTTTAACTTTGGCTGGCAAGTTCTGGGCAGTAACAGCTTCACCTCCTTCTCGTCTGCCATGTCTGAATAGAAACAGCTGCTCTGCTGTTATTTTAAGGCTCAGAGGTACAGACAGAGCTCAGCTGCTCACAGCCCTGTCATGAATCACATCATGTAGGCTGAACACAGGCATGCTACTCTTCAAACTGGGTCATTTTTAGGTGCGTGTCACTATCTGAAGAATTCTAACACAAAAATGTCAGTGGGTGACTCAGGCTTAGGCAACCACTAAAAGACCTGAATTGACTTCTTGGACTTCAGCACCCAATTCTCTTACTGTCTGGAGCATCAAAGGGAGGTCTTCACTCATTTTTCATATCGTGTATACATTCAAACTATGAACCTGCACCCAAGATCATCCAAAATACCATGCCGAGGAAGATAACAAATACACCTGTATTTGAGACTTATTCTGCTTTGTAATGCATTAGTGCAAGTATTTGTCAAGAAAGGAAGACATTAAAGCTCCATGAAGTATGGGTTAAAACACCTTTTACAAGCAATGACATAGAGAAAAAGGGAACAGCACAGATAATGTTCCATCTCTGCAGAAGCTGGCAGAGTGAGTTGTACAGCACAGACAGACTGCACTCACGTGCACACATCGTGTCTCTGCCGAGGTTCGCTGGCATCATGGTCTCTAGGGCTCAGCTTTTGTCCAAAGTAAACAAGTCTATTCATCATCCCTACTGTCAAACAAAAGCATGTTCACATGCAAACATGCTGCTACACTTCAAGGTAAAGATAAGGACATGCCAGCAGCAGCATCCCCAGGTGCCAGGTGAGAGCTGCCCACAGGCTGCTCCGTTCCGATCAGCCGGCTGCGTTTATCCGGCGGCACGTGCTCAACAGCTCGGGAATGCACCTACTCAGGTCAGCTCTCACATGGATCACTGACTCCTCTGTGTACAACAGGCTCCCTGAGAGCATCCCCACATGCCCTCTCCCACCTAGCACCAGATGGTAGCAGTAGAAAGTATTGGGAAAGCAAGCAATGAAGAAAATATTTTAGAAAAATGAAGATGAGAAGATTACACTGAAAAAATTAATAAGAAAGGTTAGAGGTTTCTTTTTTGAGGGGGTTGGGTATGTGTGTTATTTATTTTCAGTTCTCTTGGACAATGTAAAAATCACTGGTAAATTCCTGGTTCTGAAAAAGGGCAAACCACTACTGCATTTTTCAGCAGTCACCAGTCAGTGCTCTCCATGTGACAGCACGGAACAGGTTCCCCAGCTCACAGCAGCCTGGTGTAACTAGTCAGCACTGACAGCTCAAGTCAGGAATTTACAGAAGATGATTTGGGAAAGGGAGACAATCAGCCCCGAGCTCTGTGAGGAGTGCCTGAAATGCTGCCTCATACTCCAGTCCCTGATGCAATTCCCCACCCAGAGTCTCAGTTTGAGCCTATACAATTATGCATTATGAATGGAGCATGTAAATGCACACTTGGGTTCAAAAGGAAACACTTAGCAGAGATCAAAAGTCTTACTCACTTGACAAAATGAATGAGATGCACTAAAGTTAGTAATTTCTATGACTGATGATTGAACATGAATCTGATAGCTTTATTTCTAGGTTTGCATTACCTTCCAGAAGTGTTCTTCAGTATAGCAAGTGCATCTGGGTAGCCATCCATATTGTAATCTCCAATGTGAAGTGTAATTGGAAAAGAAATTTCTGCTGAAGATTTGTCATTTTGATATGGTACAAAGCCCCAGACTGTGTCTTTATTTCTGAAGTCTTGCAAGACTGGAATCCACTGTAAAACAAAACAAAACAAAAAGAACAGCTAGGTAAAGAAATTAATTTTTATTTATTTCAACAATGTAATTTATTTAAAACAGCTGACACCACTTCATCAGGATTCTTAATCATTTACAAGTAAGGATTACTTCCTAAGTCTGTCGCCAAAAGAACAAAATAATTTGAAGTGGTTTTTATGCATTCAGTTATTCCAGAGCAGGAAAATATAGTTAAGGTTGTAAGAATACAACCAGAATATGGAGACATTCAAGAAAACCATAACTGAAATTCAGGCTTGCCTGGAATTTATACTACTCTTTAAGTGTAGGTAAGCCCAAACCATCAGGGCCATGAGATCCTGAGTCTTGTTTTTCCCCCTGGAATTGCAAGGCAGTGCAATAAAGCATCACTAAAGCTGGAGGATGGATACAGCCTCTTTAGATTTGTGGCCAACACCAAATTACTGGATACTGTCAGTATGATGCAGGACAGAATGGCCATTCAGAGGGGCCCTGGAAAGGCAAGAATGGGCAAACAGGCACTCAGCTACAGACACCCTGCACTGGGGGGTAAAGCCCTGCACTGGCACAGGCTGGGCAGTGCCCAGCTGGGTACCAGCTCTCCTGAGGGAGGGGAGAGCCCTGGTGAGCAGGAAGGTAAAGCTGGGCACAGCACCTCGTGCAGCAAACCAGCCCTGCACTGGAGCTGCTGTCTGTGCTCCTGCTCAGGATGACCCAGGGTTTCTTTTTATACAGGACTTGTTCATCTGCATCTGGATTCTGTGTCCAGTTTTGTGCCCCACAGCTCACAAAGGATTTGAGAGTACTGAGTGCGTTCAGAGAAGGGTCAACAAGATGGTCAGGCACTGAGTATTTCCTTGGAGGACAGCCTGAGGGCACAGGGATTGTTCAGAGAACTGAAGATTTTGGCAGGATCTTGCAAGGAGCCAGCTGAGGAGATGGAGCCAGGCTCTCTACTGTGATACACAGCAGAAGAGCAAGAGAAAATGGTCAGATTGACATGTGGGAGGTTCTGACTAGAGATCAACAACCAAATTAAACTAGAAACGAGGCCCTTAGAAGCTGCAGGATCTTTGTCCTTGGGGGTTTTCAAAGTCTGACTGGACAAAGCTCTAAACAACATGGTCTGTCTGAATTCAGTTTGCTCCTGCTTAAAGCAGGAGGCTGGATCGCCTAAGGTTCATTTCAGCTTGAACAATTTTATTATTCATGGATATTTAAAAGCTCAAGAGCTTCAATTCCCCTCCTATATCCCCAGAAGCATCAGATACTGAACTGTTTGATAAGAAATTAAGATTAAAGTATCAAACTGAAACCACAAAAGAAATGCAAAGTTTAATTTCTCCAGGATAGGAAATAGAATGCATCTGCACTTACTTTCCAAAGTACTACAGAGGTACTAAATAGGAATTTATCTTAATTAAAATCAAGGTAATTTTGCAAGTTAGTGTGAAGCTGAAGTGCCAGGGTTAACATTTCAATGCTACAGAAAAAAACCACTGTCATTTTGAAAGTCAGAAGTAGTTTTATATGTCAACTAACTGACAGTGCCTTCAAAAGGACAGAGGGGTGCCATCTTAAAGGATTGCTATCACCAACACCAAAAGCACTTAACAGATCTTATGTGTCCCTCACCCAAGCCTTAACTTAGCTGTTGCAGGAACCAGAAGGAGATTCAGGACAGTATCACACCCTGCCATGGAAAGGCCCCCTTGCTGGCACAATCCAGTCATCAACAGCTCCTGCCACGGGGTCACTGTGTGTGACACTGGACTGCTCCCTTGGGATTACAAGCAAGCACAGGCAGCTCAGAGAAGCCCCCCAAATGCCTGTATTAGTGCCTTGAGGTGGGTGCTGTGTGGATCCCAGAGGTGGCTGAGAAGGCTGGGGCAGTCATGCCCATCTCTGCACACACCCAGTGTGTGCCATGGCTCTGAACTGAATCCTCATCTGCAGCACCTGCTGAGAACTCAAACCTGACATCAAACACCCTTGGACCCTCACACCCCACAACATGCATGTGTCTTATTAGTTATTGTAGTTGCTGAAGGTTTGGGAAAATCTAAGAAATAGAAAATAAGGAAAATACTCTTATCCTGAGGGAAATTTTTCAAAGGCTTGGATTTCTTAGCTCTTACTTGTCATGCAGAAGACAGATGAAACAATATTATTGCAAAATAGTCTAATTTTGAAAAACAGTGATTGAAATCAGAACCATGAAATATAATATAGCTTTTACTTTACACGGTATCGTTCACACAGTCATTGCAGTAAAATCCAATTATATCCATCATATACTTTCAAAATGTTCCCAGGTAGGGTTACGTTATCTTAAAGAGACAAAATAAAAAATGAATTTTTAGGCACAAATACAAATTTGTTTCTCTTTTTACTCTATTCAGAGTGACTCATCAAAGGCAATTTCATATTCCTAAGGTCTACAATGAGATACAAAACTACAGGTGAGCACAACATCACCTACTGTCACCAAGCATCAGCACCATTGATGCCACAGAGCAAATCCATCCATGCCACTGAAGCAGCTGTGGGACTTTTCCCAAGAGCAGCTGTGTAACATTCAGGAACATCAGCCTTGATGGATGCATAACCAGATCACACCCCAGCACCAGCTGTAACTCACACTGACAGTTTAAATTCAGAGTAATCCACGCTTTTGGCAAAACTTCTGTAGGTTTCTACTACAAACTGCACTACGGTGTAATGTAATGCAAGATTAATTGTTCTTGTGCCTCAGGACAGAGCTCAGTACAGAAGGCAGAAAAATGAAAATGTGTTTGTCAACAATATAAATCTCCTGCTTATTTTGTATTTGATAATCCAGACAATTACTTTAAGCTTCATGTTTGCTGTTACTATGTCAATAGGAAAAAAACGAAAGTAATTTTTTAATTTCTAAGATAGAAATAGGTGGGTATAATGAAGACACACTAAGCTATTTTTTCCACATTTCTGATCATATGATTTCTCCTACACAGTTCAGATGAGAAAAGATAGATAAATGGAGTAACTGTATTTTTAAAAGAATTTTTAAATGAACACATAAAATTCAGTCAGAGAACTCAGTTTCACTTCTTTTCTGTTAAATTCCTCTGCATAGCAACATCACTAACATCACTTAAAACATTTATATAGCTATTTTAGAACCTTCAATTAATTATTTGTAGGCTTAAATCGGAAAAGTATTAAAGAGCTTGAAAATTTGTTCTTAAACTACTCAAACATGAAGACAGCATCATTTTCATTCTGAAAAAGATGTGGGGATTTGAGAAAAATGTAAAACTCTTTGTAGTCACTGTAAGGGGTTTGTTTCTTACAAAGTCCACACTCTTCTTTACATTAGGGAAGGCACTTCTCTCACTCGAAAGCCTGTGAGCAGGTCTTTGAGCCCAGCCTGTGGGATTAACACATCTCCATTTTTAAATTATGGTCAGAAACCCACAGCCAGCTGCTGCTGCCAGGCCACACAACACAGGGAGCCAGCTTGAGTCACAAAGCTGGAAATTAGTAGCCCATTTCTGGCCAATCCATCTTCTGGGAATGCCAAAGAGGAGCATCAGGAGTGGCCTGGAAGAGCTGCCACAGCACCAGAAGTAACACAAGTCCTTTCCCCAGGGCTCCCTCTCTGTGTGCTGCAGTTCAGCTGCACACAACAAATAACTCCAGGATTTCAGCATGCATTAGGTGCATGCAAGGGTCACCTGAATCCCTTCAACAGCTGAGGAAATGACTGTGTTTCACACCATTAACTTATGGTGTTCAAAGCCCAGAAGATGACAATCCACAGCACTGGTTTAGAATCACAGAAAAAAGCAACCAAAGTAGTAAAAGTCATGTTTTCAATTCTCACAGCCCTACAGCTGCTTTCAAAAAGAGAAGCAACTTAGAAATGATGAGAGGATCTTGTAGAATATGAAGTTTGTGAAAACTACAGCAGCGGAATCCATTTCCCCCTTTAAACTGTTACATAGGAATGAAGAAAAACTTCTGACACTGACTGACTGCAGCTGATAATTGATGCTGTCACCTCCCTCTCTAGCCTAGAGAATGACATTGTGAAGATCTGGGGTTTGCTGTGAACAACTTGCACTTTATTTCAGACCTGCTTGATTTCCAAGAGGAATAAAGCTATAACCTTTCTATTGCACAGAATAAGGTTGTAAGAATCATCAAGCCCACAAAGAAACTCTCAGATGAAGGGTCTGAAATAATAGTGTTTGCCTCAGGAAACAAATGAAAAATCATACTGAATTATTGGCAAAATTAAAGAAGAATTAGTCATCTCTAAGAATACCACAGTATCCAGAGTTCCTACATTAAACACTACCAAGGACTTGAAAACATTTCCCAGATTAGACTCTAGCTATTGCAGGTGAATTTAAAGAAGTCTGAGGTGTCCTAACACCTGCCACAATCTGAAACAGCATATAGGATTCCACTTGGATCTGACAGCAATGCTGCTGTTGCTATGGAAACATTCACAGTCCTTTAAAACCCTAGGAGGTCTGTCTCTCCTTAAGCCACTCATGTGTATTTTGTTGGCCTTTACTTCTGCTCCACCATCTGAAAGAAAAAAATCTGACATACTTCTAACACTTAATGTCCCCCCAACCAGCATCACATAAATTAAAACCTATGATGAAAGGTTATCCTTGAAATAATTCTCTTAGCTTGGCTTGCCTTTCCAGTAGTCATCCAGTTGGGCCAAAGATATCATGAGAAATATCCTGACAGAATCTTACTGGAACAACTCCAAAGCCTGACATGCCATAGCCTGCCTCTCCTCAGTGTAAGTTTTAGAGCTACTAATTGTACAGATGTGTATTTCTGACTGTTATGCATTTCATCCCAGAGCATCACAGGCTATCATGGAACTGCAGTAACTGTTTCACATTCGGTTTTAGCAAATGCTACAGCAAACAAGCAGGAAGGACAGAACCAGGCCCAGCAGGCAAAGGTTTTTTTCTTATAAGACTGTCATCTTATTTGAGATCTTTCAGATTTGGGAGCAGTTTCTTAAAAAAAAAAATTCTGAAAACAAGAATTTGTTGCTACACCCTTATCTAAACAAAATAAGCCACAAAACCCTACAGCAAAAAATGAAAAAAGACAATGGAGATAGTATTTTTTTTGTTTCAATAACAGACTTGCATTTTCTCAGTTTCCCACAGATTCACTACAATCACCTACCTGTTCCACAAGGGATACCATCCCCTCATCGAAACACATTCTGCACTATGAGGGCTCCTTATTATTACCCTCAAACTGTCAAGTGATTAGTAAACATAATCCATTCCAGTCTGTTGTCACAAAGTTTATGTTTAGCATTTCTCATGAAGAGTAACTTATTTAGTCAGAGCTTGTCATCTGACCTCACAATGACCAAATTCAGTGAAATGAAACATTTTACTTCCAAACAAATATATAAGAATTGACATATTTGAATAGATTTCTACCTGAAGGAAAAAGCTGCAGATACATGAATGAAGACAATGATACTTTTCATTGTTTCAGAACAGGAAAAAGTTTCAAAGAAAAAAACCTCCATCACCTCCAGAGGAGTGCAAGAAAAGAGTATTCTAGATAGAATTCTTTAAAAGGTTAGACCAGAACAAGTCGTCATTGCATGCCATTTGATACTGACATTTTTAATTACAGTCATTCTAAAAATAGGGAGGGAAAATTGCTTTAAAATTTCTAGGTAAGTCCAAATATGTTTTAATACTTTTTTTTCTAGAAGGGTGAGACTCTCTAGGATTCTTCACTGCTTAAAATAAAGGGGCAATAGTTAACTGCTTATTTTTATCTCGAAAGTAATTATCTTGGAAATTATTTTCAAATTGAAACTACACAGTAAAATTGCTAAATTGAGTAAACAAATTAAATATAGGTTAAACATCTGATGTATTTGTGACTAAGTAGTTTACTCCTGTCAAAAAAATGACCTTATGAAGCAAGATAAAAACTGGCTGCATACAATGTTACTTCAGAGCATGTTACAATAAGAGACTCCATCTTGAAAAAGTTCTGATATCATGAGAACTGACCCACACCTTCCTCTGTCATTACTGCAGCACTTCCTTTTGGGAATATATCCTGAACAACAGGATCCTCAGACCCCACTACTCTCAGTGGTTCCAGCTGGTTGTGTGGGGCTCACTTTCTACAGTCAATTAATTCAGAATGTTTGTCTCAAATTTACTTGAAGACCAAAACTCAAATGCTTTTTAATTCTTACTATGCAGAGTAAGGAAGTAAACTGAGAGCTGAAGTGCAGCTGTCCTTCACCAAAGAGCAGCCCAGCCACTCCCCTGCTCCAGCACGCGGCCGCAGCTGGCTCCCCCCAGAGCAGAACTGCAAGGATCACAAACTGAGCATCCACTTGCTTTGTGCAAAGGCTCTGACCCCTAACTCAAACTCTGATGTACCCCTGTGCATCCAGCAATGCTGCAATCCACTGGCTGTGTTCTGTGTTTACAGGGGATGAACATAAAAAAATAAATCCAAACCAAAACCACAATCAACCAAACAGCGTGCACAGCAAAACGGGACTTCTGAGAAACAGAGCTGTGAGCTCAGAAGGCTAAAAGATGTAAATTACCAAATTTAGAATTACTCTTTCATACTCTGATGTCATGTTCCATCCTGTGCTGAGAGCTGTGTGCTTCCCTTTCCTCCACAGAGTAATTTTCCTCACTAGTAGACTGCGGTCTGTGTTCTACAAATTTTGATTCATTAAATGAGAAAATCTACACGCTAAACTTGGGCTACAGACTGTAACAAGTTCCACTATAAATTCTGAATTATAGATCAGAGAGGGAACTACTTTTAGCACAAAATTTGCCTTAAAATTTTTCAGAGAGGGAATAATCAGCAATTCATAGTGTGGTTAGCAACATGCACAGCACACATTGTAATTTTCTCTGAGTACCCTAGAGTGGGTTTTGCTGTCAGCTACAAGCACTTTATATGTCACCTTGGCCTTTAGGTTCACACTGCTAAATATTAATTTAATAAAACATTTATTAAGCCATCCAACAAATATCTAGTTAATTTACTGTATGCTGCAACTTTATTATAAATCAGGGCACTGAACATTCAAAACAGATGATCACATACTTAAGTAAATGAACATATAGTAATCTATTCCATGAATTATAACCATGTCTTTGAAAGCCAGTAGTGTCGTGAACAAACCAACCCCCAGCAGTCTAACAGAAACACAGCCCTGAAGACACACAGCCTAAAAAAGTTCTAGATCACCTGGAAATTTATTTCATTAATAACAAAGTAGAAATTAGGGGTAAGAGGTATGGGCTGGTTCAGCTTGATATATGTATGTGTGTGTGTATATATATACATTTTACTCTAAGTTAAACTCAACAAGCTCATTTGAGTAAGAATTGTTCCCAGCTCTTAGCACAAACCCTGTTTTTAATCTCATGCTGGGACAATTATGGTGATTCGAATGCAGTGTTTTGCAATCAAGAAAGTGACTCTTCAGGAGTAGCCATCATTTCCTTGAGTAGAATTAGCCATTATAAAGAATTCTAGGAACCTCTCCCACTAAACCCATATTTTTTCAGATAGTGAACACACAAGTAATTTAATACAAGTCTCTTGTATTCTATAATTACAGGTGAGGAGGCTTCATTTCTATATGAAACAGAATTTTTTCAGGAAAATTTCCTAAACACAGTACTTTGCTTTGTCTTTGCTATTCCCAATTCACACTACCTGGTCCAAACCCAGCTTGGTTAGGTAGATGGCACTTCTTTGACATGTTTCATCTTCACAGACTGGTAATAAATGTTCACTTTGTCCATCCCCATCTGTCAAGGAGAAAAAAAAGCCTGTCAGCTTTGTATCTGCAAAATCAGAAACCCTGTTTACATGAAATAATCAGCTGCAAATAATTTAGTCCTCTTTTAAATGTGAAAAATTACATGAGATAAACTAGACCTATTTAAAATCCTTAACCTAATAATCTGTGTCTTTCATCTGAAGATTGCCTTTGCTAGTATGTTTTCCTCTTGACCTATAATATTCAGAAAATTTGAAATTTTACTGACATACCGAGAAGAGCAAGCCTGTAGTAATTTAATCAATCCCTGTGTTCAGGTGGGAAAAAAATTACCCTTAATACTGACCCACCATTACAAGCCCACCATAAAAACTTACTTAATTTTCTGAACAAGTTTTAAACTCTTGCACTGTCAGCAAGACTTTAAGAGTCACGAGTTCACATGTAATATCTTAATCTGTACTTAATACAAAAAACAACACTGGAGAGTTGATTAACACAATGGCTAATAAATCCCAGGCTTACAGAATTAAGTAAATTTGAGTAAATTACAGGTTTTCAAAAATGTTCTTTAAGCACCTTTAATCCATGTATTTCCAAAAACCTTCTGTGGAATAATGACCTTTTAATATTTAAACAAGCAATGACTATTTGTATCTGGAGTTCTGACACACGGAGCATAGAGGGAGGAAAAAAGTAATAATGTACTGTCCATTATGTACTCCAGGAGAAATCTCTGTGTTGCCACTGTGACCTTGCAGCCCTGCCTTCCTGCCAGGGGCCAGCCCAGCACGGGCAGCTCCCTGGTCTGGGCTGGGGAGGGCACAGAGGGACTGGAACTGCTGCCAAGGAGCAACAGCAAGAACTGCTGCATGGAGAGCCTGGGCTGCCAGATCCCCACCAGAACCAAACCTGGCTTGCCACAGACACGGTACCCTCAGCTCAGCTGATTTCAGGCAATGGAATCAAAGCTCACAGTGTAATAAAAAAATTTCACCTTTTCAACTTGCCCCTTAGCCCGTACAGTCCTGAGGAGCTGGGTATTTAATTTGAGCTAACCACAGTGTTCACTGTGAACACAAATACAGAGAGGTCCTCATCTGGCATGTTAATTACTTGAATCATTTCCAGCACTGGATTCTGTATTATACCTATCAAATAGTGCAGGTTACAGCCACAAACATCCTCACAGCCTGGCTCCCTGACAGCTGCTTGGCTATCCCACAATAAATGACATTTTTACTGGTCTGATGTTTCAGAAATACAGCTTATGAACATGCTACAAAATAGATTTCTGTATGAGCCACCAAGGTGCTGAGAGCACCGAGGGGCCTCAGGCACATCTACTGCTTGGATTTGCAGAAATCCAAACCAGCTTATTTGGGCAAGTGGATTTTGTATGAAACTTGATGAAATCTCCTGAGTTCACATGCAAAAACCAGATCATTTGCCTGTCACTGAACCACTCACTCAGTGCACTCAACCACTCACTCACTCACTGCAGTACTGGCCCCAGCCCAGAAGTCCTGCACCATAAGAAAGGCTTTCTCAGCCTGCCAGCCTCTACTTCTGTGAAGCTGAACCTCCCTTTGGGGATGTGTGTACATCTATATCTGTGCAGTTGCATTTTCTGGGTCCCTCCCTTATTTCATCAGGGAGCTGGGAGATGGAAAGGAGGGTTATAAGGGGAGGAGGAGTGATGAAAATATCAAACTTCCCCAAATATCTCCAAGTGATAAAGCCAAACTTTTAGAGGCTTCCTACATCCCATCTGCCTCATGAATTACTTTACTCCACCTCCAAACTCCTCCCAAATCCTCATGGCAGCTCTCTTCTCCAGGATAGAGAATTTAGGATGTAAAGTAGCCTAGGTGATAGAAATCCAGTAAGTTCACATCCAAAGAGATGGAAAGGGAATTCCCACTGAACAGAGAAATCAGCAGAGCAATTACTGAATCTGACCGTCTGAAATCAGCACCAGCTCCTGAAGGTGTTTGTTTTCCTTCTGCATCAATCAAGAACAATTCAGACACGTTACTATCTTGAATCTTTGCTTGCATGAACAGATTAAAATACTGTAGGACTACAGTTTGTTTCTAAACTAAAATGGAAGAAAATGTTCAACTTGCATATTATAAACCATGGGAATATCGAAGGACTTGCTAAAATTGAATTCAGTTGCAGAGATATGTGTTTTCTGAATATGAAGTGTAAATTAAGCCCAAATATTTTAATCACATTTGTACAAAAGTTTCAGTCTGAAGTGATTTTAGAAGATTTTCATTAACACACAAGGACAAAGAACCACCTTCCTCTGTTTTAGAAAGGGACAAGAACAAGGATATTCTCATTTTAAATTATGCTATGGAGCAGAGAAGAATATAAAATGTTTGATTCTAGTTATACTGCTAACATTCATCTTGTTATGCCAATAACCCAGTTTGATAGTGTGGGTAGCTGGTGTTCAGAGTAGGGCAGGACACTGATGAAAACACCCTTGGAGCTTTGAGGAATAACCAATCCACAGGACAGGAAGGACAGAACTGGCACAGAATTAGACATGAAGCCATCACCTTATACACAAAGGTGTTGTGGATAAATTAGAAGTACAAGACTTGATTAAAATATTCAGTACGAGCAAAGAATGAATAAGTGCAAATGTGCATCAAACACCACACCTTTGTCCCTGCAAACTGAAAATACGATGACATATATTCCATATTGGAAGACCAGAGTTTCCTCAATTCCTTTGACCAGAAGATAAATGTCCATTAACATAATTTCTCTTACAGGATCATGTTTTCAGTTGCAGTTTCTCTTCAAGTCTGTGTAACAGATACTTAAGAATCCAGCAGTTAAAAAAAATAAAGTTCAAGATAAGAGAAAAATCTGTTGAAAATTTACAGCACAGTTTTGAAAAAAATATTTAAAAATAAATTTTGTCAAAAAGCATCCTGAAAACAAGATGAGAGGCCATTCTTAAGATGGCATATCTCAAATTATTGTTGCATCCACCTCACAAAACTTTCTTAGATAGAGATATCCATCCTATGGAGACTGGACTGGTTTGCTTGGCTTTTGTTTGGTTGGTTTTTATTTTCCTCTTTACACTCCGTGCTCAGCTGAATTGAAAGATCACGAAGATGAGATTTAAAAACATTAATTCGGCATTTAGAGCAGACAGAACAAATGTTAAACTTAAAAGGCTTCAAGTAAAGCTCCAGCATTGAGCATGTAAGCTGGAAATAGGACATCAATGAAACAAGAATGTCTTCTGAGCTGTAGCAAAATAGTTTAAGAAAACCCACAATTAGCCAAATACTGTATTACAGAAAAGTAGCAATCAAAAGATGAAAAGCCCAACATTCTTCATCTCTATCATAATATTACATCTTATTTCTTTTCCAGTTTTTATTTCTAAAGCACATCTTACAATGTACGGATCCACCTTTTATAACCAGAAATAAAATGTTTCCTGCATTTCTGAAGCTTTTTCAAAGATACTGTGTAACCAACCAATCAATACAGCAGCTTCTCCAGTTTTGAAAGAAAATACTTCCTTCTTCATCTTTACATGCTTCTACCTTGGAAGCACCTGCTGGAATGCAAACCACTGACCTTGAAGACCACACAAAAGCCACCCCAAGCAGTTGCTAACTTAAGGAGCTTTAACTCACTAACAACATATTCACCTTGGACCCAAGAAACACTTCCTATCTTCATGCCTGATTTCCACCTCAATGCAACTAAACATCCTTGAATTTTAAACTCTTATCTTGAAGTTGAATTTCCCCACAAAGGAAGACAGAAATTCAAAGGAGTATCATTACCCCAGCTGATCAGTGCAAATAGGTATTCACAGGTGATAAGACATGCATTGGTGCCAACACCCGGATGAATCATCACATCTATTTATGAAAAATCTCTTGCATAACATTTTCTTTAATAATCTCCTTCAGCCTAGGTCTACCTAGGAAACCTGTTTCTGGAGTCTTCACTTCCTGGGGTCTCCTACTCTGTCTTTCTGTCACCTACACTTAAAAATGAAATCTCATTCCAAACTGGCAGAAATCTGACTTATAATTTCAATGTCATTTACAGCAGTAGGTGTGCCCAAACACTCCAGACTCCAAATGTCCTGTGCTAGCACCACTCAGCTTGGAGCACCTTTGAGAGATCAACAGAAACTCAACTGTTAATGAGCAAGTTCTTAACACACGATTCTGCTTGACAGTGATGCAGCATAACTCCATGGTTAATAAAGATCAAGTCTGGTAGGCAGTGGAAAGGGCTGGAAAAAGAACAGTCCCACGTACTCATCACCTGCAAACCTGTACTTATGTCTAAATATGTAAAGATGAAATTAGAAGTCTTATTCCATCCAGGAGTCATGTGAGAACCATTCCTTACAACTGCCTGTTTGCTGTATTTCAAACAAAAGCCATGGACACAGAGCCTTCTTCCCAACATCCTGCCCAGTTTGCCCAGTGCTGGCAGCTCAATCCAAGCACCCCAAAGCCACTGCCTGTGCAGGTCCCTGGGAGCACACCTTGCACAGAGGCTGTGACAGACATTGCTGAGCTTTAACATTGATTGTGAATGTTGACACTTGCAAATAAAACCAGCTCAAGTATTTTCAATCTGTTCTAAATGTAAATTTGAATGAGAGAGAGCAGAAAAAAACCTTGTCAATTGGATTAAACACAACATAACATTATCAGAATTGTTAGATGCTCCACAAGCAATACCAAGGTATTGTAGTCTGAAAACACATTTTAAACTGAATTCACAAATAGAAAATGGTCAAAGTAGTTCCACACAAGAAACTTCTTCCCAAACCCAGAGGTATCGGAGCGGTGCTTGTAAAGCAAACACACAATTTACTTAGCATGAGTAAACCTAGACAAAAGACACTCCATCCCAATGTTCCAATTCCTCTACAAACATTGAAAAAGTTGTCACAAAAGTGCTCTTTTGTAACCAGGTTCAAGGATTAGATTACTGGATTCATGCCCGTGCGATGTACTTTCCAACATGGGCTCTGAAAAGAAAATGGCACCTGGGGAAATGACAAGTTCTGTGATCACTCACTCCAAAACTGTTTCATAATACAGCAAGATAAAGTCATAGCTATGAAGAGCAAGACAGCTTTTGGTGGGTGTATGATCAAAACGTTTTTAATTTAAAGGCTCTGTACTTCTGCTGCAGTGTAATCTTCTGCTCCTTTAAAAAAACTGAATCAACTTTTTGGGGTTATTCTGAGATCATCGATTGATCATTGTAACTTATTAAAGTTCTGTTAAACAGAAAATAAATTGTTTTCTGGCAACTCAGGTGTCAGATGATCTGTAGAGATTTTTTCTAACTCTAACTATTCAATGAAATGGAAATATGGTAACTATACAGGCTAAGAAAGTCAGCTTTCATAATTCTGAACATAAAAACAAGAACCTTCATATACCACAAAATTCTTATTGAAACATCTCTCCCTCTTGTCTTTGCCCAGTTCTCAGTATCCTCTCTCATGAGTCTTCAATTCACAGTTCTGAAGAACAATCAAAGGATGAAGAAGAAAAAAAATCCCTGTTAGGGTCGTACAATAGCAATATCCTTCTGAGGCAGGCAAGAAGCCTACAATAACTACAACTGAGTCTGACATTCAAATAAAATACAGGTTTGTTTGAAAGCTGATTATCTTGAATTTATCTTCTCAAGTAATTAAATCATTAGAATTCTTTTGTCACTCTGTGCCTTCAGGTGCTCAGTGAGATGGTCACGACAGAGACAGTTATAATAAGTTAATAAGATAATTACACATTATTAAAACAATAATGTCAGCTGCCTTTACCAAATGTGAATCACAACTTCAAAAAATAGATGCAAAGAGCTCTTACAGATGATTCAAAGTTCTGTGGACACTGAAGAAATCCTCATAATCCTCTCCTTCACACCAAATCAATTCTGATTTTAAGTCCTTCCAAAGAATCCATATTCACAGCTCCACTGCATAGAAGCACTTAAACACAGCGTGCCAGCAAACTGCACAGTGAGACTTCCAGGCTGCACCGGAGCCAACAGTGCAGCCTTCTGCCTCAAATGGAAATTCCAGGATTAACTGTGATCCAAGCAGGGAAAAAAAACTGCATCAAATACAATGTGAACCACCCCCACACCAAACAAAATCATCACTGAAACTCCTCTTGGAATTTCTGCTGAAAGCTGCTTGTTTCACATGAAAACAAACTCCCGAGCCTGGCTGTACGTCTGGAGCTCTGTGATGCTCCACATGTTCAAAGCTCCCACGGCAACAAAATCTCCGGGTGCTGCCAAAGGAAGGGATAACAGAAACCAAGGCAAGCCTCTGGTGCAGCTGCTTTGGGTCAGCTCCTCCTGTATCAACCATGAACAGTGCCAAAGAAAAATTCAATCCTGTGATGAAGCTGTTCAACAAGGAAGAGAAGCAAGTGACACATGCAATACTCCACCAATTTTATTGTTGGAAAGAAAGCAAAGTTCTTAATTTACAAACCCCTTTGACAAAAATTAATATGAAACAACAGCAATTCTTTTTCCCAGGAGATACTAGCATTTGTCAGCACATGTGAAAGACCTTGGCAAAATACGGGAACCTGATTTTCCCCTCTCAGAAACTGACACTGTTTGGGAACTACATTTAAAATACTGAGGTAACACTGAAAAGCATGGCTGGTTACAAATTAACAAAGGCATACTTAGCTCCTAAATATACTTTCACACACTCAAAAGACAAGTGTCAATTAACTTGGAATGTCTGCATACACTGCTGTTTCAGAAGGGCAGCTGGTACTAAAATAATCTCCTCCATATCTGAAGTCTCATTTGAGACGCTTTGTTTCCATTAACTTTTACAGCTTTTTCACCCAAACTGATCACAGTGACCCCAGCTTTCCTCATATGCAGAGCATTTCACACACAGTATTGTCACCCTGCACCTAAAGGTTCTTAAGAGAATCCTTTCTTTGACTACAGGAGCACTAAATATTTTCACAACACAGCGCTCAAAGGAGAACAGTTTTCTTTAGGGGTTATTTACCAAAATGTACCATTAAAATTCCCCTTTGATACATTGTTACTGCATTTGAGGATGCCGCATTCAGAGGGAAGAAAGAAATTCAGATGTTAGAATGAAGTTGACAGATAAAATTAAAAGGTACAAAATCCAAATGGAACTGCAGGCAGAAAAAGCAGTGCATTTGAAGTATACTCAGCTACAAGATAATTAAAGTCTACTTGAAAAAAAGAAAATCTTTCACCAAAATGCATTTGGCACATTGCCATGAAAGGTTGAAAAACCCCCAAAGGTTAGGCACTATGCTATCCTGCTTAAACATAATTAACTGGCAATAATGAGCTATCATTTCCTACAAGGAAAGTGATAATTACTACCACATGTCATACAAGTAGTTAACATACATGAAATAGTTCAATTACTAGGTAGGGGGGAGAACAGAGAAGATTCTCTCAGGATTATTAGTTGGATAACTGGATTTTAAAGATGAGAAAAAAATGAGTTCAGGTCTCTTAAAAAGAGTTTGAGGGAACTTTAACAAACCCAACCGATGTTTGTTCAAAAAGCAAGCAAGAGTGCATAGTAGGAGTGAACACAAACTTCTTAAATTAGAGAAGGGAAAGGGCAGCAGCTAAGAAACCAAATGGTGAAAAATAAAGGACTGAGTTGGCTAAATGCTACCTAGACAAACAAAGAGTTTTGTACTATATTTACTTAGGAAGACACCGTGACCAAGTTTGATGTCAAAAAGGTATTTTTACTATCCTTTAAATACAGGCCAAAACAAAGTTCTTTGCCTTAACTAAGCAAAATCAATGACTGATAAATCAAACTTTTACACTTTCAGATACCAAAGGATAATCCATCAATCTCTGCTATCCAACTGAACCAATCATAGTTAAATAGCAATTATGACACCAATTTCCTATAGAAATTAATTAATGGATCGTATATTCAGCACAATATCATCCTGTGCTAATAATTTCTGACTCACTGCTTCAAAAATGTATGTCATTAATCTTTAAATTAATGAGAAAATAGTGGGTTATTGTGTCCAAAATATGGTTCACATCCATCTAACATGAAAAAAATCAGTCATTTTCAGATTGTCCCATTGAAATCCTTCAATATCTTTAAAAATACAGCATTTCCCTAGTAATGTAAGTGACAATTAATAAAATTCTCTATATTCTTGCAAATATTTATCAGGATTCCAGACAACATCTATGATTTCCTCTAAAGACAGTACAAGCAGATCTTATAAAACTCTGCTGGCTCACAGATAACAACAGAGCAGGATTAATCATTTTTGCTATAGCAACCACTGCACTGCAATTACCATAGTGACATGAGAAGAATAGAAGAAGTAATAATGAAGAGCTCTCATTTGTTTGGAGCAATGTGGCAGCTAAATAAGTGCAGAATTCTCTAGCACCCAACTCTGCTCACCTTAATCAAGTGAAATGCCATTTATAATAGATGTCAAAAAGCATTTCTGATTTATTTTTAAAAGGGCAATACAAATTTGTCAATTGTTCCCTGTCCTTTGGTCAGATTGATGCACAAATCACCATTATCATGTAACAGGGGGAAATGCTACTTATTGCAGAGGTTCCAACTTAGCCATAAAGTGTAAGGTCTACTCCATTACCATAAATGTATTGATATATACACACATCCTTCTATGTAATTTTCCATTAAAATATTCACACACATTTTTAAAAATGTACCGGACTTTCAGATGCATACAAACATACATTTTCATATTTTTTAATGAAAAAGCAATCTTTATTTTTTTCAGTACTTCAGGAACACTTGGTACTAAGATTATACCAACATCTGTGACAACAAGTTTCTCATGAGTCACTTAATTGCTGTTTTTCCAGCTCCACTTATCCAAATAATTTATACTTGATAGCTGTTGTTCAACCTGCTTAGTTTAAGAAAGGAAATTTACCCCAAATTAGTTGCTTTTGGAAGTTCTTAGCATCTTATACAAAGCTCCCTCCTTTTTACAAATGACTGGTAAATACTCATGACTGGAAAGGGTACTTCAAATTAAATTTTCCGAAGCAGGAAAGAATGTTAGGCAAAGTGACCTTTTGAAACAATGCTTATTTTGTTAAGAGGCAGGTGTGATCAGTAAATCAGAATCCTGCACTGCAGGTGTGCAAAGGGCACAAGCAGAAAGGTGGGTGTGAGAGGGAAGGCAGCAGCTCAAGTGGCACAGCCCCAAGCTCACGTCTGCACCTGACACCACTGCAGAGTCCAACACACACAAGGTTAATTCGTGAGAAGTGAGAAGTGGCAGAGTGAAAGCACAGATACAGAACCCTCTGAGACCTTCAGCAAATGGCAACGCTCACACATTATCTGTGAGGTACAGAAAATGTCAAGGAAGGGGAAGAAACACAGGCAGGCAACCCAGAAGTAAGAATGTCAGAGGCTTGTGGCTGTATTTCAAACATTTCTAGTGCCAGGGGCTGTGTCCCAGTGCCAAGAGGAGGACGCCTGTGGCAGAGCACAGTGGGAGTGCACAGCACATTGTGCATCATGCCCAGCTTGGCAAAACCTGCCGAGGTAGAAGGCAGCACAATCTTCTAACAGATCTCATTTCCCATTTCATTGTGGTATTTTGAGTCGTGCAATCAGGCCACATTACAGATAGCCAAGTTATTCCAAACTGCAAGCCATCACACCTCAGCTTCCTTTGACTTACAACAACTGTTATTCTGTCATTTTTGAAATGGAAAACTGAAAACAGGAGAAGTTCAAGTCTGACAATCCATTTCTAGTAAAGCACTGCCTTTAACTCCGGCTCAGTACGAGCAGCTGCCTGCTCCAAGCCTGTTGAGGTCACCTGAACGTGAGCAGACACAGCACAGTGCTAAGGGCAGTCACTGCCACAGAGCAGCATTCTCATAATGAGAGATTCTGCCCCTTTCTTGTTGGGCTGGTACAGAACAAATGAATTTGATGACAATTAGGGGTGCAGGACATTAAACAAGGGTGCTGGAACTCCAGCCCAGCAGCCCCTGGGCCACTGCCCTTCCTCCTGAGCTCAGCTGTACCAAAGCACTGCCCTGGCACAGCACTGCACACTCCATTCAGCCACACATTCAACATTTCAGCTTTAACACTGGAACAGTTCCACTGCTCTCTGCAAAGATATCCCAGGGTTTATTACAATTCCATTAATTACTATAAATTCCTAAGATTATGATTTATCATTTGGGCTCATTAGCCACCTAACATAGAGATAAAATTATCCTACATTAAAATAGCTTTTCACATTACCATTGTTAAAATTTTTCTAAACATTTCTATTTAGTACATATTAAGACACATTATTCAGAACATCAGCTTGGAAAATTATTACAAAAGACCAGCACGCTTATTTTTTTTTTAACTGCAAAAACTATACTATTCTATTCTTTCTCTCATTATAATATATAGGTAAGTATTCAAACTTGAAGATAAATAGCAAAGTATTTTATTAAAACTTTGTCAAAGATTTTAGAAAATGGGGCAAACATTTCACAGAAGAGCCTGGGGCACGGTTCAGGTTCTACCTGACTTCACTGCCTGTAGATCTGATCTAAGAACCATTACCCATCCAGCAGAGGTGTCTTGAATCCACATGTCAGCCTCAAAACACTTGTAAGTGGCAGCACAGAGCACATGAGACACACTCTGGGTCTAAGAAGTTTAAAAACTGTCGTTTGTTTTAAAATAAATTTTTGAAGAAGGTGTTGAAACAAGGCTACTGTTTGATAACATTTAAAGACAGGCCCAGTCTCCCTTTAACAACTGTGTTGTATAAATACAGTAAATTATTTAAGAAGTTTTTTACAGTCAATTATGTCAGCAGAGTCAGGCCTACAACACTTTGCCTCTGGTTGGAAAATGGTTCTTTTAGTGCACAGAAAAATAGTAGCTTTTGCACTACAATACCAACATGCCCCATTCTCTGTAACATGACAAAAACATTGATAAGACACAATGACTGGAAAGGTACATTCTAATAGAAAAATACAGGCTTTCACTAACCCTTGCAAAAATAGATTTACATATAAATTAAATTTTTCTCCTGTCCAAAAGCCTTCCAGAATTTTCAATTACAACCATTAAGATTTTGCCATCTTCCAGCAATTTTTATTCAAATAATTTTATTTCATTTAGTCTTTATTAGTTCGTACAAATGAAGAATTTAGAAACATTTAATCAGATAATGTTTTCTGAACAAGATTAGGGAAAAAGAATTAAAATAATGACAAATCAAATAAGTGTCTGATAAAATTAAGTTTAGTGTTGTACCACACCTCAAAGCAACAAAACTTAGACATGTGAGGCAGAATGTACTGAGATAAGCAAAGCTCAATGTGGCAATAATTATTCCCAGACATTTCAAGATTTACAAATAAATATAACACATTAAAGAAAAAAAAGCAGATAAACATAAAAACCCCTTTTAGAGCTCAACACCTTTATTTGTTCTCCAGTGTAAAGCAGCTAACCAAAACATGAGAAAGCAACACTGAGGGCAGTGTAAAAGAAGAAAACTCACCAAAATCTGCAAACACGGACTGCCCAACGACTTTGGCACCACTGGGCATTTCTTTACTTTTTCCAACTTTAGAGAAGTTCCCATCCTAGCAAACAGGACAAAGATGATGGAAAGACTGAATTGCAGAGTAAGTGATAAAAACTGACTCTAGAACCAAAGAAAATACAGATCACTAATGCAGGGCTTTAGCAAATAAGGGAGACATCTCAGCTACAGAAAAATCCGCACTCTTCAAAAATTGTGACTGACTTTTTGCATTTCTAATACTTGCTGGATTCTTGTGGAAATCCCTCAATAGTAATATTCAGATACAATTTCCCTGTATTTTGCTGTGCTGTGAGGAAGAGATTGGATTATTTCAGCAACATTTCCTAAATGATATTTAAGTGATTATGAATACTACTGTGCATTTTTGCATATTAACATGCGATTTTAGAGATATATGCAATATATAGCAACACACCTGCACAAAAATTCAAAATAGGTTTCCTGATTTGCCTTCTTATTAGGAAATAAATTGATTTTCTATTAGGTCTGGTTTAGAACTTGTTTTACTTATCCTTTAATAAAGTCTAGGCCTACAGAAAACAATAGTCCATTATACCATCAAAAAGATAAAAAGGCTGGATCATTGTTTATCACAGAACTGGATCACAGCTGGCACAAACCCATTTTAAGATGCTGAGTTTTTGCAGCCACGTCACATGAGCCAAGGCCCCCTTCCCCAGTCCCTGCCATCAGCTCAGGCTCAGTGCTCTGCACTCAAACGCCCAGCAAGGCACGGAGCCAAAGGCTTGGGAATGGAGCAGTTATCCATATCCAACATGACTCGTGTCATGTTTAGTTTGTAGACTTCACTGCAACTCTGGACACAGTTAGTACTGCATGTCTGCTTATGTATCTTTAGCTTGACATGTAATTTATAATGATTCTGATGAGAAAAATTCAAATTGATGCATTTCCATACAGTGAAATAGAAGAGGCTCTCAGGTGGCCTCAAAAGCATATATTGTACAGGCTAATATTTAAAAAGCATTTTTAGTGCATCAATGAAGGGAATTACTTTTTTCTACAAAGAGCAGTTTAACAGTTTTTAATGGATCAGTTAAGGTAGGCATTTGTAGTTTCATACACATCCAAGCATTTTATATTTATGACCTATTTTCCTGGGTTGATTGATTCCAAAGAACAGAATTCTTTCTTTCTAAAGATAAGCAAATCTATCAATATAAAATGTATAATGCAGGATTATATTTAGAATACAAGTCCAAAATTTGTAAGGAAATTAAAAGAAACCCCACTAACAGGACAAACACCTTGTGTACTTCTGAACACTCAATAACCAATGATCTTTAAAGTGTACCTAAAGCTGTAAATACTGGATTCATGACTCACTGCTTTCATTACTCCTGCATGGGAGATGATGGCCAGGTTATCTCAAGATAGGACACTTCTGCAGTGACTCACTGTGATATGATGGATTCATTTTCAGGCAAACCCTCAAAAACTCATCCCTTGACTCACAAGCAACACATTAAGCACTTTATATTATCACAAAAATGTGAACTTATAGCTAGAGTCCTTTAGGATAACAAGGTATAAAGGATGCCCCTGGCCAGGTTAGACAATACAAAAGCAGAATCTCAATAAATAAATAAGTATTAACCCATTGATCTATTACTCCTCTGCTCTGAATTTCAGTTATATTTAGTGAACACAGGACTTGGGATTTCCTCAAATGTAACTTGCACATGTATTGTAACAGTCAGAAGTGACATTTTGAACATCTGTCCCAGAAAACCTTACCTAAGACCTGGAGTCATGTATCTGACAAAGCTTACTTAAAAAAAACCAAACAAACCAAAACAAACAAACAAAAAAAACCCTTCCAGACAGCAAGAATATAACCAAACTGATCAGTCAGAAGATGACTCTTTGGGGTTTATAACTTTTCTTGTTTCAACAGAATGGTTGTGTTTTCTCTCTTACCTTATTTACCCATGTCTCAAACTGAATGGTTTTGGAATTTGGTGATGTGGTAAGGAACAAGTCTGTGAGGAAAACATAAGAGAAATGAGACATTTAACAGTAGACTACAGACAAAAATATTTGATCACATAGTAAATATATACAATTTTAAAAATATTACCTATATTTTAGATGTTATAAATACTTCATATATCACTAGAATATAATGTAAGACTAAAAACACAGCCCTCAAAACTATTTTCATGTCTCGTACTATTCTGCATAAATAAATATCAGTAAGTATCAACTAGCCTTTTATTTGTGATATGCTGAATTAAGCAACAGATACAATACTGAGAGAAGAAAAATAGATAGAAAAATATTTCTGGCTTCCTATACACTAAAATTCTCTCAAACACCAAAACAGTGCAAAATAGAACTTCAAAGGATTTATCTGGCAAGGTCTAAAGAGGAGATTATTTACCCCCTTTCTGGAAAAGTCCCCAGATTAGGAAAATGGGAAGAAAAAGCTGTTAGTAAAAAAGTGGAGATTGAAGAATAAAATAACTTTAAGAAATTAAGTCCAATGTTAAGAAATTCAGACTTAAGGAAACTACTCTTTTAGATTTAAACACTTGTTTTCTTTTTCTTCGTCTCCTCCCTCCCTGCAATTTCAACTGCCATTCCTTGAGTTAGAACACAATAGTTACTTTGCAGGAAGAAGAAAAGGAAAAGAAAAGAGAATATTAATGCTTTACCCTCAGGTGTTTTACTGAATAAGCAGGTAGATAGCTGTACAGGGAATTTCAAATGGCACAATAAGGGGTATTATCTTCCAGGGGAAAAAAAAAGCAACAAACAACAACCACAAAACTAGAAACATCCCCACTCCTAACAAGCAAAACCCAAACAACTCCCCCCCCCGCAAAAAAAACCAAAAAAACCCCCAAAAAACCAGCAAAGATTCTCCTTATAGATTTCTCTCTCCCCACAGCTTAAAAGCCCTACGATTTCATTTTATTCCTTTCAATATCTGAAATGGTCATTTCCTTTACAGCATACACATGAAAAGCATGATGGTGTGTGCTTCACTGGAATGAGTTACAGTGACACCTAAGGACTTCTTGGAGGTGAGACAAAAGTAATGAAAATAATCTGAAGACAGCACAAATGTGAGTTAGAAAACTTACATATACTTTCAAATATTAACTTCGCATCTAGAAGGAAGCTTGTGCAATACTGTTGATTACTGTCAGACAGAAGCCAGAGAAATATTTTTAAATCCAGTACGTTTACACGGGGATAAAGAGAAACATGAAATAACATAAGCCTTAACTGATTTTCCTACAGGCCAAAATGCCTTTGAGGTTTAAACGTTTTTGAGGTTTAAATCATTATTTCAAGTAGGGTCCTTGCTGTACTTGATACTGAAATTTGCCATGAGCTCTGGGTTCTGCTGCACATAGGTTATGCTACAACAGGCTCTGAAGTGTTCTACTGAAATACCCAGCAAAGGATGAGCATTTGCTCCCCAGCTGGGGCAGGCTGGGTGACCCTCACAGCCATTCTGTCTGCACTGTAACCTCTCCCCAGCACCTCTCTGATACCATCTCACACTGCAGAGCTGACCTCCCACTTCACTGCTTAGTCAATCCTCTCTGCTCAGTCCTTGGTGCAAGGGGAGATCCTGGCGAGCAGTAACTCAGCATTCCCTCTGGTAATGTTTATACATACTTTGGGACTCTGTCCCAGACTGGGATAAAGTGGCACAGGTGCCAATATCAGACATAACTCACCCAATGTCACCATGCTAGAACTTGCTCCAGCTCCCTCAGCCTTTCCTCAGCAGGGAGATGTTCCAGTCCTTTCACCATCTTTGTCACCTTTGGCTGGCCCTGCTCCAGGAGCTCCATGTCTCTCTGGTACTGAGGAGCCCAGAGCTGGGCACAGCACTCCAGGTGATCCTCACCAGGGTCACCTCCCTGACCTGCTCTAGTGCTCTTCCTAAAGCCCCCCAGGACCCCATTGCCTTAGGGTCACAAGGACACGGTGCTGGCTCACAGACAGCCTGCTGTCCACTAGGATCCCCAGGCCCTTGTCACAGCTGCTGCAGGTCACCCCCAGCCTGTGCTGGTGCCGGGGTTGTTCCTGCCCAGGTGCAGGACCCTGCACTGACTTTCTCTCCAGCAGCTTAAAGACAAGTACATTCAGTAACATTCATTCCTGTTTTGCACTGAATTCCCTCCCCCAAACCAGCTTCTCTTCAGTCAGTAAATTACTTTTGCTCTCTGTTCCTCTCTGTGTACTCCTCCATCTCCTTTTTCCTAACTCCAGGCACATAACATTATACAGAACGAATGAACCAACACTGCAGAGCAGTTCCAAGGCTGCTGTAATGTCATACTGCACTGGCAAAGTGCAAAGGCAGGCTAAGAGAGCAGATAATCTAAAAATAGTGTAGAGGAGCTGGTGCCACGCTGCTCCTGCATTAAAGAAACAAGCTGTGATTTCCCATAGGGACAACTCGATACAGGTACAGCAACACCACCTCTAGCTCTAGAGCCCTCTGGAACCAATTCCACTGGTACCTTATTGCCAATTGTCCTCCTCCTTTTTATCCTTAAGCCTTCTTAGAAGCTACACGTTTGAAATGCTCAAGCATGATTCTGGGATTAAAGGCTCTTGCAGTGAAACCAAATCAAATTGTTAATATTCACAAGTAATTTGTCATTTTGATCAAGAATGCCAGAGACTTCAAACCAAGCAAAACAAAACCATTTCTTTGCAACAGCAGTATAAATAGGTGATGCAATTTAGACACAAGAAATAACTATTCACAAGTTTGTATAGTTCAGAATTACAAGTGTTTTGTCCCAAGACTGTGAAAGAAAATGTGTAAGAAAAACCAAGTCCTGTCTGGAACAGTGATCTAGACCAGTCAATTCCCAAGTGTTACATTCAACCTATCTTACTTTATGATTCTGGTTTTGATTATGTAAGTTTTTTACTCCAAGAGAATCTCAAAGAAGAAACAAGTAAGAATCTGTGCCCTTTACAAATACTTAGCAGCCAAAGCAAAGAATCCTTGCAAGCGTTTCCTTTCTAAAGGACTACTGACCTATCTCCCACCTTGCTGTTACTGCTTTCCATATCTATCTTTACTAAATTCTTAAATATGTAAGAGCTGCAGGAGAACAGATGGAGCCAACAAATGCATTAATATCCATATGGTCAGCACCGGGGTGTCTTGGGGTGCCATACAGGATATGACCAAAAGTATGTACACAACTATGAAGACAACGTATACAGTTTTTTTCTACACTTTCTGTACTACAAAACACTAATTTCAATACTAATGTTGAAAACTGCAACATTCCCGTTTTGCTTCTGGCTATATCAAGAAAACTCAGCCCCTTTTTCCTACAAAGAATGCCTACTATATTACATATGCTCAGAAAAATCACTTGTCTGTAGACATGCTGCACACTGCCTTTGGGAGCCAGTTCACATTGCAATTTCAGCTGTAAGAAACAGAATCTATTCCAGAAAGATCTCTAAGTTTAAAAAGTACACAAAAAGTATTGAGGACTGTTCAAATTCTTATAACCCTAACACAACACAGTGAGAGATATTTACAAACTGAGGTTATTAAATCAATGAATCTGGAGCTCAACAAGCAATTATTTACCAAATACAAAGGTGATGGTTTTACCAGACAACAGGTCCATGAAGGGATGCTACAAACAACAGGCAAGGGGGTACCTTTAAGAAGCCTAGGATAGTTGTAGATTCTGTAGATATACAAATGGAAGTATGAAACAGAAGAGAAAAAAAAAATCCACTTTTCTGCTGCTGCTGTCAGGGAAAGAATATTGAGCTAGCCGGATGGACCACTAGACTAAGCCTGCAGGGCATTTCCTGCATTCTTCATTTGTGACATGATGCAGCAAAGATAAGGAAAATACTTGATAGCTGGGATAGGAGAAGATCTTTATGTCAGATTCAGGCAGATTTCCTGAGATGCAGCACCTATGGCCTAAGTGAATGGACAGAAGTAAAAAAAACAATACCGCCTGAGAGGAAACCTCCCTCTTAAATGCAAAGTAAAGTGTGTTCACATTTAAATACACTTTCCTATTTTGGATTTAACAGCCAGCGATTAACATAAATACAACATAAGTAATTGGAATATTCATCAACAAAATTCAACAGTCTCGGAGTACAATAAGGAAGTATGGAGGCTACCCACCATTTTAGAACTACAATACTGAAAATCAACTAAAACTTATACCAGACACTTAATACAGAAGGTATCTGATAACGCTGCAACACAAAACCACTACTTTTACCACTATAAAATTAGCATTGTACTTACAACTTACCCTAAAAAGTGAATTGGTGAGCGAATTTGGCTATAATTTAATTTAACTGGCTTAGTAATAAGATGCTGCTATCCAAACTCTGCTACATCTGAACAGTAGTATATATAAATACTGACTTCAGCATTCATTCTTAAAAAAAAAAAAGGAAAGAGATTATTAAAATGTATGTTTCTGCCTACAAAAGGGAAGCTATTCGAGTACTGAGCTCCTAGCTCCAATAACCTAAAGCTCGTTATAGAGGAACCACAGCACTTCCATCCATCTTCATTTGATAGGATCAGGCAATTTTGACACTGTATCAACATATGGCCCACTGAAGACTGAAAAATCTCCCCCAAAAGCAACATAAAACTTGACTGGCTAGACCGCACTGAGTTTATTTAGTGCATTTAGAACTACTCTATATGAATGTCCAAGTCACCCCAGACACAGTCATAAACACTAAAATTGTTATTTGAACATAGCACATCCCACCCTGAGATAGCTACATTTCTGGCAATGTATCTAAAGGAGCTTCACCTAACTACTACTGTCTACAGAGACCCATCTTGGGCAGCAAGAGCGTGGCATTTGTGCCATGGGGCTTGGCAACCAGAGACCTGCACTGAACATAAGCAGCTACTGAGAACCCAGAAGCCTGGAGAAAGGCAGCCAAAGGCAAGAAGCACCTCTGCTGTGGAGATGGGATGGGAGCTGGGGCTGTTCAGTCTAGAGGAGTAACCTTAGAGCCTCTTCCACGACATCAAGAGAGCTGGGGAGGGGCTTTGGACAAGGACATGCAGAGAATAGGACACAAGAGAATGGTCTTAAACTGAAAGAGAGCGGGTTTAAGCTAGAAGTAACAAAGAAATTCTTCCCTGTCAGGGTGGTGAGGCCCTGCACAGGTTGCCCAGAAAAACTGCCCAGAGCCCTGAAAGGTGAGAACGTGTCCCTGCCCATGGTAGGGGGTTGTAAATGAATGAAATTTAAGATACTTTTTAACCCAAGCCATTCTGTGGTAACTGCAACAGCTTATTGGTCAAAGGAAATTAATTAATAAAACAGATTAAAATGTAGGACAGCATTTGAATGCCTTAAACAGAAAGCATTTCTACTTTTCCTGCAAATCTTTTTGCTGCAGAAATAAACATATAGGTAGTTTCCAAACACCCACCCCTACACCCAACAGCAGGTCCAGCTCTGACCCATAGCCCACAGTTTCTCTCACACAGCCAGTCCTAGACTCCTCTCAACCCAGTCTTATGCAGCTCTGCTTCCCTTACTCCATAAGGTCAGTCCTCCTCTAAGAACTTCCAGTCCATCTGAAATGAACAGTCTCTTTTTGCAGAAATGCATCCAGGCTTTGCTCCTCACCATCTCCAGCTACGTTTCCTGCCTTCAGTCTGGATTTCTTCTCCATCTCCTTTCTCCTCCCCTTTCCTGTGCACACATTTCTGCCTTTGCCCCCTTGCTCCCAGGTGAGCACCCAAACACTGGCCACAGTCCAGAGGCACAATGGAAGGGAAGGATTCCATATCCCTGGCTATGGCACAGCCTCTGCTGATGGCTGGTTGAGACAGGCAGCAAGAGCTAGTGAGGACAACAGCAACAACAGCACCCCAGTTGATATTTTTGAAATGTTTCAAACTGGCCAGTTTAGATGAATCTTTTAATCAACAGTAAATCAAACACACAGTATTACAGTCTCACCCTACTTCCCCTGATTTTACTTACTGGAACTAGAAACTGCAGTAAAACCTAACTAAACAGAATCTGCTCCAAGTTCAATTCTGATTACCCTTGTTATTTTCTGTCACTTTTGAGTGTTATAAAAATGGTACTATTTTTAGATGGAGCATTCATTTCACTAATGACTGATTTGACCTTTCTGTTTAATGTCAGAGGGCTTTATTTCAGAATAAAATCCCTCAGCATCCGACTGTCTTGAGAAGCCACCAGGGCACGGGCAACATTAAGTTAGTGCTTGATTTCACATTTACTTCAAAAGTTTAAGTTAATAAAGGAGGGGGAGAAAGTGCCCTTATTATAAACACTATCACCATGGACAAGGCAGTACCCAATTAGAACATTTATGTGTACACTGCAAACATGCCTAAAAATGTTTTCATCAGTGTGGAAGAACAGGGGTGTCTCTGCATATTGCCTAACCAGGAGTTACTTTTGGAGATGAATGTGCCTGCTTTATCTATATGTAAATAATGTGCTGAATTAATAATCTCTGCTTTGCAGTGTGTTGGCAGAATGGTAATAACTGTATTAAAATCATTAAATGCCTTAAAACCCAAGGCAAAATAAAAGATAAACACTTTTATTCCTACCAGTGTTCAATCTGTAATGTAAATAGAGGAAAGTTAAAACCAAACATAACTCACCATTTTTTTTAGTTGTAACTACACAATTTTAGTTGTATAATACTTCTAGTATGCACAAAGCTAATTTTATACAAAGAAGTTAAACACAGTCAGCTTTATTTCTTTACTACATGGAAATAGAAAACAAAATCTTACAAGTTTCATGCTCCTCTTCATAAGTCTTTCATTCAGGTAGAGAAACCCTCTACATGCAGTATTAACATTTGTCAAGTTGACATTAATACTGTCCTAGAGCAAATGGAGTACATCTACAAGAATTTTTGGTGCTAATTAAATGATACAGTAGCTTCCTACTTTGAAAAACTTCAGCAAAACAAAAGGACTTCATATGTTCCAGACAAGCTAATTTGGTAAATCTTTAAGAAATGTGGTTACAATAAGAGATTGTGAATTTATTCTGTCCAAACAGCTCTTTCAAAATGTATTAAGTATTTACTGGAACTATTTAGTAAACCAGGTGATAAACAATGATAAACAACATAACTAAGCTCTACAATCCCTTTCATTGTTAAAAATTACTATAGAAGGAATTAATATATATTAATTCAAAAGCTTGGCTAAATTGGAGAACTAAATTAGATTTATGGTTTACATTTATGTTGCTGAATACACAAAGCAGGTGTGACTATCCTTTCAGTTGTTAGCACTTCAAACATGAGCTTTTAGAGAGAAAATGCTTTTTATTTTCAGCATATGGGCAACAACATTGTTTCAAGGAACAGAAAACCATGACCCTCAAAAGTGCTTTCAGAACCCATTTTCATATTCATATTTTCTCAACAAAATGCTATTTGGGGCAGAACCAATTTACTTCTCACCTGTATTAAGTTACTAATTCACATAAAAATTTAATATAACTCCCTAGTGTATATAACTATCTAGTATATAATTAAAAATTGCAAAAGGAATAGTTTTTGAGACACTTCATAGTGGCAATTTTAAAATTAAAACAGCTAAGCAGATAGAGATCACGGGCTTTTTTAGAAAGATTCAGAAAAAGAAGTTAAACCTAAAGCTCTTTCTTTTCTCAAATGATCTCTACCCATCCTTTGGTTCTCTCTGTAAGGCAAGCTGTGAGTAAGAGAAGCCATCAGCAAAAGCAGCCCAGTCCCAGCAGCAGGAGGAGATGCAGCTAATTCCAGCTCTTGTTTGATTTTATGAGCTGGAACTTCCTGTGGTATTGAGCACTGGCAAGGAGCAAGTGGAAGAATAGGGGTCATAGGAGATCATATCACTCAGAGCATTTTCAATTAGAAATAACAAGCACATTAAGAGTAGAAGTAATGAAAAACAAACAAAACTTTACAGACTCAAGTCCTCTGAACTATATCTTATCTTACACATTTTTTGCCTCCATTATTTGCTGTAAACTCAGAACAAAACAGCTAAAAAATTTTAAAAATTGTACCTGCTCAAAGAATGACATAATGACATGGCTTTACTGAATATTTGCTCTGGGAGAAATGTAAGGGAAGCGGCAGAACCAGAGAGAACAACTTGACTCCAAACACACAACCCCACCTAAGTTTTAAAATGCCACCAGATACTTTGCCAGTTATTTTCATAGTGAATAAATGCAGATCTACTGCAGAAAATCAGCTCTGCTGGTAATATGAGCTGCAGAGAGACCATCAGCCTCCATGAAGAGGAAACTCACTGAAAATAAGACCAGAGAATCTGACATGGAGCATTACACTCTTTTCAGAATCCAGGTTTAAATGACTACAACAGAAATACCACCTGTGATTTGAGCGATTGGTTTTCAAGAAGAAAACCATCTACATTTATACATTTAAACTAAGTGGGAATCAAAAAGAAAACACATTGTGAACGTTCTGGTACATTAGGTTTCTAAATTCCCAAAGCAAAACAACATAAGAACATTAACCACCAGAAATCAGTAAAGAGACTAGCAATTAGCTTACAGCAAGCTGTTTCTGACTAATGATTTTTCTACTTTAGTTTTCCCAAACCCAAATTTATGATTTTTTCCTTCATTTTATACAAACAGCTCCAGAAATATCTCCAATTATACACAACACGTGCTAGTGTTCCACATGAGATCAGCTGTAAAAGCAGCACTTCCAAACTGTGGATTCACATAACCAAGTGACACACGGAATATTTAATACATCAGCTATTCTTCATAGCATTCAAGGATACATTGACAGATGTACAGTATGAAGTTACACTGGGATTCACAGTCCAAGGCAGCTTGTACCATGCATTTGAGCACTTTAAAAGCCTTTGTTGGGCCTGATTTCATGCTAGAAGTCTTGTATCTCTAAATGCAAACAAATTTATGGTTTAATAATCCTGGGTTTTTTGCCCCCAGGTTTAGAAAGACAGCATTAGCCCTAAGTGAACATCTGACATTACATAAAAGTAATGAAGCTGTCCAAATAGGAAAAAAAAAAAAAAAAAAGTGACACAGCAAAATAATCACTATCCCAAAAATTTCCAGTACAACATTTTTAAGACAGGCCTCTTACTTGAGGATCCTGCTTTGGAAATGCTCACCTGGACTGTTTGCTTTATAAAATACACCTGATGTTCATCTGTTCAGACAAGCCTATTACTATTAGCCTCAAGATTATTTTCCTAAGTTAGCTGTGAAAAAGAACTAATGACAAGTGGCAATATGAACTACTAGACACCCAGCAGCAGACCCAACAAGGGCCACCACATTTGCTCCTCACCTTGCAGCCTCAGTGCATGTACCAACAGTGACAGTGATGGGAGGCTGCTTGACCAGCCCAGCTCCAGACATCCCTTCCCAACTCAGCCACTCTGTGAAGCAGATACTCCTCTCTGGAGCAACACATGCTTAATGTGCATGCAGAAAGACACTTGAAAGTTTGGTGTTTAGTTTATCTATTGAAAACATACAGACCCTTTGGTAAAGGTTTTATACTGCAAATTTTTGCACAGTTTTTATGACATCCCTGGTCTAGCTCAGAATTCCTTTCTGAATTAATAATTATAGGGAGCAGAGACTTCTGCATGAGAGTGCTTTCTTTAAAAACAGCAGCAGCATTACTCTCTGAAACAGCCCAGTTTATCTCTCACCAAGAAAGATTAGTATTATCTTTGTTGTGGTTAGAGGATTTTTGGATTATAAAATCCTTACACTGTTAGCCTTTCATGAAGCACTGTTAGGGATTAAACACATCTTTATGAGCAAGTTCTCATATAATGAAATCATAACAATTCAACTTCATTTCACCCTAAGCATGAGAAGTGTGGCAATTAAAAGCTCTGTTCTGAGTGTTTAATATCAGCAGGTTGAAAACGGGTTAGGCAATAAACTAGCAAAAAGCTTCTCAGCCCAGAGAGGATTTCTTTTTATGTCAAGCACACTTTAAATCTCCTAAGCTGTTTATAATGATAGAGTTGCCAAAAATAGCCCAGCTAAAAATCATCAAATTGGCTGCATCTGTTACAGAATACAAAGAGCCCCAAAATATTGCAGAATATTAGAAAAACATTTAAAAATACCTGCAAAAAGACCATGAAGAACGAGTAAAACGGCATGTCCTGGTAATCTATTTGTAAACATAAATCACTGCATCCATCTGAGGTGCAATTATATCCTTATATCCAATTATAATCATTAATAGTAGTGTTGTCTGTGAGTAAACAGCCTGAATATTTCAGTCCAAAAGTCCCACAGCAGCATCAAACCCCATGATTATTAAGTGTTTTGGGCCACATGATTTCAGCAGGCAGATTATTCTGCTGCATCTTGTCAATGCCTCCCTTTTAATTAATACTATTCTAATGTGCACCAGGCCCTGTTCTTAATGAGGCTTTGTTCCCACTGAAGAATGGCTGTGTGGGTGAAGACTGAGTCACAGGAGTGCTCTCCTCACCAGCTCCTGTGAGCCAAGCAGTGCCAGGCTCCATGGAGAAACACTCTGGTAACCCAGCACTGCCTCTGCCCTGCCTGCCCCAGTGCACTTCCCACCACAGCCCCACCAGTACTGCACACACTCACAGCTTTTGTTGTTTTGCCCTCTCCCCCCTCATTTCTATCACCTGACTACTTTGATGACTACCTATGAGTCACTTGGCCAGCTCTGTACAGACACACAAATTAGAGCAGGCACGGTGAGAACACTGCACAGGTGGTTTTTGGAAGAGGGACAGTGAGACTCAAAGTACAATTTCATGCTTGGTTAAAAGCAGCCTATAACTGCTGCTACTGAAAGAGGAGTCAACCTCTTCCCTGTGCTTACATTGGCTCTGACAATCCTGCACCTTGAGTTGGATCAACTTAATAACTCCAGTAATAATGAACTGTGCTCCTCAGCAGCCCCAGTTCCAAGAGTTACTAGAGCTGAGGTCAGGGAACTGCCATACATGTGCAGGCAGGACTAGACAACTGGTGACTTTTCACTTTGGAAGGAAGCACTCTTGGAAAAACACATCAGTCATGAAATACCAGATATACTGATACTATTTTTCAGCAATATATGTCTTATTCCCAGTTAGTCCCATCTTCATAGGGATAGTAAAAAAAAAAAAAATCATTCCCACCTTAGAAGTAAAACATTACTTTAAATAATAATAATACTGTAATATCTTCTCCAGTTTTCTTGTTAGACTGAATTATTTTCCTTACAACTTTCCCCAGGTTCCTGTAACATAACACTTCCCAGAGCACTAAGCATAACACCCTAATGCAGTACCTCAGCCCAAGGTGTCACAGCCTTGCTGCTACAAGCAACTAAAAGTCAGAATCTTTATGGGAAGAGCTTCACAGGAGCTTCTACTCACATCTTGAGATATAAAATTAGATGTGAATCCATAAAAGCTCCCAGCACTACCCACACAAAGCTCCTGACTCTCATTTCTGTTTAATAGAAGAGCTTCCACATAGCAGCAGCACTAACTAGAACTCTTGGAACATTCTTTAGTCTGGCAGCTGTCAAAAACCTTGAAAAATTGATCTGTCAGTGCCTGATCAATGCAAGAACCTTAGACTTCTTACCTTTACTCACCTCTGAGTTTAGATTTCAATGTAGTCAACTTAAAATGCTACCTGGAATGCTCATCTATGCTGCTTCTGCCACTAAAACAGAATTCCAAAATACTTCTAGAGCTAAGTGTGTTAGAACTGGCTATTACATGACACTGATTATGGTAAACAACCATATATTTAATTTTCCAGTTGGAATTTACACTTGACAGCTTCACATAGCAAAGTGCCAGAACTGAATATTAAGGTTTGACTCCATGCTAAAGCAATTAACTTAATCCCCAACATTTATAAGCATCTTAATTAAATTTATGGACTCGTTCCTCTCATTTCCATGCAACTAAACAGGAAAAAGATAAGCTCTCTTTCCAAAATTACCATATATGAATTGATGTACATTGCACATCTAGCAGAAGATAAAGCACTTCAGAATTAATTTAATGTGTGAAGAAATTAAGTTTATCACAATATTTAAATGTGCTTGGAAATATGAGCCAGGTAAGTGATAAATAGATTCATGGTGGTAACTGAATTGCATTGACAAAACACCCCAACAAAATAAAGGAAGAACAAAGTTAGTTCTAGTTCAGTGATAGAAGTAACTACAACAAAATAGAATGAAGTCATAAAGAAATTCTGAAAAAAAAATTTAAGTCCAGTCTTAAAAATATTCTGCTGAATCTAAGCACCTAACTATTCCCAGACTCAAGATGATGCCCTGATGCAGTTGCCATGAACACTGGAGTACAGCATTGTGAAGAGGAGGAAACAACACTTTAAAGGTGAACACAACATCATTCAGAACAAGCAGCAGTTATGATTATCAGCAAGAAGTAGAAAATGCTGTAACAATGTTTATTTTAAAAGTAGTTTTTTAAACCCCAGAATTTCCAAATTGTAGATATTAAAATTAAGTAATTAAAAAACTCAAATCAGAAGTACAAAATCATATAATTTCTGAAGAAATTTGCAACACATGACATTGCTACTTAGCAGAAATTATTTTTAGGATGGTATTTAACATTTCTATGACTTACCAGCAGTGAAGTCATTATTTAAATCAATAAAGGCATGAGAGTGTGGTATATACATTTTGCTTTGAGTTTCCAATGCAGGATGCCATGACAAGTTCCTACAGACAGGAATAGAAATACATTGCATCAATGTGTAGGGACTGTTAATCATGATAATATAGCTTAAAAAAAAAAGTGAAACTTTTTTTAAAGTGGGACAGAAAGCCTGTTCTCCTAATGCTAAGATAAAATTCCTACTTAGCTTACAATATACTAAGTAACTGAAGTAATTGCTTGAAAGGTTCTGTAAAGGATGATTCATAGCACAGGGGCTTTGGTTCCATTTTATTAATTTTCTAAAGCAACTTTTTTTTTGCACAGAACAGTGTCACTACCCACAAAGTCACAGTTAGTGCAAAAGCTCCAGCTGTACTGCAAATCCTGAGACACTTATCCCTGTCTTTCCCTGTTTCCTCAAGCAGCTTTACTTCTGCAAGGACTTCTGGAATCTACTTTTTGATTAATAAATATGAGCAGAAGTAAGCACATGCTGTTAGAGCAGCTCATGCCTGCTGCATGGAAATACACTTTATTTCAGCTCACTTAAAAATCGACACATGAATTAAACTCCCACATTATGATGCACTACTAGCTAATTATGTAATTTCCCAAGCAGGTGATACTTTTATTTATTTATAAATATACATGCCTTGCTGGTCTCTTTTCTAAAAATGGCTGAACTTCCAGCAAACCTCCTTATTAGCAGTGATTTGAAGTGCAGCAAAGTCCTTCAAAAGGCAAAATGGCTTAATCATCAAATATGTGACTTTCAGAACCCTCAGGAAAATCTCAACGTGCACTATGCAACAGCAGGCAGAAATATTACTACTAGTCTGGAACTACTTAATTTATTCCAGTGATATTACATACATATTACTGAAGTTATCTTCCTTGAGAAATTTTATGGTAAAAAAATATTATTCCGATTATGTCCCAGAGATCATAACTAAATCTTATAAATATTAGAATGCATTACTTAAAGAAATAATTAGGTATTTTCTCTAGGTTTTTCTATGTATTTAGTCTTGAAGATTGCCAATGAAGTTAGTTATACAGATCTAGAATAAATCTTAAAACATTTTGAATTAAAATAGAAAAGTGCTTTTCTGAGCATGTGACAAAGCTGTTTTCCATGAACAAGGCACAGCTTATGCTATTACCTATAGCACTCAGTCTTATTCTGAGATATGATGAGCAAGTCTATTTGCATCTTAAAGCTCCTGAAAAAAAATTCCCTCAAAAAATGAAACATTTTTCCCACTTTTTTCCATTTCTCCAAAAGCTCATACGATTTATTTTATATATAATCATTGCAAAGTGTTCAGAAAAACCCTTGTGAAACTGTAATGTTTCATAAGGCATTAGTACAAGTATGATGATATAATTGAAGTTGGAATAATGAACAAAAACACACTACCAAGAAGAGTATAGTTTCCACTGACACATTCAAATGTTATTTACCCTAGGAAAGGAAAAGAGCCAGTTAGGAACTACAGGTACAGGTTTTTTATTTTCAAATGACAGACTTAAAGTTCCCTGGCATCCTGCCCAATAACAGAGACATTGCTACTCTGTATCTTTTGGTTACAGACTGGTTCTTCTGAACCAGTAGAGACACAATCATTTGTTGTTCTTTGATTTTAGCATTCATACGTTAAAAATAATCCTTTGCACAGTCCTTGCTAAGCATTTAAGTATGCCATTATTTTTACTCCAGTATTTGATTACTGGTCCCATTCTAGAAATTTCAGGGCTAGCAGAAATTTTAATAATAAAACTTAGTTCCCTTTCAATTTCATCTCATAAGGCTTCAGACAGCTTCTATATGCCCAAGAGTGGCCTGAGGCACTCCTCAACACAAGGGGTGTGACACAGACATCACTTGTATGCACACCTGTGCTGCTACTTAGTCACCTCTGCTTTTATGTCACTTCATAAATCTCTTCCCCTACATCTCCCTTAAAATATATATAGTTTAATGCCCTTCCATCCTGCACTTCCTGTGCTTTTGATTTCCTATGGTGGCCAACCTTCCCATTACAAATCATTTCCCAGGCAGATGAGAGAGTTACTTTTTTAAGTTACCCCAAACACTTCCGGATTTTTCTTTTGCTGTCTCTTTAATTATAAGATCTGTTTCAATAGTTCTTGCATCATCAACCTGAAAGCAGTTTTTGTACAGCACAAGTTCAATAACACAGATTACAATACTAAATATCAAATGTGTACTAAAGAAATGAGACTATAACTTCTTGGAACTAATTGTTCTGAGAAACAATTTTCCTATTTCAGATGCCTATTATCAGTGGTTCTGTTTTCTCAGCTCTCATGGATTGTCTACTTGCCTCATAAAATAACACTTCAAAGATCAGATGAAGAATGTCACCGAATGCTTGCCAAGGACAGAAGAAGATTCACATTTGCACAGAAGAGTTAAACAAATCCTCCACTTCAGTGGGAAGTGGATGCACAGTGCCCAAGTTCCCAAAGCCATGCTGGCCCTCAAGCCCTCAGCTTACCTGCCTAGCAGGATCTGTGGCTTACTCGAGTCACTCGTCACACCAAACACATCAGGAATCAAGTCTCCATTAAAGCTGAAAATGGAACACGATGTCACTACCACCTCAGTCACTACAGGAGTCCAAACCACCTGTTCTTAAACTCCTCTGTACTAGCCCCTTTTGCCTCTGAGCCCTGAAGAGCTCTCAGCTGTGAGTCCACTCTGAATTTTGGCTCTTGTCTGAGCTGCTGGTAGCAGTAAAGGTCTATCAGTGTTTCCCACTCTGCCTGTGCTTTGGCTTTTCCAGATCTACTTGCTCTCCACTTTTGTTCAGCATTTCACACACAGGCAAGCACATTGTGAAAGGGTTATCTGCTCATTTTGGTATGCCAGTAAAGTTTCTGCTTTACAAAATTCACTGAGAAATGAGTGGGGTTTTTTTTTCTGAATACTCAGAGTACAGAAATGAAAGAAATTAAAAGATCATGCAGTTAATACTGCCAGGATAATATAATATAATATACAAGAATTGTAAAGATAACTCCTTTGGTTCATCATCTTTTGCTAGATCAACTGACACTACACAAACCACCCCGTTCTTAAAAGATAAAGAACACGTGTTTTAAATTTTAGCATTAAAATATATTTAAGCTGCTCTTAGCCACCACTATGAATGTGTTTTTTCTAAAAAATTAGGTCATATACTTACTCCATTACTAAAGGCTCATCAAGAAAAGTCTTATTTAACACAGTTTTATGGTTAAGATCTGAAAACAGAAAGCATTAACTTCATTTAGTTAACAAAATATTCTGACAATTCCATTTTCAACTAAGACAATTATTCTATTAATTTAAAGCCATCGGTTTTATGATTAAAAAAAGGCATCACTTAATATTAAGAACTAAACAGCTTCCTGAAATTTTGCAGGAAAGGTGAGTTACAGTTAAAATACTGAAGGCTTCTTCTCTCTCCACTAAAGTCCTCAACAAATTATTCTAAGTAGATCTTAGTAAAATCTACTTCTGTGTATGACTAGAATCACACACATACAGGAAAACTGAAACAGTTGGGATGAAGACAGACTGAAAGTTTAACATGGTATGTTAAGACTTCTGTTTAATGTTTTGTCACTGTAAAACACATTCTTAATTATACACAGTGAGTCTTTGAAATAAGCAATAAAGGCAGACTTTCTAAATGGGAAGTGAGGAGTAAATTCCCATCCCGTTATCACCTTAGACTTCACTTTTACTAGTAATCCAAACTCCTTGCCAGATCATCCCCATTTGCCTCTTCTCTCCACAATGTTTGTCGTTGCAATTTCCACATTTCATACAACAGTCCCCTCCTACTAACTTGTCTGTCACACTTTATCACCCAAGGAGACACCTCATACCTTGCCAATAGCCTCAGCACATACCAACCACTGCCTGAATTTTAAACCTCTGACTCCTCCTCCAAGCCCCATATCCTCATTTGTGGCTCCCCCAACACCTGGGTTTCTTTTCAAAATAAAATAGAATAACTTAATCCAAGCCCTCATATTCTTCCCAGTGCTGGAGATACCTGCTATTCCTTTAATATTTAATCCATTGCACTTTTTCAGGTTGCTTGTTTCAGCTCTGATTAAAGCCAGAAGCAACGGTGCCTGAGGCAAATTTGCCTCACCTGTAACTATGCCATAACACTGTTGTTTACGAGTTATTATTCTTTGGTAGTTTTTGTGGATTAAAGAGTATTTTCTTTTGCTTATCTGTCCTTGTTCAAACCCTAAATTCTTCCCCAAACCCTTTCCTACCAAAGTCAACAGAAAACAGAAGAGACCCCAAGTGCTCACACAATCCATGACTACACACAAAGAAAGAACCAGCTGTACCTCAAACACTGCTAAGAGACTTCTGAAAATTTAATTGTAAAGGTCTGAAAACTTTCACCAATAGTGACTCTAGAAACCTCTCTTCCAACACCTACTTCAGTGTGTCACTGTCTTCAATGAGTTTTGTTTAATGTAAATATTATATTACTATTGGTAGGCTTAGGTATGCTATTTTGAAAGTTGATGCGCTGAAGTTCACACCAGGTTCCCTGTGCATTTTAAACTGAAGATAAATCTTTTCAGATAGTCTTTGTGAAGCTGACATGCATGATGGGGAAGCCATGAGAAGCAGCTCTTCAGTTAATAGGTACTGCCAAATTAGAATAATGTTTGGTTACGTCTGTTGCATAATATACTGCAAGCATTGTTCTCTTTCATTAATTACTGAACACAGTTTAACAGCAGGATAATATATGGGTGTGAAGCTGAAGAGCTGCTAATCCCTATTTTAGTTGTAAAAACAATCATTACACTGTAAAAATTAGTTGAAACTTCTTGACATTACTTGGAATTAAGAAGTCTAACAATCTTACTGAGAACCAGTCTCAGCAACTCACCTAATGTTTGGTTGTGTCCCCAGAAAATAAACACTGAAAGTTCATCTTTGCCATGACTTGGGGCCTGGGTAGTGAGGAGGACATCCATTTGGGAATCTCCATCATAATCTCCAGGAACTACACTGGTTATGGTGACACCGAGAGATCTGGAATTAAAAACAAAAACCCCCACATAGAAATAATTGTAAAAAGGTCTGCATGAAAAAGCACTTGTGTGCTCAAAGGCTTGCCCAATTATTGTTAGTTGGTCCAATACAATCTTACCCTTCAACAGCCTGGTTTATGATAAAGTCCTTAACTACTGCAAAAGTATCTCAACATCAGGCACCTGACAGACTGCCTTAGTCTAAGGAAAATGACATTTTGACTCTAAACTTCAGCTATCGGGCATTCTTCAACCATATCCGGGTCGCTAAGCTACACTTCGTTAATCCTCACATTTGTTGTAGAACCAGTCAACCAAAATGTGTTTCAGTGAGCAGGATCTTCTGGCTGCATTCCAAGAGCAAGAACATAAACCAACAGGAACTGTTTAAACAGCAGGAGTCAGGCACAAGTAGATTTAAAAAAAGACAATGCCATTTCCTCCTGCCTTCTGCCAGGTCTTACTACTCCTTCCCACCTTTGTTTGTTCTTTCTATCTTTTTTTATTTGCTTACCTACTCAGAGTCTGCTTTACACACACAAACACAGGTCATGTTAAGGATTAAAAGCAGATAATTTCTAATCCATTAAACAAATTAGTTCCTTCCAAGACAGGAGGGAATAAGGAAAAATAAAAATATGTAGAATACAGAATATGAAGCTGAGCTACAAAAGCAATTTAACTTTTAATAAACATAATACTATTGGCAAGCCTTATTCATAAGTAATAACCATATTAGTATTACAGGATATTAAAGCCAGACATATATATGCACATCAACAGATTGGCTTACATTTATTAAAAACTGATGGTTTTTCAAAGGCCACATGTAAACCTGAGAAAGGACGAGATGTCTACTCAGAAATACCAGAACACCATTCTTCGTATCTCTTCTAAATCAGATGATTTTGGCTGGGCTCCATCAGTAACTACAGAAATGGATGAATTTCCTTGAAAACATGTCTTGGGGCTGATACTAATGCTGCCCACCACAAAGACCTATGTATGCTACATAATGACAGTTTGCTTCACTAGGAAATAAAATCCCGAAGACCCAAATCAACTGCAAAAATATTTCAACATATGGGTATTTTGAATACTAGTTTGAGGACAAAACCTAAACCATAAATATTCCATAAGGGGTGGGAAATCACACTTATTAGTTAACAACATAAATGACACAACTCATCTCCACAGATTCTGTCATCTGACAAACAAAACAAAAATGTATCAGGAAATGAATCAGGAAGTTGGTTAAAGAACTAGAGCTGTAAGGATAAGCTGAACAAGTCAGAGGTAACAAGAGCACAATTGCAGGCAGCTCCCACTGAGTGCAGAGAGGCACTTTCAAGGAAAACAGGCTGTGGCAGCATGGAACATCCATACTCACTTCATTGGTAGCTTCACACGGGGCTTAAAGTAGGGTTCCTTCTGGTCAGCCAAAAAGATCACCAACTCATTTCCTGCCAAGGCAAGCAAGACCATGAGCAATACAGGAAGACTGGGAATGAGACTGGGAATGGCTTATGTACAAACCCAGCATTTGAACAACCCTGCCACAAATGACCATTCCCCACAGCAGCAAACCCTTTGAAAGACACCTCATATCACTACTTCCTCCTCATTCCAAAGGAGGCAAAAGGAGCACTTCTTCAATACAACTGAAAGTCAGCTGGGTCTCAAAGGAATGCTAATATCACACATTTTCTCTGGGGGTTTAGTGTTAGAACTTTCTTATTTTTATCACATTGCTTAAAATAAAACTTTCTGTAATGAATTAAGAAATCTTACACATGGAAAACTAATAGGCAGCAGTTCTACAACACCAATAAATGGTTAAAAGCTAACTTCAGTTAATTCTTTCAATACTGTGTCTCACATAGCAGGATCTGATACTGCTTTCCCATGTCAGCTGCCCAAAGCACTTGAAAGGAAACTCAGAATTCACTTGCTTCCCTGCAGCATCTCCTCATTTAGAGGCAACAATACAAATATAATTTCATTATTTCAGGACAATCTAAATAAAAAATTTATGTTGCAGAAATAACTGAAATTCAGGGAAAAAAATAAGAATTTTAACCTCAGTGAGGAAATAAATTTTTCAGTCAGTAAGCCACAATGCACACACACACCCCTCTGTAAGTAAAACATAGCTCACAGCGCAACAACTGTATTTTTTTCTTTCCTTCATTCTCCAATAAACCCAGCTGCAGCACCACAAAATCATTTTCTATAAAAGAATAATTCTAAGGCTCCAATCTTGAGCAACCACAGTACTTTTTATGAGCATTGTTTTATGGCAGAGTTCACAGCTGTGGAATAGCAGAGAATACAAGGTTCCTCACTATGAAACAAAAGGCACCTGCCACAAACCTCTTGAAGAGGAGAATCCACCATCAAATGAGTAAATGAACAGGACCCTTTCAGAGAGGCCAGGGAGACCAGCACACACCCAGAGAAATGCTGCCTGAGCTGCAGGACACGTTCCTGGATGAGGGAAAGGCCTGGCACAGGAGCCTGGGGCTGCCCCAGCTCTGTACAGCACACCTGGGCGCTGCCTGCTGGACCTGGAATTCCCATTTCACACCTCAGACTCTCACCTGCCTTTTTATTGGCTAATTAGTAAAGTAATGACCAGGATAAAGAATCAAATCTGTTTTTGCACATACCAGGTCCCTAGTTAGTTGCAACACTGAGAAATGAGATCTTTTGGTCATTAAAGACAGAGATATAAAAATTTCACCAACAGCCAAAACAAATTAACTACTAAAGATTATTACATGAACAGAAAACAGAATTACTATGCCACTACAATCAATCCTAAATGCTGTTTGCAGTTCTGTATTCTTTATGAGAGAAGAGGATAGTAAGAAAAAATCCAGGGCATTGGAGGGTGTGAAAAAACAGGAATAGTTTCCATACAGAGGTCTTCAGGCTGAGTGTCTGTATGATATATATATATCACATACATACCCATATGTGAAATAAGTACCACAGAAATTTCCCAAATTCCCCAATGAAATGCAGCAGGTGAACAGAGGAATGTCCCCTCACTGCCCTGTACTACCAGCAGAGGCATCAGGCATAACCAGAAACTGGCACACTAAACAAGCAACCAGCGTGAGCTTCTCCACTGCCCTGTCACATGCACAGACTCACTAAATAGGTATGCACAACTCCATTTATTTGTATATTCTGAGCTTCAAAAAGTGACTAAACCCAGAGTCCACTAGTACTTTTGAACTGGTCTTACAACAGGATGCTTCTGCATCTGGATTATCCCTCACATTCAGTAATTTTACTATTTCTTACAAAGGTATGAGCACAGTCTGATTTTCTTTTATGTACCTGAGCATATGGAACACTACTCTCATTGAACTGAAGTAATGCAAGATCAGAAAAATAATATATATCCAGCAAAAGGTTCAAGACATCATCCCCATTTCCTTATTAAGGGTTAGGATTATTAGGACTGGGCTGATTTGCAGACTCCTGTTCCTCAAAGTCTGGTGTCATCTCCAGTGCTCTTTTCCTCACGCTGTCTACAATTGGCTGCCATTTATCCCACCATTTAGAAGTGCTAATTTTTGTTCTGAGAGTATACTGTAGTTACTTTTCATCAAGACTTAAGTTATGAAAAATAATGTTTTCAACTATGTTACTTCAAGCTGATTTTTACAATAAGTATCACACTGGAAAATTATTTATCCAGTGCTGCTATAGAGACACAGAGAAATCACAAATCTCATTTCTGAAACTTGTAACTATTCACATTGTTATATGCACTCATCTGAAAGATAAGAAAAGAAATTTCTTATCACAGACATTCATTTTAAATCTGATCATTTTTTCAACAGATGAGCCAATGGAGCATTTCCAGGGAGCCATGCATTTCAATAATTCAACTAGATGGGGAAGGCACTCGTGCTTTACCAGAGCTACTTAAAAAACATTTCTGAGATTGAAGGAATAAAGAAGGTGAATTGACTAATAAATTTACTATCCTAACGTGCTTCAAGAAGGTAAAGTAACGCAAGACTAATGTCTGCAAATAACACTGACCACTAAAAACAAGCCCTGATTTGAGGTCTCCCCATATCTGAAGCCTTAAGAGAAACTCGTGGCAGGCGACAGGTATAACAAATTTCTCTACCCTAACACTTTGACTATGTTCAAAGTAGGATAAAGTGCAATTTTTCCTCCACATCTGTGAAATATTCATCTTTGTTTCCAAAAATACTCTGAAAGCAGGAGCAAAACAACCATTTAAGTTGTAGGATGAAGTCTCTAAATTATTGCACAACCATAAATTCAACTTCAAAGAAAAACGCGCCCCACAGGAACCATTGTAGTACAAATTGAGTACCGTATTCCGCACAGGAAATACCTGGGAGTAGAGCAAATGTCATTTCATCGTGCAAACAACGCTGTGCTCACCGCGCCGGCCCTCGGCGACAACAGCCCCGCGCACCCAGGCCGTGCTCGGGCAGAGAGCGAGCGGCCGGGAAGCCCCAGGGATGGCGGGGCCCAGCGAGCCCATCCCCTCTGCCCTCTCTCCGCCGCACAGCTCGCACCGGGAGCGCTGTCCCAGCCCCGGCCCCGCGCTCAGCCCGTGCCCGGTGCCTCCCCCAGGGCTGTCCTTGCGCTGGAGGGGACGAGGAGCGCGGCTCCTTCACACCGCCCGTGCCCCCAGAGCCCCGGCCGCGCCGCCGGCCCCGGCCGCGCACTCACCGCCGCGCAGCACGAACAGGTCCGTCTGCTTGTCCGAGTTGAAGTCGCCGAAGGCCGCCAGGGTCCCGCGGGCCTCGGGCCCGAAGAGCTGAGCGGTCACGTTCTGCAGAGCGCGGGCGGGCCCCGCCAGGGCCAGCAGGGCCAGGGCCGGGGCCAGCAGCGGGGCCAGCGGCGGGCACGGCCCGCGGGCCCCCATCGCGCACGGCCTCGCCCCGCCCGCGCTCTGACGGCAGCGCGGGGCGGGCCCGGCCGCGGTTTGCGGCAGCGGAGCCTGCGCTTTACGGCGGGAGCCAGGCGCGGCCCGCCCGGCACCGCGCTGCCCGAGCCGGGGGCTCTGCGGGACCGCTCCGCCATGGCGGCGACTCACATGGCGGACGTGAGCTGGAAGATGCTGGAGCTGCGCGCTCGCTCCAAACGCTCAGGTCTGACCTCTTGGCTCGCCCGGGAGGAGCTCCGGGGATCCCCCTGCCTCCCGCGCTCCCTGCCCCGCTCCCGGCCCGGCCCGGGGCTGTTTGCCCGTCCCCGCCGTGCCCGGCGGTGGCGGCCCTGAGGGGCGCAGGGCTCGGCCCGCGGTGTGCCTCAGCCCAGGTGCCGCTCAGGTGTCTGCTGTGCCCACGGCTGCGAAGGCAGCGCTCGTGGCCTGTTCAGTGCCGCAGTTGTATCGAGTGTTGCAGTTGTGGAACAGATTGGGCGTTTAGAGGGGAGTACGAGCCTTTGCCAGGTTTCTCTTAGGTAAAGGTAGCCTTCTTACAGCCTGGGAGTTTCTTGTTCTGAACGTGGATTGTGGGGCAGCTACGATCTGGCCTAAACCAAAGGGTGATGTTGCCGAGTTAGCTTAAATTTCAAAATCTTGGAGTCTGAATTTATTTATTTGTTTATTTTAAAGTAAATTACTGTCACAGTAGGAGTTTAATTGTTCTAACGGAAAAAGTTTCCCAGGAGCTCCCTGCGTTTATTTATATACCATATACATGCTTGTAAAACTCAGTTGTTACTTTTTTACACGTTTGGTTGGTTTTGTTGTGCTAATAGCTGTTCAGACAGTGTAAGACCAAAATGGGGCTTTATGAGGCCTCTAAAGAATTGACTGTTGGAAGGCTGGTCTGATTAATTTGGCTCTGAAAGCTCAGTTTATGTATAGATTGATTGGCGAATCCCACGACTGAGAGCGCCCGTCCGGGGCTTGTGGCTCTGGGCGGTCTCGATTGCGGGGCTGAGCTGGAAGGCGATGCACAGATGGAGCCGCGGGCTCTACAGAACCGCGGCTGGCAGCTGCACCTCCGGAGCGTGTGAGCCCCGAGCCTCGGCAGTCCCTTGCAGGGTCAGGCCTATGTCTGCAGAAGGCTTTTCGTGGTTTCAAGCGCATCACTTTTTTTCTAAACTGCTGCTGCCTGCTACTTCTTTGTTAAATGTACAAAGAATTGTCTTCTGACTGATTGTTACTGTAGTTCGCTTCCTTCTTTCCTAGTTCATACAGATTTTGTTCAGTGACCTCAGTCTAGGGATTTGTTCGTGGCATTTTATATAACAACTGAAGAAATTTGCTCAGGAAATAAACATTATTTTGAAACCGTTCATATATTCCTAATAATAAACATTATTAGTTGAAAAGTTCTTCCAGTAAAAGAGTTGATTTAAAAATCAAATTTTATTTAATATCTTTCAGGAAACTTTCATATCTAAAAAGAAAAAACCAATGTTCTTATGTTTCAAGTTTACTGCTGCATCTTTATGTTGTAATTTGTATGACTTCAGGGTTTTTCCCTTCCTTCCTGTCAGAAGGAGGCATGTTTGGGATTGTCATAGGTGACAGAAACTCCCCCACGTATTTCTGGTTTGGCTGAGGCCTGTGCTGGACTTCCAGCTCACAAACAGCACTGCTTTGTTTGGTTTGGGTTTTTTTACTAGAGGGCTACTTGCAGTAAGATGTAGTAAACATGGAGTATAGACACACGTGCCTGAAACGCAGCAGTGACTCATGTTTTATAGCCTGCAGCAATGGATCATGTAAGACTCAATCCTGGGGGAGGTAATTTGTTTCCTCATGTTTATGTGTATGAAGTTATGAATGACTTTTTTTCCAGTAAAACCAAATTTTATTCAGAAATGTTCATTCCTCTTCCTGCAGCAGTAAAATACTGTTTCATTTGTTGCTACTCTGATTAGGAGCAGATTCTAAAGATAGTAGTTGACTAGTCTGAAACCCCTGAAATTTTTGTTACTTTAGAAAGCATAAACTTTAAAGAATTGGAAAAACTTGTCATCATGATTACCGACAACGTTTTTCCTGTTGTATATTCCAAAGAGGAAGATGTTCTACCTCAAATAACTGAGATATTCATTGCCATAACTAATATATATGACTTCAGGAAACATCCTGGTATAGATTTCACAAGGGATGAAATCAGCACTATGCATTAGCAGAGTTTTAGCTCCTTATCAATAATGTTGCTTAACACATTAGTGTGCACTAGTTAAATCAGTATTTTTATTTCATCTTGAAAAATAGATTGTATTCATCACCTTTTGGTGTTTGTAGCAAGTTTCCTATTGAATAACAAAACTTGTGTCAAGTACCCAAAAGATGGATTTTTTTTGTAAACTGTGTCCTTTTACTCAGATGGAGTAAACTACTAAGTTTTATGGAAGTAAAAGCAAAATAAAACCAAGAGGTCAATGTAGAAGAAGGAAACATAAGATGTAATGAAAGTTTGTGTTGTGCACTCTCTTGTGTTAATAACTCCACTAACATTGCTTTCACTTAATTTAATGCTGATTGCCTTTAACATTTACTAAACAGTTTTGAAAATCACTGTAGCTTAGCCTGAGACGTTTGTGATTAGCTGCACCAATTTGAAATGGCCAATTTGGATGATGACAGAGCCTCCTCTGCGCATGCTTTTTTAAAATTTGGTAAGTGTGCAGTTCTGTGTTTTGTTTTTGTTTGTGGCTATTTAATTCAACAAAAAATAATTGTGTGTTTTGTTTCATGCAGTGTCCTGTGTTAGTAAATTTTTTAGCACTGTACAGTAGAACTTAAAAAATTGAACTCTTTCAGTAAAAATTTCTGAAAATTGTAATCCACTTAGATTGAAATCTACTGTCAAATCTTCCTGTTTTGTTTGTTTAGAGTGCCTGTCAGTATCCCTCAGTGCAACCATCTCTGAACTCAAATTCCTCTTTTAAGATCACGTGAAAGATGCCTTAAGAATGCTGTTTGTAATTGACTCCTAAAAACCCCCAAGGTGACCGGTTTAGAGATAAGTCAAATTTCCAGTCAGTCAGTCATTGGTTACCAAGTTGGACATTTGGAAATTAAGTGGAAGCAAAGTAAAGCCCTGCTTCTCTTCAGGTGCTGCAGAAGCTAGAGTATATGAAGTTGTCAAGACCATTACTGTGTATTTTGGAGGGAGTTTGACTGGGGTGAGATGTATCCATGTGTGATACTCTGTGATTGGGGAAAATTCTCCTGTAGTCCTTGTTGAAACACAGTAGCAGTACAAGTGCTGGTGGCAGTGACCAGGTAAGGGGACACAACTGGCTTGGACTCCCCTGCCCTGCCTGTGGCCTTTCAGTTTTGCCTCTCTGATCATCAAAAAATAAAAAATGTGATGTGTTGACAGTGTAAAAAAAATCTACTATTTCCTAATTATTGTATAGATATTTGATGTTTCTCTTGTTGTGATGCAAAATAAACATTTTTAGTAGTTTTTAACACCTATTGTTTTGAATTCTCAGAAGTGGCAATGCCTGCCTTGAATATCCTGAGTGGTTTCCTGCCTTGCTTGTAGCATTTACAAGGCTTGTGTGGTAGACTTTGGCATTTTGGTTATGTGAAGCTCCTGTGTACTGGCATGATGGTCAGTATTTTATTTCTGGTGTTCAGTAGCTTTTGTTGTTTGTGTTGTTAGTTACTGAAAATCCTGAAATCAGTAGTTTCCATTAAGTATAATATACTGGACAGAGAACTACCTTCAGATAATTAGGAAATAGAGAAAGGACAAAATAAATTGGTGTGTATTTTTTTTCTCCTCTCTGTTTCCTCAGTGACAGGCCCTGAGTGAATGGTTGGAGCTGAGTCAGGGGTGGAGGTTTAGGTTGGATATCAGGAAAAAGGTTCTTCACCCAGAGGGTGGCTGGGCACTGGAACAGGTTCCCCAGGACAGTGGGCACAGCACCAAGGCTGGCAGGGCTCAGGAAGAGTTTGGACAATGCTCTCAGGCACAGGGTGCCATTCTGGGCTTGTTCTGTGCAGGGCCAGGAGCTGGACCTTGGTAACCCTTGTGCATCCCTTCCAACTCAGGATGTTCTGTGATTCTGTGAAATATTAGTTGAATTACTTGCGCATGGTTCTTCTTGATAAACAATAGTTTAAAAGCTCTATCACTTCAAAGCTATTTAAATGAAACTATTACAAGATTTTACTAATTTTTACTCATTTGATATCATCACTCAACAATGTAACAATTCATACCTTTTGCTAACTTCTACTGTGTATTCAGGTAGAGGAATACTTTAATACCTTTTCTGTCTTCTTCTCCAAGCCTTTTCCTGGTGTTTGCTTACCCTGTTTTGTAGAGCAGTTCAGTCTGGAAGGGTTGTCAGGATGTCACCTACTCCAGCCTCTTGCTCAAAGCAGGGTCAGCTATGAGATCATAGTTTTGATCTGTATGTAGTGATTAAAAATCCCCATGTAATATCATTTCTTAAACTTTGCTGTGAGTGGAAATAAAATCCTCTTTTGGTCCCGATGACTTCTGTAATGTGAAGCTGTCACTGCCCTTACTAATGCTGGGTAGTGAAAATTACAGTGATCTGAGGAGGTCCAGAGCTTTCCTCTGTCTCAAATGATTATGTCCAGACCTAGTGTCACATCAAAGGCTGTGGTCAGTTTTCATTCTTATCAAATATACAAATTAATCTTGTATTCTCAGCTTTTTTTGTTTGGTCTGTCCTGATTTAATTCTGCAAACCAAATTTTATTTTGTTCTTCTGGCATGTGAAATGTTGGAAATAAAGTTCTTGCCATGTTGCTTCCATTTGTTTGGGATTAACTTTGTGGATGTGTTTGTTTATATTAATTCTGTACTGTGAAAAATTTGAATAAACCATTCTTGTTGAAATATTCAAGTCTTTATCCATAGAGTTGGGTACAGAATTCCATTCTAATCCTTATTTTTCTTTAATATGCACAATTATTGCCATCTTTAAGGATAAGTGTGTGTCCAAAACTTCTGTATATACAAATTTGGAAGCAGAACTCTTTTAAAGCCATTTTGGCCATAGCTTCTGAATCCAAACATCTGTACAGTTCATATCTCTTCCCTGAAGAGCAGATAATGCTAATCTCAGGTATAACTGGAATGAAAATGAGGTGGGTGGGAAAGTACTTTCACATTAGGATGACATATTTTCAGCTTTCAGAGATTGTTTATGCGTAGGATCAAAGTTTCTTCCTGTTCTCTATTACTTTGAAAGGAATCTCTATCCATAATTTTTAGTAATTATTCAACTTGAAGAGTGGTGAAATCGTATTTCTCTGGGAGCTGTAAACGGTAGGAAATGAAAGGGGGTTAGTTTTCCATTAAATTAGATTTTTTCAGATTTTGAATATAGAGCATTTAGTCAGTGCAATGTCTGAAGACAAACAGGGATTTAATGGGATCAAGACTTTGTGTTCTCTTATCAGGCATTAATTATATTAACACAGGAAATGACACTTTGATTTTCTATCAGTTTTTTACTGATTTTGAAGTAGGTACTGCCTGCAGCAGTACACTTGTGGAGTAAGGAAATAATGGGCACACTTCATTCTTTGTGGAAAAAAGGCTGAACTCCCAAATACCCTATTTAAATGTTGGATGGGGTTGTTGCACCTCTAGACAGCAGAAGAAATAGTAAATCAACAAAATAGGTTTTTATATTCTTCCTAGCATGTCTACTTATTTACCTAAAATAAAACTCACACTGCATGGTTATAATGAAGTGATGTATTTATGAAAAACAGTATTTAATGTCCTCATTCTGTTTCTTTTGAATGCTGCTGTAGGAGACCTCCAGGGTCCTATTTGCATATGTCACTCTCTTACGTTTAGAATACTGCACTCTTGCTGTTGTCATATCTTTAAAAAGTTTTTTTGTTTGTTTGGTTTTTTTTAGTTTGAAAACCTATTTTAAATGTGAAATTGAAAATGCTTTCTATGACAGGTTTTTATCCTTCTGAAATGAACTCAAATAGATTTTGGATGAGACTGTAGACAGGCTTTTTTTTTTGTTTGTTTTTTTTTTTTTTAGTCACCCTTAAAATAGCTTCCTCTGTGTTATGGGCTCTCTCCAAAAGCACAAGGAAGGAGCAGCTTCGTGTTTGTCCTGGCTGTTCCTTGCTTTGATTAGGTTGTGATCGTAATGAAATGTAATTTACCACATGATTTCTCCAGGAGAATGCTGTAGACACCCAAGCAAAACGTAAACTATGTAGATGCTAATAAGGAATTAATGAAGAATATGTGGAAAACTTTGATTTATACAAGTTCTCCTCTTTGTAGTAGGAATAATTTTAGGGAATACTTCAAGTATAAAAATATGTTTTTGTCAGTTTTTCAAACTTTGAATTCATTTTACCTTTCTGTTCCATCAGCAGTCTGCTCTGACTTCTACTATATTTCTATTAAAGTTTCAACATCTAGAATAATGTAATTTGTAGATGGTGGTGTTTTGACATTTTCATGCTCTCTGTTCTGTTTAATCTTCTTTCTGCACAAAGTTGAAATATTTGAATGCTCTGATATAGAAGAATCTTGCTTGCTTGCTTTTTGTTCTTGATACCTTTGTTTTGTTTCTCTGTTGGCCACAGAGGGTCACAGATTGTCTGGTAAGTATTTAAATGAGAACAGTTTTAGTTCAGGAACTTTTGACTTGTGTGTATGTGCCTGTGGATGCTCGGCTGTGTGTCCTGGAGCCACACTGGGGTTAGCAGCCTGCAGGAAGTGGACATTCTGAACCTGTTTCACACACAGAGGATTGTGGATATGCATATGATATTCAGTTAGCTAATCTGAGAATTAGAATCATTATTTTGCCTTTGAAAATCTAGTAAGTGAATTTCTCATAAATTCACTGCTTTTAATGCATTGACTTCCTGACTGTTTTTTTCTTTTGTGTATTCTGTCCTTTCACTTTAGCACTGTACAAAATTACAGTAGCTACAGCTCACTATATTGTGTGCTTTTGCAAGATAACTGAATTAATTGTATAACAGGATAAATTATGAATAATTTCATGGATAGGGATTCGTAGGCTAAAAGAAGTAGATAAACAAAACAGCTTTGAAAAACAGATTTAAATTGGTTCAGAATGTTCATTATTTATTTATATATTTTAGTAGAAGAGACACAAGCTGTAATATGTTACAAGTTTTTCTTTTCCATTACAGAATAATTTCATTTATTTTGACTTTGTTTTTTTAGGCAGCTTAAATAAACAGGGCTCTCTGTGCTTTGCTTTCAGGCCCTTTCCCACATGCAGGTGTTTATTTCCAATGTAACCTCTCCCAGTGAGGAAAGGCTGTAGGGGAAGCACAGATTGCTTGGGAAGCATCCCCAGGATGTCCAAGTAGAGCAGGCACCCAGGGCCCTGCTTGGGGAGGACTGGGGTTTTTTTTCACTCCTGTGCTTGCAAAGCAAAGGTAATACTAACTTGGGGTGAGGTTTGCATTCTTGAATGGCCAGAAATTTTCTTGTCTCCCCTCCAAAGGACTTGATTCATAAAGCTTCTGTCACCATTCCACACGCATCCCAATTAGGTTGGAAAAGACCTCTGAGGTTGTCAAGTCCAGCATTTGACCAAAAACCATCTTGGCAACTGGACAGGACACTGAGTGCCACATCCAGTTGTTTCTTGAGCACTTTTTTTTTCTTTGTTTTGTTTTCTTGATTTCATGGGAATAAGAGTCCTGTATGGACAGTCTCATGTCTGATGCTTGGGAATGTGCTGGGATTGCCCAAGAGGCACTGTGAAAAGGAGCACTCACTGTGTCCTGCCAGAACTGCTTGGCAGGCTGGGCTTCCCTGGCACTGCATCCACTGAGCTTTTCTGAAGGGCAGCGTGCAGTCCAGAAAGGGAAAATTCTCTTTCTTCCTCTGAGCACATGGCTCTCGTGGGGATCTTGCCATCCAGAACACTGAATAAAGCCCAAGGGATTTGGGGAGGGGAGTGGGATGTTACTCTGAAATTAGAAGCTGGAAATGGTTCACCCCTGTAATTTTTAATGGGTAGCTCGTTTCAGCTCTCAGTAAAACATTGTTTTCAGGTGCAAATAGGGAAGCAGTCAGTATGTGGGACAGTGAGAATGGAAGATGGGGATTTGATAGCATTGTATTTCTCTGGAATATAGGTACATTGAGGGCTTTATCTCTTGAATAGCCTGTTTAAGCTTTAGCAGCATATAGGAACAAGCCAACCCTTATTCTGGCCTGTCATTAGCTGGGCTGACTTGGTGGGTGCAAACAAGGTTGGGGTAGGTGAAACACTGGTGTTGAACATCATCATTTTAGAAGGCAGGTAGGGCAGTAATTATTGAATATGGTCTACTTTTGTCCCTCTTCTGTTTTCCTACGTATCTTCTGGAATTTTCTGTGTAATGTACTTAAGTTCTAAGAAAATGTTCCTAGAAAATTCTTAGCATTTAATAGTTATCTTCAAGAATTAATTCTACATTTATGTAGCATTTTCTGTAGCTGAGTATCTACAAGGCACTGGAGCTACAGGTGGAGATCTGGTTTGTGTAGACAGATACTGTAGAAAAAATTCTCTGAGACTGTCGAGGTAACTTTTTTGTTTCAATTGAAATTCCATAAATCATGCTTTCGTATAACAAACATAAATAAATACCTTATCACTGTATTTTTTAGCAATATTACAATTATGAAACTGATTCTGATCTTGATTTTGGTTTTCTTTTTTCTTCTAATTTTAGGTTCAATTTATGAGCCACTTAAATGTATTAATCTTCCAAAGCCAGAGGGGGAAACTCTGTGGGATAAATTAAATCATTACTATAGAATTGGTAAGTTAATAATGCTTGAACTAACCTGGATGTGAGGTAGAGATGATATTTGCACGATAAGTATCAGTGCTACATTATTCCTACTTAAGGATAGTTTGCTAAACTTCTGCTGGAAGTTTGGAAAGTGCAAAGGGGAGGGCTGAGTTATACTTCTTGCTGAAAATCAAAATGTCTGTTGAAAATCCAGTTTAGCTGTAAGATTGAATGTAGAATTATTTTGGATTAAAGGATGTTTTAGGGTTGTAACATTGACCAGATACAACTGAAGCAAAATTTAAATGGACAAAAGCTTTCTTGTAGTACTTGGAACAGTCTGGCAGGTGATCAGTTAGAAGTTCTTTTTTGTTAGTAGTAGTGCCATAATGTGGTTTTGTGCTGAAATTTTATTTGTTAGCTAATTTCAAGTCAACTGTAATGTTTTTCATATTATATTATTTTAAGCCAAAATCATTAAAGCAACAATTTGTTGTGATTGTTTTGGGTTTTAGGAGGTTTGTGTTATTATGAAGTCCTACCTGTATTCTAAAATGAGGATTGCTTAATGGCTGTGCCATTGACAATTTTGAAGTTTAAAATTTAAGTTTTACTCAGGCAAGAGTACAGAATAGTGAAGGATTTCCCCATCATTCTAAAAATGTGGGATGGGACTCCCTTCATTCAAATGGCTTTTGAAGTGAAATCTGGGTTGTACCTCGTCCATCAATAGATGTGTTGATTTTATAGGTGCATTGCTTGTAGCTTTCTTACAGAGGAGATGACTGTTCAATTGACTTTTTGAACTCTTGGCAGCAACAAATCTGTGGTGGTGCTTGCTGTTTATTTCAGGCAATTATGCTGCTGCCACAGTGAAAATCTGCTATTGAATTTATACTTCATTTGTAATAATCTATATTGACTTTTTCAGATAATATTTTATCAAAGCTTTTGTTATAGGGTATCAAGACACTGAATATAATGCAAGAAGCTGTAAAACCTTGTAATTTTCATTTAGAATACTTAGTTTCTAAGTATTCTACATAGACAATAAAGAGGCCTTCTTAAAATTGATGCTTGACAACAATCTGTGGAAAAAAACTGCTTTCCTGTCTTATGCTGAAGAGATTATTGCTAGAAAGATGCTTGAGGGCATTAAGCCCAGTTTCAATCTTGTTGCATTCTGGTTATTATATAACCTTGGGAAAAACAATTTCCAAAATGCAAAATATTGAAGTGCAAAAAGAATTAAAGTAATATTTGGTATTTTTTCTAACTCAGTTTTGGGAACTTGAAAATCTCAGTCCTTTTTCATATCAAGGTACTGAATTAAATAATTGTAGTTGTCCTTCCTCCTTACTTACTCCCCTCTACTTTTATAAATAGTGATACAATCATCTGGCCTGAGTTAAAAATGTGGTTTTTATGAATGTGGCAGTTCTGGAGAGTTTAAGCATTTAACTGATTAGGGGGTCAGTTGATACACTGTAGTCACTTTTTTCTTCTCTTTTCACAGAAAGGAAAATACTGGGCTGCTTTGTAGAAATCCTGTACAAAGTGGGTTGTGCTAGAACAGAGTCATACAAATAGTTTTGAATACTGCTGGGTTTTTGTGTAAAAAGGTCTAATTTGTCTGAAAAAACAATGTAACAAATTTTGTGTTTGTTTCTCCTTAATTTCTTTCCCTGATTTTTTTCTTGTGCATGCTCTAACAGCTTGTTCACACCTGAACAGCTTGGTCTGTTCCTGAAAATCTATTTAGAAATTGGAAGAAATATAGATGTTGTTAACAATCTTTTTATTTTTCCTTCTTCCAGTTAAATCAACGTTGCTGCTCCATCAAAGCCCAACCACTGGTCTGTTCCCTACCAAGACTTTTGGGAATAACCAAAAGGCAAAAGTCCATGACAGCCTTTACTGTGCTGCCTGTGCCTGGGCATTGGCCCTTGCTTACAGGTGAATAACTTCTACACTCATGTCTCTCTCTGCCAGGTTACATTCCCTCTCTTACTCAGTTCCCTGGGAAGGTTTTAAAAGATGAAGCTTTATCAAAAATAGATTTGTAAACCCATAGAGAAGGGTGAGTTTTCAAATCTCAATAAAAATATTTATGACGGTGCTAGGTTGAAAAGGTCACTCTACTTTTGGCAAGTAAACATGTTTTCATATAATGTAATTGGTACCAGTATTTGTTACAGTGAAATTAATGCATGCTACTAAAAATAGAGGTTCTTCTGGCAAATTGTACTCATGGGATACTTTTAAATCTAGTAGGAGAGTTCAGGGCATTGGTAGGCTTATTGCTGGTGCTACAAATCAGTTACTTGCAAGAGACTGAATGTTACTATATCAGGGAGGATTTTTTAATTCTTAAATTTTGAAAGAGGAATGCTTGTGTAAGTTGCCAGACAAAAACCCTTTCATTATTATTCTTCTTTTAATGAGAAAGGATGACTAGGGCTGTTGACATGTAGATATGAGTGAGGGCACCACCATGCAGCAGCATTAGTTAAATACTTAATATTCCAAAGCATTAATGTCTCCTTTCTTCTTCTCCCACTAGTACATTGGCAATTTGTTTAACGAGTTATCTCTCTCACCCAGGCGCATCGATGATGACAAGGGGAGGACCCATGAGCTGGAGCATTCTGCCATAAAGTGCATGAGGGGAATCCTCTACTGCTACATGCGCCAGGCCGATAAGGTGAAAGCGCGCTGCGGACGCTGCCCTCGCCTCATTCCCAGGGATTAGTTCAACTGGGAAAACAAATCCTAAATGCGGATCCAATTCCCAGTGTTAGGGTGCCCCAGCTCAGAACAGCTGCTTCATTATTGTCAGATTGCAGCATCTTTTTAAGGAATAGAAGATGTGAGCGTTTTGGGAAGGAAGGTTCAGGGTACACTTGAAACTTCTTTGTGTTCGTTTTGAGGTCATTTGTCCCACTTAAGTATTACACCATTAGTACTTGTGGGGGGTTTTCTGTCTATTTAGTGATTAAATGGAAAGATGTAGAACTATTTTTTGTTAAGGCTGGAGAGTTTTCTTTGCTCTGTTATCTTGGTTATTGTGTTTGCAGTTGTTCTCCTTATCTAGGTGATCATTTTGATTGTTTTATTTGATTTCTTTAGCAGACGTTTCCCAGGTGTATTTTACTTAATGACGTAACTTCAGAAGGGCTCACGTTTCCAAAATGAGTAAGGAAACAGAGTAGTTCTACTTATGTTGCAACACAGTTGATTTATCCAGCTTGTAATTCTCTTGTGAATATACTCTAAATATTCTTATATTCTTAAATTTTTATTAAAATTTGGTGTGGTGGACAAATTTTGCATAGTGGTTAGCAGTGCATCTAGAAGTAGTTAAATACATGCATTCCATGTGGTTATTTGAAGTTTCAGGTCCCTGACTTTTAGCTGTGTTATTAGAAATAGTTTTCATGTAAGCCCATAGCTTCCCTCACAGCTGAGCACACAAACTGAAATGGGAAGTCCACAGGTATGTAATATCAGTAACAATAATAATAAGCCAGTTGTATTTATGCTGACATATATTTTCTGGGGGGTTGGATTGTTTCTCGAGAGTCTTATGCCTTTAAATAATCTTGACCTAAATCGATCTTGTTACATTTGAGCTGTTGTTTTTCTCTTTGATGTGCAGTTGTTTGTTTTGGGGATGAGGAGTGCCAGATAAGAATAATGAGCATTAAATTAACAGAGGTGTCCCACTGCTGGCACACTGCTTGTCTGGTTTTGCCTTGTGTACTGCAGATGCTTTTCTCTTCCTACAGTGTAGTAATAAACAGTTTCTACTACCTAACAGACCAAAGTCAGGCTGGACTTTATTCTGAGATACTGTGTGTGGCCTCATGTAAAAGGAAGATATTTTTAAATAATATAAATTATATGTGTTCAAGACATGATCTGAGCAAATGCTGCTGGTTGTAGCAAAAATGCACCTATTGTATTCTATTGCCAGTGAACATATATAAGAGTCATGGCCTGGGGTGTATTTAATGTATTTGTAGAGTAGACTCCACAATATAGTACTTGTTTACTTGTTCTGAGGCACATGCTGTGTTTTGTTGGTCGAGAATAAAATCTTATGAGGGTAGCATCAGTGTTGAGAATACTGAAATGTGAATTGTGGATCAGGTACTGATAGTGATGCTTAGAAAATTTTAAAATTTGTTGGAGAGCAAAGCATGACTTGAAGAGTTATGGAGTTACCTTGGCTTCATTTAATTAGCAGCTATAAAGTAATTGTTCTGAAAAGACACTGTTGATTATAAGGTTTAGATAGTGGTCAAATCAATAAATTTTAGTTTGATAATAGTGACAATAGTAATAATAATTTAAATAAGGTATATGGTGAATTTGTGGTTGCCAAACATACTGAAATTATTGCCTTTGCTTTTATGCTTTGCCTTTCATTCACCTTTAGGTTCAGAAGTTTAAACAAGACCCCAAACCATCTGCATGTCTGCATTCTGTGTTTAATGCACACACTGGAGATGAGGTCTTCTCCCATGAGGAGTATGGTCACCTTCAGGTAACACATCCATGTTGATGTAAATCCAAGTTTGGCTGATTTTTTAATAATATTGTCTCCATTCTTCCATAATGCAGCCATCTCAGTTTCATTAGATTTGTGTTAGATGTGCTGTATGTGGTAAAACTGAGTTGCCTTTTGCATCTTCTGCTGAAAAAGACAGAGTGTTTTGGTATGTTTTGGTCAGAAGGCAAATACTGAAATAACCGTGAGATTCTAGAGGTAGATGGTTGGTTGTTTACAAAGTTGCTTCTTTTTGAGACCAACTTTTTGATGGCTCTTAATAAATAATCCTGGCAGAAATGTTGTAGTCAGCAAAGTGAAAGATTTAGTGTAATTGTATGGTGAATATTCCCAGTTGAATTTTCCATATTTTTGAGCAATTTTCATTCATTTAATGTACACTGGCAACAGTAAGGAATTATTGTTCACTGCTTTGCATAGTGGTTCCTAGTCAGACTCATTGCATAAGTGATTGTTTTATTCTGTCTCATTTTCCAGAGTTTTAATCTTTGCTCTTTTTATTTCCCCTTCTCTTTACTTTCTGACCCCCCTTTGCTTTCATGACCTTGTTATTTTTGCATTCCATAAGTCTGCACACACCTTTTAGCTCAGAAATTGCTAGTGAAATTATTCAGATCTGACACAGTAGGTTGATGATTACTTCATTTCATGGTGACGGTATTACTTAAGTAGTTTGTATAGGAAATGTGTTGGATTCAGAAAATGTATGTTCTGGGGAAAATGCTCTATGGAGTTATCTTAAGTTAGCATTTTGGACTATGTGAAATTTCCTGAAAAGACACATGTTTTATTCATAGGAAGAGACAATTTGGGGACCTAGGGAGTACTGTATGACAGTTTAAAGTCTGTTTCTTGTGGCATCTCAGTCCTTCTCATAAACATAAGTGCACATTCCCATCTGTCATCTGCATACCTCAAAAATTAGAGAGTTTTCAGCTCTGTGGAGACAAGAGTACAGCGCAACTGAGAGTGCTCAGCTGGGAAAAATTGAATATATTATGTAACCCTTATGGCTATACTTGGTGCATTTCGGTTGTATTAAGACACTGGAGTCAGTTGTCCTTAAGTACTTATGGATTTTTAGAATTTGGACCTAATTTTTAATCTGTTATGTTCCCGATAAGAATCCGCTTTTTGTTCTAGATGTTTCCTTTCATATAATGAGATTGTGGTTTTATACCTCATACTGTGATAAACTTAGCTTCTCTATTGATATGATACAAATTCTCAAGTATAGGAAAGTTCTGTAATAAAAACCAAACCGGCAGTTTCCTTTGATTCCTCAATGAGTTGACCTAATGATGCTCATCTGTACAGCTGCTGAAGGTAATTACTGTTCATAATAAATGGTGTCTATGGGTACAAAAAACCCCCAGTTTTTCACATATCTGATCCTATCTGAATGTTGTAATTCTCCTCCTGTCAGCTGATAATACCAAAATTCCCACCAGGGCTGAGGTGATTTTTTTTTCTAGGTGTGCTGTGCACTATTCAATATACTGCTTGCCTTTCTGATAACCTACTTGCTAGTGAGTTGTCACGTTTACATGTATGTAAACCTGAAAACAGCTCATGACCAAAGTGATTACCTGTGGGTCAGAGCAGTGTGCCTGAGAGAGAACATTTTCCTAGCACAGTTTGAAATTAAAAAATCATAAAGCATCTGAAGTTGTAGAGGACAGTGCTTGTTTGTGCCATCTTTTCCTATTGATTGTTTCCACATTATTAGATGCAGGATTTTTGAAGAAGCAGAAGTGTGTTAGAGTGGGACCATCTTTGTTAGTGAATTACATCACATTTATTTTGTTTATGCGACTACAATAACCATGAAGTTAATTACAGTTTCCTTTCTGTGTTTAATTACTCCAGATCAATGCTGTGTCATTATTTCTCCTCTATTTGGTTGAGATGATCTCTTCGGGGCTGCAGATTATCTACAACACAGATGAGGTACAAATCGATTTCCCATCCAATGTGTCAAATTGTTTGTGTATTTTCTGGTTATTATTTCATTACCAGCTATAAAGTGATTGTTCTGAAAATACACTGCAGGTATTCTATGCTTTGAGTGAAACTCAGAAAAAGTAATGGAATGAATGGGTGGTGAAATAATGGATAAAAAAGTGTTAGATGTGCAAAGAGTAAATGTACATGACATTGAGAGTTTTATAGTTATCTGCTATTTCTGATAGCTACAATGTCAAGAATTAAAAAGTCTGTTAAGACGATTATCTTCTACTTACATTGTTCTCACTTTCCACATTATTTCAAACTCTCAGTCAGTGCATCCTGTCCAATGAAAATTCAACATAATAAGTAATGAGGTTAATTTTCAGGGAAGCTGCAGGGCTTTCTTCAACCACATATGAACCTATTGGAGTTAAGAAGTTTTGCTGTATCTTTAATTGAAAATAAAAGAATTTTATAGCATAGTAAGAGATGTTTGTAGACAGTATTAACTCTTCTGTAAATAAGATAATAATAGCCTTGGCTTGAGTACAAGTCATATCAGGACAACCTGCCGGCCTGCTCTAAAATGAGCTTATGTTTTGAAACTGGAATGGAAAGCACAGATGGATATACTTTTAAAATTCTTTTTTACTCCAATTTTCTTAATCTGGATTTGTTTAAATTTACTCTATTCTGATTGATAGTTGCTGCTATATTGCCTTAAAAAGCTTAAATGTGCTTGCAGTACTATTAAAAAAAAAGAGTGATTTTTCCAGTAATAGTGAATTTGCATTATTTTTCTAAAGCATATGTCTTCAGTAATCTATTTTTTATATAATTAGAAAATTAAATGCTGCAACATGTCTTCTTTCTTTCTTAGTTAGATCATATGGTATGTCTGTATTTCCTCTGAACTGCCTTTATATCTGTGAGGAGGCAAATATATATAATTAAGTATTTAATTAGCTTGATATATCATTTATGTTATCCTCCAGATGTTTGCATTTAATTACAGATTCTGCAGAAAAAGTGCATGTTCATAGACTCCAGTCAGTGGATATTCTCCACTTCCTTGCCAGGATGTCATTTTCCTAGCAACTGTCCCCTCTGAGTCTCTGCACTGTGGAGATTCATACTCAGATTTTTTTACCACAGACCTGTTTGGCTCTGTTTGGCATCAGCAATTGCCAGAATCTGTTAACACCACGTGATGATCCAATGTCCAACATTTCCTGTGTGACTAGAGGATGTGGCAGTGGCCGTGTCATGGTAGTGCAGTGGCAGTGTGGCTGTGGCAGTGTGGATGTGGTGTGGCTGTGGCAGTGTGGATGTGGTGTGGCAGTGGTGGTGTGGATGTGGTGTGGCAGTGGTGGTGTGGATGTGGTGTGGCAGTGGTGGTGTGGCTGTGGCGGTGTGGATGTGGTGTGGCAGTGGTGGTGTGGATGTGGTGTGACAGTGGTGGTGTGGATGTGGTGTGGCAGTGTGGCTGTGGCAGTGTGGATGTGGTGTGGCAGTGTGGCTGTGGCAGTGTGGAGGTGGCAGTGGTGTGGCTGTGGCAGTGGTTTGGGTGTGGATGTGGCACTCTGCTGCCCAAATCCACAGTTGGGTGTCACTCCCCAGTGCCCATGGCAGGCTGGGTTCAGGCCCCTCTCTTCAGAGGAGGGTGCTGGGTGCAGGGTGCTGGGTGCAGGTTGCAGGGTGCATGGTGCTGGGTGCATGGTGCTGGGTGCATGGTGCTGGGTGCAGGTTGCAGGGTGCTGGGTGCATGGTGCTGGGTGCAGGTTGCTGGGTGCAGGGTGCTGGGTGCATGGTGCTGGGTGCAGGGTGCATGGTGCTGGGTGCAGGTTGCAGGGTGCTGGGTGCAGGTTGCAGGGTGCAGGTTGCTGGGTGCAGGGTGCAGGTTGCAGGGTGCAGGTTGCAGGGTGCTGGGTGCATGGTGCTGGGTGCAGGGTGCATGGTGCTGGGTGCAGGGTGCTGGGTGCAGGTTGCAGGGTGCATGGTGCTGGGTGCAGGGTGCAGGTTGCAGGGTGCTGGGTGCAGGGTGCATGGTGCTGGGTGCAGGTTGCAGGGTGCTGGGTGCAGGGTGCAGGTTGCAGGGTGCAGGGTGCAGGTTGCATGGTGCTGGGTGCAGGGTGCTGGGTGCAGGGTGCTGGGTGCAGGTTGCATGGTGCTGGGTGCAGGTTGCAGGGTGCATGGTGCAGGTTGCAGGGTGCAGGTTGCATGGTGCAGGTTGCATGGTGCTGGGTGCAGGTGCTGGGTGCAGGGTGCTGGGTGCAGGTTGCATGGTGCTGGGTGCAGGTTGCAGGGTGCAGGGTGCATGGTGCAGGGTGCAGGTTGCAGGGTGCATGGTGCAGGTTGCAGAGTGCAGGGTGCATGGTGCAGGGTGCTGGGTGCATGGTGCTGGGTGCAGGTTGCAGGGTGCATGGTGCAGGTTGCAGGGTGCATGGTGCAGGGTGCAGGTTGCAGGTTGCAGGGTGCAGGGTGCAGGTTGCAGGGTGCAGGGTGCAGGTTGCAGGGTGCATGGTGCAGGGTGCAGGTTGCATGCTGCTGGGTGCAGGGTGCTGGGTGCAGGGTGCATGGTGCTGGCAGATGCACACTGTTTGGCATACTGGCTGTGGGAATGTTTGTGCACAGAGCTCTTGGCTCTAGAGGTAATGCTGCCTCTCCATGGCAGGCATGGCAGCTGTCAGTGAGTTACCCTCTGTTCTCATCTGTTGGCAGTGGAAAAATTAATTTAATTGCATCTTTACATCCCTAGCAAAGACAACAGTGTATGACTGTGAGTGTATGAATGAGGGTAGTTAGCCACACATTACTCAGCACCATGAGTATTTGCAGGCATCCATGCTGGGTATGTGCTTTTTATTACATTTCATCTCCACATGATCAACTTTGGATAAATGAGCTTAACACACAACCCATCATTTCTGTAAGTGCCATACCATTGATCTGGTTATAGCATTTACATGCCTGTGATATGAATAATTTGTTCTCTGAAGATTTTACTTTACAACAAGCTTTTTGATGGCTTTTTGGATGTAAATCTGTTTGGAGACCCTAGTTAGTGTCATAAAATGTCTGTAATTGACCATTTTTTTTTCCAAACATCATCACTGGTAAAAAGAAATCAGTAAGGTTATATGTTTCTATGTGGTGCTATTTGCTTCTTCATATAAATTTCAGTTATTGATAGACATGGGAAAAGCCAGACTCTTAATCCTTGGGTGTTCTGGTTTCATTCAGAGAAAGTTCATTTTAATGCAACCAAATGCTAAATTACAGGGATCAATATACTGGGCATAGCTGAAGAGTGAGACAGGGTTTTCTTGAAAGCAGTAACTATGAAAAATCTAGTGTGCAGATAATTGTACACCTCATGGTGAAATTTTAACAGAGACATTAAATAAAGAGAGACAAGTGGGTCTAGAATTATGATATTGTTGGTGGACTGGTATTAGCTTAAGGAGTGTATCTAAAATAGTAAATTTTTTTAAATTTAAAGAAAAATGGAGAAAAAAGATAAAACAAGGGTATACAGGCAAATACCTTTCAGTAAAAGATTGGGGTTTTCTTACATATCTCATTGAAATAAAACCCCACTCAGTAGTAGCAAAGTGGATCCTTCTCTGTAGTTCCTCAATATGGTTGTGTTTATAGCCATTGCAGTATTTTCCACAGTCCCCTAGAATAATTTAGATGGGTGGGGATAAATTCCCTGCTTTGGATATAAACCAGTGTAAATCTCATGCTTGTGGTTAAATTTTCTCTAAACTCCAGTCCATGGACTCTTTAAAGTGAACTATAAAACTTATGCTCTATTTCATTTTTCTACACTCAAGAAACTCCAAATGTGTCTTCCAACTGTGTAAATCAGGAAAAATTATCTGCTTAAATAAGTCCACAGCTATAGTTGAAAACACCTTAAGTACCTTAAAATACCCTTCAGTACTTAGTTATTCAGTAGAAATGTTTTGGTCCAAGAGGAGATTTTAATTATAATAAATTAGTTTGGCATTTTATTTGTGTTTATAAGGGACTGTGTTTGAATCTGCATAAATATATATTATCTGGAGCTTATTTAATAAAACTTTGGCATATCAATTCACTTAAAATGAATTAAGAAAAAGCATCTACATTTTTGTATTATAATTATGTTTTGGTTTCTGATGTTGTTAGGATGAATTTTTTTGGAAATATCAAAATATCACCTTTTTGGAGCTCTTGAAATATGTGTCTTGAATATGAAATCATTTCCATCCCTGCCTTTGTTGGAACTTTAGTGTAAATTCACATTGGCACCTCAGTTGGGACAGTTCTTAATCTATTGTGATTAAGAACTGATTTTAAAGAGAATATTTGAGTTTGGGAACATCATTCTTTGGATGGAAAAGGATGGAAAGAACAGTTACAAGGAATAGCAACTTTGTCTTTTGGAAAAAAGAGAAAAGCTGTGCTTTCTTTTTCCTTCAGTCACTTTTCTTTCCTATAGGTATCCTTTATCCAGAATCTTGTGTTTTGTGTGGAGAGAGCCTATCGTGTACCAGATTTTGGTGTCTGGGAAAGAGGCAGCAAATACAACAATGGCAGTCCAGAGCTGCACTCAAGGTGGGTGAGCAAATGTAGCTCTTTTAGCCAAAGCAAGTAAATGAATGAAAAGAATTCATCATGGGATGAGCTAAAAATAATAATGCATGAAAATAATGTTTGAACTAAATAAAGGTTCTTTAAAGCCTGAGGGATGTATTTTGGGAAAATGTGAAGATAATTTCATCATGATGTGCATGATGAAATAACCACATGGATGCTTAGCTGTTTGAGTATTCAAATTCCAGTAATTGTGTGCAGCTGCATGTATATAATTCTGAAATGTGTTCAGAACAGCTCAGGGTCTTGTGCGGTGGGATTGGAATCGTATTCAAAAAACTGGTTAGGATTATCCTGCTTTAAAAGGGTTTATAATCATAAATTTAGATTTTCTCATCTGCACCATGGTGGGAAGAAGATGCTGCACACTGGCCAGCATCCTAGTGCCAAGCTCTTTTCCAGGTTCTTCAGATGCTGCAAGTTCTGAGCTCTGGCAGGGATGGGGAGCAATGCTGGTAGCATTTTAATGGAGTTGTCCTGCTTTCCTCAGTGGAATCACTCATGTGCTCTCAGCCTTGAAGGATCTAATCTGTAATCTGACAACTTGATTTTCTAGTGTTACTATTGTTTTCTTCACTTTTTGACTTCTGAACTTTTATTAATTATAAAAATGGCTATAGCTTAGATATCTTAGGATTTTGAAAACATTATTGATCATTCTAATTATCAGGGGCTTGCAAAGAATACACATTTCTTCCAGTCTTCAATATTGCCAAACAGATCAGTGTTGTCATTTAGGAATGAATTATTTTTTCTTAGCCCACATACCAGCATGTATATTTTAACCTATAGATTTAGTTACATTTCCTTGCAGCAAAACTCTTTAATATAGGTTTTTTTTCGGGGCTTTTATAGAAACTTTTTATCAATATGAGAACTAAAAAAAAAAGAAAAATCCAAGTTGTTGCTGTAATACAGTCTGCTTTATGATTTTGCTGGGTATTTTTCTCCATTGTGTCTGTAAAATTGTCAAATGCCAGACTGCATGAGGTACATGACAACACAGAGAAACAAATGCTTCTTTCTACATCTCACCTTGTAGAAATGTACAAAAGGAACACTGAAACTCCCGTGTCTGCTGTTTGCAGCATTCTGGTTATTCAGTGTGTGAATTTTCTCCAGGGAAAACTGAGCATCTTTTAAACAGATAGAAATGGGCATGTTGTTTTATCTTAATCCAGACAGACATTTATAGGTTAGTTTTTCTAAGGGAAAAGTTTTTTGAGATGGACTGGGCCAATCTAACAGATCATTGAGCTAGCATAAGGGGAAGCACAGAGTTTGGTCCTAATTTAAGAAGTAGATGTTGGTCATCAGAAACAAGTGTTGCCCCTATTTGTCATTCTTTGTGTATGTGTGGATACTCTGCTTCACTATAGAAAGCTGGTAAACAATTTCCCTGGTTCTCATAAATCAGGAAAAATGGAAGGGCAACATTCATCAAAAAACAGATATTGAGGAAAGCCCTGGGTACACTGAAATATTCTTTATACTTTATGTTCCAATTGTATCTACCAAAGAGAGCTATAAAGCCCTTTTGTTCTAAATTGATGAAGCAATTATGAATATCATGTCTACTCACAAATGATGTATGTGGGTCCTCTGTGATTATGGACCCCAAAATGGTCTCTTCAGGGTCTCCTGACCCTTAAAGCCTGTGATGGAAGTCTCCATACAGGCTGTGTTTGCTTTCAGAATAAATAGGTAGTTCTTGTGTTTCATTGAAAGAGGCTTTCTTTTCAAAGGGGATATTATACAATTGGAAGTCTGTGAATAATAGCTGCACATTATGGCCCATGTTAAAAGATTCAGGTATTTTAAGCCTTCACAGTCTCAGTATTCTCTCTTAGTACAGCTCCAAACACTTCTGATAAATGATAAATAGCAGAACACTCAGTGGAGCACATCTTCACTGATATATGCAAATTGATGTCTTTTATTGGTTCAAAGGCAAGATTTGTAACAGCTTTTATTGTATTGTGATCCCTTCCCATACGGCTGAACTTCACAAAAATTAATTTGTCCTGTAGCCGTTTGATCAAGCTGCTCTGCAGGCATCTGCTGAGTAGCTGTGCAAAGTGCCTCTGATACCTCCCATATGCACTGTGAGAATTAGGAACTGCCAAAGTGCAGCATCCTCATATTCCAAATGTGGGGCTGCAGAGCCTCGGTCCTGCTCTTCTCTGCAGTACGTAGCACGCTGCTGTAGTGCTGGCCTTCCTTGCTCTTTTTTGGGTTATATGGTTACAAAGTTATTAGTGATGTAGAAATTTTTTTTTGTTTGCTTATTTTTCACGTCCTCTGCGGTGCTTGATGTTCCAGTTGAAATGCACAGCAGTTGGGTGGAGGCAAGAAGTTGAACAGGAGGAGAAGTAAGGGTGAATATACTTGAAGGTATATTTTGATTTACACTTGCTAAAAATATGCAAATTTTAGTGTTTGCACTCAGGCATTTTACTGAGGGGATGAATCCAACAATTAAAAAGTAGTGAGAATTATGAATGTTGTTTAAGTGTGTTTACTAAATCACTTTTAGCAAGCTGGAAGTGGTTTCTCTAGGTTAGTCTCATCTTCCCCTGCCCTAAATATGGCTCAAGGTCAAATGTTACCCATGACATTATGATTGCAAGGCTGCTCTTGGTAATCCTTGACACATAAAAATAATAGGCAGCTCCATTAAGGTCTAAGGATTGCACCTGGTGAGGCTCAGTGGGGACATTATGCTATTCATTTGAAGAACAAAGAACAGGTTGCTCAAAACAGAATCTCCCATCTTTGGGGGTTTGTGAGACTTGTGTAGTATAGGCTGTGATTTACTTAAATTGATCTTAGTTATGATATCAGGCTTCAAGTGAGGTTTTGTGTTGGGCTAAATGAGTTCCCTAAGTTCCTTCTGGCCCAATGACCTAATGATCCTGTGAAATTTTCAGAGGAATATTTTGAGAGGGTTTGGGTGAGGTTTTGTTTTGGGCCCATCTCCAAGTAAGCACCTTTTTCTCCAGGCAGATTCCACAGGTCAGTACAGTCTGTTCATAGTGGCTTAATGACTGGAGGAAGGAATGCATTTATTAAAATACATTTTACCATTAATTCATTCTGTTAAGACATTCCATTTCTTTTGTTACTAAATTGTAGACTATGAGGAATGTATTTTCCATACAAAGACACCAGCATGATGTTTATTACAGAACCTCTTTAGCAATTTGCCCAACAGGAAAATTGGGCTTTTCATTACTCAGTATGAATGAAATGAGTGTGAAGTGTGATCACAGTCCTGAAGTGTGCTGTGGGATTGTTCACTCTTGTAAGTACACATTTGATGCCAAGGCTGTTCACAGACTTCATTTTTCTTTTAAAATGACTTCCTCCTGTCATTTACCCACAAAACGTTTGATAATCTAAGTTGTACTTGTGTGTGTGGTGAAAGGAGTGATTGACAATGTTGGGATGTTTATATGATCACTGGCAAGTAATTGTGATAGGAATGAAGTCTCAGGGGCTTTCAATAAATAGAGGTAGAAAAATGCTGAAGAATTACAGTAAATTATTAAATTAGTCTTATTGTAGAATAATGACTGAGTCTGCAAAATAGACATCATTTCAAGAAAGCAATACATGTTTGCCTTGAACTTCTTTCAAGCAGTATCATCCTATTTTGTAGACAGATTGAGTAGTTTTGTTATCTGAATACCAATTGAACATTTATTACTTCTCTGCCTTTTATCAGTAACTTTTTTCTCACTCTGAAAATATATCATGTTGATATTAGGACTTTTACTTGAAAGGGAAATACAAGATTTTAACATGTGATACAGCCTCCAATGTGCAGGATTTCTGATTTTTGTTTTCTGCATATGTAGTTTGGTAATAATACTGAGTTTCTCTGAAAAATTCTGTTCTGAATCATCATGCCAATTTATTTGACCAATGGCTAGGTGATAATTAGAATAGAGCAATTTTTAGAACAATTATCTTTTTTTTTTTTGGGTATTTGAAACAAAGCCAGAAAAATAATTACATTCCCAGCTCTTCTGAGTTCAGTTTATTTCTTCATCTCACTCTCCAGCTCTAAAAGCTTTCAGCATCAGAAGATACCAAACAGAGGCAGCTGCTCAGAGCAGGCTGTGGTTAAGCTGGTCAGCTTTCTCTTGTTGAACAATTAGAAGTGAAACCCAGGAGTACTATTTCTGGCAGTATTTCAGAAAGGAGCATGGGGGTTTATAAATGATAAATGTGAAATCAGTCTAAAGTATTTCTAATATTAGAACCACTGCAGGTAAAGTAATACTTTAAAAACCAAATTCTGTAACTTCATAGAATGATTTTCATGATTTTAAGTATTTTCAATATTTTCTGTGTAACCATAATTAGACCCCACATTTAAAAAATGGATTTGTTAGTAATCATTTGAAATTTCATGTTTTAAATTAATGGATTGTAAAAATTAGTTTATTTAGAGTAAGGTAAAATGTTTGCTTCCATCCCAGTGTACTGCATGGAGTACAGAAAAATAAAGATTGAAGCACAGTCCCTGTTTGCAGATTTCTGCCAATTTAATTGTTGTGAATTTTTTGGTGGGGGGCTGGATGATGAAGTTGCTTGTGAGTACAGTCACAACTCCTCTTAGGTAGAAGTGGGGAATTGTTAGTGCTTATTAACTGAATAATTATTATAACTCAGTGTTTCATTAATTAGTTTTTTAAACAGAATAGGCTAAGCTTTGTTTCACTGGATGCTCTGAGTCTGTTTTACCAGGTTGCCATAGAGAATGTAAAAGGTGTTTGTTTCATGAGCTGGACCTCTGGAGTATTTCCAGGCCCTGCACTTGTCTGTCACCACTGAGGGGACCAAGGTGTTTCCCTCCCTGAGTGTTTGCATTGGGCAGAGCTGTCAGAAACCTGGGACTGTTACACTTTCTTTGTGAACACTGGCACTGTTGGGAAATAGCTCATGTAACATTTTACTTTAACGTGCCTTGTGAACGTAATGTCTGGAATTTTGGAAACAAAATTTTTGGAAACATGCAAAAAATGTGGTGTTTCATGTGTATGTTAATGCTGTAGTTCCTTACTGCAGTTGAATGGACATAAATAAAGTTGGCCTATCTATAATTATGTATTCTGGAAAGCTGAGAAAAAGAGGAGTAAAACTGAAAGGAAGAGAATGCTTCTTCATTTTTTACTTTTAATACTCACAAGGAATATAGAAAACTACACTTTTTAATGAAATTACTTTGTTAAAAGGTATATTTTTATTTCTACTGTAGAATTTATATAATGTTTAAGAAATTATTTTACTATGGAATTTGATTTTTAAATTATATCATTATTAGTGATTTCAATCCATAGTGTCTTAAAACGTGAGTTCTAACTTGAAGTCTTGATGGAATTTCTGGGTCCTGTTTTCTTTGTGGTGAAGTGAAATAAAAGATGTGTCACTATGTAGCTGACATCAGAAAATGCTTCTGTTGCGAATTCAGATTGATGAGATCTTTTATTGTATTGAAAGCTAGAAATTAGTCTTAAAGTTTAATGCTGGGTAGCTGATTTGAAAAATTGTGCTGAAGTAAATGCTCTGTGTCTGCACTATTGGCAAGACCTCGAAATACATCATGCCAGGTGTCTGATAGCAAGGTGAGAACAGAAGTTCTTTTGCCAGATGGTCTCTGACATTTGAAGACAAATAAAAACGCTGAGTAGTATTTCAGAGAGAAGTAAAAACAACCTACCACCTAAACAACCCCAAATCTGCTGCCTCATCATTTTGTTAACATAAAGGTTAAGCACGAAATTCAAATCAAGAAAAGATCATGGCATTGTAAAGTGTGTGAAGTTTTAGCCTGGGCTTGAATTGTGATAACCTCTGGGTTTTTGTTTTTACTCCTCAGCTCCGTGGGACTGGCAAAAGCAGCTTTAGAAGCAATTAACGGTTTCAATCTCTTTGGAAATCAGGTAATACAAGTGTTTGTTTTCCCTCCTTTTTTGTTAGCATGAATGATTTACAGGGTGGATCAGAGGATATTTTGAAGTATCTAGCACAGTTTGTTAGATTGCAGCTTTAAAGTTAGTTTGCAAATTGATTGCTGCTGTTTCAGGTACAGAATTAATCTGATAAAATTATTAGTCCCTTTACTATCAAGAATCACTTGAGATTTTTCCTTAGAAGAGTTCTAAAGTGGTTGCAGCTTAGTCTGAAAAATAATTTTGTTGCCAAGGTGGTTTTTTTTGCTTCAGAACTGTGTATGTTGCTGATACTAGAATATATGTCTACCTTCAAGCATTACCTTTCTTTTGTCTGCTTCCTTCATGTGGCTTTTGATCAAGACTATAAACAAGCTGCTTTTATATTAATCCCACCTTTTTACCTGTTTTTAATTTCAGTGTGTTGCACAGCCATTAGGTCTTTTCTCAGCCTTTCATGTGGCTTGGATCAATTAGGAAAGCAAGCCTTTTCTGAGACTTATATCTGCTGTGTGTTCCCCTTCCAAGTGCATCTTTCTTTTCGGTGCTATACATGCAGTAGTCTATAGCTAAAAGAAAATAATAGTCTTCCAAATTATTGGTTTAGAAAAATGTATGTATGGAAGGGAGAAGCCATGCATTTTTAAAAAGCTGATGTCACGTGTTCAGAACTAGGAGGTAGCAAGGATCTTCAATAATGGTATGTTCTACATGCATTGTTATTCCTTCTGAAATGAAGTTTACCTGTAATCTTTACCTTCCCAACAGTTTCAAGCACAAGTCAATGTGGCTGTTGAGTTTTTTATCAATTTTTTTTTTCTGAATTCTGAAATGGATGAACTAATTGCTGAAGCAAGACCAGTTTAAGTGCTTTGAGAGTTTATTTCTGAGATCTGTAGCTGGCATTAACAGAACCCATTTTGACCTTCAGTCTATGCAGAGTTTGCCTTTGTTCTTAGCTCCAGCTGTGTTCCAGTGGCTTTGAGAAATCCTCTTGAGCCCTTCAAGGGACTGACTTGCAGCTGCACAGGCACAACCTGCAGAAATCACTGCTGAGGAATCACTGCTCAGAGGAACACGTTAAAGGCTGACCTGGGCAGAGTTGTTTGTGTATGAACTGCATGCCCTCTATTGGGTTGGGCAAAAACAATTTTAATTTTTTTTTTTTCATAAATCAAGTCTCTGTAATATGTTCTTACTCCAGAAGTTTACAGTCTTTAGAGAAGTGAAAAATAGTTCATTTGTCAGACAAGGTACTTGTGGGTTTATGAAATGCAAATGAGCCTGCTTCTGAATCCCCAGGGAATCCTTCCATGCAGCACAGACTTTGGAACTGCACGTGTAGGCAGGTTATATTCAGAGTTTGAAGTTGAGTTTAGAGATTTGAGAATAATCAGAATCTGGATTAAGAAGAAAGTTAACAAATCATCAAAGCCAATGTGATTATTTGTGTGCATTCTTATTGCAGCACTAGTCAGTGTGTATCTTGCTAGAATGACTGAGAAAACAGATTATTTTCCATGAGGCTAGTGGAAAAAAATGTTTAGGGTTTTGTTTACTTTAGTAAACCAAAAGCTGAGTATTTTATGATAACTGTATACAATTAGAGTGCAGTTAAAGAGTAAGTAAGAGTAAAACCCCTTGGAAAGGTATCTCAGTGGATGGTAGTACTGGCACACAAAGAAGGGTGGTGAGGTATTTATGTAGAAACTTCACTGGAAATTGAAGTTTTTAATAATTAGAATGGTGGCCTCTGGAACAGTCTTCCTAGGAAAGTAGTATACCAAAGAAACTGACTGCTGTTTAGGAGAAATTTGGCAGATTTATGAAAATTTCTGGGATTTATGACCATAGTGGAATGAATTCACATTGGCTGTGTCTTCCATTGGGGGAGTGATCCTGAGATTCATTATCAGTTGCAGCATGTATGAAGATACCTGTTCATTAACAAACCTGAATTTGCAAGAGGTTGCCTATTAACAGTAGTTCTAAATGTTATTGATTCTATTTAAACTCTATCTCAGCCAGGGGATTTTTTTTTTAGTGTTTCAGGAAGCATCAAGAAGTTGACAGAGAAATATAGTGTAAAATTACTGATTTTATTAGGGAGTAGACTTTGCTAAGGAGTAGATGTTGATAATGCAGACCTTAAAATAACTGCAAAGTAGACAAGTTTTATTTGCTATGGAAGTCCTTTTCCAAAGCAGTACCTGTGTTGAATATCCAATTGTTTGTGTTCTAACTGACTTGTAATGAAATACTCAGCATCACTGTTTAGAATATTTCCTGAATACACAGGGAAGAACAACTACTCTTTTTTGTTTGTTGTCCTTAATACAGACCTCATTTTTCAAGAATTAATAGGAGAGTTAATAGCGTGAATGAATAATATAATTACTAATCAGTAAAATTTTCAGCTACCAAGCAACGACAACGTAACCTAAATTGAACAGAGAACCAGTGATTTTCAGCAGGATGCACCAACCTTCTTCCCTTTGCCTTAAACAAATGCAATGTTGTGTTCACAGGGCTGCTCTTGGTCTGTCATATTTGTGGATTTTGATGCCCATAACCGGAACAGACAGACCCTGTGCTCGTTGCTGCCCCGGGAATCAAGGTCTCATGTAAGTCATTAAAAGAAATTCACCTCAACAGAGTGTGGACAAACAAGTGGATATGAATTCTTAGTTACATGATGGACCTTCTGATCTGCTTGGTAAATGTGAAATTTGCTGGGCAGGTGTTGTTAAATTTTGCTTTTTAAGTGTCCCTGTGATGTATTTGTTTTCCTGAACGGGAATTGCAATGGTGGTCTTCATATTTTAAATACTTGGATTAAAATGGTAACCTCTTGGTAGCTTTCTAGAAAATGGAAAAATAAAATTTGAAATAACTGAAGTGAAATTTTCAGCCTTGGGCATTTTTCTTCTTTTGGCCTAGTTTCCACTGTACACTGTCTCGGCACTTTTGAAACCCTTTGTTTTAGCTTTAATTCTTTCTTTTGTCTAGGAAAAAAGCCTTTAAGGTTGGCTTATCATAAATTGCTGAATATGAACAATTTCTTGCTATAAGCTACCATTACAAATGTATTTCCTCAGTGAGTAATCTAAGTGACATAAGTATAGATTAGTTAAAAGAACATCTATTTCAATACTAGCATCAAAGGTAAATTTGGTGTTGAAGAAGTAGTGATTTAAAATGAGTGATAATAGTGTTCTGCTTTTTTATTCATTCTGGAATATAATAGTTTGTTCATGAAACAGGCTATTAATCTTAAACATTAATAGTTTACTTATTGTGTAGAAGAATTATAGCAGGGTTGCAGTGATGGATAATTAAAATAAAAGGCAATGTCAGCTACCTTTTTATAGTAAATGGTGGTTTAGAACTCTTGCTGTTTGCTATTTGCTGGAGACTTGAAATATTCCAACAGGAGCTGATTTTATAACTTATCCCATAGAAATATTTGTGTTCTTTTCTTCCTTTTATGGGTTCATGTCAGTCATATTGGCAAAAATTTTAAATAGTTAAGTATCTTGAGTATATCAACAGAAAAGGATAGTTTTTTGTGTGTTTCTGGAAGCTTACTTGTAGAGGTGATGCACTAGTTAGTAATTTTTCTTGTGTTTTAAATTCATAAGAGATCCCCGTGGTTTCTGAGAAAGCTGCTTGTATTTTTTCCTGGAATTATGCCCTTATCTTCTTAATCATAAATCAGATAGGTTTGTTTGTTCCAGCAGCCTAAGAATATTTCTGGAAAAGCTGTTCAAAAATGATCTTTTAAATATAGGTATTTCTCAGCACTGCACTTTTATGAAATATTTGTGCTTCTTTTTGAGCATATGACACCCAAATATTTGTGTTTCCTCCAGGAATAATCAGGAGAATGTATTTTTAAAATAAACAAACAAAAAAATCCCAAACCACAAAGTTTATAATGTTTTAATTGTGCCTGCACATTATCAGCTGTAAAACAGGTGACATTCAGAGCTAAACAAGTTATCTTCTAAATTGTATATCTGCACATTTGGTTTGTAGTTTATCCTGATACTTCGTAAGAAGTTTTATTTTGCACGCTATTTTTCTATATTAGCACTATGATTTTGATAAGATAATGTTCCAAATGTATATTTCACTTAGTAAGTTAAACAGCCTTGGTGCTTCAAATAATTGTCATGGATCTAATTAAATTTATAATGTCCTATTTCTCTGTCTCCTACAGAATACCGACGCAGCTCTTCTGCCCTGCCTTAGTTATCCTGGGTTTGCTTTGGATGATGAGGTTCTGTTTGGTCAAACACTAGATAAAATTATCAGGAAGTTGAAAGGCAAATATGGGTTTAAGAGGTTTCTGAGGGACGGGTACAGGACGGCGCTGGAGGACAGAGCACGGCGTTACTATAAACCAGCAGAAATCAAGGTAAAAGGCACCCCTGACACCCCTCCAGCTACTGCCAGTGGAATTGCACAGGGATTCCCGAGGCCTTCAAGGCAACGAGATGCCTTCTGTAATTTGCATGTGCAGTTATCAGAGACTGCTAAGTCAGCATTGAGTCATTGGTTTGTTTTGTAATGGATGTGCTTTCATTTACATTTAGGGTACAGTTGATTTCACATAACAAATAAGGAAATTATTTGTCATTTCATTTAATTTCACAGCTGACTACAGTCTGAGTGTGTGTGGAAAATAATTTTGCTTTTGATCACACTATTTATCAGTTAGGGTTATCTAAATGAAAATTTTTTCTTTTCCCCCATAGTTTCTCTGTGAAAAATGAAAAGTAGATTATTTAAATATTCTGCTTGAGAATGAGCCACAATAGATGTAAAGTCACAGTTCAAGTGCCCATAGAATTAAGAAGCAATACTAAATATACTAAAATATTTTTGCATTCATGTTTGTCTTTTATTGCTTAGAAATGACTCAACAGGATTATTCAGATGTATTTCCTTAAATGAAAATAATGAAATGTCCGATTAATTTTTCTTCTTTGCAGCTTTTTGACGGCATTGAATGTGAATTCCCTCTTTTTTTTATTTTCATGATAATTGATGGTAAGTATAGCTTTATATTCCGGTTCCTTAAAGGCATTAGAGAAATGAGCTTTTAGAGGAAAGATACAAAATTATTTTCCTGTCCTGCCTAATAAGCAATAATGCAGTGATACTAAATATCTAATTGAGAGTTCTGCCTCCTGGGTTGCAAAATCCCAAGCATTATTTTTAGGATATAACTCAGTAAGGGATTTTTAATAGCTTCAATCTGTGGCATTGTCCTGCATTGCCTTTTAAGCCTGAAAAACTTTCAGATGTATCAGAACTTTGCAGCAGCATAGGAGAGAAAGGGAGGGAGAGCACACTGCCACACTCAATGTGCACCAGGGCTTCTCAAGTTGAGCATTGTGTTGCAATTGAATCAGAATTCAGAAGAGAAGAAAGAGAGCCAGGAAAGGTTTGGTTTCCTCCCGGCCACAATTTTTCACATAGTCAGTCTGATTGAATAATAAAACAAAATTTAAAAATCAAAACAAAACCAGCAAAAATGACAGCGCCTCGGTCTTGGCATGGGGACGGGAGACAAACCTGAGAAGTTCAAGGGGTGATCTCAGGATGGAAGCCAGAACTTGCATAGAACAGAAGTCTGAATAAGAACATGAGTAGGGTTACAACTGTCAAAAAGATTTTTAAACGGATTAAAATCTGCCCGTCTTTTCTTTCTCCTGTAACACATTGAATTCAGATACAGACAGTGAGGGGCACAGAAATCTGCCATCAGCCTCGACTCCTCTGTGGCCACCCACAGATTAAAATACTGGGTTTGAAGGTTTAATAAGGTTTTACAGTTGATATTTCTGAAGAAATGCTTGACATTTTTCAAAGAGTGAGGCCCAAAACTGAGGAGAAAGGCGCTGACATTTAATGCTGCCCACTTGCAGTTTTGAGAACAAAAAGATAGTCCTCTTCAAGTGAGGTTAACAAAAGAATAGAAAAAGCATTTTACGCTTCTTGTATACAAAAACCCCTAAAAATTACATACTGTCCTTGTTCTTTTTGCCTGAATCATACTTTTAGGAAATAGAACAGTTCTGTTAGTAGATTTTGGGCAAATATCTCCAGATCCACAAGGTTCCTTAATGCAAAATCGTGTACACACAGCAATGGCAAAAAGACAATGACGTGGGAGGAGCAGAGATTGCTCGTGTGTCATGAGTTGAGTGTCATCCTGGAGTGTTTTGAAATGTTCAGTGTGTCACTTGAAACACACCTTTTTGTGTGCAAACTTTGATTGCATTTGTGTCTCTTAGCAACTGTAAATATTCCTGTATATATACTCAGGAATATTTGAAAATGCTGTGAACAATGCTTGTCGAGTTTTGGGAGTGTTGATGAGCCATGGAAAGGAAAAAAAAAAATTGGTGGTTGAAAAAGGGAATATTAGTACAAAATTTATCATGCAAAGTTTTCATCTAGCTCATTCCCCTTTGAATGTTAAAAATATTCTACTTTAAAACATCACCTTGCTTGTAAAATAGATCCATTTTTTCTTTGATGAACAGAAATGGATTTTGTATTGTTTATATATTTTCATTTAAGAACTTTCCATGAACTGAACATTAATCATGCTAGTATCCATCAGATTCATCTTGAGAAGTTCTGCTAAAACAACTTTTAAAGGACTGTCTCAAAAAGCAGCACCAGGGACTTGACTGATGTGATCTACAGCTCAGTCTTTTACTTTTCATCAGCCATTTAGTGTGTAGGCACTTAATATTTTGTTTTGAAAAGTAAACACTGGATTTTTTTTTTCTTCCTCTTTTATGAACTTTAAGGTCATGGAGAAATTATTTCTTCCATTAAATCAATTACTCTTTGCTTATTTTTAGGCATTTTTAGAGGAAATCCTACACAAGTAAAGGAATATCAGGATCTTCTGGACCCTTTGCTTCAACATACACCTGAAGGTATTGTCTGGAAGTTGTTCTTCTGAAACAATTGTAGCTTTTTATTGACCCGAAATGATAAAAATCCTGACTGTCCTATTAATATATATTGTGGTGGAAGTAAATGAGAAGTAAGAACATCAACATGTTTCCTAGTGGCAAAATACTAATTCTAAAATAACCTCTTTTGTGTAGATACATTGCAGCATTAAGTATGATAATAAAAGTAACATTTTTCTGGAAAAATGCTACTGATACTAAAGATTTACACTGTGCACACTCCTCCCCTCCTTCACCTCTGCTTCACTGTTACAAAGTTCACTTCTACTTTTCAGGCAAATATTAACTATCAGCAGTCAGATTGTTTCAATGTCCCACCTGGACCCAGATGAGAATTACTCTCATCATTCATTGTCACCTAATTTTGCAAGCTCCAAAAAATGATTTGGTACATGCATATAAATTGTTTCTAGCTTACAGCTACGTAATCATTTTATATTTCATATTATAAATGTTATCTTGTTTAAATTGGGCACCTCAGAATTTCTGTGGCACTGCAGACAAGGCTTGTGGTGGCCTACAGGCACAGCCATTCAAAATTCAGTTTAAAAAAAGAAAAAGGCCATAAGTTTGAGTGGGAGGAAAGAAATGGCCTGAGAACAGAACAATCCAATTTTAAAACTCAGCATTTTAGTCACCTGTTCTTACATCTGTGGTACAGTTAGACAAGTGGATGCAGAATATGCCTTGTTCTTTAAACTTACTGAAGTGAACTGATTTCTGTAAGGCAGTCAAACATTCCCTTACCAAATTTGCATTATGTAGCAAATTTTTCTTGCTGGTTGTTGCTTTTTTCTGATTACTAATGAGTATGTGAAGGTTCATGGACACTAAATTAATGTTGTGGCTTCCTTGTTGCATGGCATCACAAATGTCACATCTTAAAATTTTTGGGTGTGTTTTGGTACCTCATTCATTTGAATCTAATATCTCTAATAACTGTTGCTTTTCCATTTTCTCTCTGCTTCTTCCCAGTAATTTGTTTGGGTTTTCTTTCTAAGTAAATAGTAAGACACTGCAACTGTATTCTGTTTATCACCTGTTCTTTATCCAAATTAGTTCAAGAGAAGAGCAATATTAAGGTGGAATTTAATTATGCAGGAGGCATATTAATTTACTTTTCAATTTCATATAATTAGGTCAATCATTTGTAATCATGTCTCTGAATTCCTGATGCATGTCCACTTAAAAAGTTCTGAAATAAAGTTTACAAATATCAGCAATACCTATGGCATATAATTCTAGATACAAGGTATATATCTATTAGTAGAGAAGTTGAGCCAATTTGTTTCATGATGTTTCAAGATTCAAGTCCTTATTTTAAACATTTGATTAAAAAAATTATCCAAAACCAAGTTGACTCTTTTTGAGCAGGAATTTTTACTTGGAAAGAGTTGTCTGATATTGAGTCTGTGTTAACTGGGGAGGCACAACAACCCGAGTGCTTCACTGGAACCCAGCTTTCATTGCTTTTGGTTAAGGCTTCTTAACTGAACTGTGTTTCCTTCAGGTGACTTTTTATTTTTACTTTGCACAGAGGGTGCTGCACTAACAACACACCTCGTCTGGGAAAAAAATCTGAGGAAATGTCTGGTAAAATACAAAGTAGTTGAGCATTGCTTCCTCGCTGAGATAACAATGAATGACAATCTCTGTTCAAACTGTTACTGGGCTGCAATATTTCCTGCTTTGGATCCACTTCAGCTTTATTAGGGGAATCCAATCAAGTAATGAGGGCAGTGGTATTTACTCACTGGCTGTGCTTGCTGTCCCCAGGGTGCCCTGTTGTCCCCAAGTATTACTATGTGCCTGCTGACTTTGTGGAGCTGGAGAAGAAGAGCCCTGGCAGCCAGAGGCGGTTCCCCAGTAACAACGGGCGGGATGGGAAGCTCTTCCTGTGGGGCCAGGCCGTGTACATCATTGCCAAGCTGCTGGGTGAGAGCTGAGCACCTTCAGCTTCTGTCCTGATTGTGTTCCTTTTGAATCCAAACAGTGCCCTGGGTGGCCCCTGTGTCCTCTGCTCTGGTGCACCTGTGACAGACAAAAACTGCTTTGCTGTGCTCTTGTTTTTATGCTGCACGCTATAAAGCTTAGTGGAATATTTCATAGAGTACTGAAAATCTAAACATGATGACAGATTTATTTTTTTCTGGGTTTCCCTCTTACTTCCTTTCCTTCGTGACAGAATATATTGATGTGATACTGTCTGTGTTAACTGTATCAGCTGCACCTGTACAGTGATGTTTTTAAGTAATTTATAGCATTTAATTTAAACTATTGACTGCTTAAGCAAGACAAGTTGAAACTTTGAATAGTTGCAGTCTCAGAGAAAGTTAGTGATTCATTCATCTGTGTTATTTTTACCCTTTTTCAATTGTATGAGCAATTGCAAATGCTTATCCGTTTGACCACTGAAGTTTGTTATGATGAATTTCAGTCACAAAGAAACTCTCAGTCTCACATGGAATGATTTTATTATATAGGCTAATGCAAAAATAATGGTTAATCCAGAAAAAACCTTCAGTTGGGTTTTTTCTTTGGAATTTCTTTTAGGAGAAAGCTATATTACTTTATTTTAACATGTTCAGCAGTTACCTAGTAATCAGTAGAGGGAGTTCTGAAAACTATTTTTCTCTTAACACAGAAGGGAAGCAGGCTGTTGGTAATAAAAATGAGAAAAATTGAAGGGGAGTTTAAAAATTCAGCAGTTGGCAAGAACAGTGGGTGTATCTTTAGGTATAGGGGGACAGAGTCTGTCTGGTGCTCCACCTGTTTGGTTTTGCTGTATTCCTTGCAAAATTCCTCTTTAGCCAATGCTTCAAAGTAAATGCAGGCAATTACTGTTAGTTGAAAAAAAAAAAAATCTTATAAGAGTATTAGCTAAGCAATCCTCCAGTGTGTGTGTAGGTTGCTGTAGTTCTGCTGGTATTGATCTTGTACAGGTATTTGTGTGTTTCTGTACCTGCAGACTGCTGCTTAAAGAAGTTCTATTTATAGTTTGCTAACTGTTGTTTGTGTAACATAAGCATTCTTCTGTTTCAGTTCTTTGCTGAACATTCTTGCACACTACTCTTTTTGTATACTTTAATTTCTTTTTCAAAAATGTTCAAAATTTCAGAGTAATTTTTTCCTGCTTCTGTCATAGTCCTTGCAAACGGGGTTTGGAGATCTTACAGTGATTGTTGATGAGAGGTTGTTATATCAGGAACTCCATATATTCCTACTAACTTAGAATTGGTGCATTCAATTTTGCTCCTTATTGGTGAAAACCTACCTGAATAACAATCTTGTCCTTGGTGAAAGTGTTTATGTGTCTTACTTTCCTTGTTGGTGGCTGCTAATTAAGTGCAATCCTGGCTCCAAGTGCTTTGATATCTGGGAAGGTATTGGTTTCCCATTTCATTATCCATTCAGAAATCATTGTGTTGCCTCCAGGGTATCAATTAATTTGTGTTGTTCAGTCTCCTCACTCCTGCTGTGTAGGCAGCACACGGTACCACCTTTGCACCTCCTGCTGCTGTCTCTGGGCCTGGGCTCTGCCTCTTGAGGTCCAAATATTTCTAAATGCAGCATCATGAACCTGAATCAATTCTTACCCTCCCACACAGGGGCAAACAAATATGGAAGTCAAAATTTTGATCCAGCTTACAAATGCTGAGTAACAGGCAGTGAAAGTGCCTGTGTGTCACTGTTGGAGGGTACCACATTTATGCAACTGAAAAAATTGTTTATGAAGGAAAAAGGCTTTTTTCCTGTGTTTTGTAGGTAGTAATGCTGTTTTGCACAGAATTTTCTTCTTGCTTTGGATGAGGAGGTTTGTAAAACCTTTATGTTAAGGTCCCCATTTTGGAGCAAGGGAAAGGAGTCCCAGGTATTCAGCTGTTTTGTGCAAATGGAAATTCACTCAGTCTTTTGTTTAGTAGCTCTCTTTCCTTTATTTTTCCTTAAAGTTCTTGTATCTTGTTCTTTGGATTCAGTACTGCCTAGAACTAAGAGTTTTAGCAATGTTTTTATGGACCAAATGGATTAAATGTGGGCAGTTGCTGCTGATGCAGATAAGGAGCTAACAAAGGAATCTGCTTTTTCAGTCCAATACACTTGGACTTGTGATAATTGGAATGAATATTCACTAGCAGTTAGCTTAAGTTTTGTATTAGTCTATTGATACAATTCTTTTAAATATGAAATTATTCTGACCATATATTTTAATTATTGACCAATGTAAATCAGTGTTAAAACCAGTGGGAATAGAACACACATTCTGAAATCCTCTCTCGTATTTAAGACAATGAGGCAGAGCCCATTGATCTTGAAATCATTTGGTTAATTCATTTAATTGCTTTAGCAGAACTTCACATAATTCAAGTAGCTTCCATTCCTTTAGCCATCATAAGAATTCTGTGTGGACTGGAGCTTAGATGAGTGGTTTGCTCAGATATGCTTTGGTAACTCACGTGTCAGGATGTTAATCAATTGTCCACAGTGATCCTTTATCATCCGGCTCTGCTCAGGTTTGTGTCCGTGGATGGCGGCCGTGCAGGAGCAGCGCAGGGCCAGGAGCAGCATCCTCTCCTGGCTGCAGTCCAGCTGCCTGGTCCCAGCAGGAGGCTGAGGACAGCACAGCATCCAGGGCTGGCAGAGCTCTGGGCAGCAAAAGGCTCTGGCAGGGCTTGCCCAGCCCAGCCCAGCCCAGCCCAGCCAGGGCTGCTCGGTGCTGCCCGTGGTTTGCTCCCCACTGCCCCGTCACTCTGTGCTGGCCTAGCCCAGGCACCCTTCAGGCAGGGCATATTTTGAGTTTTAAGCTGCTGCCTTCATTTACTCCAGTGCAGTGCTCAGAAACCTTCTGATCAAGGCAGTGTTGGTTTTCTCTCAGAGCTGAGTGCAGCCATGAGTCACTTCTGGTTTAGACTAATACCTTATTCCCTTGTGTTGGGGCTTTTTAAGAGCAGATACAGAATTGTTGACTTTGAGACAGCAGAAATGAAAATGTATCGTGACTTACTCTGTGTTAGGAATTAGATCAAGTTTGGATAGTTTCCTGTCAAAATACAATTTTGGTAGGAGAAAGCTTATTTTACGGGTACAGTAGCTCATACTAGATTATGAACCCGGTATTTGAGGAATTTGTTGAAACTTTTTAACAGTGTATTTTTATTAGAGTGCTTAATTTTATTTTTTTTTCAGGGAAAGGTTAAAGTACTGGGGTTTTAGGATTGGTGGAGTTCCCCCTCCCAAAAAAACCTCTCCATATAGAAACTGCCAGATTTCAAATATTTTTACTTAGATTTTTTCACAATTTCTTCCTGAAATACCTTATTGAGAGCTACCTTTGATATCTCTTGTCCTTTCCAGAATGCAAGTCATGTGATTACCTTGAGATAGAGGCTGTTCTGCTTTTCTGCAAAGCTAAACTATTTTTGCTGGTCATTGAGTTTATATTTAAAGCTCTAGAATAATTCTGTGGTTGTGGATTAAGGGCTTTTTATGTGACTTATGTTGTGGAGTTATGCTGTCTGAATCTAATCTATTAGCATATCTTTGTGAGCAAATAAAGGCTTGGGTTTTTATTCTACAGTGTTGTAATTAGCTGTAGCAAGAACAAAGCTTGAGTCATTAATTTTAAAATTAATAGAATTCTGAATTTTTCAGAATGTGCTTTTATAATTCATTGATCTAAAACAAAGCAGAACCAACCACAACACAAAAGTTGACATGGCTTCTTCACAGAAGTTGCAAAAAGTACTCAAGTAATTCTGTATTTTTATTCTCATTTTCTTTCAGCTGATAAATTAGTGAGTCCTAAAGACCTTGACCCCATTGGCCGGTACGTGCCCCCTGAGGACCAGAGAAACGTCAGCATGAGGTTTTCCAATCAGGTAAGCACTAGCTTAGTATTGCAATATTTGTATTGAAAAATTGTCATCTAGGTGCTGTAAATGGTCCTCTAATAATTGCAGTTAAAGTGCAAGGAAAAATGTTTGTACATTTTCTGAATTGATGGAGGATTGCTTTTGATAGGAAGATTGGAATGTGCAGTTTTGGGGAAGTGATGAACTTTGCCTTCAAATTAAGTGATGCAGTCAAAATTAAGGATAAATTTATGTTTAAACAGCTGCTAATAAATAGATACCTCTTTGAGTTGTAAGTTATGTCAGGAAGGCAAGAATGAGCCTGCTTTTCTTATTCCTTCAAAGTAATTTCAACTGCAACATATTAATATTTTTTGTATTTAGAGCTCCTAAGAGCTACAAGAATGATGTTCTTTTTGTTTTGATATGGTTGATATCCCTGGAGGACATTAAAATATCCTGGAGGTGTTTAAAAGATGTGCAGATGTGGCATTTTAGGGACAGGGTTCAGTGTGGGTTTAGGAGTGCTGGGTCAATGGTTGGATACAGTGACTGTAAAAGCTCTTTACTGATTCTGTGACTCCATGTGCTCCTGTATCTGAATTACATGCATGGCAGGAATGAGTGACTAGGGATGGGGAGTGCTTGAAACATGGTAATTCAAATCTATAGTGGATGGGAGAGCAAGATATGAATATGTCTATATGTAGGGAACTCCATTTATTAAAGAGGTAAGAACTGTGTCTATGGAAATGTGTAGCTCAAAGATGTGTTTCAGCCTTTTTATTTCTTATATAAGGAATGTATATTTAAGAAGTTCCTTGTTCAGCATTGTGAATTTGTTTTTGAAGTATAAAAGATGAAGTAATTATCTTAAGGTTCAAGCCAAGTTCAGAATTGAACAATGTTTTTCTTGTTCTATCCAAATGCTGCTTATCCCCTCAGTTTCCTACTATTTCCTGTTACCAAGGTAATCCACGTGCCTGGCTGTTGGTTCATTCATAATGAGACTTTCATTGTTCACAGTGCAGCATTTGCTATGTTCCTGTGAGATAATGAAAGCTCAGTGATGTCATTTGTCCCTGGTTTCTTTGTTTGGTCTTACATTATGGGATTATGGATGTGACAGAACCTGGGAGCTGCTGGCCCTTTTGGGGTGCTCTCAGGAGGGGCCTGTTTTGAGTCAGGGTTGCTGCAGCCCATCTGATCCCTCATTCTTTGCTTCTTCAAACCAGTCACTTTTAATATGCCACGGCTGAGCACTTTGAAGAAGATGAGGCTTTGTATTAAAGACACTCTATGACTCATCAGGAAATGTCTTAGCAGAAAAGCATTTTTACTACTATTTGGGGTACCCAGTATGTGATTGGCAATTTTCAGATCTTCAGAGAGGAATAGCCTCTGGCCTGAGAGCTTCCCAAAAGTGATGATAAATAATTCAATGATAATTTACTTAGTCATGACTTACTCATTGAGGGCCACTTGGTGAATCAATAAAGAACTTAGTAAAATCCAGCTACCCCATAAAATTCAGCAATGTAGCAGGGACTTTAAAAGTCAACAGTGTGCAATGCCTTGAAAATAACAGCTGCATTTTGATATTTTACTTCATCTTCAGACAATGCATGAAGAAGGAAGGAAATTCTGGGCATGTCTAGGTCTGCTTATAGCTCTGTTCTTCCCAGTGGTGATATTTCTTTGCAATGGATGACTGTGCCTGCATTTCTTTCATTTGTAAATGCCATAACTATCCAAGATGTGGTTTCCAGTGTGGATTAGGGGGAAGGGATGCTCTTCTGAATTAGTAGGAAACAGAGACTGTGGCATCAGGCCTTTGGCATTGCAGCCTCTGAGCAGCAGTGTAGAAATGGTGACCAGAAGGGTTCATGTCCCTGTAATGCTGCCAGGTGGAATTTCTTTGGGATTGTTTGTACTAAAACAGCTGCTGCAGTATTTTGGGTAGTTTTATTGCTGCAGTATCAGAGTAAAATGTTCCTTCATGCAGATGTCAATGGGTCTTGATCCTTAAACAGAAGGTTAAAGATGCAAAGATGCCCTGACATGACTCAGGTGAGCTGTACCAGCAAAGGTCTTCAAGTTCCAGACAAGAATCTTGAGTCTGGCTTTTCTAATCCACATTTTAATTTGCTTAGCCAGTTTGTCTGAATATTTGATTATGCCATTTTATCTAATTGAGCTAATTTATGCAAAATCAGTATCCAGTATTTGCCTTAAAGGGAAAGTGACTAAAAATTCCATACAAAATGAGAACACTGCACATCTTAATGATGTCTTTAGAAATCAAAAGTAGTTTCTTCTCTTTAATGATGTCTTCTCTTTTCCATATAGCTAAAGAATTATTCAATTAAATTGAACAGAAAGCTATTTCCACTTGTATTAAATTTTATTCCTGTAAGCAATAAACAAGGATATGTAAAAATTTCAGAGGCCTGTGTATATAAATTTTGTTGTGATGCAGTGTTTTGAGAGGAGATGTATCAAAAAGAAGGCTTTTAAAATTTTTATTTGAAGCTCTGTGCTAAGTAAATATTTCTTCAAGAAATGTGTTTTCCATGTAGGCGTGTTTTCATTTTGTGGTTGCATTGACTATAAACTCTAAACACTTGCCACTGAAAAATGTAATATATATGTGACTTTGGCACCATTACAAAAATATATCTGATACCCACGTAATAGTGTAGATTTAATCAAGCAATGGAAAGTCTTTCAAGTATTCCAACCTAACTTTTACAGCTTAGAAGCATCAATGAAGAATTAGGTAAAAGCAAGTAAGATAATATAGACCTCCAAAGGCAAAAGTGCTATGAAAACTATATACAACTATATAATATAACTAATAATATAACTGTATAATTACAGTTGGAGTGCATCAGAAAATCAGATCAAGGACAATCTCATTGCTTGTAGAAAACTGAGGCATCAAATGAGCAGTGCAGTAAAAACATAATAGCCACTAATACTCACTTTGTGTGTTTGTAGTTTGAAGGAAATGTTTTTTCTCCTAATGCAATGCCAAAACCCGTTGTTTTCCCCTCTGAGGAGGCTGTGTCCGTATGTTGTTTCTTGGGGAAGTGCCAGTGTGCTGCTGGAGCAGGGCTGTGTTTGCTGGGTTTAGTCTGTGTTCAGAACACACTGAAGTCGAACAGCAGTCACAGGGGATCTTTCTCCTGTCCTTTGCAATCCTCATGGTCAGGTTGGAGCCCCTTCAGGAGTTCAAAACAAATGGGATCATCCATACTCTGTTTACTTTGAAAGGAGATAATGCAGGCAATTCTGGTTCAGGGTGACTCTTTAGAAGTGGATTCCTTAGAAGAGCTTATTTTGTTATTCTTTACTGCCTCCAGATTCAGGAGAGATGCTAACTCGGTTTGGGTTGTTGCATTCTGTTTTGGGAGGGTGTTGTGAAGAAGAGGGTCTGGATGGTAACAATAACGTTTGAGAAATGAGGTAGGGTGGGGATTTCCTGGAGCTGTTTTGTATTTTACTGGCACATGTGAAAGCTAATTTATTGCTGTCTTATATTTAATTTCGTCTTTGACAAAAAAATCATAATTTGACTTAATTGCCAGAGTAGGATTATTTTATCTTCTAAGTTAAGTTGAAATATGTGTTTAGGGTTACAACTAATTAACTGAATTCTCTGCATGTGACGACTGTATTCTTTTAATGTTCTGCTATGTATTTAGCAATCATTTGTAAGGATTTCATTTCAGGTACTGGGAATTAAGATTAATGCCTATTGATGAAGAGAATTAGGAAGAAAATAGTCAAAATAACAGACTATTTTTTATTTATTCAGGGAAATAGATAACATGTAAAGAAGAAACTAAAATTATTACTTGTAGATAGACCAAGATATTTAAAATATTAAAATACTTATGTTTAGGATTAGAGCATGTCTAATCTGGATGGAGCCATATTGGTTGATTTGTTTTGTCATGTTAATTGTAACATGGTCTTGCTTTCATTCCCTTTAATACAATTGTCTACCACACCTAACACAGTTCTAAACCTGCCAAATGCTGTTCTGGAATTTGAGGCACATATCTGTGCTGTGTTTGATTTCAAGGGCTGGTGTGTCAGTGCCCATGGGCACAGGGTGGTCAGCAGTGGTCAGCCCTACCAGAGCAGCTCGGTGCCCATGGGCACAGAGTGGTGAGCAGTGGTCAGTGCTGCCAGAGCAGCTCAGTGCCCATGGGCACAGGGTGGTCAGCAGTGGTCAGCCCTACCAGAGCAGCTCAGTGCCCATGGGCACAGGGTGGTCAGCAGTGGTCAGTGCTGCCAGAGCAGCTCAGTGCCCATGGGCACAGGGTGGTCAGCAGTGGTCAGTGCTGCCAGAGCAGCTCAGTGTCCATGGGCACAGGGTGGTCAGCAGTGGTCAGTGCTGCCAGAGCAGCTCAGTGCCCATGGGCACAGGGTGGTCAGCAGTGGTCAGTGCTGCCAGAGCAGCTCAGTGCCCATGGGCACAGGGTGGTCAGCAGTGGTCAGTGCTGGCAGAGCAGCTCAGTGCCCATGGGCACAGAGTGGTCAGCAGTGGTCAGTGCTGGCAGAGCAGCTCAGTGCCCATGGGCACAGGGTGGTCAGCAGTGGTCAGTGCTGCCAGAGCAGCTCAGTGCCCATGGGCACAGAGTGGTCAGCAGTGGTCAGTGCTGCCAGAGCAGCTCGGTGCCCATGGGCACAGAGTGGTCAGCAGTGGTCAGTGCTGGCAGAGCAGCTCAGTGCCCATGGGCACAGAGTGGTCAGCAGTGGTCAGTGCTGCCAGAGCAGCTCGGTGCCCATGGGCACAGAGTGGTCAGCAGTGGTCAGTGCTGCCAGAGCAGCTCAGTGCCCATGGGCACAGAGTGGTCAGCAGTGGTCAGTGCTGCCAGAGCAGCTCAGTGCCCATGGGCACAGAGTGGTCAGCAGTGGTCAGTGCTGGCAGAGCAGCTCAGTGCCCATGGGCACAGGGTGGTCAGCAGTGGTCAGTGCTGCCAGAGCAGCTCGGTGCCCATGGGCACAGGGTGGTCAGCAGTGGTCAGTGCTGCCAGAGCAGCTCAGTGCCCATGGGCACAGAGTGGTCAGCAGTGGTCAGTGCTGCCAGGCATATCTGGGACAGCTGCCTTGTGGCTCAGGAGCAGCCAGGAGATCAGGGGGGTGCAGTGCAGTCTCTCCTGTTGTGAGCTGTTCCCATTTGCCTCTCCTTGCTACATGTGCTTGGGAAGCCCAGGGGGTGCCATTTCCATTGGGGCTTTTCAGTGTTCTGCCCCCTTTCTCACATGCTCACAATGTATGGGTTTTTTTCAGAGTTCTGAGGTTTCCTGGCAGTGTAAGCAGAAAGGCACAGTGATAACATCTGTGCAGTGAGAGTGCAGCAAAAGCCTGATACTGAGCTGCTTTCTCTGCTTGTGCCCGGAATGGAGTCGGGGATTTTTCCCTTTATCCTACCTCCAGCAGTTTATAACCTTGTTAAAAACTGTGATATTTTATTTTTCTTTTTAAATTCTCCCTTTTGGAGAGGAAGAACAACTAATCAGTCTTTTATCTTGTTCTTCTGAGGTATATTTATCATCTGCACAGCGTGCAGAATACAGCTGAAAGCAACCCTTCTGCCAAGGATCCAAGGTGGCAACACAAGGCAGGAGGGGGAGCCTGGGCAGGGGGCCTGTTGTGGTGTCTTGGGGAGACAGTGATGGATGATGTGGGAGCAATACCTGGGCTGTTCTTATTAGACAATGAGAAAGCTAAAACGTTACAATGGAATTTTTAACAAGGAGACTTATTTTGTGTAATATTTAGTGGTTTTTCCATATGCTTTTCCATATCTCTTTTTCAAAAATATACAGCAAATACTATATAGGACAATCATCATTGGATAGGGTAACTTCCTTTTCTGGAGTGTTTTAGCTGTTATTTTGATCTCTGTTTCTCTAGGCCACTTCTTGTGATCCTCCAGGCTGTGACATGATAAATGACAATAACAGTAACTTCATTTAATGTTGCAGCAATCCTGTAGTTGTACTGCACTGATAGTTATATTCTTCCACAATACTTTGAAAGATCTAGTAGTTTTTCACACGGATTTTGTGTTGTTCCAGTTGTGCTGTAGCTGCATTTGTGTAGTTCTGGCCTGTGTTTGAACCGTTTCTTGGCTGCTGTAAGTGAATGCTGTCCTTGGCTGTGTGGGAGAGGCAGAACTCATGGGTTATGTACAGTTTACAAAGTCCTGCTCAGTTCTTAATTGAGAGGGTAACAACTGTGTCTTAACTCAAAGACCACTGCCCGAGTTAGATCACGGGCTGTCTACAAATTAGCAGTCTTGGAAGGGATCTCTCATTTTCAGGTGGGGTGGGGGCTTTTGGCTTTTGTTTTATACACAGTGCTTCTCGCTGAGTTTTGGGTTGTGTTTTCCTACTGTTTGTGTAAATACAAGTGATAGCACAATGATCTTATTCCAAGCAGGAAAATCTTCCTATGTCACTTGAACTTCTGACTGCTTTATCTGGTCTCTTTGTGCACTTTCATCAGAAATTTATTTCATGTGGCAAAAAGTCCAAAATTTTTACTGCAAATGTAGTGCAGGCTGGCTTCTGGGAAAAAGTTACCAAGAATTTCTTTGCAAATCCCTAAGATCTTTATTGATATGAAGGCTCACAGCTGCCTGAGCAAGCAAGTGTTCCCTCTGAACTTCTCATTTTAAATCAATGTCTATCCCTCTATCATCACAAAAAATGCTGTCTTTTTATACAATCGATAGGAGATGTGTTTAACTTCTGTCATTCATGTTCTGGTAGTTTCTAGACAAAAATAGACAAAAGCATTTTAGCAATGAAAATGTGAGTGCTCTTAGTTGTGTTCTTTTACAGTCAGTGAATGCCAGAGGAGTGCACAAGGACCAGGGGGGTTGTTCAGAGCTCATTCTGCCAGAGACAGGAAAGGTGAATTGCCAGATCGAGACCCAGGGAGTCAAGTCAATGATTTCACCCAGCACATTGAATTCACTCCTATTTACATGGTTTCCTGATGCAAAATACTGGTATTTCTTTCAAACATGAAGTGTCTGTGTAATGAACAATGCAAGGAAATGCAGCTGTCTCCAGTAAAATGTAATATGTCTTTCAAGTCACTAAAGAGCAGCTGTCTGATGACAGTTTTTCAGAGTAAAGGGTTGAAATCATCAGGTCATTATTTCTGAGTAAATTTTATTGTTTACCAAAAGAAGCCGAATAATTTTACTCATTGCAAAAATACTTATCAAAACATCAGGTCATATTAGGCATATAGGTGATGTATTGATAAGACAAATTCTAAATTTCTGTACTAAATAAAATGTTTTCCCTATGTAGTTCTTCTTAATTAAAGAAACCCCCAAACTAATCCAAACAGTATAATGATTACCAGAAATCTGTTTATTAGTAATTCTTCAAAATGTGTCTTGCAGAATATTATTGGTAAGACAGGCTTCCTGTAGTCTTGAGATTTATAAATTTCTCACACCATAAGAAAAAGCAATGCAGACAGGGCTGTCAGTCATAGTTGTGGATTGTTTAAATAGGCATTGTCCTTGGTCATGCTGTATTGAATAAAATCTTTAGTTAGCAATGCCAGTAATGATTTTGTCATTATTTTCCAGGGTCCTTTAGAAAATGATTTGGTGGTACATGTGGCCCTCATAGCAGAAAGCCAGCGGTACGTATTTATTCTTGTTGAGTACCTATGCATTGAGGAAGGGTTGAACAATACATCTGAAATGGTGTAGAATAAAATATTGCTACTTGTATACATCTGCTGCCAAAGGAATTATTAAAACTATTCTGTGATTTGTCATTAAATGTATCTGTATTTCATTTGCAGCCTACAAGTTTTTCTGAACACGTATGGAATCCAAACTCAGACCCCCCAGCAGGTGGAACCAATTCAGATATGGGCTCAGAAAGAACTTGTCAAAGTAAGGAATTCTGTATTTTAAATTATTCATCTATCTGTGTATTTCTTTTGTAAAAACAAGGATTTATATCAGGTTGTTAGCATTGTATCTGCCCAAGATGTTGTCTACATATTTCTGTCCTCCTAATGCAGTTGCAAGGTGTGCTGGCACTGGAACTTACAGATGCCTGCAGCTTTCAGGGAAATGTGGGAGCCCACATGTTCTGTATTATCTGATTAGGCTTATTGCCTGAGCCACTTTCAAAGTGAAATGAATATGAAAATGAAATCAAAATGAATGAATAGTAAAATTTTAATAACATTAGTTGCTTGATAAATGGAATGAATCTTGATGGAGAAACAAGCAAATGACCAATAGTCAAAGAAATAGATTAAGGCAGTAGGCATAAACCATCATAGGATTTCTTAGTGCAGCCCCTGTAACAGGCAATATCCACATCTCTGTCACTGTTTTCTCTCGGATTGACCATACCCAGGAAGTTTTGAGTTTGAAATCCCTTTTGGTTTACCTCTTTAGTTGAGCACATGTAACATACCAGTTAGAAATCACTGGGATGAAGGATCTTCTTCAGCATCCCCCTCATCCTCCCTGAAGGCTCTGTTTTCTACTGGGGCAAGGAGTCTCCTGAGGGACAACCACATCCTCACAGGCCTAGGCTGGCCCTGCTAGTCCTGGCTGTAGATCAGGTACACAAAGCTCCTGTCTGACCCTGGGTCGTGCAAAGGATCTCAAACAGGGGTGATCAGTGTCTGGGGGCAGTGCAGGGACAAATTGTTTGTCATCCTCAAGGTCCCAGTTGTAGAACAGATCGCTCTGTAGGGCTCTCCCTCAGAAATCAGCTCACATGGCCAGTGCCATGATCTGTATCAGGAGTCTGTAGGACACAAGAAAAAAGGTAAACCCAAAAATAGAGAATATAGCAACATATTTTGGGTTTCTTAAGTTTGCGAGGATGAAGGATGTGCTAAACCTGGCTGTGAAAAATCAGAAAAATGCTGCCACTAACACTTGAGAAGTTTCTAAAACAGGGAGAGGAGAAATATCCATGTTTCCATTCATCCTTATTCATTTCTGAACCCATTTTTACTCACTAGCTTTCATGATAATATATTCCAAAATATGTTCTCTTTGTCTGTGTCTGTCCTGAAATTCTGTACTGAAACTTTGGTTTAACAAATGAATACTCCATAACTTTACTATAAAAGTATATATTGTCTCTCTGTCATCCATCAACTTGTCAGGTTTCCCTGACAAAAAGATGAGACCTTCATTAAGTTTTATTATTATCAATTAAATTGCTATCTATGAAAAAGTCTGTGTTAGGATTTATTTTTCTAAAGCTGTTGAGACATCTGGCAATTCTGACACTTCCTTTATCCTCATGATGGGTAGGTACAGCTGCCTCATCAAAATTTACTTTTTAAACAGTGCCAAGAAATTATTGATTCACCTGATACAAAACCTCTTCCTCATGGGCTTCTAATACAGGCTCTGCCAGAGCTATGAAATAAAGAGTTATGAGAACTGGGGTTTGATCTTGGCTTATGCCAATAACCAAAATGAACCAAAAAGCAAACAAACAAAAGCTCCTGGTGGTCTCTGTCATCCTTTGAGGGGAGAGGAAGACAACAGTGGAACAGTCAATGTATTTTGAGGAATAAAAGGTTGATTTGTAGAAAATATGGATCTCAGGATTTGCTACTCTGATGCTGTCAGTTCTAAGGAGTATTTAATTTAATCAGAAATTTTTGAACTGCTCTAGTAGCACGTGATTACAGTTTAAATCTCTAGAGTTATTAACAAGTATGTGTCAAAAAAAGTGCTGTAAAACAAGTGGATGGGGACTGAAAGTAGAACTTGAAGTCATGTAAAGATATCCACAAAGTCAGGGTAATGGGGGAATGAAGAGAGAAGGAAGAGATACACATTAAAATGGGACAAGGGACATGTAATACATAGGGAAAAAGTACATCTGGAGTGGAAGTAGAGCACAGGAGAGGAACAGAATACTCCTTGGGCAGGGGGCTGAGAGAGGAAAGGTAGCACAGAAACAGATGGTGTGCAAAACCATTGCATTTTGGGCCATGCTCATAAATCAACCCAACAGCCCAGTCTGCTTTCACAGCCATTTCTTGCTATTAGCAGCTTGATAATCCAGAATTGAAGGGCTTTTTAATAAAAAAGCCCAAAGGTGCTTGGAGCAGCTGGACTTGAATGAACCAGGCATTGTTCAGTGCCTGGTGCTGCATCTGAGCTTGGACTGTAGCACATCAAGATGGAGAATTCCACCGGAGGAGGAGCCTGTGTGACAACCTGGGGCCTCAAGACACAGAGTCTTCAAGGAAACAGACAGTGTTACAATGCTAATGCAGTTGTGCTTTTGTTAAGAAAGCATTTCATGTTCTCTATTCCAGCAAAATGAAGATCCTTTTAATGTTAAATGGCCCTGTGTACTGCCATTCTCCCTGTCTCCCTTATTTAGCACAAGAAGAGCTTCTGCATTGTTTGGCTTTGTTATGCACAGATGGGTTATTGAAGGCTATCAGTGTTCTGATGTCTCCATCCCTCCCCACTTGAATACAGCTCCTTACTCTGGATGAACAGCTCATGTAGATAATTTTGTTTATTTTCTTTTTTAAATAGCTGTTGGTATTAATGCAGAAACATAGGCAGGATCAGGAAGGCTCCAAGCTGTCAGCAATAGAAAGCTATTGAGTGTAATGTTTGTTTAAGTGTTTGCTTTCATTTGCTTCTGAGTTATCTTCCTATAACATAAAGAAAGATTGAACTTTGGAAAATGTTCAGAATTCTGAATATTCTGCAGTAATGGTGGGTTCCTTACCTAAAGCAGGCCAAGTAAGGAAAAATTACATCTTTCAGTTGGGTTTAACTGATACATTTGTACTGCATTGCTCACAGATTACTTGTTTTTTATGGTTTTATTCTCATACACTGTAATAAATGAAGATTATTTTGCAAAATTGTATCAGTTGAAGTAATGCTAGGCATACATAACTCTATTAAGAATCAAGCTATGAATAATGAGATAATTCCCTCTTGCTTGTGCTGCTGATGCATTAATTTTCCAGATTTGTACTAAAATTAGAATAAAGATCTTTAAAGGGTTCTTGTATTATTCTTTTACTTTTGTATCCACTCTGAAAAAGCATTACAGAAGGCAAATTTGGCTAGCCAATAAATGCAAATTATCTTTAAAAATTGTTTCAACAAGCAATTTGAAAAATCAATAAGTATTTTACTTACATAGAATAGGCAAGTAATAGGAGCAAAAAGTTAAAAAAGAAGACCTAATATAGGAAACAACAGGTGTTTTTTAAAAAAACCCAACCCTGAATAGCAATAACAGCCACATTTTCTGAATCATCTTCTAATCAAAGCAGATTGCACACAGCCTTCTTTGTGAGACGTGGCAGGAGCCTGAGAAAGGCTGGCATCAAGGTTTTTATCAGCTTTCATGGTTCTTTCTCACAGGCTTACTTCCATTTGGGAGTCAATGAGAAGTTGGGATTATCTGGAAGACCGGACAGACCCATAGGATGCCTTGGAACATCAAAGGTTATTGCAAGAAAAGTTTATATTCTCATTATTTTAAATATAAATATTTTCAATAAACATAAAATATTATAAATATGTATAAATATTTTAGATAAACATTTAGTCTGTATGATTTCAACTAGAATTGAGATGTAATGTTATTTAATGCATATTTTATAACTTTCAAGTCCTTGTATTTGGCTCTGATGATTTTTTTAAAGAAAAGATTAATGGAAGTTTTCTCTCTCAACAGATTTATCGAATACTAGGGAAGACTGTGGTTTGCTACTCCATCATTTTTGATCTCAGTGATTTCTACATGTCTCAGGATGTTATGATGTTGATTGATGACATTAAGGTATTTGTAACTTTTCCTTTGAGTAACTGACAAAAATAGTCTGTAGAAGAATAAACTGTGCAGTCTGATAAAACAGAAGACTGAAAGGAAAACAGTACAGTGTATATTATTATAATACAAAAATAAACTTGCAGCTAGAAAGTCTAAGACAAATATCCTGTCAGCCCAGTATGAGTTCTAGTGAGTATCTCTCTGTGACAAAAACAACTGCCCCCAAAGTGACTGGGAGTGCTGTAGGGCAGCAAGCAAATTATCATTTGTTTCTCAGGGAGAACAAATGTTCTTGGCTGAAAAAAGGAACGAGACTGGTGTTTACAGGAGATGTGAAAGCCTTACCTGGAGGAAACACTACTTGATTTTGCACGAATATTAAAACCTGCCCCCCTTCCCTGCCTGTAAGGTTGGCAGCAGTGCAGAGCTCACCCACCACATGCTCTGGGGTGGAGCAGCAATGGCAGTGCACAGAAGGTTGCCCTGGTGCTTCCATTCCAGTGGCTGGGATTCAAGCCCTGGATCCACACACACGTTTTTCTAGGTTGTTGTCTGTAGTTCAGAGAGCTGCACTGTCTCATGGTTTGCTCCATGATCCATGCATTTGCTTAGGAGTATTTTCAGAAGACTTAGGAAATAGCAGGGCTTGACAGCAGCTTGTGCCTGTTGCAGAAATCTTTAGTAGCTGAGGTGTTTTTAACTTGCTGGGGTTTTCAGAGCTGTAGGTGCTCTGATGTCTTGTTCTGTGTGTTCTGGTGGGCTGTGCTTGTTGTGCTTGTGTTGTCTGGGGTGTTTTGTGACTGATGTTCTTCCTTGCCCAGAATGCCCTGCAGTTCATTAAGCAGTACTGGAAAATGCACGGCCGGCCCCTGTTCGTGGTGCTGATCCGGGAAGACAACATCAGGTAGGGAGAGAGAAAAGCAGGATTTGCAGTGTGGGATTTCCCTGCGTGCAAGATTAATGGAATTCTGTTTCAAATTTCAGAGGGAGCAGATTCAGTCCCATATTAGATATGCTGGCAGCCTTTAGAAAGGGAGTTGTTGGAGGAGTGAAGGTTCATGTTGACAGAGTACAGGTACGGCGTTTCTCCTGACAGTTGTGTTCTTACCTCCTGGTACTGGTACATGTATTCTTACTACTTTTGAAGTTTATGTGACTTTGATTTTATTTAGTTTCATAAAAGTAAGGAGTCAAGACATTTGGTACTGTTTGTTTTGTCTCAACAGAAACATGGGTTTATTTTAATTCCTTTTGATGAGTCTTTTGAAAGTCATAATCTTCACAGAGGATTTTCAGAAGGGAAAAGAGTGTTTTTTGTTAGGCAGTCTTGTGAAATTACTACCAAAGGATAATGCCATGGTGTCAAGCACTGAGGGATTTCTTTTGATTAGGTAATCACAGAGGGGAAGAAAAGGTGCTTCACATATATTAAAATTCTTACAAGAACTATGATCCGGTTTTAACATCTTTACTGTTTGAATGAATCTTAAAGCAGGAACTTTGCTTCATTAAAATGTGAAAATTACCAAGACAGGTGCTGATTTTACATACTCGTCTGTGCTAGTTAATCTTAGTTTACACCTATTGAACTATCCTTTTTTCATAAGAGAGAAGACTAAAGACAGAGTAATGACTTCTTGTTCTTTAGCAAATCATTAATTTGTAGAAGAGCTGGGTCATTGGGAAAGGAAATGCTTCAAGCTGTGATGGTTTAAGATACCCTTGGAATCTTTAAGTATTTATGTATTTCTCCTGCTCACACATAGGTCATGTAGTCTCTCCTGGTACCACTGACTCTTCCCACAGCAAATGCCATTAACTGCCCATGGAAAACCTTTCATTTGGCTACACAGTTGTTGTGGTTTGGTTTGTTTGTTGTTGGTTTGTCTTCTTGTTTTTTGGTTTTTTTTTTTTTTTTTTTTTTTTTTTTTTTAATTTAGCTGCAATGACTTTCTTGCCTTGCAAGAAAGATTTGTCAGACAAGAAATTTCTCCATCTACCTGTGTCCTTATTCTAAGCACTACACTGGACAGCCATTGGGGAGTAAACTTTCCCTTCTATACTCACTGACCTTCTGGAAAGATCCTTTTTCTAATATAAAAAGTAAGGAGTTGTTCTAAAGGTTTTAAGTTGGTGACAGTCACTGCTCTGTGCTTTATTTGTTAGCCATTAAAAAGAGCACATGGGAAGGCTACAAACAAATGTCAGTTTGACTTGAAGGCCAATGGAGATGGTGGTGGGTGCCTTTCCTGCTGGGACACCCTGTGCCTGCTCCAGCAGCTGAATTGGAATCTCTGTCTTACTGCACAGTGGGAACATTTTATTAACAGTCTTCTTTCATTATTATTAGGGGAGGATTTGGGAAAATAACAGGGGACATGTCTAATTCATGGTGTTTTCTTGAGTTATTAATTTATACCGAAAAAATACATATTGATCTTTGTCAGTTGTATTCAGCTGCTTCATTTAGATGCACACGTTAAACATGCCTAAGAGAGAATGTGTGTCTCTAATTGGATGAATGCTCTTTTTTTTCCTGTAAAATATACCAAATCTGATTTAATTGAAAATTTTGTATGCTCAGAAGTTTAGTAGCTCTTTTCTGATTTCTACCTTCATCGTCATCAAGTGTTCAAGCAGATGTGCAAGACAAAGAATGAATGGCACCAGTAATAAAAGCAAAGCAGGATTTTTATGTTCTGTCATCTCACAGTGTAACAGATCAGTGTTTTACTGCAACTCATGCACAATGAAAATGGAATATAAAAGTTCATAAAACATACTCAGTTTTATTTAGCTAATGAGAACCATCAAAATCAGTCTTAAAAATGCTGTAGTACAATACATTTCCTCTGGCAGTAGATAAATAGGGAATTCATATGAATTCAGAGTGAATTAATTGTAATGACTACATCAGATAAATGCAGCACTGAATTTTCAGCTATGTAATCTTTTGAGATGGAACTATTTGTAAGATGCATTTGATGTGCAAGCTTAGGCCAGGCATACTTGGATTAGGGAATGAATACAGAGTGGGAATGCTCTTTGTAGTGTTTGCCTGAAACATCAGTGAGGCTGTCAGGAAAACTTCCTGGCCTTCAGCCATGCCTGGAATAATGAGCATTGGGATCCAGAACATGGGGACTGTGCGGGACTCTGGGGAATGCAAATCCTCAGTCTCAAGTGTTTTCATCAGCCCTGGCTTTGGGGGTAGGGCAGTGCTTGATGAAGCTGGACAGGGCAAAAGAACAACAAAACAGAGCAAAAAGGAGACAGCAGCCCCAAGAGACTTCTGCTGCCTTAAGCTGTCTTTTTCCTCATAAAAGAGCAAAAATACTCTGAAAGTGTAAAATATTGTAGATAAACAAACAACTTTCTCAATGGAAACCACAAGCAACATACTGTGATTAAAAGACAGCTGCATAGTTATGTACATATTCTAAAATTTGTTTTCAATTTTTCATTTCAGACATTAATATCTGGAGCAGTTGTTGAACAACTTGACTTCCTAAGCATCACTGAAACAGAAGAGTAAGGCTATGTGTAAATAGTAGTGGTGACTTATTTGATTATTAAATTACTTTCTGAACCATGATGAAATTAAATACTTCTTTTTCAGGGCTCCTGTATTTAAGAGTTTGGAGGAGCTGGATCTTCCAAAACATTCAAAAGTCAAGAGACAGTCTAGTACTCCCAATGCTTCTGAACTTGAGCAGCAACCAGATGTAAATATTAATGACTGGAAAAACAAGTCAACATATGAGATCCTGCAGAAACTTAATGTAAGAAAACTTGATAAAACTTCATTCTTGTGAAATAAGAAATTCTGTGCTGATACTGGTTTTTTTGCCAGCAGCCTACTTAGATCAGCAGGATTAGTGTTGGGGCACAACTAATAACATAAAATGTCTGATATTCCTCTCCATAGTCAGGGAATCCTTCTCTTTATCTTATCACAGAGCTTCCTGGCCCTTCATGTGTAACTGTTGGCTCTCAATTCTCCCAGCTGCCCCAGTCATCCTTGGTGCTAATCCAGGAGGTTGTCGTGTGTTTTAAGAACAGATACTTTATTGACAAACTGCAAGTCAAAAGACTAGCAGTAGGTATTCACTTGGATGAACTGAGAACTTCCTCATGGCATCAAGGGATAGTTCCAATCTGCCATTTGTTTCCTAAAGGAAAACTACCAGTAACTCTTCTAGATTTAGTGCTGATACAAACACACAAAGTGCTCTGCTTGGTTCCCTATTTCATTTCTGCTGTAAATTAAAGGACCTTAGAATGAAAAATCAGGAAACTTTTCCAAGGTCAAATCATCACAGCTTAATATGATCCACAGAGAAGCCTCTGCAAGCAGCAGTGATAAGGATACAGCATACACAGGGTATGGAATAGTTGTGAAATCCCCTTGAAAATAAATTATGTAGACTCTTCCTTAAATTGAAAAGAAGAAAAGGCCCTTTGGTTTCACCTGAAATTTTTAATAGCTGTTCTGGATTCGCTTCAGTGGCAGTCTGAAGGCTATTTGTGGTTCTGTTGTTGCTGTTTTTTTATTTAAGGACTGCAATTGCCTGGCAAGTCAAGTGTTACTCTCAAGTATATTGCTTAAAAGGGAAGGGCCGAATTTTATCACCAAGGAAGGTAAGAGCTTCTTCCATTTGACTGTTCTGAGCACTGAGGAAGCAGCTTAATGTTGAGTTGCAATGAACATGAATAATAGCTATGCATGCCAGCAATTGTGGAGCTCTTTTCTCTGCCATTTAGAGCCATTTCTGCATTAAATAGGACATGCAAATTGATGGTGTGGTGGGGAATGAGCTGCTGGATATAGGAATGCTTTTAGATTGTTTGTAGCCCAGTGCTCTATCTGATTGTAACTTTGAATGTATAGATTAGAGAAAAATACAGGATTTGACCTTACAAAGAAAATGAAAACAAAAGACAAGGCTAAATGTCTGTAACAGCCTGAACTATATGAGGCTTTGATACTGAATTTTTATTTTGCTTTGATGTAATCCGACTTCAGTTCAGTGTACCTGTGAAGCTCTGGTTTTGTATTATGGATTTTTTTTTAGAGCACAGGGTCTAAATTCCTGTAATATAATTCAGAAAAGGCTACTGAGGCTTTGGGATTTTGTGCTGCAAAGTTTGGTGTTTTGTCTTTTTTCTTCCAAAGATTTAAGTTGTTTTTTTATATATGACTACTCAGAAAAAGAGAGGTATTCAAATCAAATAATATACTCTTAGATATTCATCAAGCAGTGGGACTTTCTACCTCATGTTACAGAGCCCTGCTTCTTCATTTTGGTATGAGATGGCTGGTTCACATAGGGAAGAGCTGTCATATTGACACAAACATACATTATATCTGTGTTGCTGTGTTAAAAATACCACAGCATCTATAGGATATCCTGAGTTGGGAGGAACCCACAAGGATCATGATCCTTCACAAGACACCCCAGCAATCCCCCATGTGCCTGAGAGCTTCCTGAGCTCTGTCAGGTTTGGTGCAGGGGAGCAGTTCCAGTGCCCAGCCACCCTCTGGGTGAAGAACTTTATTCCTCATATCCAACCTAAATGTCCCCTGACTCAGCTCCAGCCATGTCCTCGAGTCCTGTCATTGGTCACCAAAGTGAGGAGATCTGCTCCTGCCCCTCTGGTGCCCCTTGTGAGGATGTTGCAGACCCCAGTGACTCTCCTCAGTCTCCTCTGCTCAGAAAGCCAAGTCACCTCTGCCACTCCTCATGTGGCTTCCCTGCTAAATCCTTCACCCTCTTCTGTGTCTCCTTTGGATATTTTCCAGTATCTTTTTATCTTTCTTCTATTGTGGTGCCCAAAACTGCACACAGGACTGGAAAGACGCACTTCAAGTGGAATTAAACACATTGGCTGATAACCCAGTGCATTGTTGCAAGTTGTGGCTGGAATCTGCACATTAGGCCCATGTAGGCTCTGAAGTGGCCTTTTCCAGCAGTTACCTGCAGTTTGTTGGGAGACTTTGGGAGCCTAAGGAGCTTTCTTTAGTCTTTTGTAGGTTATGTTCTTTGCTCTAGAAACAGCTCAAGGCAGATTCCCTAACCTCTGTAAGCCAGCAGTGTTACCACTTACAGCAATTGGATCATGACAATGAACTTAAAAACACTGTTGGAATCAATTAGGTGAAAAAAAAGTGCATTTGTGCCTCTGAGTGTTCAGAGCTAACTCGTACAGACCTCTGGGTGCCATCCCATATGAAAGAGTGGGTGATGCTAACCTTTTTAATATGCATCCTGTATTAAAGGGTCTGAGTCACTGACTAAGAGTTCCTTGCATTCCCTGCATGGAGACTACTGAGACTGACATTAAATAATGATCCAATCAATAAAACATAAATCTAAAAACAGAAACTGAAGAACTTTAGGTTCTGCAGTTTGAGGATGTACCTTATGATGGGGTGTACCTTTATAGGCCAAATCTATATGTAGATTAATTTTCCCCAATATATTGCAAGAACAAGTGATATTATAGGTGTCTCTACAGTGTGAGCAGCAAATTCAGCTGAAATCTGGTTTGACTTCTTTCATAACAACATGCACTGGGAGACAGGGGACTTGATTGCATCTGAATTTTAGATGTTGAGCATAATAGATAAGTGCTTTACTAAAGCTGATTTAGAATTAACTGGTCTCATCAAAATTGCCTTACTACTGTTAAATGAAAACTTGTGCATCTTTTTTTGCTTGTGTTTTTTGTTTTTGTTTTTGTTTTTTTTGTTCAATGCCTTTAGGTACTGTTGGTGAGCATATTGAAAGAATCTACAGACGAGCTGGCAGCAGAAAGCTCTGGTTTGTATATAAATATCATGTTCTTTCTGGCTTACACCACTTTTGTTTTCCTAATGCATTTATAGAAAGTAAGACTGGATTCTCACACACTTAAAGGGGGAAAATGGCAGCTTTCCTGACAGTTGTATTGGTGCATGGCAGCTGAAGGTCTGATTTAACAGGCTATAGAAATTAAGAAGCAGTTTCTTACTATTATCTTCTAAAATACAAAAGCAATAGGCTGGTTTTGCACTGAGTGCTATTGCCAATACACAGGCCTCATTAAATTTAAATAATGTGAGAAGAATGTTAATATTCTTATTTCTTACAGGGCATGATAAAATATTGTCAATAGCTTTATGTAGGAAGGCTGGTGATCAGATATAAATCATTTAAGCTGATGCACTCACTCAGATTTATTGCCCTGAAGTAATTTGCTTTGAGCCCGACTTTGACACAATAACTTTAAAAGGTTTCAGCAAGTAGGTGGATATTTACATGTTGTTTATTAATTTCTTTGCCCTGAAGCTCAGCAGAAGTTTAATTTCTTTTTATCAAAGTCAAGCCTGTCCTGAGCTCTGTTTTCTCACTCTGTAACTATTCGTAATAGGTCAGTAAATAAAAATGTTTTTCATTTTTGTTTCTACGTACAGTTAAATGGGCCTTTGCCAATAATGAGGTAATACCAAAATACCTTGGTGGTACTTTTTGTAATTAATAAAAATCATTAGTATTTTTAGGAACAAAATATGTAAACTGTTTTTATTTCTCTTCCATGATTGCCATGTGACACACATATAGGTTGGTGTTGCGCTACAGTGCTGCATTTGCACAGAAATTTTCTTCTTCTATAACCCCACATATTACTACTTTACTGGTACATGGGAAACAGGTAAAGTGCCCAGAAATCTGAAGTGCAGCTCTGTGAGATTTTTTTTTTTTTGCTTATTTGCATTTTGATAGTATCAGCTAATGCATTTTTGAAATGCTTTGCTCTTGATCTTAAGGAGTGTGTAGCAGTTTTCCCAGGAAACAACATCAACTGTTTGTTTTTTACTAACACCATAGACTATTACAGCTTATTCCTCATCTCTGTGAATAAATGATTCTTAGTAGCCTCAAAATCTGTGCTAGAAAATCTCAACTACAAGTCTGTTAGGTTTGTATTTTGTCCGGAAATTATTATTAAATGCATTTATATCTTCAACCATCCACTGCATATATAGAAAAATGTGGTTCTTAGAAGTTACAGCTTGTTTTTTAACCTGGCAGGTGACACAAGTCTCTTCATGCTGCACATGCAAAATATTACCTCAGCATGGAACACGCAGCAAGGCTTTGGTGTTGTGTGTTATACTTTATCTTGCAAAATGATGAATATGTCATAAAAGAGGAGCTGGAATTTCTTACCTACCTTTGTTTAAGATGGTGTTGAGAAGAGAACAATAAGCTTTTTATGGAACTGGTAGTTTAATGAGTTCTAACTAAACATATTTTTGATTCGTTAACCTATATCTGAACTAAAAAAATGAAAACCTACAGAAGATTGCACAAAACCTGATCCAAATTCCACTTTGTAAATAATGTATGTATCCACTGAGTTAATTTTGAGATCTCTGCTGTGGCAGACTTCAGACTGCTATCTGAATTCATTAAACTAGCATGTGATATGTAGTGGGATTGCTCTGTTTTCTGCCCTCAGGTCTGTTGTGCGCTTCGCAGCAAGTCTTTTAGGTAAACTAGTGGACAGCCTTGCACCATCTATTACTAATGTTTTAGTTCAGGGCAAGCAGGTAAGTCTTTGCTCCTCAGAACTGCATTAAGGAATGATAACAGAAACTAAACAAATGGCTTGTTCATTTTGAAGGCCTCTGATGCTTCTTTTAAAAGTATGCAATGGCTTAAAAGAAACCTTACCAAAGAAGAGAAATCCAGAGAAAATAAAGATATGTTTAATAATTGTATTTGAAATTGAATAATAATTTTAATTAATGAAAGAGTAAGACTGAAAAGACAGTTCAGCATTTATGGAAGGCAGGAGGGGGCATGATTTATGTAACTCCTTGGGTTTAAGGTCTCTGGGAGGCCTTGGAAACCCTCCCAGTGCCTAAAGGGGCTCCAGTAGAGCTGGAGAGGGACTTTTGACAAGCACGTGTAGAGACAGGACAAAAGAGAATTGCTTTAAAATGAAATGAGGCAGGTTTAGATTAGATCTTAAGAGGAAACTCTTCCCTGTGAGAGTGACGAGGGCCTGGCACAGGTTGGCCAGGGAAGCTGTGGCTCCCCCACCCCTGGGAGTGTTCAGGTTGGAGGGGGTTTGGAGCAGGAACCTTGTAATGAGATGATCTTTAAGATCCCTTCCCACCCAAACCTTTCTGTGATTTTTATCTCTATGCCCTCTTACTTGACAAAAGTAGATGAAGTATTAAGGCATCTTTTGAAAGACTTCTTTAATGAAAATGGAATCACTGTGTGTGTGACTGAGCATAAGGCAACACATGGGTGGCAGCTGAGCAGAAGGTGTTTCAGGGTTTTCTGTTTCTAAGAAAGTTTGTCAGTGTTTTTTCCTTTCCTAAGGAGAATTATTTTTCTTCCTCAGCACAATGATTTTAATTAAATTACTGAATACCTGCTTCTAAATAATACTAATTGAATATTTCTGTATTTTTGTATTAAATATATCTATGTGTACACTTGCTTATTTGCAATGTGGTTGTCTTATTCCAGACTGAGGTCTGGGTCTGTGCTTCTGGCACTGCTCAGCTGTAGACAAGACTACACCTGCATGCAGCATAATTTGAGGCTCTTGGCAACTTTTTAACTTCACTTCCTTGATCACCTTATAACAATGATCTTTAGCAGAAAAACCAATGTTGCTGTCTTACTGACAGTGGAGTAAAAACAAAATAGAATTTTAATAAAATTCCTTTCTTTGTGGTTAAACAATCCAGTACCAGTAATATATTTGCTTAAAATTAGGCTGTAACTTTTAGCATGCTAGTAGATATAAGAAAACAAAACTGCAAATTAAATTCTGAATTTTAATCGAGTTCCACAGCTGAAATGTCTGAAATTATATAACTGTCTAAACCTAATCTACAGTCCTGATTATAACCAAACCAGTGGTCTTGTGTATTTTTATTTTAATTTGAAAAAATATGTTCCATATTCACTGTGGTTGTTAGTGAAGTTTATTACTTCAATAGCATCCAATTAACAGTATTAACAAGCATCAACCATTGACTTAGAATTACCCTTGTATTGTGAAATTTTTAACAAGCAAAGCAGAGTTGATGCAGTTGTTTCTGAATTGCTTTGCAGTGCTTTTCTTCCTGTCTCTATCCTCTGAATTGTCTCCCCTGTACCACAGGTGACACTGGGAGCTTTTGGCCAAGAGGAAGCAGTTATTTCCAACCCCTTATCACCAGCAGTGATTAAGGACATGATCTATGAAAAATGCCAATTACAAGATGAAAGAGAAGCTGTGGTGCAGCAGGAACTTGTCATCCACATTGGCTGGATCATCTCCAACTCCCCGGAGCTGTTCAGTGGAATGCTGAAGATACGGATTGGGTCAGTAAAGCACCTATTGTTCTTTATTACCTCTGGGATTGCAGGGGAATGTACAGATTTCAGAGAACTACAAACTTGAATCAAGGTTAAAACATCATTTACCTCCCACCTGTTCTCTTTAGTTCTTTTACAAAGTGGCCTACAGATAGGCTGTGCTGGAATGTTGTCACATTCCATGGTATTTGCATTTGCTTTGCTACCAACAGTAGTTGATTAATTTTTTCACATTTAGGAAGAGACATGCATTTGAATAAGCACTTCTTTGAAGAGGCCAGGTGCTACTGACTGAGATTTACAGAATCAGTGAGCATGCTTTAGAATCAGAACTTAAGTGTTTCATCTTCCATATTTTTTTCCAGAGAGAAAAATACAGCATTTCAGCACTGGAGGTAGATACCAGAAGCCTTTTTTCTAGCACACAAGATTCATATTTCTTCTTTAGCAGTACATTCCAGTCATCATAAAACCAAAAATTTCCTGTATTACATTTACCTGGAAGTGTCCTTTTGCACTTAAAGGCTTTTCTGTTCCTCTACAGGTCCATGTTACTCCTCTTTCATCCCCTTCCTTATTCTCTGTAGCTAATCCTTTTTGAATTTTTTTTTCTTTCTCCCAAGGTTAATGCCAGAGATTCAATTTCCTTTATTTCAGTGTTATCACCCACTCCAGTGAGCAAAATTAACCTTCTCACAGAAATGCCGTTCCAGTTTGATAATGATTTGATTTAGTGTCTTGTTATTGATTTGTTTTCAGGGTTTCATGTTGAAATAGATCAAGTTTCTGACAGCCCTATTACTGCAAAAACTCCCAGCCAACTGACTTGAATTCACCTCTTATCAGTGAAGAGCTCAGCAGAAGGTCCACTCTTGACTTTGGTGTGGCTTGCAGGCCACTGCAAAGAGAAAACAGCAGTGAGAGATTCACACACAGACACATTTGAGTCATGAGTGGGGAAACAGTTCCTGAGCCAGTTGTGTTGTTAATCTTAGTAACAAGGGAAGGACTCTTCACTTGCTAAATTAAATGAAAGTAGCATGTTCTTCATAATGCAATGGGCCCTAATACTCCCTGGTATCTTGCACCTCCAATGCATGGTCCTGGCAACCTCAGATGTAAAGCAACACTGAATCAGCTGGCCAGGCATCTCTAAATCCTGTGTAGTTACCAAGAACTCCCTAGAAAAAAGAATGTGACTTGACTTACAGAAGCAAAAACATTCTGCATCTTGTTAGCTAAACAGTTAAATGACCACAGAGTGTGGCTGTACAGATGATAGCCTAGATCTCTCACTGCATTTTCAGATAAACACAAAAAGGGCTCTGATGTGCCCAAGCCTTGATCAGGTGTTATGGACTGTTTGAAGAAAAACTAGTTCAGTTTCCTTTTGTTAGTAATGCCTACTTGAACTGAGCCAATGTCGAGGGGAAGAGTTCTGTGCTTTTCTGGCTTCTGATGTACCTGTACCTTATCTCATCTTTGATACAGCATCAGAGGCTGGAGCACTGGTTTTGCATAATGTGCACAATAAAACTCAGCATTTTCCTTCAACACTTTGCCAAGTTCTGCCTCTCTGACACCTCAGGCTAAAATTCTTCACTGTTGCTGTATTTTTGTTGAATCATTTTTTTTAAAAAAAAAGGAGCATAAAAAGAAAGTGTGATAGACTGCAAAAAGGAATTTCAAAGGCTAAAAACTAGAAATAAGCCCTGAAGTCTTCGTAAATGTAAAATACTGTAAATTTTATGGCTTTTTAAAACTCATCAGCAAAATGCATATATAGTTAGAGCATAATTCTGAGTAAGAATTTTAACATCAAAAGGCAGGTAAATGTTGGTCTTAATGAACATGGAATATAGGGGATGTAGTCCAATCAATCTTCTCCATGGAAAACACGCTTCACAGCACGTTTCTTAAAACCTGTGCATTATCCCCTTCAGCTTGTATCATGTTCCAATCAAAGGAAGAGTAGGAGAGTATTTGTCTGCTCTTTTATGCACGTCCTGACAGCCAAATAGCAGGATTGTGTGGAATTCTTATGAACTGTTTTATTAGAATAATTTTTCCTATTTGGAAACTATGTATTTAATGAATAAATATATTCCTCCCCTTATGTAGATGGATTATCCATGCTATGAAGTATGAACTGAAAATCCGTGCTGGGGATATGCCAGCCAAGGACTTGTACCAGATGTCCCCCAGTGAGGTGAAGCAGCTTCTGCTGGATATTCTGCAGCCTCAGCAGCCGGGCAGGTAACGAGGTGTGGGGCTGTGGCTCCTGATTTCATTCAGAAACCTCTGTTCAAGTACATTTCACTCCTGAATTGCTTTGTGTGCACCTGAAATCACCAGGCATCTGCCATCAGTTATGGAATTTTTTTAAAGGGAAGGTAACAAAAATGCACTTTTTCATTCTTTCACATGGGCCCAGGTTCTAGGATTGTTTCCTTTCTTTTGCATATTCCCTTTTCAGCTTTATCTTTGTGGAAATCTCTTTACTGCCAGAGAAAAGAGATCTGTCTGCTATAATATGAACTGTTACACTCTGATGTGGGGAAAGGAGCCAAAAATTACCCAATACCTCTACTTAAGTAACTTGTAAGAACAGTTTGTCTGCTGTTCAGTGCCCACTTTCTTCTAGATTATTATATGAATAAGAGCAGATGTTCTCTAGAATTCTTAAGATAATGATACTGCCTGAATCTTGGAATCTTTTCTGTAACCAGCTGCCAAAAAGAATATTCATTGTGATACCAAGTATGCACGACAAAAGTTAAAACTGCAGTATTTCCACTTAACTTTATTGATAAGAGTGAAGTCAAAACTCTTCCTCTTGCTTTTACTTCTATTTAAGTTAAACTTTGGCACAATATTGCTGATAATTTCCATAGTCCTTGACTGAATGGATGATGGGCTGGGCTTTTCCTCTCAACAAAGAGGAATTACACCACACATCCTGCTGTTTTTGTTCTTGCTTCATTCAAAACACACTTGTGTTTTTCCCCAATCTGTAATCCCTGAGAAACGAGCTCCTTCAATGGCTGCCTCATCTCTCAGTCCCACTGGCTCTGTTCTGTATCTCCCAGGTGCTTTACAGAGACTTGGCTGTGCTTACCAGTTCTTGCTGTTCAGTTGCTGTCTCTGCTCATGTTGGTGCTGACATTGTCCTGTAAAACTGCAGCAGAACAGCCCCTTTGCAGCACTTCCCATTAAATATTAATGCACTTTAGGAAGCATTTGGTCAGTCCCAGTAAGCAATTCAAGCACCACCTTTTGTCAGAAATCTTGCCTGCATTGCCACAGCAGCTGCTGTGTTTGATTCCTGTAGCACATGATGGCTAGGTCACTGAAGGGCACTTGGGTTGAGTTTCTGAGGATGAGGATTCTTTTTTGGGTTATCTGAGTACAAAAGCTCACCAGCTTATCCTTCAAAACTTTCCATCTTCTAACTTCTTTTCTAACTTCTTCCTGTACAGTATTGCTAACTCATTTTTCCTTGCCCATTAGTGGCTTGTTTTTAAAAGTTCTCTTCCTGCCAGGAAATACAGAATACTCCTTTTCTTTTTTACTTCCTTTTTGAGGACAGCTTTTCCTACTGTTGCGATGTTTTTAGAAAAAAAGCTCTGCTAATGTGAGCCCATATCTCACTGCCAATTAATGTGTCATACAGGAAGGGCTAATGGTCTATTTACCTCCCTAACAGTCTCTTCACAACTAACCTCTCTCCACGTTTTCACAGAGGGTAACATTTTTTCCAAGCACAGACTCCACAGATTACACTTTTCCATCTGTTTATGTAGGTCACAAGATTGCAACAAACTCTTTTTAAATGGACCATTGTTCTTCTAATGGTCCAAAGAGTTCTAAAACTCACTTTGCTTGCTTCAGTTTGCAGGACTGTCTTCCCGACCCTATTAATGTAGGTGGGTCAGAGCATTTTTTGACATCTTTAAATGTTCTCCAAAATAAAAAATTCTTCTTTTGCATTAAGAAAGCAACTTGTTATTTTTAGCGCACCACTGTTCTTTTTGCTTTTATGGAAGTTTTCTTATCCTAATGCAAGGACAGAGCTGTACAGAGAATAAGATGAAACTGTCATAGTAAACATGACTTTTTGGTAGTTTAGTGTTTAATTGAGAAGTGATTTATGAGACTTTTTTTTCTTAACTTTCCATGTTTATCCAATACAGTTATACAGGAAGAAAGCCCACATTGTATGTTGGTTCAGCCCTGGATGGATGGGGTCAACTTTAAACATCTCCTTTGTTCTCAGAAAGTGTATCCCAATTACCTAGAGCTCAAACCTGTTCAGAAAATGCACCACTTAGCGATATTTTTTTCCCTTTTATTCTTAAAAAAAAAAAAACAAACAAAAAAAACAGAAAAAAAACCAAATCAACGCTCTCGTTTGCTTTGTCTTCTGGTGTAGCTAGGAGTGAGCTACACTAAGAAACTTAAGTGTAAAACCATGCAGGAGTTGTCAGAATTAGTATTCTCTTTACTGGTTGTATCTCAGAAGGAATTGTCACCATTTCTCCAGTATTTATCAGTAAGGATTTTTTAATTCAAGTAATTTTTTCAAGCACACTGGTGTCTGCAGGAACAGATCCTTTTACAGACAGGTGATTCTATTCTACACTTGTCCTGTTAGTCTGGCTATACAAATGGAGCAAAACCTAAGCCCCCAAACTTATTAGTGCTGAATTAATTTGAACTAAACTACAGAAGTGCTGCAAAACAACATTGATAAAGTTGACAAGGGAGTTTCTCTCTTTTTTTCTCTCTCTTTTCAAGGAGCCTACCAGAACCAGGTCTTAGAAATACAGAAAGTCATGAGGCATGTTGCAAAGCAGTAATGTAATTGTAGTTTTTCTAAAACACAATGTTTATTTTTCTACTTAAAATTCAAAAAACAGCTAAGGATTTAGTAACCTGAGGAAGTTTTCTCTGTCAAATACATTCAGGACAGCCACACAAGACTTAAATCTGTCTTGTGAATCTACCAATTAATTCATACCCATGGATGCCACTTCAAGTTCCATTGCTGGTGTCTTAAACGTTTTGGCTAAAGCCCCATTCCTGTTGTAACACTGAGAAGAAAGAACAGGAAAATTAAATTCCAGACTTGACGGTTTTAAGTAGAAAAGAAAAAAGCTGGTATGTTCTGAAGGCAGACAGGATTTGTGATTCATGAAGAATGTGACTCAGTTTGCTCAAAGCCTTAGTTTTACAAAACCAGTCTGTTAAATTTTCTGAATTTGCAGGCCACTTTTTTATACAGACTATCAGGAAAAATCCCTGCCTTCAACAATTCTGCTGAAATACATTTTTCTTATATGATTAGACCCGATGAATTTGATCTTCTACCATTACTGGCTGCACTGGGTGGATTTCACAGTTGCTCCTTTTTCTGCAGTCCCATGAAGCACAGGCACCCCCAAGGGTGACATTGTGACCTCTGCATGCTGAGCCCCTGTGTTTGCTTTAGGTGCCCCTCAGCAGAGAGCACAGCCTGTGCTGTGTGTGCAGCAGGGCTGGATTTGGGGTCACTGCCCACGTGCCTGGCTGGGCAGGGCCAGGTTTGCTGAGGCTGTCCCTGTGTCCCACAGGAGCTGGCTGAACAGGAGGCAGCTGGATGGCTCCCTGAACAGAACCCCTGCAGGATTCTACGACCGCGTGTGGCAGATCCTGGAGAGAACCCCCAATGGCTTGATCGTGGCAGGGAGATTCTTGCCCCAGGTAATCCTGCAGAGAGGCTCAGGTACTGCTGTTCTGCCTGCCTAGGAATGGTGAAATACCTCAGCATTAATGGTTATTTTATACCACAATGTTTTACTTAGAGTAACTTGTTCTTTGGGAAAAATAAATTCAAGTTTTCTATTTTGTTTGAAGTAAAATACATTTAGAATAGAATGAAAGCAAATTATTTCTATTAAAGCACATTTATAAAACCGTAAGTGTAGAAGATTCTTTCCAAGCCATGGACTCTGAAATCTGCTCCCCTTTTGACCCTGCAGTGGCCATTATTTCCTAGTTGAGTGTTATTTGTTCAGCAAGCAAGTAGGCTCTGCCTGGAGGTGGGTTTGATTTAATGCATGTGGTCTTTGAATAAACGTACGATTTGTTTTTCAGCAACCAACCTTATCGGATATGACGATGTATGAAATGAATTTTTCCCTCCTAGTTGAAGACATGCTGCAAAACATTGACCAGCCACAATACAGGCAGATCATCGTGGAGGTCTGTGGCCAATAATTAATGACATTGTATAGTGTGCATTAGTATGTTACAGCCTAAAACAAAACACAAAAATAACCTAGACTCAAGAAGAAATAGCATTTTCCATACAAACATTGGCTTCAGTGGTTTCTCCATAGATTTTATGATTAAACAGGTTCCTGTTGCATGTTCAGAACAGAGCGAGTTCAGGATGTTCTTCCCCTTCAGCAAATATTAATGACAGTACCAATACAATTAGGTCAGAGGAGGTAAAAATCTAATAGCTCCCGTGTAGCCTTCCTTCAAGTCCTTATCTCAAGCCTTTTCCTAACGATTTCCTAGATCTAAGGAAAGCTGCTCTAAAATAACCAGCTTGCCCTCTGAAGGATTCCTCTTTCCCTTTTTGCTGAGGCTGTCTAGTAAGCAGCTTTACAGTACTGAATCAGCCACCTTCCCATTTCCTTGCGTTCCTCATCCTAACAGGAAAGCAAGAGGCTATTGAAGTCCTTCCCCCCACTGCACACAATGTTTGCTTTTAAACAGAACAGATCAGGAGCAGCTGCACTGTTGGTACCTGGCACCTGTTTGTCAGCAGCATTCATTGTTAGTCCCCAGGTCCATGCCCCTGGTGCTTGTGAGTGCTCTTCCCCAGAACATCAACCCCTCTCAATTCTGGCTCACAGCTCATGGGCAGTCTGGTTGCTGGAACACCCCCAGGTTTTCCTAAAAGATAACAAAATCACCAAACCCAAGGTGACCAGTGCTGACTCCACAGACTTCCTGTAGATATTACAACAGGACACTCATCAAGTTTATCTTCCTATTTTAAACCCTTTTCAGATGTAAGTAACATAAATTCTGATGAACTGAGGCTTTACTGTTGACTGTTGTCTTTGGTTTTTATAAACTTTGTCATAACAGAATTTTACCATGCCTCAGAACACCAAATGCTGAGGTCCAGTGTTTGCTGCTTTTCACATTTGTGCAGCCACACAGTGAACTGAATAAAATGGAAAATAACTTCCCTGGCTCCCAGCCAAGTTAGATGTTAATGTCAATCATTTACACCATGCCCTTACCTAGGCAATTGTAACCTTTCATAAAAGCCTGCTTTTCCAGTGATTCTTTTATCAAAGTCAGAATTCTATTATCTGTGCACTATTACCTGTGCCATTATTAAATGGCTTCCTGCTTGAAAGAGGCACATGCAATTACTAGCAGAGCTATTATGTAACCTGAATTCTAAAAAATGGAATTTAAGTCTTACAATCTTTTTCTGCCTTCTAGTTGCTGATGGTTATATCTGTTATTTTGGAGAGAAATCCTGAGTTAGAGTTCCAGGACAAAGTGGACTTGGACAAGGTGGTGCAAGAAGCATTTCGTGACTTTCAGAGAGATCACAGCAGTCCAAAAGGAGCTGAAAATCAAGTGAGTAAAATATTGCTGTCTTACAGAATTCAGCATTCTTATTGAAGTTAGTTCTAGATGTTAATTCCGTGCAGTTCAGAGTAAAAAGCAATTGATAGCAAGTTCAGAATGGAACACAAATAAGAAATTAATATACCCAAGTGCTGCCTAGGTCTGAAAAGAGCCTCTAAGCAGAGATGAAAGAGGTGCACTTTATTGCTGAGTTGTAAATTCAAAATGTTACGGTAAGAAGAATACTCTGTGTTCCATGGCTCTGAAATTGGACTCCCAGTAAGCTGGAAGAGTTATCCTCAAAGGAGAGAGAATTCATTGGGAGGGACACTAGAAGAGAGAAGAGTTAGAAATAACAAAATAAAAGAAAAAACCCCAAAGCTCAGCAAGGAAGTGTGAACTTAGGATCTCATGTACCCAGAGACTAAGAAAACTTTAATAACCAAGGAATTGATATTGATAGTATTAAAAGTAAGAACCTGAGATACAGAGCTGTTCTTAGTTACTGATTTTTCTCCTAGAGCTGCACTCATGAACTGGCAAACGTTTGGCTAAAATTCAAATAAAGGAATAAATGCTTTTAATATTTACATCACTAGAATGCCAAGTTTTATGCTTTAAAGATCTCTGAATATTCTCATGACTAGTTTTGGTGCCTCAAAGCTCTGAAAGTCTGCAGTGAAGCCAGGTTTATTGGCCTGGTTGAAGGAGGAGATAAGAGTGAGGCAGTGGGACAAGTCCCAGAGCTACTGAGGATGATCTTCCTTGCTCCAGCTGGCATTTTATTGTCGACAGTATATTTGAAGTTATCTGTGCTAGCTCTGAAGACTATTGATTCATAACACTGACATGCAACAGCCCTTCCTCTTACTGAATTTAAAAAATAGACTCCTTTAAAATATGAAGAAGGATGTGCTGCTGAAGAACTCTCAAATGTTTCAATGTTCACTTTTTTGCCACTGATTTTTTGCACTAAGATTTGAAAGCCAGCCAGATACCCAGCCCCAGCAGTGTGTCAATCTGCACAATACCTTTGTTAGAAAAGAACACAATTTCCTGGAAATTCTGATCCTTTTGGCCTGTGTTGGAGGGTAGTGATTCAGTGGCCATAGCAATGATGGGTGGTTACCCATCATCCACACAAATGGCTCTCAAGTGCCAGCTCCACAAAGCATCTGAAATTTGCTCCTACTTCCTTGACAAGCTGCAAATCCCCAATGGCTGCAAACAGAAAGGAAAATTCCATGCAAATCCCAAGTTTTACTGGTGCTGCCCTAGCCTCTATTGAAGTGATGGATTTTTTTTTCTCCAAAACCAGACCTGCTTAGAATAATGCTTTTTTGTCTCTTAGAAAGAGCCCCCGATTTAGAGTTGTGAATAATATTTAAGATTGTTGTCAGAAATTCAGCTCCTTGCATTAGAGTTTTCTGAACCTGGCTCTCCCATATTCCCAGGTGGATGCCTGCTGGCAGTTAACTGTAACCCTGTCTGGAATTGTTCTTAGGGTGTTCTGCCTCAAGGTTTCCTAACACTGCTAAAAACTCCTGATTTGTGTGAACTACGATCTTCCATTAAATGGACTTCCAAATCTTTTGAACTTTGTTAATTCCCTGTTAACATGTAATAAATATTGAAAGTATTTATTCTAGTAAAATCAGACACACCCTAAAACTACAGAGGTCTTAATATTTTCTCCACACAACCTCTGGCCTTGATTTAATAGAAGTAACCAATTTCCTGAATTAAGGCATGAAACCTTTTTTAGAACAGCTAATACATAATTTGAGAGTAAGCAGGTGTTTTAATGTCACTAACTGTGAAAAACAGGTGTTCAGTGAAGGACACCTATTTTGGTGATCTGATTAATGAATGAGTTCATGTGCTACCTGTGGTTTTGATCTTGGATTTTTTCCTTCTGAATAAATCTTCAGTCAGTTTACACCTCATGTACACCCGAGGCCCTGGCTCACCATTCCACCACACAGGCATCACACAGCTGCATGTTTTAGGAGAGCAGTTGTTCTCTGACAGCTATGACATTTTAAAAAATGTTAAGAAGGTGGTATCTGTGCAGTCCTGGAAAACTCAGTGCGGAAACAGAAGCAGGTAAGTAGATATGGGAGATTTCTGAAAATTGAGCAGAACTGTTTTCTAGTTTCAGAGTCCAAAAAACACATTTTCATTTTTTACCGTATCCGATGTTGTTCTTGTTTCCCTGTGTGTGGCTGCTTTTCACATTCACACTAATGGCAGCCTCTGTTCCCTCTCTGCAGAGTGACATGACTGCATTCTACAACACCCACCCACTTGGAAAAAAGGGAACGTGCAGCTACTTGAGCAAGGCTGTGATCACTTTGCTGCTGGAAGGGGAAATGAAATCAAGCAACGATGATCCTTGCACCATTAGCTAAAGGCTGGCAAACAGCACAGGAATTGTTGCTTTACTTAGTGTTCTATGTATTTTTCAAGCCTATTTTAAAGGACTGTTTTCAAGGGTAACTCTGGCTAGTGACACAAATGCATCCTATCCTTTACTGAAAAAAGTGCCATTAAAGATATCAAGTGCCACCAGATTTTTTCCTTTCTCAACTATGCAGCATGAAACTGAGCACATGAAGTTAGTCCTATGGTATTTGATTAAGGTTAATGGGAATGTATTTATGATCTTAAAATATGCATTTACTGTAGCTGGTAAAATCAAGGGAATGGCAGATTTTGTCTTTATACCTCTATTTATTTATAATTGCAAACAAGTAGAAGATAAATATGCATACCAATCAGTGTGGAAATACAAAAACTGAATTATTTTCTTATTCTACAAACAAATTGGAGATGAAGTATTTGTTATTCTCTTAAGGTTTTCTTTATCAGTTCAAATGACAACATTAATTTAATGTGTTGGGTTTTTTTAATTTACAGGTTGGTAACTTGATTCACAGTTTTCATCTTAATAGAGCAACTTTTTATCTCTAGCAATACACATCGCTGTATTTTCCCAGTTGTTATTTAAACATCTGTATGTTCACAAGGGAAATGTATGGTAACACAGTAACAGTTGTTTTTAAGAAAAGGCAAACAAGCTGTATTTAAATTGAAATCAATGAAGAAATAACTTTGTATTACATGTGTTATCATGGTACTAAAGAATTCGAGATATACTTATTTATCTCCTAAATGTGTGAAAACACTGTATGCTCTATGCTTTATTTTGGTGAAAATAATAAAAAGCAAATGCTTGTAAAAAAAGCTCAAAAATACTTCAAGTGACTGCAAAGAGACTCCTGCTGACTGTAGTGGCAACCTTTGACCTGCTCCTGGAACCACCTTGCAGCACTGAAGTGCCACTTTTAGCAGCATAAAACACACTTCAGCTCTAGAACCAGCTCTAGAATTTTGCTAATTAAACTGTGAGGGAGAAGCTGCAGCTGAGCTGTGAGTGAGCTGTTGCTGCACTGATGTCAAAGGCAAAGCCCGTGGTCCTACTGCTGCCCCTGCTGCCTGCAGCTCTGTCCTGAGTGCAGCTCTGCCCTGAGTGCAGCCCTGCCCTGCCTGCATCTCTGTCCTGAGTGCAGCTCTGCCCTGCCTGCAGCTCTGCCCTGCCTGCAGCTCTGCCCTGCCTGCAGCCCTGCCCTGCCTGCAGCTCTGCCCTGAGTGCAGCTCTGCCCTGCCTGCAGCTCTGCCCTGAGTGCAGCTCTGCCCTGAGTGCAGCTCTGCCCTGCCTGCAGCTCTGCCCTGAGAGCAGCCCTGCCCTGAGAGCAGCCCAGCCCTGAGTGCATCTCTGTCCTGCCTGCATCTCTGTCCTGCCTGCATCTCTGTCCTGCCTGCAGCTCTGTCCTGCCTGCAGCTCTGCCCTGCCTGCATCTCTGTCCTGAGTGCAGCTCTGCCCTGAGAGCAGCTCTGCCCTGAGTGCAGCTCTGTCCTGAGAGCAGCCCTGCCCTGAGTGCAGCTCTGCCCTGAGTGCAGCTCTGTCCTGAGAGCAGCTCTGTCCTGAGTGCAGCTCTGCCCTGCCTGCAGCTCTGCCCTGAGTGCAGCCCTGCCCTGCCTGCAGCTCTGCCCTGAGTGCAGCCCTGCCCTGCCTGCAGCTCTGCCCTGAGTGCAGCTCTGTCCTGAGAGCAGCCCTGCCCTGAGTGCAGCTCTGCCCTGAGTGCAGCTCTGTCCTGAGAGCAGCTCTGTCCTGAGTGCAGCTCTGCCCTGCCTGCAGCTCTGCCCTGAGTGCAGCCCTGCCCTGCCTGCAGCTCTGTCCTGAGTGCAGCTCTGCCCTGCCTGCAGCTCTGCCCTGAGTGCAGCCCTGCCCTGCCTGCAGCTCTGCCCTACACATTACTCCAGGAGAACTGGCAGTTTCTTAGACAGGAGCTTGGATTTTGGTTTTGCAATTGCATATAATTTAAAGTGTAACCCACTTTAATTCTTACTCCTACTCTTGATCCATTACCACCTCAGTTACTGGTAACCCCCAGGTTTGCTGACCTTGATCTGAATTTTAGAACCGCAAACGAATGAAAATGCCAGTGACCATTTACCCTTACACAAACCTGGAATGAAAATCCATGCAAACTGTTCCTGTTTTCCTTTATAGCCTTGAAGACATGGTTTATGAAAGGATGATTGGGACCATTTTTCAGCTGCTACAAAATACGGATAAATGAGAAGATGAAGCCACCAAAATCCAACAGAGTCTACATTCCCTGAAAAAGGTTCTTGAATCTGAAGGGACAATACCATTAATTTTTCTCTTGGTGAAGCAGGAACAAGACACAAGAGCTTGACACAAATGGCTCTCACAGAGCCTGCCTTTTAAATTATAGCTTTGTAAGATAACACAAGATAATTGGAATAGAAACTAAAATTTATATTAAATATTTTTCTACATTATAAAACAGGACAGCAGAAAAGAAAGGGTAAATCAGACAGTTTTTAAACAGCCACATCTCAAGTGATGTGTGGTTAATATTAAACAAGCCTGGTCCCAATTTCTTTAAAAACATTCTGCCTCAAAGGATAAGGAAGGAGATGCCTTTGGGCTTACAAATTAGTAACTGCAGGTGCAACAGTCACTACAGTACCTTAAGTAGTTGCAGGATCTACTGGCAATGGACTTGCTCCAGACATTAAAGAAGTAAGTCCCAAAGGGCTCACACCATTCAGTTCCCTTATTATACACCTTCACAGTGCTCCAAAACCTGAAAACCCATTCTGCTTATGGGGGGAGGTAAGATCCATTAAAACAATGGGAAAATGACACCTGAAAAAGTTCAGCTATGAGGTAAATGCAGGTTGGTTTTAGCACCACTTTTTTTTTTTCCAGATTCCTCTATCAGATAGTCTTGAGAAGACCAAATTATTTTAGTTAAGCAAACCACAGATAAAACAAATTCCTCTGCTATTAGAAAAAAGGGATATACCAATCTCCAGTATCAACTCCTAACGGAAACACACATCACCTCATCCCCTCTCTAGCCCCAAAATGGGTCACCTTCAATTTTACCAAAACCAGAGTCTTCACATTGGATTCCTGTGCCACTTAATAGGTGTCATGTTCCCAATACATCAGACATTTCAGATGCAGGAGTCCTCAGGAGAATTCAGGAGAGAAGTTGACACATGCAGTTCAAGGCTTTCTTGGCATTTTTGCTGTTGGCTTTGTTGCATTCTTCCATATGAATTTTCAGTCTTATTTTCTTACAAATCAGTCTGTGCAACTCATACAGAACAGATCCAGAAAAAAAATGCACAACCAGCTTAATAATAAATCAGTCTGTGATAAATCCTCTTTGTTACTTTTTAATCACCACATCTGAAAATGCAGTGAGAGATGCAGATCTGAACAGGCTTTTTTGGCTCAGTCCTGAAGCAGGGGATGTGATGGTATCACAACACTGATGGGGCATTTTTCTGAGCAGCATCTTCTCATCAAGGTCCATCAGTAAGCAGTGTCTGATAACAGCAGCTTTAGCCTTACTGTCATAATACCACTCTACTTTTGTAGTTTAGGTCTCATACTTTTTGTTTTCACTGCTATTTAAAATACTTCTTAAGCCTTATACACTGAGTTCATGTCATGAAAATAAATTCCTTAAGAAACAGTCATCAGTCACAATCAGTGTTATTTTATGTTCATGTACCTTCTGCAGCTTTCACTTGCTTGGCCAGTGGCATTTTTATGACTGAAAATTATCCTTCTATAAAAATTCTTTTCAGCTACATGGGTGTTACAATACTAATACCACTGGAAATGCAAGACATATTTAATTTAAAAAATCAATACAGTCAGAGCATTTACCTAGAAGAGACTTTGTATATAGCTGGTAAGAGGAAAAAATAAATGTACCAAAGAAAGTGGGAGTGGTGAGGCAATCTGATGCTTGAAACACAAATTTAAAAAATACTAGGATGCAATTAATTCCACTGAAGCCAATATATCTCATCCCAAAAATCAATAAAAAATGGCTTGACTGAATTTTTAGATAATTACTATCCACAAAACTCCCTGCCAAATATATTCTGTTCTCCAGAAGCGTGACAGTCTCTTAAGCTAATTAACTAAGGCTTGCAGCATGGGAAGAGAAAATTAAATGAGCAAGAAAATCTTTGCTGTGCTATGAACACAAAATGCAACAGTGTTGGAAAACAGGGCTGAGAGCCCAAAGCAAATGTGCAGGGTTATATCCACTGTTCATACCTACCTCTGCTCCCTTCACACTCAGTTCAAATCATGGAGGGTGGGTGTGAATAGGGGGAGAAGGTTAAGAAGGAAACTCAGCTGGGGTCTTAGGTGGAGAGAAGTTAAAGGATTTCCCCTAGGGGTTAGTTTTGGGGAGCAGAATAAGGAATATGCATTCTTTTAATTTACCCATGTAGTATTCAGACATTAGGAACTGTCAATGGTATTTTCTCCAACTTTTCCTCCATGCTTTTCCTTTTGCACGTTGGCAGGAGCTGGAACAAAAGCAAATGCAGAAAAAACAGATATAAGGAATGTAAAAGTCTACATGTGGTGGGTCTTTCCTGAATCAGACTCTCCTAAAAGGCTTGCAAAGGTTCCTTCTTTAACCTTCAATAAAAGTGCATGTTTCTGAGAAAGGGAGGGAGACAGCAACCAAATAACTTCCCCTCTTCACAGAAATACATACAGGATAATTGCTACTTTTTTCAGTTCAGGTCAAAAATTAAGTTTCTTATTTCATAAAATAACAGCCTTTTGAGACATAAGTGATGCTCTTTGGAACAGAGGGTCCTGCTAGCACCTGACAGTAAAGATTGATCTCCTTTGAACCTTGTCCTTTTGGGCAAGTGGCAGGAAGCTCAGAAAGCCCATGAAGAATGCCATAGTTGATGCTTTTAGGAAATCTGAAGCCAGACGGAGGGAAAGGGTGACATCATGCACAGGGAAAAAAAAATTATGTAGGAATCATTTCTTACTTAACTTTCACACTAGTGAAACAAAAGAAAGAGGTCTCTGTGCCTTGCCCAATCAGGAAATCCACTCAGGTGCAAGGGCCTGTGTGAGGAGAGGGCATCATGCTGATTTATATCTGCACCACAGACCTAAACCTTCCAAATCACTCCATTCTGGTAGGAAGCACAATTTACTAAAAAAGAACTTGCAAGTAAATAATCTAACTAATAACCTCCCAAACCCACTTTCTACCCCATCATTGAAGAATAATGTATGGATTATGTTCCAAATAACCCATGTCCCTGGGTTATGCTCCAAAACCTAAAACATATAATGTAATTCCTCTTTGATCAGAACTGGGATTATTTATTCAAGCATGTATTTTTTGACGTTGTTGCCCAAGCTGCCTACAAGCATCTCAAGTTCCTGCTTTGCTTGTTGAAAGCTCCTGTATCAGCCAGTGGTCCCTGCAGCAGGGCTGCCAGCTGTGCCAGTACAGCTGGAATTCCTGGTACTGCTCGTGGAGGAGTCACCTGGCTGCATTCAGACCAGACAAGAGGTGCCTAACCTGAGCTGTGGGCGAGCAAACCCAGCAGATTTCTGGGTTCCAGTGACAGGCTGCATGTGCTGCACAGCTGAACTTGCACTACCTGAGGATAACTTATACTTGCAACATTTCTAAAGGAAACATTAACCCTGTGCTTAGAGAAGATTGTAGCACGTTCTGTTAACCTGCAGTGTTTGTGCATCCACTCTATAATCAATGATAAGTAATAAAAACAAACCAGAAAGAAAATGTTAACAAGATTCTCATATCCTTGGAAGGTGTTTAACATTGCTGGCTAGGACATAAAAGCATTGCAAGAATAAAGAAAACCGTCTTTAAGAATGCAAAAATTAAATCCCTCCAGTTTCATCCCATGTCTCTAAAATGAGCTAGGTAACTAAACCCAAAATGCCTTTGTGAACAAATACCCTTCCCCATGATGATGTTTTCAGTGCTAGGGACCTCAGAGGTTTAAATACAAGTGAAATGATTTAAGTACTTGCTGTACTTTGGTCTTACTTTTGGTGATTTTCTCTTCTCCAAGGATGAAGAACACCCAAGTGCAAAATTAGGAAAAAGAGATGGATAGAGAGTCAGGCAAAGGAACTCAAGAAAAGTGTTTTGTCTTGTGACCAAGCACGGCTGCTGTAAACCCTGCAAGCTCCAGTCACAGGGAAATCAATTTTCAAACCTGCTTCCTGACCATCTCAGAGCCCATCTGGAAGATATGATGATGAAAATATCAATGAACAGTCCCACCCCATCCCTATCTGTGTGTACTCCCACCATTGTTACCAGCCAGATCTGCACTGGAGGCTTGGGCTGACAAGCCCCATGCTCCACTGATGCTTTCTGTTGTCTGGGAGGCCAAAAGATTTTGGCAGAACTTTTGGGCCGGATCAGAGGACATTTCCTGAGCTGTTCCTGGACATGCAGACAGCAGAGGCTACCACTAGTCAGTCTCCTTTCAATTTTGCTCCTCTGCCTGATTTTACTCCAGCCAAAGCAGTAACATCAAAAGTATTCCCCAGAGACTGTACACACCTCACTGGTGTGCTGCTGGAAATGGTAAATTATTGTATTCACAAGAATCCTTCAAAATGGGAAGTCTAGGTTGGCAGTCTGATCTCTGAAGGAGAGAACCTGATGTATGGTTAGAAATTTTTCTTCTCCAACCAACTGATAGGTAACTGCCCTCACAGCACCCAGTCAGATATGCTGTATTTCTAGCTGCAATAAATGCTCTCTCTCTTCAAAGAACAGATGTTTTACAGAAAAGATGAAAGAGACTTTTGCTCCAGAGCACTGGCAGGTTCCTGTGCCTCTCCTTTCGAGTAAGAAGGCAAGTACCATGCTTGGAGAGCTACAGTCCCTCCTCCTGTATATTTTCTGCTAATATATTTTATGCCACATATAAACAAAAGTATTAGAATAATTTAATATATATTTTTAAAATGCAAATACATTGTGAGACCTTAGTCTTGAAATTTTATTTTTGTTAGATGTATGAAAAACATTTTATAGTGAGATATGAGAACACGAAAACAAGTAATAGTATTTGGATCTCTTTTATCTTTTAAATTGTTTCCAAAATCTTCTTATCATGCAGAAATTGTAATGTCCTTCCTGTCCTTTGAGGCATTGGCCAAGACAGAGAAAGCTCACCAACCCTCCTCAAATTAAGCTTTCTTCACCATGCAGGTTTTCAGATTCAGTGCTGTCAGCCTCTGTTTCAGTTCCATGACTCACACAAGCTCTGGATCAAGCCTCAAGTGACAAAATGAATTTACTGCTTCTGGTATTTATTTTTTTTACCTTAACACTATCTGCCTCCCAGTACCGGAGTATTCATTACCTTAGATCAGATTAATTGTGTGCTTATGACAGCTCATTTGGATCTTGAAGCCATTGTATTAAATATCTCACTGCCTCAACTGGCTAAAAAATTCTTTACCCAGTTACAACATCAAGTCTTGCATTGGACCTGACTCTGGTTTGCTTTAAATGCTTTTGTTTCAGAACACTTTACTTGACATGCAAAAATCAAACAAAATGTACCAAAATTGTACATTTTGGGATATAAAAAACAGAGATTAAGAGACAGCTGAAGTGGATGTCCTGTGGTCATTGACACTTCCCCTCTCACATGGACTGCAGTGGCACTGCCCTAACCACACTGCACTTTGCACACAGAAAAGGAGAAACCTTCAAAGACAGCAGCAGTTCATTGATTTTAATGTAACCCATTCAAAAAAAATGCATAAAGCAGAGGTAAATAATTGTTAGTGGGGTGTCAGCTATCTCTCCTAGTCCATCATGATACATAATTATTTCCTCTGTACCTAAATGACCTGTCAGACTGGAATGCTGTTCTAAACCAAGCTTCACTTATAGATATTAGTGCTTCAGAAAATATTTTGCAGTTACTTGCAAAGCAGGAACGATTTGCAGAAGACGTTATGTAAGAGATAAGATGGAGGATGAGGACAAATAAAGAACTGGTTATGTGTCCTTATTATTGCATAGGCAATAGTGGGTCATTCTTTCAAATCATTTTAAGATTTTTGTTGTCACTGCTTTTGAATAGAATCACCTATCCCTTAACTGACAACCAAACCATCACTAAGTGATTGAAATCAGTATCAAGAGACTAAAAAGCAGCATAAAATACTTAAATTTGGTTCATTCAAAAAAACAGAAAAAAACTGTTCTTCATTCCTGCATACCTGTAAGCTAAGTTTCAGTTCTATGCATACAGTTTTTGGGCTTGAAAATTCCTTACATTTAATTTTTACATGAAAATACTTAAAGCTGACATCAAAACATTTGGCTTCCTACAAAGACAGGAGCAGACACAGAAATGCCTTTGTGGCATTTTCTGTTAGTGGCCCCTCTGTTTACACGACCAAAGTCATTCTGGCCTGAGCTGGCACAAAGCTTTGTGCAGCCCACCCTTAAAGCTGTACCTTTATTATGCTGTGCTTTTTCAGCAGATTGTTACATGGCACTGCAGACTAAAGCCACTAGTTCCAACATTAATGCTTTATAATGACTGCTGATGCTCTTAGAAGACGGAATGACATCTCCATGAATAAAAAATACCACTTTGGCATAATGTAAGCAGCATTTCCCTTTTCACTGCACTCATAAGCAAATTACACTGTAGATAACCCACAAGAGAGACCTGATCTGTTTTGCAAACCCTGTTGTGGCTTCACCCCAAAGCCAGAGCTCCATCCCCAGCCTTCTCCTGGAAAGAGCTTTTGCAGAGGATTTTGTCATCAGCACAAAGACCTCCACAGAAAATAGGCTCAGTGTAAGACAGGGAAGCAAAAAACCCCACAAAGGTGTCACTTCAGGACTTGAGTCTTCTTCCATTTGTTGCTCAAACCTGACAGAGTTAACGTATAGGAAGTTATTTGTATTCTAGTCATAGAACTTTCATAGCTACAGAATCAGAACTTCAAATTCTACTGGACTTCCAGAAAAACAATTCCTGTGTTCATTCCACTGACAAGACGTGGAACATTTCATTTGCATCTCAGTCTAAGTTCTATTATGGCAGTAAGATTAATTTACTCAGAGCTTCTTACCAGATGAACTTGAATCCATTTTAGATTGCGGAAAAACAGGTCTTGTACAGAAAGGTAACTCCAATACAATCTCACTGACAAATCACTTTCAATGTAAAATTTCAATACAAGGCACACTTCAGTATTCACAACTTCCTCCGAAACCTACAGTGGTTTTGATCAAAGAGTCAAGTAAAAATTGATCCAAGCCTTACAAAGTCTGGCCCCCAAAACCAGCGTAGTTTTGGGATAGAAAAAGATGAATGCAGCAGAGAGAGCTTTATTTCAGATCCTCTATTAGAGGAGCCCTGCTAACAGACTCGGTTAGGACAGCTCATGAATAAAGCCACACCTGTATTAAAGTACTAGCTAGACCCAGACTTTCCTAGAACAATGGCTCTTTATGCAGAAATCCACTACAGACTATTCATGATAATATTTCAAGACATTGCATTTTACTTATTTCTGCTAAAAACCTTCTGTCATTATGTTACAACAAATTCATGAGCTTTACTACAGTGCTACTGAACTACTTTTATTAAAAATGCACCCTGGCACCAGGCCAGCAAGTGGGGCTATTTTTGGACAGGATTTTCAAATACATTCACTTGAACTGTGGGATGCTGCTCTCAGCTATACCAGTGGTAAAGTTTCCATTAGTGTCTGAGTGACTAATAAACAATTCCCCAAGTGTTAGCCATATTTTCTTTCCCCTGAGGCTGTCACTGACTTCTCCTGTGACTCCAGTCCCTCCTCTCTACTCCTTGCTCCATCCAGCTGTTCCAAAGGCTTCAGCATTATGTGCTTGAGGCTGTCAGCTCAAATTTTCAATTTGTTAAATAACAGTCTACAGGGTGATATGAAACAAAAAATTATGTTAAAATATTCATCATGGCTTTTATATAATCTTTCAGAAAATCTCCAATATCCAAGCCTGCAGACTGGGAACTAGCCCATGAAGTTTTGTACTGACAAACTTCAATAACATTTTAGAAGAGAACTCGGCAGCTGTCTGGCATTAGCCCTCCAGTTTCCATGGATACAACAATTAGAACAGCACAAACAAAGCAGCTGAAATTTTCAAATGAGTACTTTTTTACACCATCCTCTCACATAAAAATCCTGGTGACAAAAGACATGTTAGGAATATTGAAATTTTTCCGTTGAAAGCCCACCCACAGAGGTAATACTGTTATAATACAGGTTGTGCAAGAAAAGAAAACAAATCCAACATTTTACCTTCTCATTTTAGATAAGGAAGACTACATGGAGAAGGAAAGATTATTATTAATATTTACTGGAAAATTATTTCCAGTTGCATAGGTTTTTTTGCAATACTAACACAATTTAGAAAGCAGCTCACCTTCTTTTCTGGGGTGGGGGAAATCAAACCAAACCAACACCAGCAACAGAGAAGCTGTAAGTGCTTTTAGGAGAACTGCAAGAGGAGCTTTGCAAATACATCTAACCTGTCAGTGCCGTTTCCAAAATATGATACCCACAGACACAAATTCTGAGCCAAGCAAAAAAAAAAAGAAATTATTAAACTCACTGGAAATACTTAATACACTGAAGCCATTAATAGGAATATGCAATGACTACAAGCAGGTAACTTGTAAAGATAGAAGACTGAATGAAAATCTCAAAACAAGAATAATCTTAATAATCAAGACAGTTTATCACAAGCTTTGTTACCTTTGGTGTGTCTAAGAGGTCTCACTTTAGATATCCACTGTGCTGTCTGCATCACTGTGTAACAAATCTAATGCCTCTGTTTCTAGTGAGGAAGCCAGCTAAAAAACTCAAGCTTCTCAAAGATTCAGGAAAACATTACTAAATACAAGGAAGGAAAGTTTGGACTCCCTTCTCATCAGGCACTGTTTTTACAGACATAAATAAATACCCAAAGTTTGCCAGGTGAGATTTCTCTGTTGATTTGTTCTACAGTTTATTTTGAACCACAAACAACTTCCTCTTACAGATTTGATATTAATTATTAAATTCTCTGAAAAGAGCTGTTGTGCTAAGATCCTTTATGGGTGTTATTAATTCTTTAATGATTTAAAAACATTCATAACTCAGAAATTCAAAGCCTATATCCATTATCCAACCAAAACCAAGGTTGCAATGTTCTCATTAAACTGAAAGTGTATTATATTGTGAATATTAATTACATTTTGTTGCTATTAAATCAAATAACTTTTTTTATAATAGTGTTTTCAGATTTCTCTGAGGTTTCCCAATTGAAGGGCTAGCAACACTTAAACTAAACTCCTGTTCAGGTGTTCTACCCTCAGACACCTTGTACAAATTCCACAAAGCCCTCTCTGGATTCTTTGATGGACAAACAGGCAGCATATACACCAGAGAGCACACAGTCAACTGACTGTGGCACAACTGGGTTTTTAGTGATTCTCACAGCATGCAAATTTAAAGACTGAATGTCTCATACTAAATTAAGAGACAAATTAGATTTACACGTTATGCTAGACTCAGATATCAGAGAGAGGTAACTGAACGTTGATGCAAATGAGCCTTTGCAGTTGTTAGTCTGAGTCACCAGAGAGCAGGGACAGGGCTGGCACTGCTCCCCTCCTGTCCCCAGCCTCCAGCCCTGCACTGCACCAGTCCTGGAGACAGCAGGAAGAGGGAGCAGCTGAAAACATCCTACACCTGCTTTACTTCTCCTCTGGGGTCTTAGAACTATGAAGGCAGCTGCACTCAACAGCTCCAGTTCAGAAGATTTTTGTTCCTCCTCAGATTTCAAGGTACAATTAGTTACTCTTGCTGTTTACTATTGCAAACCTGGTGCTTGGGGTATTTTTGTACCCACCACCCCATTCCGTGAAGATTTCCACCCAAATCTCTGCTGTCTGACTGCAACAAAATTTTCTTCTAGGAATGAACAGCAGTCTATCCCAAATCCAAACAAAGTTCCACAAAACTAAAATAATTCCCGTGCTCTATACACTTCAAAGGGAACCACAGAAATAATTAGAACAGCTGATACAACATAATGATTAGGATAGAAGGAAAATGTGAAACCCCAATTCTGGAATGACAAAATGGCTCAAACATGATTTGTTTTTACAGAAAAAGGACTGCTCAGGCTCCCCTCTAAAATAGCTTTCCCTATATTAACTATTAATGAGACTCAGCAAAGACCAGCAGAGGGAAAACAGGCACAGAGGACTATGGGAAAATGGAGAAAAAGAAAAATCCACCAGAGAATGGCATGGCTTCACTGGCACTGCTGTATTTTCTTTTCCTGTCCCTACAGCTTAACCAGAGAAGTTTACATCTCTCCTTTTCTTTTTATATAGGAGAGAGCAAGGCCATTGGAAGAGGACCAATCTATATTATGTGCTACAAAAATTAGTCTAGTAACAGATTAAAGAAAGCCTTGAAAATTAAGTAAGGATTACTGCATGCTTTTTGGTGTCTAACTCCATAACCAGAGGGAGGGGTGTATATATATATATATATATATATATGTATATATGTGTGTGTGTATATATATATATATATATATATATATACACACACACACACACACACATTCATCAGAAGTCTACATGGCAAGGTTTAAAAAAACCCAAGACATTAATGTGGAGACTGTCAACAATTCAAGACAGGAACATTTAAATGAAATTATTTAAAGACTGAAATAGCATCAGCTATTCTGGGGAAGCAGAATTTATTTCTGTAACCCAGATAGCTTTCCCTGTATAATCCTGCCACACACTATGTTCCTAGCTTGCTGTCACTATAAAGCTTGCTATTACAGATTTCTGGGGATACCTGGAAGCACATAAAGATAATTTGTCTCTCATGGAATGCTGTATCAGTAAATATCCAGGCTATATCAGTTAGATAAATGGGGAATTCAAAGCTTAACTCATGAAAATTTTGATTGTTTACTACTTCTTCCAGTGAGCTTTTTAATGTAGTGTAACATAAAACGTTATGAATAAGAGGAAAGTTGGGCATCAACTGCATTTCTACCAGGCAAAGTAACCCAGAAGTTAAGAGGGTTTCCACTACTTCCAAAAAATTAGTTTGATGGCATGCATTGCATCTGTTCATTTTTCCAGTGCCTAAACAGCAAGAATTGTTTTCAAATCCTATGAGCCATATTATATGGAAACCATAAAACAACTAAACTACAAACATTTGTGACACTAAAAATTTTAAGTTGTAAGTGAAAAGAGGCCAGGTTTAACCTGCATTGTGTAATCATACATGTTAGTCAAAAGAAGACCAACCATGTTATTTCAGATTCATTGCTGATCAGTGGTACCCCACTCTCATACAAACATTTGCAAGACACACCAAAACAAAAGCCTTTCATATTAAACAAGAAAGTTTAAATAATCTACATCTTGACCTGGACACTTGACATGCTTCCCCAATTCCCAGGACACATTTAAACATGAGAGCCAAGTCAATGTCTGATTTCCACAAACTATGTCTCAGAAAGAGGAAAATGTTAACGCTGAGGAGTTTGGTGTTCTAAAGCATGAATTTAAAAAGCACATCCTCACCTCAGGCTTCAGCAACGCTCCTGTGCTGTGCCCCACACGTGTGTATGTATCTATACACAGCTGTACTTGTATTTATGCGTGCACAGGGTTAAACAGGCCTCTGCCACTTCCCATGTCCATGAAACAGCCTCTGCTGTAGTATCTCTGTGTGCTTTCTGGTCTGCAGAACCAATCTGCCTAAAGGCAACTGCACAATATGAATTCTGGGGCTGTGAGCACTATACCCAGCTTTCTGACTAACCCTGTAAAGCTCTGCTCTATGCACTTGCCTTCCCTGCGACTGTGGAAACTGCAGAAAACACCTCCTGTTTCCCCAGTGTGGATAGGCACAAAGTGCTACAAAATAGTTCAAGAAGCTTCCATCAAGAACCAACCAGAAAGCTGCAGTAACTTCTCCTTCCCTCCCAGTGAGTCAGCAGCAGCCAGAGCTCCTTCCCCAGCTCCTTCCTTCCTCCCCTGGCCTCTCCAGGATGGATTTACCCCTTTATTTCCTAAGCTGAGGCAATCATAGCTTTTCCTGCTTCAGCAAAATATACTTTGAAGAACAACAAATCTCTCCTCAGCCTCAAATGTGGCACATTCTGTATCTAAAAATACCTCAGCTACCCTTGGAGGTTTCCATTTGCCCTTATACAAGATAATTAACTCGGATTTTGTAATTCCCTTATAATGGGAACAGTTTTAGTGTAATTAGTAAGGCATTAAGGCTCTATTTTTTTTTATTTTTAATTCATTGCTTTCTTTACAATATCTGAGGCAAACTTTTTAGCACTGCTCTACAACTTTGGTGACTAATGTTTTATGAACATCACATTAAATATTCTTGTGCATGAGAAATGATGAGGTGCAATTATCCTGAAAATATTATCCTGATCCAAGATACTTAAGGAATTTGAGTCCATTTAGTACCAGAAGCTTTATTGTACCCTGTTCCCAAAGCACAGACTTTGGAAACTTGCTGGCAAACCCTCAAGACTTCACAAGGGAAAATATGACATTGATACAAAAATCATATGACAACCTTAATGGTCTTCTGCCCTTTAGCAACAAGGGTAAACCCTCAAGTCCGCTATGTCCTGGAATATAAAACCCATTAAAGCTGGAAAATTAATTTCTCAGACTAAGTATATAATATTCAATGAAAGTGCACTAATCTGGGGTCATGTCCATTTCAGATATACTTTTCCACTGCATTACAATAATTTCTCTTGAATGGGGATTCTAAGGCCCTTAATGCATTAATGCAGGTTTTTGGGCAAACATTAGATTTGTGTTCTATGGAGTTTTGTGAGAAAGCATTTATATTTAGTTCTTTTTATTCTTCTTCTCAAATTTGGCTTGCAACAATTCTACTATACAATTATTTTAATGTAAAAAAAAAGTTAATTTCATACATATTTCGAAGAATTCCACTGAAAATCAATGCTGTGGTGTTACTATGAAAATATTATTTGTTATGTTTCTAGCTTTCAGTGGAAACATAGTCAGGTATCCAATAAACAAATCTAGAAAAAATCTGCCAGGAATACCTAGACCAGCATATTTCATAAGCAAATTGAAAAGAATTTTTTTGGGGAAAAAAAGACACTTTTAATTGCTTTTGTATATGTAACGTATCTGGTGACAAAGAGCTAGAGAGTATAAATGAATTCAATTTATTTTTTTTCATACAGAGCCAAAAAAGGCTCTGCCAATGTGTAGCTTTCACCAAGAACAGTTAACAATGCAAATATTGAGTAGCTTGGATGAGCTCTTGGTTGCTTATTGATTTATCCAGTCTTCTGTGTGGGCTGGTAAATTATTGAAAATTAAGAGATCTGAAACCAGAGAATGGAAACGCATCAGGGTTTGGGTCAATAGAGAAGTAATAACTGAGAATTAAATAGGTATTACCACAAAATATGAAGGCATAGAAATATTTTTCACTAGTAACTGGGCATGACAGTGAGTGAAAAACATGTGTATTTTGAGGAAATACAGAAGGAAAAAATCTGTCACAGTGAACCAAACTTCAGAGACAAACCTCCATAAAAAAGCACTATAATTCACTCAGTGAAATTACTTTAAATTTTAAAAAACAACCAAACAAAACCAAAACAATACAGAAACCTCTTTCCATTATTAAAATTTTGTTTTCTTTGTGTTATTTCTTATATGCAGTTGATAAAATCAGGTGACAACTGGAAACTAGAGAAAGAGGTTAATTGTACAAAGTGGAGATAAAAGGGGGAGAAGGGACACACATCACACAAAATCAAAAAGAAAGAGCACATGTGATGTAGTACATGCAGAAGGCACATCCTATACCTTTGTTAAGTAGCCAACTTGCTATTCTCATTGACACAGACACCTTTAATGGCTTGGTAGGGTGGCAGGAAACTCCTGGAAAATGACACACGGAATTCTAATGTTAGAAACAACCACCATAAAAGGACAGGAACGATTCAAACCAAATAAACACTGCATTTGATCCCTCAAACACCAAATATTGTCAAAAACTTGTTCAGCATGTAGTGGAAGAACAGCTGGAAGCTGCAGTTTGAGCATCACCACATGGATTAAAGCAAAGTGCAGCACACATAACCAACACTGCAGCAAGGAACTGTCTCAGCCTCCAGCGCTGCCCACGCGTGAGGAAGAGATTGAAAATGGCCCAAACTGTAGCACCTGTTATGCTGTACATTACATCACAACTGTCAGGCTGTGATTTCCAAAGAGAGGAAAAGCACATTTTCAGCAGCAATCCACTCTGCTGCTGTGCAGTTTGCAGCAGTCTCCAGCACCCAGCTCTGCAAGCAGACGTGTGGGGCTGCCACTCAGCTGATGTCTGTGCTGAAGGTGCTGTGCTATTGACACAATGGACAGCAGTGCTCCTTATCTGCTCTACCACCAGATCTTGAAGCCAACACGGAATATTTTTCCTTGCAATTGCACTCCTGCCTTCCTTCTGAGACTAATTAGGGCATCACTGGAGCTGCCCTAACTCCAATGTCTCTCATGTCCCAAACTCCTCTGTCTCTCTCACTAAGTCTAGAATTAACCCTGAAAGGAGACTGGGGTTGTTCCTCCAGGAAAGAATTTCACATAATGGAGAATCAGAGGGATCAATTAAAAGTTCAAAGAGACAGAGGCAGAAAAAGCAGGTGCCTTGGAATTACAGGTTTATACCTTCCCTCCTAAAGCTAACTCCTGAAAATGCCCGTCCTAAGCACAGGACAAACTGCACAATGCTGCTTGTAGAATATACTGGGTCAGGTCATCCTCAGGAAAGGACCCAGCTCTGGTTAGGAAACCAGCTGCACTGAATGAGAATTTCCCACTTTGACAAGGAATTATTTTAGTCTATTGAGTAACATCATTAGGTCAACCCCAGTTCAAAAATAAGGTTTAGTAGAGTTTATAACTTACTGTACTTAAAACTGTGTTTTTCCAGGGTATCTGCAATATCTACAGTATTTACAGGAGTGATTCTGTAAAAAAAAGAAAAAAAGAAATTAATTTTGTCAATAGATTTAGAATTGAGAACACAATGAATAACACAGTAAGATTTAAGAGGTTTATTTAAAATTAAAACATCAACATTTCAAAAATCTGTATGAGACAAAAAAATAGGAAATTGGTATTTGACATGCTGTAGGTGCTAAACATTTGCAGAAACAAAAAAGAAATGAGATATTAAAGGACAAAGAGCAAAATGAGCCATTAAGTTTTTTCTATGGCTGCAGCTGCTAGTGCAAAACTAACTCAGAAAGAATATTCAATACAATAAAAAGAAAATAAAAGCAGGCTGGGAGAATAAGCTAAGCACAAAGTACTTGTTTTTTAATTCAGAACTAGGAAGAGTTAAATATGTTTATTGAAAGGACTGCTTTAAGGACTCAAATAAGAGGCAAAACAAAACTCTCTTGTTAGCACCACTGGAGCAGAATTATTTGCATCGAGCAGTACTTGGTGTACAGAGCAGAGAACCAGTTCCAGCACATCAGCAGAGTTATTTCTGCTTAAGAGCCCTTTCTGTGTCAAGAAGACTACCAAAATGCTTCATGAGAATTTGCATTCATTCTATTCCAGGTTTGAGGAAACTAGATTTTATTTCCCATCCACAGCATCCTGTCAGTTTTTATCACTCCTATCCTGTTATGTAACAGAGTGGGGCTGACACAATCCGTCCTGACTTAACAGAACCTGAGCCGTCATCCGCAAAATCTGAAAAAGCACTTCTCTAATGCTGCAGTGACATGAAACATTTTATTTTTAACATCAGCTTATATTTTAATACCCAAGGCAAAAACCACTATCAAATGAAATACTTCATTGACACCTGCATTCTCTAAACAGTGGAACTCCATTGCCATCATGGCCATTCTCCTGCACAGGGGTACATAAATTCCATACCAGTTCAGCTGACATCTTTGTTCTGTGTATTAGTTCATGCATAATCCAGGGCCTAGTATCTATGAATACACATCTACAACAGCAATCACACATGGAAAGCTCAGTTAGAAACAGATTTCCACCCCTTTTACTCTATTGTGACCAAGTACTTAGATACAATCAATATCATGCTGAACAGAATTTTAAAGTTTCTTAAAGGGAAACAAATTAATATTTGCTCCCAGAGCTTGTATATCTGCATTTGTAGTTAATGTAATGACAGTCATGAAACTCATATATACATATATGGAACTAAAACCTTAATATACAAAGTGTGCATGCAGCATTTGAAGTCACATTGCAGTCTGTACAGATTGCCAGAGTGCCCTTAATCTGTCACCTACTAGCCCTGGTGATGGTGAAGTTAACAATGTCAGTCAATTGACATGAGCCAGTGCTGGTGCTGAAGATGCAGTACTACATGAGCCCATTATAAGAAAAAAAAAAAAAGATTCTGCAAGATACTTCTTTATGGGGTCATTATATTTCCCTAAGATTCTCACGAGGAAATTTAATGAGCCAAATTGGCTCCTAATTACAGCTGCTAAAGTAAATCCATGTGAGAAGTGGGTCTGCTCTCCCTGGTAGGAAACCACTGCATCAGCTCAGACGTTTTTTGACACTTCACCCAAAAACAGGAGGCTCCAGTAGAAGAGTCAGCAAGGAGCATAACAGCTTCTGAGCCCCAAAATGTCTCTGTTCTACTCTGCTCTCCTGCTTCTCATTCCTGTCTGGTGTTAGGTCACAGCACTCCCACCTCTGCACACAATTGATAGCTATTGACTCCACTGCCACTCTCCACCAGGTGAGACCAAGTGAGCAGAGGAGCCCAGTGCCCCCTGCCCCTCTTGCAGCAAGGACCCAGCCCGATCTCCATGTGGCAGTGCCACCTTGGCTGTCCCCTCAGGCTGCTGCCTCATTTAATCCTCTGCCTCGCTCACACACATCTCAGCCAGCACAGCTAATAAAACACAGCAGGGAAGGGAAAAGAAAGATGTTTCTGGATGGCAACACAGTCCTACAAACCACTGCTTTAAAAGTAGACTGGTATGAAAATCAATCACGCAAGATAATCCTAAAGAAAAATTAAGAGAAAAGCAGAGAAGAGATAAAACCAGCACTCAGTGGAAAAAAAATGTGGTAGAAAATAAATGATGTACAAACGCTTGGATATCACAAAATTAAACCCAAAAAGCAGAAACTGAAGCAAAAGGTAACATTTCAAATCTGAAGTTATAGCCAGACATCCTGTTTTTTAAAAATAGCAAGTGAGCATCTTTCTCAGCAATTCTCAGATACACTGATGTAAATCCATTTTTTTTAAAACTATGTTGGACATTGTGAATGTATCAATGCAAGTGCATATTGTAGGACTCAGAGAGAAGCCAAATGAAAAGCAATACTATTTTTAACTTCATACACAAGAAAAAAGTTCAATGGCCCCTATTTACAATACAACTCACTGAGAGGTCTTGGTATGTTCCATTTCAAAGCAGTCACACCAGAAAACAGCTTTTCATGTTTAGTTCTGCCATATTTTTCCTATTGATGACATGAACCATAAACCCCTGTATAGCTTCTATCTCACCACATCAAAAAATAATCTTTCATCTTATTCCCAAGGGTCCCTATTGCTACTGAAATATTTGATGTTAACATATTTGTTTACATGGCAATGTTCCCCAAAAATCCCCTTGAACACATAAAAGCATGAAAGAAGTTGAGTGTTTTGGCAGAATATTTTAGTAGAGGACTTGAACAAACTGTTAAACTCAGATCTGCTTATCATGGATGTTACAATACTTGGTTGGCAAAGATGTTTTGATATCAACACCTAAAGTCTAGTAACCCAGGGATCTTTTGTCAGATCTCTTTCCTTAACAGTGCTGCTGGCATCCTCATTTGGATATGCAGCAGTTCCTGGCAAGCTGCTTCCACGTGTGGCCACAAATTATTTGCTGCCCAGGACCTGAAAGCAAAGTCTTTGAGTTTACCTTGCTCTAATTTTACTTTAGGTTTCATCACAAAGCTTCAGTAAACTGTATGAAGCAACCAAACAGAACTGTTTGTGTGGCAAAGGCAATACAAAGGAGGACAACCCTCAAATGCGAATCAGCCTTCAAATTTCTCACAATATAAAACTTTTTTAATATGCTGCTTTATTTCCTCCCTTAGTTTTTGCAACTTAGAAAGGTAAAACAAACAGACAGTTAACTTACTAGATTAATGGAGATAACCCCGGCTGGAATCCAAAAAGGTATCAGTAACATCCCTGATGTTGAAAGAAAATAATTCTCAAGGATTAATTTAATCCTAATTTTATTGAAACACACTCTTCATTTGGCAAAGCTCTTAAATTGGGATATTTATTACCATGTAATATCCTTACAACAACTAATTTTTCTTCCTATGCACAAGTGTGTTCAAAGAAAAAATGGACATTTTCTGCCCACACTGTGGAAGCTCTGGTTTTTATTTGAATAAAAGAGGCTCCTAGAGCTGGTACACAAATCTCAAAGCTCATCTGAAGGGAAACGTACTACCTTTAATACATTCCTAGTCAGCCAAAGAGATGGATAAATAGATAGATAGATAGATAGATAGATAGATAGATAGATAGATAGATAGACAGACAGATAGACAGACAGACAGACAGATAGATAGATAGATAGATTTAATGTAGGTTTATTCCCTTAAAGAAAGCTTAAATTATTCAATGAAAAGAATTCCAGAGTTTTTGTTGGGTTGGTTTTAGAAGGACAGTTCATAAGACTTAACATTAAGTGTAATGTTTACCAAACTGCTTAACAGCTTATCAATTGCCAATAGTTCATATAGTGATATTTCTGCTATAACAATTATCAGAAAATCTAATGCTTCACGGCTTGTGCACATGAAGAAGAGGTCAAAAGCACACTGGGTAGATTTTGAAAGCTTTATCTAGAACATAAAGGGACCAAAAGTCTTTGACAAAAGGACTGGGAAGAGCTATCAGCAAGACTGGCACATAGTTTTCATTAAAAACAGGCAGCTCATTATTAGCCATTAGGTTCTCATAATTCTGATATTACATAGCCAGAGGAGACACAAGTTTGGAAATTGCTTCTTATGCAATTGCTTCTTCTCTGGCTAACAACTGTTTCAACTGTGACTGGGCAGAAGCATTATTTTTATTTCTGGAGTAGAAAAACTTTAGGTTACATCAACATCAGAGAGGCAACTCCAGCCTGGAGGCATAGTAATTGAAGGTAAGAGGAAATAGAGTCTGAACAAACACAGATCACTTGGATCTCTACTTGGAGCACAAACAAAACAGTGAGTGTCAGCATGCAAAGAAACAGGGCTTAGAAATGCAGAACTCCACTAAAATCACTGCAGTCATTTCAGGCAGATGTGTTTTGCCATAAATTTAGACCCGGGAAATTGAAAGGAAAGAGGAAGTTATCCTGTTAGAAAATCCTTCAACTATTTGACTTCCCAACAGCAAAGACGCTGTAAAACTGTGTACTGACATTTACAGCTCGCACAAGATTAATTAAAGCATCAGGAAATAAAACTCCATAATTAGTCCTGGAAAAGCCGCAGGTGCCAAACTGCTATTTACAGACTGAGGGGATGTAATATTTTAAAATTAAAAATTGTTATGCATCAAGTACAAGGAGACAGAAGGAGAAATGCAGAGCTAGCTCAAAGAAAATAACACTCAAGCATCAGCAAAAAAGATAACTAAAACTTTTGATTATGATGAGTTTTGTTAACCTTTTCCTGGTATTTTGATAAGGAGAACCCACTACTTCTAGAGGGCTAAAAGCTTTTCTGAAATTATGACCTCCTCCCTCCCATCTTATTTTCCTAATTTTTTCTGCAAACATTACTCCTAGCCATTTCTTAAATATCTGTGTAGTGTTTTAGAACAATATCTCCACCTCTACCAGTCAGAGAGATGGAAGAAATTTCACCCATAGAAACACGTGTAGAAGGTTTATTTTATTTCTTTCCCCTCTCTGCACTTGGTGCAATCTTACATAAACCAAACATTCCCCTAAGAATTAAATATTTAGTTCTTTTGTGGCTCTTGGGGTTTGACTTTCTTTTTTGCTTGTTTTCATTTGCTTGGGTAGTTGTTTTTGGGTTTGTTTTAATTTTGAAACTAGGACTTCCTTAGAGCAATGAGTCACCAAACTTAAAAAAAATTCATCTGATAGTGGAGGTCTGATCTTTTTGCCATCTACACAAATTTAATATAAGATGCCTTATTCTGTGAATAAAAATGCTTTTGAGTTTTGTGCACCAACCACTCTTGCTGGCACAACTTCAATGTGTTTTTCAACACTTACTGATCTTGTATATTGGATTTAGGCAGAAAAATGGCTACTTTGGGGATATTTATCAGGCTTAGGAGTGAGATAAGCAGCAAATGGTCCTCAATGCCAAGCACAGCTCTGCACATGCACAGCAGCAGAGCTTTGAGTTGTACATCCAACTTCATACCTGCTCTTAAACTTGAATTCTCTTAAAGTTCATTTTCTACCTGTATCTATTATTTATGTCTCAAAGTTGGCTGTAAAAACATGCTCATCACAGAAATATAGGTAAGAACAATGGAATTAAGAGAAATGAGAGAAGCATTCTGTCTTGGAGAAAGAACAATACGGAATGAGTACTGTGGATGGATTTGAAAGAAAATTACAGTAGTGTTCTACAGCCATTACTGCCTTGTGTAGAGCTTCATTTTCTTTTCTATCCATGTTACTCATTATTTGTTCTATTTTACATAACCTATAATGTCAGCCACTCTAATACAGATAAACATCCTGACTAACAAGATGTGAAAGAAGGGTAGGGGAACATAATATCCCTATGAAGGAAAAATTCTTCAAGGTGTCAGCAACGACAACAATCATTTATTCACTATGAAGTCCACATTCTGGACAAAATGTTATTACTTTCTTTTCAGGTCATATTTAACTTCCATGACTAATTCCTAAAGCCAGTTACTCTATTAACATTGCTTAAGATTAAAAATAAAGGAAGTAAAACCCTGTCACACTTCAGTTAGCTCACAGGTGAGCTCACTGTGCACAAGCACTTTGCACTGACACACATACCTCATTCCTTGTTTGTGTGGTATAGAGAATAATCATTCTTTTCTTTACAAATTTCAGTTTTAACAGCTGTATTACTCATTTGTACATTTGACTACCAAATATGAAATCTGATACGAAAGCCTAAACATTTCATTCAGTCTCTTCAGGATACCTTTACAGAGTTTCATACAACTTAGTTTTTCTAGGCTATTTGGTGAGCGCTGTCAAATAATACTAAAATATTAAATACTATAATAATACTCAAGTATTTTTTTAATTTATTCACAATTTCTTGATGCTAGAATTGTGTGAACTTTCTATAGACTAAATTAACTTCTACAACTTTGAATAACTAATTATTTAAATGGAATTCTCTGGAATGAGTTGGTTTCATTATTTTGAGACATGGATAACAGTCTTTGAGTAGTAGGTCTTGAATTCAAAACTTTTCAAAGTGAAGAGTTCTGCTGTAATCTAAAGCACAGCAGGTATACTTTTTATCCAAATGATTTGAATCACCGTGGGAAAATTTAATGAGGGTTTGTCACATGGATTAGATATTTTAAGTTCAACAAATCCAGAACATTCATGCCTCGATTTTGCAGCTTTGAGAGCCAGTAGCATTCTCCACTACTATAACTGCTCCCCTAAGCAAAAACCAGATCCAAAACCTACTTTTTTGAACTCATTCAGTTCCTGTCTGGGCAAAAGTAGGAATCTAATAATTGTCAGAAGAAAAAACTTTTCTGCCTTTGCAAAATACAAGAGCCTGCAAAAAAACCCCACTAAACAAAACAAACAGTCCTAAAGACCCCCAAACCCCAAAACTATAGAAGATAATGAGTCCATAATAGCAACTTGGCAATAATAAATCAAATTGCAAGGATAAGGTAAGCACCTGCCAGTGGAAGAGAGAGAAGACGCTTTTTTTTTTTTCCTGAAAGTATGCTGGACTAAAAAAAAAAAAAAATTACTAATACTAAAGAATGAAAATTTATTTACTTTGAAGAATATTCTTTTTCAAGGTTTGTACCTTTTCATCAATTAATCAAGATATCTGCTTATTTACAGCATTTCCATAGCCCCCATTTATTTCTGCTAAATTAAGAGAGTGGTTGAAGCAAAGTCCATTCTATTCTTACATAGTGTCTACATTTACGATTCTGTCAGGGCAGAAATTTTGCACAACATAGCAAAATGGGAAAAAGCCAAGATACTTAACTATTGAGGAGACTTTTGTTGCCAGAACCACTAACCAAACTAAATGGGACAGTAGTTATTGCAGTGGAAAAAAAAAATTAAAAAATACCCAACCAACCAACCCCATATATCTTTATTCCCTTCTACCACCTGCAATAATTTTCATTTTACTGCACCTGAAGTGCTGCTACCAACATCTAGAGCTTTCTATACATCACCTTAGGCAAATTATCTACTGAGATTTACATGTTTATACATCTAAAAACCAACCAGCTCGCCAGGGCAGTAAAACACCATGTACATATACAGCAAGAAAAAGACAAGAGCTGTACCTAGGACGTTTCCTCAGTGCTGCCCTTCGCAGAGTCGCTGGAACAGCTGGAGCTGGACGAGCAGGAACACGTGGGGGATGGAGGAGAGGGAGCTGCACACTTCCCAAAGTCAAACACGGAGCTGGCACCACCGCGGAGAGACAAAGGCCGCCAAGGGCAGCGCGGGGCCGGCTTCTCAAGAGGTTAAATGGCAAAATGGGGCCCTGAGAAGAAGGGGAGCTGGTTTGTGCCTCCCCCGGCGCGGGGAGCTGGGAGAGGCCGCCGGAGCCCAAGGGAAGGAGGCGCAAGGGGGAATTTCCTCCGGGGCTCCCAGCAGCTCTCGGGGAAAGGCCCTGCGGGCAGGGGAGAAGCATCCCTGCAGGGCCCGGGGTGAGCTGTGGGGACAGGCCGGGCCCGCCGCTCCGCACACCTGAGGGCAGGGAAGGTGCCCTGGACGAGGAAAGAAAGCTCCGAGGCTGCCCCTGCACGTTTTCACTCTTCTTTGGGGCCGTGGTCGCTTCTCGGGCGGTGCTTTGGGAAAAGCTCGAGGGAACGGCCTTCCCCGGGCCTCCTTCCCCGGGACTGTGCTGAGGGAGCAGGGCCGGCCTGCCCCGGCGCCGGCCTTGCTGCAGCCTTTTCCTTACAAACCCCGGTCACGGAGAGGGTGAGGAATCGCTGAAGGTGCGAGGAGGAAATCCCGTTTTCCCCCACTCGGCTGAAGAAGCCCCTTGAGGAGAGGGAAGCCACAGGATGGAGGTGGGTGGCAGGCAGGTGAGGAAGGGGCTCTCGGCAGTGATGGTTCCCCAGCTCAGGGAGGAGGAGGAGGAACAAAACACCGCAGGGCTGTAAAGGCCCCACAGCACCTTTCTCAGGAGCGTAGGCATTGGGGAGGCTACAAATTTAAAACTATAAAATACGTGTGTATGGTTTATGTAGAGAAAAACAAGTAGAACAAACTGTAGAAGCAGTGATGCTTTAAGACAGATGCTCTAAAATGCTGTAATTCCCCCCAAAAAAGTTTGTGATTTTTACTTTGTAAACACCAGGAAAGAAAAGCACTTAATGTATTTAATTTAAAGGGTATAAACATATAACTGAGAATATTTGAGTTAACTTAAGCATCAGTTTCAGTGGTGTTCATCAACATAACCTTTTTTTCAAAATTGGTTATTACACCTTCAAACTGTTTTATCAGGCTGTAATTGCCAAAGCTTTCTGTGAATGCGTACAGCAGATTGTAATGAACCAAAAATGTTTATACACTTCTCTAATATCAGCTGCCATGTGTAAATATTCGTGGTTGTGACAGATATAATAATGTGGAGGTTACAAAACTGCAAAGGAGTAGAACTGAACAAATTGGAAACAATTAGAAAAAAATTGCATCAGGTTATTTGGGTCTGTATTCAAACCCTAGTAAGGGTGAATCTGATATGTAATTTTGGATCAAGAATGGGCTAGCTTGGTCTTTTAAATAGTCTTAATGATCTATAAAAGTCTATAATTTCAACCATTTAAATGAACTTGAGTGTGTTATCATTCAACAGCAGAGAACATATGCTAATAGGATTATTGTTATATTAAAAATTGTGTTAATTTGAGGCTTGGAGAATACAGAAGTACAGCTGAAATGTGTGCTTGTTAGCCATGCACTAGAACATGACATAAAGTAGGTATTTTGTCATTGTCAAAAACAAAATGATTCTAGTGAACACTACATTGCGTATCTCTTCATTAGGGGAGGGACCCTACTTGTCAGCAAAGTGACTCAGAAGACATTAGTGGATAAAAGTAATAAGGGAAAGCTGTTTCCAGCAGAAGGAAAAAGGTGTGAAATGTGATTCTCAGCTGTGATGTTACTTGCTGGAAACCAAAGCTGTACAGCTACCTCACATATAAAAATAAATCTGATTTTAGTTGATTGCTTTTACCAGCACAGAAACAATGCAGGCAAACTGTTTGTCGTGTCAAAGATTGATTGATTGATTTCCAACTCAAAGAAAAAAAAAAAAAAAAAAAGAAAAGATTGTGTCTGAAGGCATAAGAAGGAAACTGCAGCCAGGTCTGCAGGTGTTAAAGGTGCTGGAGATCTGCTTCAGAAATCAGCAGTTTGAAATGGCACAACCACATTTGTTTACTGATACCTGGAAAATAGCTTATTCTTTCAGGGGTCATTTAAACATGTATTTTGCTTTGTGGGGAATATTTTAATATCAAGAAATGAGCCAGAAAGTAATATTCATTTTGTACTCATCAGTATTCTAGCAGAACCTTTCATGAATCTGTTTTAATTTATAAAGCAATAGAACAGTTTGAGAAAAGTGTGTGTACTAAATGTTTTCACAAAATTGTAACCATGCTAGGGCAGTTCTGTTTTAGTTCTGTTCCAGGCTACTGATACTTAGTGCTTCTCGTTGGATAAGTGACCTGTTTTAATGAGCTCTCTGCAGCAAAATTCACATTGTTTTTCAAGAAGGAGTTGAAGGGTGTGCTTGTGTAGCCACTCCATCCTGTCCTCAGCTGTCCCACCCCTGGGGAAGATGAGGATCAGGTATCCACACAAGTCACTTGGGGCCTGGGTTTTAACACTTTGTCACTTTTAACATGGATAGCTGTCTTTTAAGAAATAAGGAAAGATATCCTTTAATCCTGGATGAGTTGTTTCTTTAAGTTGTGATGAGGTTTCATATGCACAAATATCACTTTGCAGTCATGGGATGAACAAACTGCACCCCATGAGTGGATTATGTTGGTGCTGAGGATGTCTGGCAGCCACTGGGCATGAACATAGTGAAAAAGCTCACAGGTCAATAAAACCACAATTACTCTATTAATTGATCACAAATACTTTTACATTATTGGGAAACCCTGTTTGATCTCCAGTAAAGAAAATGGTTTCAGACTGTAATCCCAAGATATGTTAAGATGTGACAGTTTTGGCTCCAGAAAAACTTTTTATAGCAAGACTTCCAGAGGAGAATTTATTTTGCATAATAAAAATTAGATCTGGGCATCTTGTTTTGTCATGGGATCTGGGAATAATTCAAACAATTACCCCAGTGATAAACAATTTTGTGTCTGATGGATGAGCTGTCTTTAGGTAATGGGACTGTGGGATTCCATTCTTTCACATTCCGTGCTGCAGTTCAGCAAAATTTAAAGGTGCTGGCTTGTGAATATTTTTGTGTGGAAATTCTATTAAGTGAATGAATGCTTTGATGCTTTACCTGTTTGAAGTAATAGTCTTGCTTCTTGGATTTATCATAACTTGTGCCAGTTTCCTATTTTCCAGCTTAATCAATGAAGAAATGCAGCACTGATGTAAACAAGATGACCTCACTATTCAATAGTGTATTTTCCCTCCTTTTTGACAAATGCAAGACATACTGATTTTCTCTTTACATAAGCATGTCCTTTCCTACCATTTCTTTTTAGCTCCAGGCATTCAACAGCTAAACCAGACATTGAGGACTGTAACAAGGCTTGAGCCTTCAGCTTCTAACCTCACCTGGCTTTTCCCTGCTTTATTTCCCTCACTTTGATGCAAGGAATTCTCTCAAATAACTTCAATCCCAATCCTAGTTATTTGTTTTAACTTCCTTTAATCAATATGGTGGAACAGTGTAAACAAATGATGAAAACCATGAGGAGTTTGTCTTTTTTTTCTTTTTTTTTAACATCAGAATACTTTTTCTGCTTAAATATTTAATGGGTATTATATGGATCTGAGAAACCTCTGATTTTTTCCCCCAAGTTTTCAATTTGTCTTCTGAAAAAAGTGTCTGATTAATAGGTCACAAATAGATAAATAGAATGGAATACTTCATCTTGACTAAAACTTACTGCTTGTTTCAGTCTTCAGTGGCTTTAAATATATTTGGGGAAATCTAGGTGTAATCAAGCTGCCTGAGAAATATCAGCTCTTACTGGGAATAAAAAAAAAACAATTGTTATTAGAATTCTTAAAATTGTTTCACTCAGAGTAGCAATGTCTGCTTTGCCACATTCAGTCCTCAGCAGTGAGTGGGGTACCTCTTGAGGGGGAGGAGAACATGCATGAGATGCAACAGTGGGAATGGAGTCACAGCAAACATGTGCATGAAACCAGAATTTAAATCTGTTGTTAGTGCAGAAGGCCATGTTGGATACTGTGAAAGGAAAAATAATTCACTGAGAAGCAAATCTTAAGTGTCACAGGAGCCACTACTGATTTATATAATTTCAAGTCCATTTCAAAGCAAGAGGACTCCAAACCAGGTTCTTCTCAGTTCCTGTTGAATCCCGTGATGCAGCTTCAGTCTTCAGACTTGACAGGCTCTGAAAGCAGTGGCATCTAGGGTGGATGGAATGAATTGGAAATATCAACCTTAATTAGGAATTTTCTTGCTTATGTGAATATTGTTTTGTTTAAAGAGATCACTGCTACTCTTATATCTGTAATGATAACTATTGATTAGAGATGTAAGTACTGAGGAAAAGAACATTTAGCACAATTTGTAATTGTCTTATTCAAGTTCTTTTTTGAAGGGATTTTGTCAGAACAGCTAGAAAGCTGAACAAAGGATGCATCTGAGTTGAATTGATGTAGTACACATTGATTACAATTAGAAAACTTTGTGGCTAGCATATATTAGTTGGAACTTCTGCTGAGAATGATTTAATGTGAGTCATTTGTCAGTAGCAGTATATTTGAATTCTGATTAACAATTTTGTTGATGTACTAAGATTGGCATCTTTAATGTTTTAGCCATATGGAGCACATTATCCTGAGAGAACAATGTGCTTTTTGTATGTTAGTATGTGTGGTTTGTATTGGTTTTTTTTTCAAGTTGATTTTTTTTGCATATTTTTTTGGTGGTTGGATTTCTTTTTATTTATTTGTTTTGTTACTTGTTTGGGTTTTTTTGTGGAAGTAGACCACCTGATCACTTTGTTGCAAATACTTTTACATTTAAAGCCTTTATTGTCGGAGAACTTGCACAGGGAGTTAATGAAATAACATATTTAATGCCTGGCAGTAAAGCCAAAGACAGAATTGTCAAAGATGAAGCTTTAACTATTAGGGTGGCTGCCAAAACAGGATTTGCTGAGAAGCTGGATGGTCTGGCTTGGTGTCCAAACCACGCTTCTACAAACACGACTATGGCATCTGAGGGATAATTTGTGTCCAACATAACTGTGCTGACAAAAGCTGCTTGCTCTATGCTACCAAAAAAATAAGGGTTGTGATGATGCTGCTAATTACAGCCCTCTTGTATCTGTGCTAAGTGATCCTCATACAGATCAAGATGAGACATTACAATGTGAGCAAGGCCCAAGACTTCAAAGAGCAGAAATCACGGTGCTAAAGATCTTTCCTTAGTAGCTTTGAAGTGTATTCTTGGGGTATTTTACACCTCACCTGCACGTACCTAAATATTCCTACTATTTTATGTTAAAACAGTAAAAAGGCAGAAGAAGATGGTAGATGGGCCCATCTTGCTTCTATTGTGGTTTGATGTTCATCACTGCCAGTGACACAAGCTCTATGTAACTCCTGTGATGCTCTGTAAAGCCATTCAGATGATGTGATGACTCCCATTTCATCCTCTGTTCCAGATGTTTATACTGCCAGTTGGAGCAGGTAAGATGCTGGTTCTTGCCATATTGTGATGCCTGAGCCTTTGACATTCCATGTTGAGGAGGAGACATTTATAATTTATTACTGTTTATTACCCACATCCTCTTACCTCCATGACAGGGATAAAATAATGCCAATAAGGAGCCCTGAGTTACCACATTTCACCACTGTCATTATCTTCTCTAAAGTGTTATATTTTACAGAAAATTACACTGTTTCTTAAAAAGAAGGAAAAAACTTCAGCAACTCAAAGCAGGGTTTTTTTGTGGTATTAAGAGTGATAATGTTTGTTTTCCATCCCATTAGATATTCTAATGTGGCTAGAAATGTAGTTGGAAAAAAAAATATGCCCCTAATGGTATTGAACCCTACAACTCAGAATCGGTCTAAAAATATGGAAGGGAAGTTGGTAAGGCTAGAAAGAGAAAATAAGAGAGATGAGGAAAGCCTTTCAAGCTATTTTATGATAGAATACTTGGAATAATGACAATAATAGAAAAAAAGTTCCTTTTATCAGTAGCTATGTTCTAAAACTCTAATTGCACTGCTTAGCTGGGGAGTGAAGGAAATGAACTGAATTCATTGTCTTAATGATACACTTAGCAGATGGGGAAAATGAATACATAATAAATTGTGTTTCATTTCTTACACAGACAGCAGTTTCATGAAATATAACAATGTTCTGCATTTTCTCCATCTGTTTCTACAAAAAAGAATTTATTTCTTCTATTTCCCTTGCTCCCCCTTCAAAACATTATTTGATCTGAATATCATCTAAACTTGAAGGAAATGATCCTTGTCATTAAAAGAAAGATGTGTCACTATGGAATGTATCCCAGGACTGTGCACAGATGTAGATGCAGAATTTGGGATTTTTCAAAATATGCCTGGAAGAACTGGGAAATGTTGTAAAACTTGGCTGGTGTTTAGCCATGCAAATAATTCATTTAATGCAAAACCTTTTACAGTACCTCTTAACCTTTATGTAAGTGCTCTATACTCTGTTCTAGCAGATTTAGAATTTTTTCTTTTTTTGCATCAGTTTCATACCTGTTATAAAAAAAATTACTTCTGGTAGTTCTGTGAATCTGAAGGTATCTTAACACTTTATGGATATGACTGTGTTCCATAACTGCTGTAGCAGTCTTTCCCCCCCCTTTTTTTTTCTTTAATATAACAAGATTTAAGATGAAGTCTAGAAACAGATGTTTGCTTCTGATGCTCTGCAGTAAAATGCAGTTTTATTTCAGCTATGGCCCCATCTGTGAAGTGTTAAGCACTCGAGAGCTCAGAGTTTCTCTGGAGGGGGTTTTTCCTACATGTTGGGGACTGTTAAGTTGTCAGCACTGGGTAAGATCTCTGAACAATACTGGAGTTTTGAGAAAATGACCACAAAGGCCAGCTTCACAAATACCTTCTTTTGTATCTAAGTGATATTATGTTGGCTGTTGTTATAAGAAAAGGTTTTGTAATTATGTGTACAGTTTCTGGTGTTAAAAATTTAAAAAGGCCTCTAGTCAATAAAACTTGCTGCTTTTCACAGACCAGTTTTGTAGTTACTGGCTTTAATTTCTTGCTGTACTTGATAAATCTAGGTCCAATGTTTTTCCCCTTTTTAATTTATTGTGGATGAGAGTAATGCAATCCAGTAATCAAAAGGCATACTACACAAAATATTGACTAACAACCATACTGTAGTGTCTGAAGTGATTCTGAATGAGTTTTGTGCTTAACAACATCCAACTTTCAATAAAGAATCCTTAACACCATGGATTTAGCATTACAATTTAAGAGGCTCACAAAAACATTTTTAAAGGAACAAAGACATTGTATCCTTTGTTGCTATACTAAAGAAAAATAAGACTTACTGAAATTTTAGTTGTCTTTGTCTTCTTTATTTGTTAATTCTTCTTTAAAATGAATGTTTCTATTCCTGTGAGTTATTTGAAGACATTGAAAACTGCTAATAACTGTATGCATTAGACTGTATGCAAAGTATTTAACTTCTTATCAGTAATAATGCTTTACAGCCTTCAACAGTGTGACTTTTCAAGGGAACATTTGTGTTCTAGAAGTGGCACTCCTATTGCCTATACTTGTTCCCTAAGGGCCTCTATTCAGGTGAATGGCACCCCTCTGCAGAGGGAAATCCCATTATCTCTGTTTTATTGAGACCAAAGCACATAATAATTTACCCAACGTTATTCAGGGGTGCTTTTACAAGGTTTAGAATTGTGCTCTTCCTGCCAGGTTACTTTGATAATTGTTTAATCACACTGGAGTGAGGTTGCTCAAATTACATGAAGTGTTTTGCTCCTGAATTTGAGATTCAGTGGCACCTGTCAACTGGGAGAAAACACCATATTTCTATAAATGTGTCTGTAAAGTGGGGCCTAATAATATACTGAGACATACCAGCAATTTCTGTAGGACTTGACAAGTGCTAATAAGGCTTCTGAACTGGTTTTCCTCGGGTTACCTAAAGCAGCCTAAAAACCCCTCTGTGTTCTTCAGGCTTGGCATAGGCTGTGTGGCACTTGGGGCTGGATGTATGGATGAGCAAGGTTCTCACATGGGTTCACTGTTAAACGTCACTGAATAGCACAGTGCAGGTGTGCAACAAAATGGTTTGGTAGGGGCATGTCAAAAACTGTATGAGGAAGGAAATAAATGATCATGAGAGCAGCAAGATGCACAGTAGTAACAGACTTAGTGTTTGTAAAGCAATCCAGTTTAAAAAGTGGAAAAACTGTGTTTCAGAGAGGTGGATTTTGTGCAAAATGGAGGGAAGAACCTTATTGAAGGGTGCAGTGACTCCAGATGGCCAAACTTTGCCTGGTGCCTGTCAGTGCTTGCAGAATACTTTGCCTTTGCTTTGTTCCTCTTCCTGAAGAAGTGCAAGGTGCACTGTGAGATCTGGGGCTCAGATTCACACTCCTGCTGTCTCCTGCCAGTGCACACAGGTGATTCCCTCCCTCCCTCCCTCCTCAAGCTCCCTCTGCTGTGCACTGCTAGTTCCAAAGGAAAGATTTAACTGCCAGACTCCTTGCATCATCTGTAATTTTCCACCTTAGTGAGAGATTCAACAATTTATTGTTTATGCTGCAAGTTTAATTTGTAAGGATTTCATTTATTGGAATGTAGTTTTAAACCTCCCCCTTCCCCCTTTTTTTGGAAAGAAAACAAGCTGTAAAAGATCACTTGACAAAAGTTTTCCTTTTAGAGACTTTGAAGACGGAAGAATTTAAATGGGAAAAGAAATGGAGATGTACTAAGAATTAATTTATAACAGAAAAACAGATTTTAATATTTTTTTCCAGAATTTAATGAAAATTTGCTTGTCGTCTTTCTCCAGTTTTTCTGTTCACTTGACTGAGTTTGTACTGGGGTCAGAGGCTTGGATGGTGCTTTATTAAGCACATTACTTGGCCCTGCAAATGGAATTCAAGAACGGTAAAAAGTTCATATATAGTATAGTAAGTCTATTAAATGTTTTAGTAATATGGTCATAAGGAACTCAGAACCAAAATCAGACCTCACATTTTGATTAATTGTGTGGTAAATCAAAGGAGAAAGTGAAAAATGACCTTCACTGAGTCTGCTTTGCCTCCCCTGTGGGAAAGAAGAGAATCAAATGATGATTTATTTTTTCTTCTCCCTCTAAGTGTAAAGAACTTTCATGCAAAAGTTTTTTGTAGCATCTGAGAAGTAATCTTGTAATTTTGTTTTCTTGTAGAAGAACGCTTTAGATTGGAATGGTGTGTATTAGACAAGAGGCTTTTTTTTTGAGACTGAGCAGTTTTGGATAGTGGATGAGGATCACCTAGCTACTGGGGAACCACTATGGTTGCTTTCCCTGAGTACTCAAAAATGGTCCTTGTGTCATCACAGCACATGTCAAGAAGGAAGAGGGGAAGGAAAAAGGAAAGGGGAAGAACAGAACTGTGATATTCATATTTTTTGTCATTGATCTGGGAAACAAAACTGGCTGTCCATGTGATGATCACACACCACAACTGTTTATTCACTGATTCCATATTCAGCTTGAACTGATCAATGCATTGACAAGCTGAAAAATGAACGAGTTTACTTGACTCTATTCAGTTATAACTCTTAAACTTCAAATTTGGTGCAACTGTTTTTGTAAGCACTGTAGAGGTGGTTTACAAAGCAGGGAAGTGGTGCTTCAAAGGTAACCATAATGATTATAGCCACAGGCTACTGTGGTCACTTACTGTCCAAGTCAGAAAGAGCCACGTAACAGGGAAAAATATTCCATAAAAGGGCAAGGCTGGTTATGGTCCTGCTTCTCACTATTCCATATGGCATTACTCAGCTTGCAGAATTCTTACTACAGGATTTTGATGATCCACACAAGTGCCTACCTGTGGGACTACAGAGGTTCTTTGGACTTCAAGAAAAATCGGCGCATCAGTGAGGAGGATTTTGCTCTGGAACTTAATTTCCTTTGATTTTATTTGATTTACAGTGTCTTGGACATAGCTGTGTATCTGAGTTTTCAGCTGAGCGTTGCTTGTCACATGGTCCTAGAGGGAGCAGCTGTGAGCCAGGCTCGGGATGCTCCTCTGGGAAGTGTGCTTAGAAAGGCACCTCCACGGAGCTGCTCTCAAACAGAGTTTTTAAAGTCTCATAGGCCTGGGATTGGGACACAGGCACGGCTGGCTGTGCACACACAAGTGAAGACAGAGCTTTGAAATGGTATTGGTATTTTAAGAAGTCCCTGTCCACTGCTTTATTCACAAGATAGAACTTTGTTATTCCAAATGAGAAATTTGTGATGCTAAATAATAAAAGCTTACACAAAAAAAAAAAGTCAAATATCCTAAAGACATTTTTTCCTTTAGAAAAAGCACAATGGAAATGTTTATTATCTCCTTTTTCTGAAAAAATATACAGAAGTAAAGAAGAAATTTGAAACTAGAAATTTGAAAGGCCAATTAATTGTTTTTAATCTGTTTTACTAGTGAATAATTGCTTAATGTTGCCATGTATTGTGTATTGATCTGATGTTTATTAAGAAATTGTGCTTGTAGCATTGCTCTCAAGAAAGCCTCTGTATAAACTGGAATGAATCAGGTTATTAGAAATCTCTCGATTCATTCCAGCTGTATCACATTTTTTGTTCTGAGAAGTACTGGGCATCTTATTGGAAAAATGTGAATAATGATGAACTCCTAAGTACTTACTAGTTCCAGAGAAGCTAATAAAATGAAATTAGCTTATCATCAGAAAAAAGGGCTTCCTTTTATTAGAAAGGAAATATTGCATATATGTGTGTTGAATGCAAGAGAAATGTTACACAATGTTTTATTTTCAGAAATAACCAGTGGAATACTTTTCCATACCTTTGCAAAAAGAAACATGATCAAGTATCCCAGATTACTGTTAATGAGTCTGTGGAGAAAGGATTTATGTCTCCTTATGGGTTCCGTTTGAATGTATTTGTACATACCTGAACAATTTTAAGAAATTATCAACCTGTACTTCATAAATGAAACAGCTTAGATTTTACAGTGTTTCCTCAGTCAAAAAGGCAGTGTTACAATGTGCACAGAATGAACCTTATCATGCATGGAATATCTTTCACTGAACAACTCCCAAAGACAAATTTTGTTCTACATTTTTCATGTAGAAAATGAACATTTTCATTTTGGTGCATATGACTATCAGAAATTACGATGTTGTTCACTAGGTACTTATTTTTTTAAAACCCTTTTTTTTTTCTCCCAGCCTATATAGTATTATTTCAATGAAAAATTCAAGATGCCATGGCACAAGACAAATACCACTTGTGCAGCTGATGTCAGATGTAAAGAGGTAGCTGAAACAAAGGCCCTTAAGATGCATTGTAACTCGCCTTGTCTTTCCAACAGAGCAAAGTGTACTGTAAGAGTCAGGTTTTGTTGCTTCAATCTCTCTTGATAATGATTCTAATTAGGTTTGTGATAATTAGATACAGATGGTTTGCAGGTGGGGAATGCCAGGCTTTATCTTTTCTAAATTGCTCAATGTGTCACCTGTTTGACAAAATAAAGAAGCTATCGGCCTGTTGGTACAAGTGAAAGACTCCACATAGATTCCACTGGTTTTTGATCTTAACAGCTGCTTTGCAGAGCAACTTGTGTAGTAGTGGATATATTCAGAACTGTGTGCAAACATCATCTTCAGGAGAGTTGTCTGTCTAGACAAGTTAGTTTGTGTGGTCTTCCTCTGGTTGTACCATTTCCCTTTGGCCCCTCAGTCCTGGGGAAAACCCTTCCTCATGCTTGTTCTCCTCTTTCACAAACTGACAAATCACTTGATCCCAAATGCATGAGGGATATGTGAAAATCCTCTTCAGGAGAGCTCCTCATTGAAACAGTTGGGCATTCTATGTAGCTCTTAGATCCTTAAATCAGTGACTTTATTTTACTAGTTGGAATATTCTGTGTAAGGGTTACAGAATTCCAATGAGATTTCCACTGTCTCTGGAGGCAGAGGGAGGCAGAGGACTGAAAGCTGTTGTATCTAAATCCTCACTTCATTTCCCAAGACAAAACAATTTCCATTTTTGTTGTGTTTCGTGCAAAGGAAATGTGTTTAGGTATGTTGCTTATCAGATGGGAGTTTATAAACAAGGTGAAGTGGGAGAAAGGAATTGCTATCCAAAGTTGGCTGCATTTCTTGAAAGGTTGTCAGTGATCTAGAAGATTTAAACCCAGCCCTTGTGTACCTCCAGGTTTCTGTTCAGGGAACTTCTCAGATTTTCCAGTAAAGGTTTCCTGTTTCAAAATGGCATTTAAAAAGTTGATTTCGTTTTATAAAAAGTAACCTGATTAAGCTTTACAATATTGATTTATGTTGGTTGTTTTGTAATATTTTTTGTATCCAAAATTGCCACTGCCTGGAAGACCACACTTTACAGAGTTCATTGATGTATGATTCGGCATGGCCTTTGAACCTCAGCATTGCATGGTTCCTTGTCAGTGTGGGCTGGCAGGATCCAGCTCTTTGGCAGTAATGTCTCCTTAGTACCAGCAAAGAACACTTTAAAAAGGAGGAAAAAAATTCCTTAAATGACTGCTAAATACCTATGACATGATTATTAAGTGCTTGCAATCTCCTATAAAGACAGACATGGAATATTAAAAGCCTGCCTCCTGGATTTTTCCCTTAGGAACCGGGCCATCTACAACCATCCCTACTGGCATCTGAATGATAAAAATGCTACTCAAGAAATGGATTTCATTTCTGCAGATGTACCCTACTGCAGCTGGATACATCTATCTCTGTATTAGCACACAGATTTGTTGAGTAATATTTGTATCTGCTAAGCTCTTTGTCTTTCCATATTCTACGATACGTTTATCTGAACTGAAACTGCCTTGGTTGTGATGCTTTGGACATTTTATATTGCAAAAGCCTTTCTCCTTGTTTGTTTTTTATGTAGGAGATAATTCTGCCTTGATTACCCACTTGATATGGCACAATATTCTTGTCACAGGGTAGTCAGATCCAAGGAGGGTCTTGGCCCAAGATAATATTTCTGCCACAAGGCAGTGTTTTAACACATGGACTTCTCATTAGATATTCATGTCACATCCACCAGGATTGTCACCTTTGGATCAAGAATGAAATTCAGTTCTGGCTGCAGATAATTACTTCCTTACCAGGCAGAACTGAGAGATCAAAGATCAGAAGTCAAAACTTGTCAAATACTTTCCCTTCTGTGTTATCCCTTTTTACCTCTCGTCTGTTGCAAATACCAAGAAATTATGCAAATTGAGCTGCATTTATACAACTTTATATAAATCAAGCATATTAAACATTTCAGAGATTTAGATAATGCCAGTTATTAGCAATCTAAATAATTGAATTATTAAGAAAACTTTATATTGTTCCTTACTTCACCAAGAACTTTCATTCACTTCTATGAGACTTTCTCCTGTTTTTCATCCTGTCATAATACAAATATTTCATACCAGGAGTCTCTTACCTGGATGTCTGTGATAGGGACATGGCTGTGACATAGCGCTTCCCAGGCCAGACAGCTTGTGGCTGTGTGTGCTGTGTGTCTGTCCATCTGTCTGTCTCCCTGGGAGTATTACAGGCAGAAACTCACTGTGAGTTCTTTGGGTAATTATTCAGCTCCTTGAGAGGTTTTGCAGCTTGCACTGAGGGGACCGATCCTGTAGCTCCTTTGCTGCTGGTGCCTAAGCAGCCCATTTAAAACTAACTGCACAATTTCATTTAACAAAGCTCTTGTCTTATCAATGTATGAAGCCCAGACCTTGCTTACTGTTGTGTACTTAATAAAGAGGAGTTATATCCGAGGCTTAGGTGGATGGAAAGTTTGGGCTTTTATTGCAGATTCAGTAGTCCCTCTTGCAGAGTAAATGTCAAGTCATATTGTGGATTTCTCTGCAATAGCTATGAAACCACAGCTTTTTCAGTCCTTGACACCAACAAAACTCATTTAAGTCCCTACTTGGGGATGTGTTTATTATTTGAAATAAAAATATTGTTTGTTTTTCTATGCATTTTATGAATAGGGTTTTATGAAGGGGTTTTTTAAATGTCTATTTATATTATCACAAATACTTTTCAATTTATTCTCTCTCTGCAATACTGAGAATATCTTATTCCTCCGGCATAGAGGTTTTTCCAAGGTTAAAGAAAAAGTTTAAAATAACAGTCTTTAAAGCACTATCCATTCTGGTGCAAGGTGGTCCAGGAAGACACCATTATCCTTGGAAAATGTACAAGCTTAAAAATAAGCATTGATTTGGCAGGAGTTATAACGTAATTTATTTTATCCAGTACTAAATTTCATTGTGCAGCTGGCTGATCAGCTGTGGCCTGACGATGCCTGAGAGGCACAGTGCTGTGCAATGAACCATATTTCCATCTTTTCCTTGACTCTCCTCATGCTCTTTTAGAATTCTCTTTTAGCTCCTGAGGGACAGAGAAATGGCTATTCTTTTGTTTTGGAATGAATGTGCCTCTGCTTGGACTCCCACACAAGAACTAGACATTAGAGGATCTAACACAGTGATGTCAAAAACCTGTAAACCTCCTAATTAGGCATGTCTTAAGTGTGAAACAATCAAACTTGGGGTTCTGCCCACATCCCTGAAGCCAGCAGAGAGAGAAGCTGCTGTTTCACCACTTCATTATCACCCAGTGCACTGAGCAGGAAAACTCTGATGTCACCCAGTTGCTATAGCAACACCATCTTGCTTATCTCTGTTTCTCGGGCAACAATCCCTTACTTTCTGCTATATTCACACTCTCTTTGGTACTAGAAAATTCCTTCATCGTGGTTTATATATTCACTGACATCAGGTCATCCTTTAGACTTGGGCTATGACTTACTTATACAGAGAATTACTGGACTTTTACCGTTTCTCATTAATTTTGGTAGGTTTTGAAACTGGAAAGGAAAACTAAGCCACAGCCTTTAGAGAGGTGTGGTAAATTCAATTTTATTTTATAGTCTGTAGAATTCATTTCAGGCTGTAGGGTCTGTGTTTCATTTGGGAATTACCCGGGTTTGAAGTTAGAGACCTGGGAGTCCTTGGGAGAGTTTAATGTCTGTGTTCCAATTGACTGTTCTCTCTCAGAAGTGGATAAAATGCACAATCTGAAATCACAAGGTACTTGAGGAAAGCAGCCAGAAGTGATACTTACGGGCTGGGATTCTGTGAAGGGTTCCAGTGTGTGTAGAATCAATTACATGATAAAAATCTTTATACAGAAGTCTGGATGTGTAACATTTTAAGTTAGAAGAGACCTTCAGAGTTCCCCATCTGTTCTAACCTCTTGCTCAAAGCAGATCGAGTTAGATTGGGCTGCTCAGAAAAATTTTTCAGGTCCATTTTGAACACCTTCAAGGATGGAGATTCCATAAACTCTCGGTGTGACTGTCCTAGTATTTGACCCATCTGATTTAAAAAAATAAAAAAAATGTAAAGAAAGGGATGTCCACTCTTCCATCTCTGCACCTCTTGTCCTACTGTTGTTAGGCACTTCCAAGAAGAGTCTCTGTCTTCTTTGCTTCCTCCTACCAGGTACTTGTGCCCCTGACTATCACAGTGACCCTCCACTGAATGCACTCCAGTATGTCTGGTCCTGCAAAGCCAGAGCTGGACATAGAACTCCTGATTCATACTCACAAGTACCAAATAGAGAAGGAGGGGAAACTTCCCCTGGGCCTTCCAGCTGCCCTTAGCCTGGGCTGCAGGAGGCTTGTTTTCTTCTGCGTGGGTGTGTTCCTTGCTCGTGTTCACCTTTGCATCCACCGGGACCCCCAGCTTTCTTCTGCAGAGCTGCTTCCTGCTCAGTCCCCAGCTGTATTGGGCATGGATTCACCGCATTCCGCACGGACCATTCTTCACCGTGAGGGCAGTGAGGCACTGCAACACGTTGTCCGGTGAAGTTGTGGATGCCCCATCCTTGGAAGTGTTCAAGCCATGGTGGGTGGTCTTTGAATCACCTGGTTAGTGGAAGGTGTCCCTGCCCATGGCAGGTGGTTGGAACAGCAACCAACAACAAACTGGATCTTTAAGGTTTCTTTCAACCCAAACCATTCTGTGGTTTTATGAAAAAAATTGCACTTGTTTTTGTTGAACTTTAAGGTTCTCGTCACCACATTTTTCCGTCCTCCCCAGATGCCCTCAGAGGCAGCCCTGCACTCCAAGGTACTGACCCCTGTTTGTGCTCATCCGCACACCTGCTGAGAATGCTTTCTGTACAGTCATCCAGGTTGTTAATGAAGATGTTCCACAGATCCCTGGGGATCTGTTGCCGTTTGTGACTGGCTGCCAGCTGGACTTTGTACCTGACACTCAGACCATGTAGTTTGCAATGCACGTTGCTGTCCACTCACCCAGCTGGCAAGTCACTAATTGGTGATAAGGAGTCTGTCAGACCTTGATAAAGTGGAGATGTACAATATCCACTGCCCTTGTTCAAAGTACCTGTCACCCCATCATCCTGAGCTGTGATTTGAACAGGCACTCTTAGACTGCTTAAAGGCTGTAGCTACTAGGGACGAACAGTGTGACTCAGAATCAGAAGATGAAAAAACTAGGAAAAGTGTACTTATTTCTCTCCCCCTTTATATTTTCTTTTAAGTTACAGTGCAGGGTCTTCTTCAAGCAATGAGGGGAGACAGAAAGGAGAAAAGAAAGAGGGGGGGAAAATTAATACAAAGAATTCTCAGAACAAGTTAAATATTTTTGTTTCTATGGCTGATAGGTTGATAACAATGTTCCATAACTGAGTATCAATATTCATGATGAAAGTTAACTGATTTGGTAGCTGAAGAGAAGGTAAAGAACCTTGATATTGTTGGTAGCATCAGCTTTGGTCATCCCTTCCCAAAGATTCATTTGAACAGAGTTATAGAAAAAATGCCTTTGCTAACGTTCTTTTTAGTCTTCCATGTAAGTATTCCTGTTCATTTCAGTGAAAATTTATCAGTTGGTATTATACAAGCACATTTGAAACTTGCATTGCATTGTGTTTCCATGGAGACAGACGTGTTTATGTTCATGTAATACATGGCAGTATTAATCACTGGAGACATAAACTGACTATTCCTAAAGTTGTTATCCACAGCTTTTACACGAGCTCTTTTCAGATTTATGGATTGATGGATACTGCATATTTATGTTGTGTCAGCACTGGGGCAGTTTATCATTTAACACTTATCTCACTGAAAACTAATATGTTCTCTCCATATTAGGTTATTTTTGAAGCACTTGTATATAATAAAATCCATTCTCTATAAATTTATAAAGACAAATATGAAAGAGCTTCAAAACTGATTACTTCCTTTTAGGCAGAGTAACGACTTTGTCATTTCTATTATTATTGCTCTCTGATGCTTCTGTATTCTGTCATTGTCTGTATGATCACTGCAGCCTTATAATGGTGTAGAGGAGGTACAGAATCACAGAATCATTTAAACCAGCAGTGCCAAGGCCACAACTAAACCATGGCCTCAGTGCCACGTCTACATTAAGTACCTCTGGGGATGGTGATTCCACCACTTCCTGGGCAGCCTGTTCCAGTGCCTGACAACCCTTTCAGTGAATAATTTTTCCCTAATATCTTATCTAAACCTCCTCTGGTACAACTTGAGGCCATTTCCTCTTGTCCTGTTGCTTGTTACCTGGGAGAAGAGGCCAAACCCTGTATCACCAAAAACTTCTGTCGGGGAGTTTTAGGGAGCAGTAAGGTCCTCCTGAGCCTCTCTTTCCCCAGACTAAACACCCCCAACTCCCCCTGCTGCTCATCAGACTTTTGCTCCAGCCTCTTCACCAGCTTTGTTGCCCTTCTCTGGACATGCTCCAGCCCCCTCAATACCTTTTGCAGAGAAGGGCCAAAAATGAGCGCAGTGCTTGAGGTGTGGCCCTGCCAGTACCCAGCACGGGGGGACAGTCACTGCCCTGGTCCTGCTGGCCACACCACTGCTGATACAAGACTCAGTGGAACACAGTTTCATTTCTTGAATGAATAGATGCTTGCTATCAGTATATTTCTAAGTGAGTTGTGTCAGGAAATTTAACTCCACTAGAACTCCTTTAAATAGATAAGTAGCAGTTAAGGTTCCATATAAATGGAACAAACAGAACCAAAAAAGAAACAAAAAGAATATACATGATATTGTTGACACTCTGTCTATCAAGTCATAATGAGCATCTGAAGTCATTTGGATACTAATTGGACAGATTAATATCATCTGTCTTTTAAATTCTGTGTAGCAGGCTCTATTTTTCCAACTTTTATTATGGAATTAGAGATTTCCAAAAATCTATTAAGGTATGGGCCTGATTTTCTTGATGATAAGCTAGTATATATATATATATATTTTTTTTTTTTAGATATTCCTCTATTCATGCTGGTTTCTCTTACTGGTTGATCATCGCTGATACTAGTTGAGACATTAAGGATATGTTTGTATCCTATTGCAGGAGCTCTTAAATGCAATATTTCAATGAATACTCTAAAGCCTGTCTCAGGGCAACTTTTATTGTACTTCAGATGTTGTTTTATTCAGGAAAGGCAGTTAGTACTGCACCAAAGGACTGTTAGTGAGAGAACATTAGAACTGTCATCCAAGTGTTGTCCTACACCTCTTTACCCAGTGATCTTCACCCCACTGTACCCACAGGATATAACAGAGGGGGCAGAGTGACTGAAGCGTTTCAGGTTGAGGATTCAAAGTTGAGTTTGTACCAAAGAAAATGAGCTGCTGTCTCTGTGACAAGGAGCCTGTAGAGGAATGGGAGATATTGTCTAGTCTGAGACATTTGCTTTGAAATGTTAGGAAAAAAAAAAAACAGATTAATCCAGGGAGAATGCAGGGAGAATTGTCTCTGGCATCCAGGGCTTGGCTTTTTAAAAATAATTAGGAAAAGGAAATAAATCTGATTCTTGCCTATTGCATTTTATGACCCTTATGTGTTAGTCATTGTTCTTGAGTTGGGAACAGAAATAATAGTTGAGAAGCAAGCAGAATTTATAGTTCTGAACAGCAGTCTTGACAGTTTCTCAATAAAAAGTAATTCAACAAATTGCCAACACTTTTTCCTGATCAGAGTACATAATGCAACAGTTAAGTGACATCAGGCTCAGCAGGCAAGTAATCAGCATCCAGCACATAATGATCTCTGAAATGTGGCGTGCGTCTGCTCTGTCACATGGGCAATTGGTGTCATCCCGTGTCAGTTTGGTTCCTTGCCCTGCAGCAAGGCTTTCGAATGTAAAAAGTATCTTACAGGAAAAATAAACGAACCAGTCACTACTCAACCAACTCCATTCTTGCCACGTGGGATTAAGAGAAGAATTTGAGAATTCAAAACACAGCTTAGAACTTATATTTTTACTTTATGTTTCCATGAGTTATATTTCTTATCAGAAGCTTCTGAAGTATACATTCAGTCTATGAATTTTGTGTTTTGCTGCTCTTGAGTAGCAAAAAGAGTAAATTGTGGTTAATTGAACTTCTTTACCTGTTTTCCCCCTCTTTTTCTCAGTTATAAAAGGTGTCCCAGCAATTTAGCAAGATTTTAATTTTTGGTATACGTGGTATATTTTAGATTAGTTTTACTTTGGTTTGGTTTCTTGGGTCTTTTTTTTCCAGGGTCAGTTACTGTGACAGTGAGATCTTTTCATGCAGGAGGAACATTTAACAGAGACCATGAAATCAAAACTGAATATGCTATAGATTGGTGGATTAATTAATTATAACAATAGAAATCTTATTATTTCAGTTAGTACAGTTGCATTTCCATAGCTATACGTAAATTGTAAAGCATTACTTAATTATTACAGTGTTATGCTGCTTTTCATTTCCCAGCTTACTGGGACACCAAATACAAGGTGTTCAGGATGTGTCTAGATTTGTAATATTAAAGCAAATTCATTGTCACATTTGTGTATCTTCAGTTGTCTTGTTCTTCAGTATCCCTGCTGTGTTTTCACAGCATCTGAGCAGATCTTCATGCACCATCTTTCTCTGTCCATAATTAAATCCTATCACTTGAAGTGGTGATTGTTCTTTGTGTATCTTGGGTGGATGTTTTGGAAAGTTTTTCTGCTTTCCAGCTGTTTGGTTTTAAGTTAGCCAGGTTGCTTTCACAGACTTGCTTTATAGCCAGCATAGAGGACAGAGACAATCTGAATGGTGATTGAAAACCTGATTCAGGTTTCCTCTCTAGATGATCCTCTTTCTTCATGAATGTTGCAGGAGTCTGGGGAGATTGGCAAGCCAAATGAAGAGCCAAAACAGTGTTGTGGGAGTATTTTCCTCTTTTACTGTGTATTAGACCTGAAAGCATCTTCAAACCTCGCTTTGCCTGTACAGATGGTCTCAGAGTTGCATATCAGCTCCCTCTGGTGAAAGGAAAGAGGTGTGAAACACGAGGGCTGGCTGGGGAAATAGCTGGAGGTGAATAATTTATAGGACTTTCTCCTGTTTTTCTTGACAATAATTACGACTGCTCTTCTGAATGCATATTCAGGTTGTCTGACTGGAGGATTGTGTTCCTCAATGCTGAGGAGTTGCATTCTACAATTGCTCACTCATGTCTTCCATGTGTTTTCCAAGCTCTTGGCTTGATACAGGTGAATTTCTAGTTACTCTTTGTGTAAATACACCCAAATGTCTGAAAATGCTGTAGTAAATCATCAAGGTGGCATTTTATAGCTACTGTGTATTTTAGACCTCACCATGCTATTCCTGTTACTTCAGCCTATAGTTAAAAAAGCAAGATGACAGCATAACTGTTGAGAGAAAATGTGTTACATAATGCCACTTTTGTTTGGCAACATGGGAAGCCAAGACAATTAACTTCTGGCACTTCCTTTACAGAGTTTGTGTAGCTGCATTTTAAAAATGCTGGGGTGAGACTGGGCATATAAAGCATTTTTTAATATGCTTCAGTCTTGTAAAAAAGGAAATTTAAAAAGAAGAAAAACCGAAGTTGCTGTTGATAAATTGCTAGAGATGGCTGGATGGATCAAATAAATAAGACTTTAAAATATGGTGAAAATATGTGGTCATTTATATAGTAAAAACAGCTACAATGTGGTGTATTGAGAGGAAGAAAGAAAGGAAATATAGGAAGTAGGGAATCCTACTGCTGATTCAGCACATGGCACTGAAATGTGACAAATTTACTGTGAATTTTCACTTTCTAGGTCAGACCGAATCACTTGGCTGGGTTTTGTTTGCACATCTTGTTGGTGACCTGCTGCTTCCATTTAACACATACTCTAGAATGCACTTTAAAAAATGTAACAGTTTTCCATCTGCTGTTCTCACAGCAGACTTTATAACCCTGTCATCTACTTGCATCTTCTAGAGATTGCAGTTGTCTGCAATCTTTTCTGTGTGCCAGTGCTGTCAGAAGTCTCTGCTTGGGTCTCTTCTTCTCTCCCACAAAACTTGGGCAACACAGGCATCCTGAAATCATCTCCCCTTTTGTGGCTTTTGGGATTTTTAAGTCTTATTTACCGATCAAGGAAGAGCAACATTAAATGTTTTTATTACCAGATAGATCTGCTAGTAATTCCTACTGTGGAAAAATCATCACATGCTTAAGCATAGAATGTTGTGTGAGGGAACGGGTGCCCACAGTTTGTTGGTACACAGAGCACATGGATGCCTTTGCATGCTAAATTTAGCATCTTTTGCTCCTTTGTCCCTGTTTATGCAATGCTGATGCACAACACACATTTTATATTATTCCAATGTTTTTATCAGTTTCTATATAATCTTTTAATGATGTTGACTTATAAAAATGTCAATCATGTATTCTTAGTAACACAGCAAATGTTAAACATTCAATTTTGACTTCTTTATTGGGCTCTTTTCTGAAGAATTATTATGACCTATTTGTTTAGAAAATAAATTTTTATTTTAAGTAGCTTGACAAACTTGGTAGTAATCTCTTGTGGTTCAGTGTAACGGCAGCCATATGGAACTATAATTTTCAAGTCCCACAGATCTAATTTAGTTTTATGCTGTGTTGGATTACATGTCAAAATTATCTTCATGCCATCTGTAAGACTTCTTACATTTGTGAATTGTTTTATTGTAGTTTTACTGTAGTGCTTGCTATCTAGAGATTAGTTCTTTGCATCAGTTACTGGTGTTTGCTTTCTTAAAGGTCCAAGACAGCTTCATTTTTCCCATATTGTGTCTCATAGGTCAGCCTCTAGGAATCTCCTGAAAAATCCAAAGTGAGGTTAGAGATGAGTTAATGTGCATGTAAGTGAATGTGGTAAACCCCAGGAATTTATTTGGTTTAGCTTCATCACTTGACAGTGCTATTTTGCTTTGTTTGTACTTGTAATACACCAAGATCTTTTCCCTTTCACATGTAGTTGCTTGGCCTTTCCCACTGAAAATGCCTCCTGAGAACAGTTACACATACTGACATGATGGACTTGCTGAAAGGGAAGAAATGTGAGGAGAAAGAGAAAAATAAGTGAATAGCCATTAAAACAAATAAAAAGTTAGTTGCTTTAAATGTTATTTTGGGGTACCAAAAGAGGAGGCTTTGCAAAGCTGAGCAGGTGGCAGGTATGGTTTTTGTAGTCCTCAGTTTTGCCTTATCTGCAGAGTCTTTTATTCTTTTACACAAAGGCCCCTGGTCCCCCACTGGAGTTTGTCAGTGACGTTGTAACCTGCCCCTGTTTGTGTGTGCAGAGTTTTTACTGTGCCCAGAGGCTGGGCAGGAGGTTTCAGTCTTCCCTGTGGAGGTGCTGCAGGCTGTGCAATCACCTCAGAACACATTGGAGGAGGAAGAGTGGGAAAATCAGAGCAGCATCTCAAGTGGCAGTTTAGCAGATGCTGTAATTCTTTGTTCATGGTCATGGTTTTTTGTCCATCAAATCATTGTCTTGTGTTTTCTTTTCATTACAGCATCCTCTCATCAGAGCTCCATTGAAAATATGAAGCACATCATACTAAGTGAGCAATGACCTGCAGCACTAACATGGCAATTGGAGACCTACCCCTTTAGCTTATGTTACAGTCTTTTCTTCTTTCCCTTTATATATCTCTGTTTTCCATGTGGACTAGTAAGCAAATTCATAAAAGGGGTGCATCTTGCTGTGTGCTTTTACAGCATTTGATACTGTGGGTCACATGTCTATTGCTGGTCTTGGAGGCAGTTATAACATGAAAAAAATGAAATCTAACATTTTTCCTGCATGGTATTTACATTTTTGGATGCTTTATTTTTTCTGAGGAAGCATTTAAGAGCAAAAGTCAAAGATATATTGCCTCTCTGAGGTATGTGGTTTGGTAATATTTTCATAGTACTTTTCACTTTGCCAACAGATCTACAGACATTTTTACTCCATCAGGTCTTGTTGGTGCTGTTGATGCTGTCACTCCCAGTGTTCATGTTTTGGGGGTTTGTTTCTCTGCGGGATTTTTTGCTTTTGTGTCAGCTTTAATTTAAGGCACTATTTTAAGTTACAGCTGTAAGACAAATAGCAACTTGTGGTCTGGATGGGTTATTTTTCAGAAGTATTGGCTGCTGTAGGAATTCAGTCAAATTCAGTAAGAGTCTCTTGCTGTTGACATTGACTTCACACTGCCTTCAGAAAAGTGAATTTGTACACATAATATGTGGATGCAATTTATTGTCTGAAAATGATAATAAATAGTTTCAACTATTTTTAGATCAACAAAACAAAGCAGGCCATGGCTGCCACAAAAAGAGAGGTTGCTTGCCTATTGCCAGATACAGTTTGCAGTACAACTAACTGCATTAAAATTAACATACAGATGCACCTGAGCCTGTGTAGTCAGCTTTAGTGATACATGCTAATAACAAGATCAATAACCTCTATCTTGGGTTCTACCTAAACTGAAACTTTGTACTAAAACTGTCTGAGGATAAGTCTAACCCTATTCATCAAAAGTTAGGCCTATGCGTTCCATCTCCTGCTTACATCACTGAGAGTTTCCTTTCTGGGTGGTGTTACTAAAGAAAAGTGATTCAGTGTAAGATGTGCTCTGGGGAGTTTTCTTCACCCCTTCATCCTGGAGTCTGGTATCAGCAATGCCTTTAACATGGCTTTTGTGAAAGCCTTCATTTGCAGTATTTTGGAGGGGTTATAACAACAAGACAGACCAGGACAGGCAAAATAATGTCATAAGAGAATATGTAAAATTCTTATATGTATATATGTACATCTTGTAATACTCAAATCAGAGGTGCAAACCCTAAACTTCTTCTGTTCAATTCTACCTTTGTTTTGGTAAAAATTATAAATGAAGCTTTTCATGGCTGATTGCTCTCTGAAATGAATGTATCCAAGTAAGTCAATATGGATACTGGTGTTATTTTGGTAGACAAAATAGAAGATCCTGCTGCACAAACAAAATGTCAGAATATATGGGCTATTTTAAACACTTTGGATACTGAGAATGGATCCAGCTTTATTGGACTGATAACATTTGAAGGGATACTGAAATCAGTTGACTCTCATTTGATACTTGCATTTGTCTGCAATTATGTTGATATAAACCTGCCATAACTTATGTGGATCATCATCATCATTATCAGTGCTTCTCAATATCTACTATCTGTTATTTCATGTTTTATTAAATACTGAACTTAGTACAATTCTTAGGGCTATTCTTTCTTTACTGTTGTTTCAGCTACAGTTGAAGTCAATGTTTCATCTGCAATTGTGGACTTTAAGCACTATCTCCTAATAATAGTATTTATTAAGAATAAACTTGATCTTCAAAATCAACTTAGTGTTAGAAATATCAGCCTAAAGATGTTTTACAAATGCATGTAGTCTTGAATTTACAGACAGATATATAAGTTTCTGCCTTGCTGAAATAGTTCATGTCTTTTATTTTGACAACCTGTTGATGGGATCCTGTTTTGTTAGCTACAAAGGGGCTAAAAGGTTTCTCCCTCTGCCCAATAGGGGTTTTATATTTTAGTGAGAAAAAAATAATTTTTAATATGATTCTTTTCTCCATTGGGTCACTGTATCACCCAGGACAATTTTTTCTGACAAATGTAGTTACTTATCGGGGGCTCAATGAGGATTTCTTGAGAAACCTTGAGCTACATGTGTCCCTAGAACAAAAAGGATGTATTTGAAAGAGCTGGGACAACTGGCAGATGTCATTGCAAGGCTTTTCTCTGTTAGATTTGCCAAGCAGTGGATATTGGGAAGGTTGGAGACTGGGATAGGTAGGAACATGTTCCCCCAAAAGGTTGTGGAATCTCTGTCTCAGAAACTTTTCTGACCTGATTACACACAGATCTAAGCAACCCTGTCAGAATTCAATGGTTCTCCTGTTTCAAGAAGAATGTTGGACTTAGGTCCCATACTAAGGGCCCCTATGACCTGAGAGATTCTAAGAAAACAGATTTGTACTGATTTGGTATGTCCAGGGAAAGATGTTGGACTTTTTTCTTCACTCCTGAGATAATTGTGTTTTGTTTTGTAACTTCTCTCTAACAGTAATGAAAAAATTGAAGCAAAACCCTTACATTTATTAAAACACATGCTGTCACTTCAAAATTTTGCTTTATCTGTTTGTCTTTTGATAAATCTTTTGGTTGTGGGGGGGTTTTGCCCCCCCTTACTGGATCACTTAGGCAAAGGAGGATCTTGGTGCTGTCTCAGATTTGTATGATTTACAAGAGCCATATGTGTACAGGGATATCAAAATGCAGATTAGGTACAAAACAAGCTTTGAAAGAACAAGAGAAGACAATGCATACTTAAGTGTGGATTTGATAAAGAACTTCCATTCTTGCTTAACAAGACAGGGCTGAGAAATAATCCACAAGCAATAGTTTGTTAAGAGAATTATGAAGATTGCAGTCTTGGTGGTTTTAATGTCCCAACATGAATTTCAGAGAACAACTGAGAATATTTGGAGTTGCAGAAGCTAGGCACTTCCTAGGGATATATCTTCACACATACATGCGTAAGGAGGGGAATAAAAACATATACTCTTCAGTTCTTGCTGACCATTAACCAATACAAATTTTCCCACTGCTTTGTAAGAGCTATCAAGGTCTCATCCATAAATGTTTGTAAGGCAGAAAAATTCTTGGGCATTACAGGGGAGTGAAGAGAACCTGTGTTTCAGAAAATGTGTATTTTAGGTTTTTGACTGAATGGCATGCCTTCTGCTTATTTTGAGAACCTTGTTAATGTTTCCCTTTTGCTGGCCTAGGATCAGATAGCTGTTTCCAAGGTCTCGGCGCTATTGATTAAAAACGCCTTCCCTGCATGAGCCCACATTACCCTTGTGGCTAAAGGCATTACTGACTCACAGCTGTCATCACTGCTGCTCTCATTTCCTCCTGCCATTCACACAGTTCCCATGGCTCTCTTAGAATGTGTGACCTCTGGGGTTCCCAGCATTTCTGCATTTCATAAGGTTTCCTTCCATTTTCATCTGTATTTTCTTTGCTCTAAAATCTATATTCACAGTATCTCTAAATCTTGTTTTGCTTCCTTTTAGAGCATTATTATTGCTGTAGCTGTCTAAAGTCTTACCTCAAGCTGTACCTTTATATCTGTTTACTAAACTCTTGTAATGCTTCCTCTCTGAACATCCCCCACTGACTGTTTTTCCCCTCTGAACAAACACTTTATGCTCATTTCAGAACCAAGGAGCTAACACATACACTGATCAGTTTAAAAAACAAATGTTTGACACAGAGCAAAGGTATTTCATGAGGCTGAAAGCCAGTTGCACTAAGGAGTTTGATGATAGTTTATTGTGAAATATTTCTGCACCATGACACAGTGAAAAAGGTATTATTAGTTTATCTGAATCCTATATATATTTATTTTATGTATTCTTACATATATAATAATCCATTATATGTGTATATTTTCATAGACTATTTAAAGATGTGATTGTCCCAATGAACATGAAACATGAAAAAAGAAAAGATAAATATTCAGATAAGTAGTGCAGCAAATTACAGGTTGCTTAGTGTGTTTCTAGGTAACAAAATGTTTTTTGATGTTTATAGAACAGCAGAAATTGCAGACCAGCATTCCTATCATGTGATAGACAGCAAGTGTCTAATATATAGAAAAGACACAGGTGTAATTGGATATTACTTAAATCAGTGGTTCCCCCACACTTAATTACCTTACAAGCTAACAAAAAAAAATGCTAGATACTTCTCTGGAGAGAGATTTCCTGTGATGTTTTCAGAAGTGATTCTGCTCATGGTCCAGAAAAGAAGACTTGTAACCCTGGAAAACACACTGATTTGTGAGTTTTGTTTTTTTCTTGTTCTTGTTCTTGTTCTTGTTCATGTTCTTCTTCTTCTTCTTCATTATTATTATTATTATTATTATTATTATTATTATTATTATTATTGTATTTCTAGCTCAGCAGCTCTAGTGATCTTGGAGATGATCGGGAGCCAAGGTCTTCTGTCTGTGTCTACCCACAGAAGGTGGACTCTGCATCTTCCCAAATAATCCAGTTCTAGGACAAAGTTGTTAGAGCTCTGTCAGAAGTCTGTCATGGTTCTATTAAAGGTTCAAAGAAGTTGAGACACTTCAAGGGAACCTGCTGTGATGGCAGTCAGGAGAAGTTTCTCATCAAACCTGGTTTGACAAAATGTTTCATACCGGGGAATTTCACTTGTGTGCAGTCTGCTATTACACATGTGAAACTTTTAGGGGGCAAGGACCTTTCAGATACATGATTTTGTTGCATGATGGTATCAATTCTGCACAAAATAATATGATAATGAAAACAATGAAGAGTGGTATAAAAATCAGGAGGGAAAATGCTATACAAGTTATTACAGATGTGACTCAAAACCCTGTCAAATTCAAATGTTTCTCTTGTTATTCTGCTACTGCTTTTTGGGTCTGTGTGGGTATTGCTTCCCTATGGATTTGTTGAGACACTTGAAATAGCTCAGCACCATTCTCAGCACTGCTAGGGCTGGTTATACCACCTTTTAGTATACTTTTAGTTTATACCATCTCCTGTAGGGTGTTTTTGCTAGTCAGAAGCAAGCATATATTGCATGACTGTCTCCATAAAACTCCTAAAACTCTCTAAATGCTGCATCTCCTGAATTTCAGCCAAGGCTTCAATGCAAGAAACAAAAGGGGTGTATGTTGCCGTTTGCCTACAGCATGAAAACCCCCTCCTGCCAAATTATCGTGCTTAGTTATATAAAAAACTTTGTTCCTGCTGTGTGTTTTTATGCCAAATGTTCCCTGTGGTTGGGCATACAGGCTCTATCTTCTCACAATTGCATCAAAGCAAATGAGCTATGACACTGCTTGCCTATTTTGAAGTAAGTTCAGTGTTGTCCATCTAATGAAATGCTAAAGCATACTTTGCCTGTGGGAAATGCAGGCTTTGCATGGGAGAACAGTTAGGGAGAAGCTTTGTATGTTTTATATTTAAAAAAGCAAAACAAAGCTGAAGTCCCACCAAATATGTGTTGCAATAAACGGCCACTGTTTAACTCAAGTAAATCGAGAGGTGCTGATTTTTAGTGAGCGTTGATAATCTTAAGCAGTTATGTATTGACTCTGAAAAGTATATTACCTGCATTTGGAGGGCACTTGTGGAATTGTAGGCATGGAAGTTCTTCTTGCACATGAAAGTAACTCTATACCTTTGTAATGGGAGTGTATGGCTTTTCTGTGGATGATGCAGGTGAATGTCTGTAGATTGTACAGCCTGATATTAATGTCTGCAGATGAATGACCACATGAAGATTGGAAGATCATTACTGTTTAATGTTAAGCCATGTGATCTTGATATTTTGGCCTTCTATACTAAGGTTTTGGGTTTGGCCACTTAAGATCATCTCCTTATTCCTTTGCAGTTTTGGCAACTACTTATGCTATATTTACATTTTTTCATTAATCTTTTATGTGGAAATCTACTGATAATCTGTCACAGAGTATAAGCTCCTTTCTCTCAGTGACTACAGGACTGCACTGATCAGATTCACATTTTGGCTGTGACTGACAAGCATGAGATCAGTTTGTAAAAGCATTACAGAGAGGGTTTTCAGGGTTTTCCTTACACACAAGGTCATACAATCATCATAATTACATGCCAGTTCCATTTGGGCTAGTTATATATCTTGTTTTAGGATACTGTCTCAATTGGTGGTCCTTTATATCTGTAGAGAAAAAAAGATGCCACACTCATCAGTAACTGTCCTTACATTTTATGTTGGAATAAAAGCAGTAAGGAAAATAAAATTTAGTTTTAAAAAAAGTTTTGGTCTAATAGGTTGTCTTTTTAGAGATTTACAGATAGAAATTACAAGAGTATTACCAGATTCTGACATGCATTAATATTTAAGCATGCTACTTCCTTTTATTTTATGTGAATAAGTTGAAGTACATATAAGATAAATGACTGCAAGTGTCCCAAAAATTCAGGTCAGACCTAGTCATAGAAAGTGTTTCTCCTGTGTACCCATTGTAAAGAAAATTTTGTAGAATATCACATCTTTCCAGAGTTACAAATAAGGAATGAGTGATATGGGAAAACAAAGGCAGAGAACCCAGGATTTTCATGGGACAGATAGGCTACATGACTTAATGACAAGGAATATTATTAACAGAATAAGAAATTGAATATTACAGCCCCAATAAGTGATCTGTACTGGAGTTTTGGGATAAATTGTTTAAAGTGCCCCTGCTCCTGGCAGAGGGATTGGAATTACATGACCTTTAAAGTTCTTTCCAACCCAAACCATTCTATGATAATCATCTAAAATAATCTGGCTATGAGTGAGCTGAAATTGAATGCAGACAAGGGGCTGCATGCCAGAGAAGTGTCCTGGAATTCAGTCATGGCAAGAATGTGACATGCAGAGAGAGGACAATCAAGTCAAGAGCAGCAGCCTGTTCTCATTGATCATTTGATGATTAGAGAAAAATTTCCAGACAGTTTCAGATTTTCATCTGGGTAGATTCATATTGTTGCATTGAGAGTAACTAGAGCTGTGGTTTGACAGCTATACAATCTAAGATGGGAAGGGTTTTATATGTTCTGCATATAACACCTGATTTTAAAATTGTTAGACTTGCAGCTCTGTTTCATTTGTATGCGTTATTCATGCAGCTGAATAGTAGCTCATGGGAGCACTTTGGCCTGGGAAAATAAGACATGCATTTTAAAAATCAGACACTTGATGTGCAGTGTGGTTCTCTGTGTGTGCCACTGTTCTCTTACTGCTGCTACAGCCAGAGGGAAACTTCATTGATAAAGCTTTGTGTAATCAAAGCAAAGGATGAACATCTTAAGTGCAACAGGCTGGGCCGGAGATGATGATTGCACTTCTCATCTCATTAGCACCTTTAATCTAAAAGGCACAGAGCATTTTAAACTTCATTTTTGTAATAGCTGTGAAAGCTGTGAGTGCAGTACTGCCTCTGCATTTTGTAGGGGAAAAAAACAACTGAGAAAAAGGCTTAAAAAGTAATCCAGCAAACTGCTGACCAAGCCAGGAGCACATTTTACTGCTTCTATTCTTTAAGAACAAGGAGATTTCAGCATGTGTTCAGAGACCACAGACGAAGGGGTGTTCGTGGTCTCTTTCAAAATGTGACAAAACATATTCCTCAGTCTTTATTTCACTTGCTAGGACCGAGCTTTCTGTTAGTAAATACTTAGGGGTCTGCACAATGAAAAGAATTGAATAACAGTGAAGTAAACTATCTCCACAAAAATATCCTGGCTAAGGCATTGTGGATGGAAGAAGGTAAGAGATTTGTGAAAACGAGGGGTGAAACTATCAGGAGAATCAGGGGCTGTGGCAAATCTGAGAGGGTATATGAATATGGAGAACAGTGCAGCACTCACTAGAAGAGCTGAGTGCTCTGGAAAAAGGTGGGAACTTATAAGAAGAACGTCTGTGGAGACCTTAACTGAAGTCTTTATTAACATCTGGAAGTGCTTTTCTCTGGAGTGCTCCCTGCTGAACCTCCAGCCATTGCTCATTCTTGGATTCGGGAAAATTAGACTTCACAATATTGAGAAGTAAGGAAATGAAAAAAAAAATAAATAGAGGAAAGTGGCTGGTTTGGGAAGCTAAGATACATGCTTTTGTCTTCCTCTTAAAACAATTCCTGTGGTTTTAGGAAGAAAGGGCAAGAATGAAACAAGTATAGACACCTTGGTTGGTTTTGCTCAAAGACCCACTTTAAAGTGTTCTTTGTGGACTTTGGAGATGAAAATGTGACATTTGAATGGATCAAGTACGTTGGAACAAGGACAAAGGAGAGTTTTAGGTGACCGGGCAGATCTCAGTAGGCTTTTCTGTTAAATAATAATAATAAAAAAAGGTTAGAAAAAGGTAATTACTGACCTTTTTGTTGGTTTTGAAATTTACCAATCTTGAGGTGAAAATGCAGCTATATTATTGTCAAAATGAAAAAGAACAGAACAGGAAAGTATTTCTGTTTTCCTTCTGTGAACAGCTGCTCTATTTCTCTGTAATCAAAAGCTAGCACCAGCTTGAGTTGTTTTCTTTTTCTAGCTGTGGGGTATTCTTAATGGACTTTTTCATGATAAATTGTAGATGTAATTTCTTATGCCAGAATAAAGGATGGATATTCCTGTTTAGTTAGCCTGTTAAGACTCTGTTTCCTTCTCTCTTACTCTTCTAAGGATTATCAAATATAAACTTAATTTTTGAGTCCCATGATAGTGAATCAAGCATGTCCTATTCCAGCCTACAGCAAACTGCTAAGAAATCAGTGTGTGTGGGAGGGAGGTTGCTAATTGGAAGAGCAAACACTTTTCAGGTAACCTATTTTTTAACTTAAATCTTTTATCTAATTAAGTCTGGTTCTGCAATAGTTGTTTTCTCATGAAGACAATCATTGTAATATAAAACATTCAGTACTAACAGCCCTGACTACTATTAAAACTCCAGAGGAATTTTTTCCTAGGCCAGACTAGAGTTAAGGCTAGAGTTTGGCTATCAGCTTATTCTAGTTTGACTGCAGACTTAACGTGATGAGTTATGTTCATCAAAGTGTATGTGATATTTGAAGGCAGGTGCTGGTTGCTCTGTCTGACCTTCAAGCTCTCCAGATGCAAACTGGAACTATGTAGCCATGCTTGAGAGAATGCTGGTGCTGAGTTTTGTATGAAGCCTTGCTCAGCTGGAGCTTAGGGTTTAGCTAAACTGGAAGCACTATTTCTGGCTGGTGCAGCACCTGGGTGAAAGCGCTGCCTTCTGCTCTCTTACCCCGATCTGCTCTCACTGTAGTGGGCTTGAATATCAATAGACTTGGGTCCTTCTGCTGTTTTCCAAATAATTAATTTTCTTGTGAATTCATAAATATTTACAGTTTTGTTGTCAGCCCATACATGCTGGACTTACTGACAGTTTGACCTTCTCTTACTTCCATGCCCTTCCAATTCACTATCACAAAGGCAATGTATGTATTTAACTGCCATATAAAATTTCGTTATTTGCTTTCAATTTTTTTCTGATTTATATGTGATTGACTTGACTTTCACAGAGCTCTTTTTCCCTGAGCATGAACAGAAGCATGAATTGGGTGAAGGCTTTTTTGTTTGTTTTTGTTTGTTTGTTTGTTTGTTTGTTTGTTTTTAATTCTGACTTCTTCTTTGCATTTAAAATGATAGTGACTGGAAAACTGGCAGAATATTTTCATGTAATTGCAGTGTTGTATTCAAATAGGTGTTATTTACGGTTGGTTCTTAAAATGGCACATCACATTTTGAAAAATCTCATTCTCAGAATTTATCTGCAGACTAAATGGATGGAAATTGTATAGTCCATAAGGTAAAATCAAGTGCAACAGATGTTCCATAAATTTCCATTGTTGGCTGCATTAAATGTATTGCCAGTGGCTGATGAAGTATTTGCTAGTTTTGCATTTTTTATTGCTTCTGAAATATACAATTGTCTCTGACTGGTATTTGCTTTATTGCAAAGGAATTAATGCACACTCAGGGTTTTTATTTGATTTCAGCTGTTCCTATGGGAAAATCACAGCTTTTGAGACTTCAGCATTTTGTGTGTTCATCTGTTATTCTGTTGCCCATATTGAGAGCAGCTGCAAAAGGAATTCACCAGGTAGTAGGATTTCATCAGGTATTGAAATGTACTTAGACAAGTGAAACAGTAAGATACTTTCTTAGCATCTCATTTGTCTTGGCGTCTTCCTTAGGATTTCTGTTACCACACTAAATATTAGTTTTGCACTTGAAGAAATATTGGATCTGTCCAGCCATGTCATATTAAATCAAGTATCCTTGCTTGGTTTGCTTAATCATAGGATGGTTGGAAAGGGCTTTTAAAGATCACCTAATTCCAGTCCCCCTGCTGTAGACAAGGACATGATCAGTCCCATCATGAAGGAGGGCAAAATATCAAACCTTCTAATAATACTCATTTTAAGATTATATAAAATTGAAATAAATGTACATGTGAAGCAATGCTTGAGAACAAGAGCTTCTGAATTTACAGTATTTTTCTGATGCACTGTTTTTCATAAAGGCTAGGTGTGTAGCTGTCAAAGGGAGAAATCTCAGGAAATAATAAAAATCTTGGAGATAAAAGATTCATTCACAGAATTCTCGTTTTAAATGTGTCTAATAGTCAAACCCAGATGCTTTGCAGTAAAATCCTCCTCTTCAAAAGATGCGCAAATATACTTTGGACTTTTAGAAATCTAAGTTGTTAAAGTCTAAAAGAAATTAAATTGTCCTCAACTTATATTGCTTAAAATGTAGAAAACATTCTCCTTTCTACTGTAGAGGAACCATATGGATTTTTTTTTTTATTTTGACGGCCTGTATTAAGACATATGCACTACATTTTTATTTTTTGTTTTAATCTGTCACAAGAGATATGTGCATCGTGTATTTGAGCCAAAATATAATTTCTGTTGTGATCAGCAGTAGTGTTGCAGCACTGGATATCACACAGGAGGTGGATCTATACTGGGGTAAAGATAAACTGAAACAAGGTAAAGGACATAACATGAGGAGTGGGTGGAGACTATAAACAGTAGGTGTTAGAAAACAGTAGGGGATGCAAAGAAAGGAAAGAAAAATGAGAAAGGAAGAGCAATGTAGGCAAAAATACAATGAATTAAACTAATTTTGAGTGAGATTGCTTACTCATTGAGTTGATGTTTGATGTCAAACATTTCAGTAAAAAGATAAGAAACTTTATGCAATTTCCTTGTGGCTGTTAAGTGCATCAGGAAAAAGAACTCTGTATTGGTAGAACAAGAACTCTGTATTTTAGAGCACTCTGGTGTTTTAGAGCAGAACATATTATTTCCATAAGTAAAATATGTTTTCCAGTTCTGACCTTGCTACCTTAATCCTACACGCAATTTGGAGATGTCAGTTTTGCATGATTGAAAGCTGAGAATGGCTGTTTTTACTGATACAATCAGTAAAGCCTGTCATGTATGTTCCAGAAGTAACTGACTGGTGGGTGTTAAATGTAAGTTATGGGATATTTCAATTGTTTATTAAGATCTAGATGGTGAACTCCTGTCCTCCTCATGTACAACATACTGTTGAATATTCAATTTCATTGCTAAGTGGTCCTTCAAGAGAGGCATTTTTGAAATGTAGGAGTTGGAAATGACACTAAAGAAATAATCTTCTTAATCAATGACTTTTTAATAATTCTAATGAAAAATGGAAAAATCCAGATCATGAACAAATTCTTCAGTTGTTAACACTCTCATGCACTGTTAGTGATCTATTTTGAGAAGTTCCCTGAAAATTGACTTTTTCCTTCTTTTTGCTTTAAAAGGTCTTTGGTGTTTAAGATAACTTTTTATAATTCATCTTAAGTTTTTCAGAAACATGTTTGAACATAATGTTGTGAATCCACCTACAGTTCCTATTATCTTCAGTATTTCTAAGAAGCTATTTTTTTACAGAAGTCTATTTCCTGGAACTGCATTTTAAATCAAGTTACGTGTGCCTCCCTGTTAACTTTTCATTTATACTGGCTTTGCAGTGGGTATGTAGAAGTCATTGTTAATGGTTTCACTGCTTTCATGCCTCTCCTTTTCAAGAACACAGCTAAAAACTCTTTGACCGTCACTGTAGGATCCTATTTCATGATTGTGATTCATCCTTTCCCTCCTTTTTCTCCATGTGGGAACCACATCTTATTTCAGTGTAATCTGTCATTCTTCTCTTTGAATGAACTGAAGAAATAATTATTTATCAGCCAATGTGTTGAAATACACACATGCAGGTGTGTCAGGTTTTTTTTCTGCAAATAAGCAGAAAATCCAATCAGGCCTTTGTTTAGCAAATGAACTTGAATTCAGTTTTGTATTTTACAGCTTTCAGGTTCACACAAGTAGTAGCTTTTACACTGTCCTTCATTTCTCCCCCACCTACCCCCCCCCAACATTTAAAAGTGAAAACTAATGGCACAGGGCCATGTTTGAACTTGTATATGTGTCTAGAATCCTTTATCCACCAAATTGCTCTCCATGTTCTTTACCTGTCCAGCTCTTCACATTATTTCAATTGTCCCGCTTTTTTCTATGACCTGAAAACACTGTGCAGTTTTCAGAGCACACACCATTGACTTTTCTGTGCCTTGTATGTTTTGCTGCACTGGGGCTGTAGGGCTCCATGCTGAGGGACAAGACAGGGATAGAGGAAGAAGACAGAAATTTCTGGCACAGGAAGTGGTGGATAAGGTGGTGGAGATGAAATGGCGATGAAAAGTCTACTCCAGGCTCTCTGTTTTTAGAGCCACAAAAAGCCCCTCCTGACAATACAATATATCTAAATTCAAGGAGCTTGGTCCCAGATATTTCTCTTCACTCTCCAGCATGCCTGTGGACATGTGCAAAGGCAGGTTGAAATAGTATTGTTGTTTTGGTTGCTCTGTCCTATTATGCAGTGACTCTAGATAAGAGGACACTGCACCAGAGACAGAGTGATTGGTGTTCCCTGGGTAGGAGCTCTGGGATTCTGCCAATTTAGATGATGCTTCAGTGATAAAAAATTGAATATGAATTCTTAATTATAATTTCTCTTAGTTATTTCTGCTTGCTTGCATCTAACTTTTAATGGCTTTATAGGAAGGTTGCATACACACTTCAAGGCAAAATCTGGACTTGGGTTTTTCTCATATCTCTGATGTGTTTCAGGAGTGTTGCCAATGAATGGCTCTGCTGTGGGCTGTGCTGTTTTTACCTCTTGGGTTTGTGTTCCCTGAAGACCAAAGAAAGCTATTCAAGCAGTGTATGAAGTATGTAAATGGCAGCCTGATGCAAATTAAGCCAAGTGAGTATATATGATGTATTTTAGAAGACTATTTCTGTCAGGTAGTTGCTTTTATGAGTCTAATTTGGGATGTGCATTGAAGAAGGAGCTAGGCAATCGTTTTTGTTCTTCAAAGCCTGGATTCTGGTACCACCTACCATTCCAGCCACTGAAGGATGCAGATGTTGAGTAGTAGATAGTGATTTCAGCTGGCTGTTGCAGGGATCAGAAATTCCTATAGCTGCAGGTTACAGAATCACAGAATGTCTAAGTTGGAAGAGACCTCTAAGTTCATGATTTAGCTTAGCTGTTCCTAACATCAAAACAAACTGATGTTTGAAATAGAATTCTCCAGTAGTGTTTTAATGTGATGTTTTCAATTTTATGTAGAATCTTAAAATGAGATTTTTAAGTTATCTCCAAAAGTGTAATGAGCTGTGTGTTGGGGAAACAATTTTTTCTATTTTTCAGGATGATTGTGAGAAAAGTCTGGGGGGATTTGAATTTTCTTTGTGTGATTAAGAAAAGTAACCAAGCAATTCCACTGGCAACAGTGATGTGGGATACTTCACTTGAAACTAATCTCAGGCTTATTGGTAACTTCTTGGATCTTTTCAATAGAGAATGGCAGATTAGGCAAAACATCTTTAAATTGCCTTCTTACATTTTCCAAATGATGCTCTTACTGCTGCCTTCAGCTAGTCAGCTTCCTGAGATGTGCACAGACTTTATGGAGGTCAAAGTAATTTAAAAGGAAGAAATCATTATAACAAGAAAGTCTGAGTACATAATTTAACTTGAATTAAAAACAGTGTTCTGGAGTGCACATGGGCCCTTCCCATCTGAAATGAACAGCGCTGGGGTTGACCAGACATTTTGAGTTATCCATGGCAGCACTAATTCATTTGGGAAGCACTGTTTTCACTGACACAACATGGTCATAATAAATTCATCTGGTGTTAATGTGGAGGGCACAGAGATTATCATCTCACACCCTCACAACCCCAAGTAAGGCCTTTGTAGAGGTACCTACTTAAAAAAAGATCAGCTGTTGACAATCTGCATCTTCCAGTGCTCTTACCTATGGGAAATAATCATGAAATTGTCTCCTGTTTGTGTGCTTGTCTACTCTGCAAGAAAGAAGTGTAAAACACTTTTCTTCCTCTTTGCCTGACCTTTTCTTTCACCAGTGAAGCACAAGAAAACCACCTTTTTGTGTTTCATGGAGTGTTACAGACACAGCCTGGCTGAAGAACTCATACTACATTTAAGAGATACAAAATGAATGCTTAATGCTCTAAATGTTTCCTAGTTCTTGTAATTTGTACAAAAGAGCAGAGAGTAAAGAAAATCCTGAAATTGTAGGATTTATGGATCTTAGATGTACAAATATTAATTTGTTATGGTACTATTTAGGAAGGCTTTATAATAGCTTGTAACATTTAATTTGATAATCGGAGCCACCTACATTAGGCTGAAATTACTTCACTCATGTCTGTGAATGGTATCACTATTCAAAAAAGGTCTTCTCTGCCTCTGCTGCCTGTGCTCTTCCATTCTTTTAGTGTGTGTTCATCATAGGCAAATGTTAGAAAATGTGGATAAGTGAGGTGAAAATCTTGACTTACAAGTTGACATTAGCAGTTACAGATCAAATCCAGTGATGTTTATAGGATTTCTTATTTGTTATTGACCATTTGAAGAGTCTGTGCTTAGTTACTGAATCAACTTATTGTTGCTTCAATTTCTCTCATGTTCTTAACACTCAAAAGCAACAACAACAAAAATCCCTGAGGTCAGATCAGACCATGAATTTCAATCCAGCTTATAAAACTCAGGTGACAGTAACTCGTGACTGCGAAATACAGACTAATTCAACTGGGGGCACTAATGAAGTCTGTAAAATGCATGAGGCCAGTCATGACAACAGCTCTTTCAGCTTTTTGTGAATTTTTATTATTTTACATAGAGAATCCTGGAAGCAGCAAATGGTTCTTTCAGAGATTCAGTGTAGAATGAACTTCCTTGAAATAAGATGGGCCCATGGGCTTGAGGGTAGAGTATAAGAGATGTAAAGAAGGATTGTTCTTGAGTTCTGGTATTTTTGAAGTAAACAAAAACCCCAAGGAGGGGATGGGATTGAGTCTCAGACTTCACATTGTTCTGTATTTGGTGAGGCAGCCAGAAGAGCGGGGCTTTTTCCCAACAGAGATTCAGCATGCTCATTTATTTTATTGCCATGCTCTTAAACAGGTTTATTATTGTATGGATATGAGATCAGGCCAGAACCCTCTGAGGAGTCCTTTGCAGGGGGGGATGTAGAGGTTAGGAAAGGAAACATTTAAAAGGAATCCCAAACAGCTCTTTCCCGTTTTCTCTCTGTCACTTCTACATAATGAACAGGGATAAATAAAGTAATAAAGCTGTCTGCAACCACAGCTGTAGGGTTCCTATTCCCATAGGCTCAGCAACATCAATCAAAAGTGAATTAGAGACATGTTTTACTTCTGTTGTATATCAAAGAGCTGCTCGGGCCTTACCAAATGTTAATTCATTTTGGAAGCTTGAAATGAGACAAAAATCTGGAAACAGTGTATCTGAAAACTCCTTGCTGTGTCCTGGATTTGTGTCCCGAGTCCTCCCTTTGCTTCTATGGAGTAACAAGGACACTGAATGTGGTTTCCACACAACATGAATTACGCAGTGTCCTCATTTACTGCTCCTCCTGTTACTGTTATTTCTACCTACTCCTCACGCTTGGCTGGCTGCAATCTGACATTTTCTACTCCTAAACCCCAAACTCAGGCTTTCCTTGGTGACATACACAAATTCTTATAGAACAAACAAACCATAGTACGGTTTTACATTGAGTGGCAGTGGGGAAAGTTATTGTATTTCCAACTCTGTTACCCTGGAATATTAAAGTGTGGGTATATCTACATAATCAGCAAAAAATGTCTGGGTGTTTAACTCCTGGGAAAATGCAAGGTGGGGCAATAGGGAGTAGAAAAACACTGAAATAAAATATTGCAAAAAGACTTTGATTGCTAAACTGTAAGGTGACTTTTAGCCAGTTACTTTAACTCTGTGTTTTATTTCATCTTACCCTTTTCTCTGCTGGTTTAGACTGTAGTTCTTTGGGCAGGAACAGTCCCTTTGCTGTTGCCAAGTCCTGCCATAGCGTCACCTCAGTCTAGAAACAAGTTCTTTTGTTCAAATGAAGAGTAGATTTAGAGGAGATGGAACAGCCTACAGATGACTGTATAATGATCTGGATTCAGAGTGCTATTAACCAAAAATTATTAGGAATTTCCTCTTTTTATAGTGTATTTTTGGTTTGTTTTTCCACACAAAGTGTATACATAGCAATTTGTAGTCTGAGCCCCAAGGAACACTTATTTCCAGTGCAGAGGCTTTGAAATTCAGATTCTCTTCTTAGTTCATATACCTGATGTGTCTCTTCTGGTGCATGTGATCTACCTATTTATAGGTGTACACAATTATAGGGATCCATGCAGATATATGTACATATATGTTTGTACTGATGCAGCCCCATTTGGCTCTCAGATTTGTTATGACCAGTAATTTAAATCTGTAATGGTAGAGCTTACTTTTGTCTACAAACAGAAGTCTCACTAATCCCACAGAGGTATAATACTATTTGTGTTCATAAAAAGCAGAAATAGTGTATTTCGGGTCCAGGACAGAGTCCTAGGTTTATTTTACATGTTTTGTTCTGTTAAAGGGGTTTTTTTTTGTTTGTTTGTTTGTATTGTTTTTTTCTTTAATGAGAGGTAAATGCTTTCTCTGAAATGGTTATTGGTTTAGGTGACTTTCCTCTCAATGACAAGCTTGGAGTTTGATTTTTGAGATATGAATGCTGGCTGATAATTGTGTATGGAACAAAAAAGCTTATCTGGCTTTATACTGTACTTATTCTGTGGGGCAAGTGTATGAAGATTCCTCTTCCAAAGGGAGAATTCAATTTATTTGGCCATATCAAGAAGACAATAAGAGACATTTACCTGTTTCTTTTTTCATTATACTGTGGTTTTATCCCAGAATCAAATGTTGCATTACCTGTGCTCTCTGCGAATTATCAAATCTGTCATTTTTCTGTACATTCCTTAATTCTTCTCATTTAGCAAGGAAACAATTCTTTCTCTGTACACTGAATTCTAGCAGGGAAGATTTAGTGATGAGAAAATGAAAAACCTGGAATGACATTACAAGACTTCCATTGAATTTACATAAAAATTGAAACTGGTGGGAGATAAGAAACTACTTTACAGTACTTATCTTTTTTTTTAATAAAGTTATATCATCTATGCAAGTGCTCATCAAGCAAATTTTGGGAGGTAAAAATATAAGAAATTCCTGAGTCCTTTAATATGTGTAAATTCAATGTAAAGATAAAGATTTTTAGCCTAGTTTTACATGTTGCAGTGTAAGAAAGCAACAAAGTGTTAGAACATAATCAGGTTTCCTGTTATCATTCTTAGCATCTCCAGGAAGATCTGTCACAGCCCAGACCAAAAGAAACCAGTGGAACAATCTCTGTCCTAAACCTGGAGTAAAGTTCTTTGAAAAGTGGAACTACATGTTCATGTCATGAAATGATCACTGAGTTTTCTTTTCATGGTTCTGTTCTGTTTCCTCTAGCGAGAGCAACACCCAGTGGCTGAAAAATATCCAGCCCTGGAAAAGGAGCAGGGTCTGGGTGTTTGGTGAGTAGGAGAGAGAGACTTTCTGATCATGCACAGCATAATTCCATAGCAATGACTGCACAATTATTATGACTCAGTTAAATGCTACAGTAATTTACATAATATTTTCTGCTGAAGTACCTTATATGCAATTTGATTGCAAACACCAAAATAAGTCTCATGGAATCTTCAGCTCAAAATCTCAGTGGGAACAGACCTGATGCAGCTGGGAAGCACTTTGAAGTCTGTGAAACTAAAAAATGTAAAGAAGTTGCAGATGCTCAGCAGGATGCTGAATGTTGTTTAAGATTTATAACTATTTTATGCAGAAAAAAGAAGATTTTATGTTTAAATATGAAATATTATACAACAGCTATGTTTCTAACTAGAAACCAGTATTCACTCCAGACCTGAAGTAATTTCCTTCTCTCATTCAGCTACAATGACATTAAAATCCAGGGGTTAGTCTGTCTCTCTGGATATTATCCTTCTTTGCATTGAAGAGAAACATCTTGTGAGCTGTTGCACGTAGTTTCTGCACTGGGATTCAGTCACTGTGTATCTCCCATGAACTTGGGATGAATTTAGATAGTTATACTAGGGGAAGAGCTAGAAAATGTCATTTGTATCCTATTCCTCTATTTTCTATTTTTATCTTAGATGGCAGAGCTTTTACCCTGCTCAAGATTGCAGAGAGCCCTGTAGATTCTAGTGTAACAACTTGAAAAAGCAAAAAGCAAGGCCATTTCAGTCTGTTTGGAAGCTTCTAGCACTTCAGCAGGATACAGGGCTAAGAATAGGCTTCCTTTTCTTTTGTTCAAAAAAAACCCAAAACAAAATAAAAAAAAACCCTCAGAAAAATCGTACTCGGAACTCTTAAAAACTGGCATTGACTGTCACAATGGCAGCTGATGAGTTCTGAAGGTTCAGCTTCGTTTAAATGTTAAAGCTGGAACAGAGGGATTTTCCTCCCAATCCTTTTCAGCTGTATATACATGAACATAGGTATGAGCAATTTTGAAAATCTGGACACTTGTGAAAACTTAGAATCAAGACAGGATTTGGGGACTGCCTTAGATGCCTCTCTGAAATGGATTTACTAAGGAAGGACTATTAATAAGGAAAAAGTGACCATATATGAATCTACAAATTTATTCCCATCTTCAGCCCAACTGATTTTTCAAAGGCTCTTTGACATTGGTTCTGTGGTTCTCAAGGTTTGCCCAGTTACAGTTTTGTGGAGTTTAAAGCAGTAACTGCTTATTTACAGCTCTTTTGGAGGGAATTTACATTTTTAATAGTGTAACGATGGCTCTTGATCTACACTTAATTAACACTGACATTGCTCACATTTATTCAAATGGTACTAAACACAGCTATGTGTAATTTTTATGCCAATTATTCTGGTCAAGTGAGGTTAGTGAATGAAAGACTCTCTAACTCATAAAGGAATGGGTGTTTCTTTATTTGTAAAGGAAAAGCTTCACACTGTTCCAGCCCCTTTGTATTTGTAGTACAATACTGATTGCAAACACAGAGTTCAAAAAGTAGCTGACTTTTACATATCTGAGATCTTGGGGGAATCAGGGATAAGGCAACAAACCTAAAAAATAATTGAGCAGGTTTTTTAATGGCTCATGGCTACCAGGCTTTGTGTTACTGGGAATATGGAACAGGTGAAGTTGTCCATTTTGATTGTAAGCAGAGGGAAACAAAAGAACACGAACAGTAGGAGAGGCTTGGGTGTTCAGAATGGCTGTGCCAGTGTTTTGTCATGAGACATTGCCTCAGATTCAGCTGTTGAGAATCTCTGCCCCAGGAATTGCTTAGAATCTGAAATGCGGAGAATGATCATCCATGGGAATGCAGGGATGCATTCTGGATATTCGGGGATGAAATTAAATAAATCTGGTCTGTGCTACTTGTCAAATTCCAGACATACGTGAACTAAGGCAGAGAACTGGTCTAGCTGTTGTTACAAAAACAGGTAGAGAAATCAATGTCTTTGTGTGAGTGGGACTCAAGCCTATAAATGGCAAGTCCTGTCAGTAATATTTTACATATTATCTGTGTGCAGTCTGGTCTCTTCAGTCTATATACAGGCAGCAGAAGCATTTATGTTCACATATTTGGGGCTTTTATTTTAATTGAGGGGAATGTTCATTTTGTTGGACTTCTGTTCCATATCTGCATTAAAACAATACTTCTGGCTTTTGAGATTTAGAAAGTACATTGGACACCTAAAAAGATCCTCTCCACAGCCTTATTATAGTTCAGAGACAAAATTAGAAAATATTAAATCTTAAATAAAAAATAAAATCTCTATTCCTTGCACACCACCTGCTGCTCAGTATCCAGCAACACAGATTTGCTCTGAAGCTGGAAATGGGGGTGCTAAGGGTGAAAATGAGCCACTGGCTGTTACCTGGAGCTGGCTGCACTGAGCAGTATTTGCCAGCCAACCCCACTGGGAGAAGCTGTGTTTTGGGCTGAAGTACTAAATGTCAGAAGATTTCAGCTTTTCAGTGGAAGAGGCCTCCCTGATCCTCTTTCAGCTGTCTGCTCAGGCTCAAAACTTGAAAAGGGTCTGAGTAGCCCTGAGGGAGGATAAGCAAAAGTCAGGAGAAGAAAAGTAATAATGGTTCTGTTTGCATGGAGTTTAAAGGCTGCACAGCTGCCCGAAAGGAGGATAGTTGGAGGCTTTGCTGGTCTATGTGTGCCAGTTTGGTTGAACAAATGTCCTGCAAATAAATGAGAAACCCTAGAGAGCCTTTGCTAAACCTGGTCCTCCTATGAACTCTCTTGGTAGCTGCTCAGAGCATGACTATCACTGTCTGTGCAGCTGATGGGGCTTGGCTTGTAATCCATGGATTCCTTCTGTAAAGGAAACTGGGCAAATATTGGCTTCTGGAAGCAATAATTGAATTTTGAGCTATCAGCAGTGAGTTTCACTTTGATTAAATAATTTCTGTATTTAAGCAGCCTGCACAGTATAATTTCAATTCTACATAATTAACACAGAATAAGAAAAATACTATATATGAGGTATGACCAGTAATGCAACACTTCACACCTCTTAGTGTCATTAACCTAGTGGAATCATATGCAACATCGATTTGGAATTTGATTTGAAGTTTTAGATAATTATAGTAGTCAAATTTCTTACTCAACTACATTAATTTCAATTAGTTCTGAATTTTGAGGCAGTGCTCCTGCCATGCAGAGCAGCTGCTGTGCCCCTCCATTTTCAGTAGCTGCTTATAGGTTTCCTGGCAGTTCTAACACTGGTAGGATGGTTTAAAATAAAAGGCAATGCTTTTCTTATGTTCTTTATCCTGACTGTGCTCCACTGTGCATTTGTCTGATTTTACAGTTGTGTCAGGTATCTCTGGCTGTATTGTACCACACACAAAAGTGAGAGGAGGAAGGCACATTCTAGTTGTAGCACACTGGCACTAGTGAGAGCAGTCATTTGGTATTGCTGTGATAGCCTTCATGATAATTATATACCATAATGCATTTTAGTACTTTTATCAGAAAACAGACTGAAACCTCAAAGTACCTTCTGTGTCTTTCATAAAAGTTGTTTCAAGTGCTTACCAGATCTGATCACCTCTACAGCTGCTAAATTGTAACTGAAAGACAAAGAGATAACCTTTAAAAAGGCAAAATGTAAGATAGTAAAGTCAGGTTACAGCCAATTATTTTCAAATAAGCATAACCATGCATGTTACTTCTATAATACAGTATTCACATTAACATTTTCCTAATTTTCTGCATTCAAATGCTTACAGAACCTACTAGAGGATAAAAGGTCCTGCTCTCTCAGTATTTGGGGAATGTAGCATTCCCAACATTTTGGGAACCATAACAACTCTGAAGAAAAACCTACACGTATATATATATATATATATATATATATATATATATATATATATATATATATACATATATATATACTATCAGAATCCTAGAACTGTTTTCTCTTTAGGAGAGTTCAGTCTCTCAGTGTTTTGGGGTGTCAGGAATATATCTCAGAAATAGTGGGGAAAAGTCTATTATGTAATGCATTCACAGTGCCTTTAACACTACTATCACTTTTTAACAGAATTTAAAGTGTCGTGTAAACTGGAGTCTTGCTGCCATATTTACAGGTAGGTCTTAGCAAGACATAATCCATTATCTCTTCAAGTGAAGTAGATTTTGTTTGCTTGTTTCAGTTCCTGTTTTCACACACACCTGGAGAAGACAACTCAGCTATAATTTAAAGAGAAAAAAATTCTGATATAATTATTGGAAAATCACCTTTTCTTCATTTTAACTGTAATAGCTCTGCTGAGGAAAGAAAAGTGACTAATGTAAGTAAAAGGCAGCTTAAGAATGAAGCAATACAAAAGCTCATCAACAACAGAATTTAACAATAGAGCCCAGGGCAATTTCCAGACTATTAGAACTGCCTGTGGAGACTGCAGAGCTGCAGTAGCTAAAAAATATTTTTCAGTTTGATGTGAAGTCTTGTGTTTTCCTGGCCTCTCTTCTTGCTCTAAGAACATACCATGTAGTTATTAAAAGGCAATAAACAGTACATTTAGTGTGAATTTTAAAACTAATATATATAGTAGCAACACTAACAATCAAATAGTAAATGCCAGTAAAGTGAGCTTATTTCTCTGAGTTCATTTTTAGTACACATTTGAATTTTAAATAGAAATAGAATTAAGACTGATTTAAAAAGGGCTAAGATGGAAAAAATACTTATTGTATGTTAGGGTCTTATTAGGATTTGAAATTTTTGCAGATTGACACAATATTTAAGAACAAAATTCCCCAGAAACTGAACATCCATCCCTCCCAACTGAGGCTCTAACCTGAGACTGTACAATGATGATAAGACAATAGTAACACACTTCCACTTATTATGAAGAAAGCCATTTAAATTCCTTTTATGAAATGAAGCAAAGTGAGATTCATTTTTTCTGATGCATTCTAAGAAAAAAAAAAAAGAGTTATGTTTATGCATCCTAAACACCAAAAGATTTTTGGAATTTTTTGTTGATTTTTTTTTACCAGCGCTCAAAGAAAGTAATCAGATCTGGGATATACTGTATTTAATATTATGCAGATACAGAAAGAAAGTACAGCCTATGCTTTGCCTTTAGTGAAATACTCCCAATCTCATTTTAAGAAGATATTACAAGCAGGTTTGATCTGCTATAGAAGGGCATTAATTTGAGAATAAATCCATATTCAGTGATAGGGGCACACAGATTAGCTACATGTGTAACTGTGTTAACAACAAACATCTTTTTCCAAGGTACAGAAAAATTCCCTCTGTTTCCAGTGGAATGTTTATCACTTTGAGAAGCATTTTCTTGGGACATACATGTTTTATTCTTTATTTACTGAATATAAAAGACTGATGTTTAATATGGTAATATTACCTGTTGTTTACTAAGTCTGGCAGATAGATGTGTAAAGTTACATCAGTAAAGTCAGTGAAAAAAATTTCTCTGCAACCATGAAAATTGAAGCTAAATTCAGTTCAAATGTTGAAAAGAAAATTATGCATATAGTTTTGTATACATATCTCTGTCTACAGACTAGACGAAAGGCTAGTCAAGGACCTGTGGAGATTGTAAGTGTGAGAACAGTTCTGTCTTGCTGCAGTTGTGTTTTCTGAGAATCAGAGCTCTGTGTGGTGTGAACCATCCTAGTTACAATTTCTGTCTGACAGTGAGAGCGCTCCTGCTCTGCACAGCATAGCCTGTCTATGTTGGTATGTCCCTGTTTGGAGTCCTGCTAGATCAGCCTGTTTTAATTGGCCTGATGGATCACTGGGTAGCAGCGAACTGCAGTGAATTCTCTGCTCCTGTGCGTGCTGGGTCTGCTCAAATCTTGAGAGAGCTTTTGTGAGGATACATGTTAGCAGCATCGGAACCCTCTAATGAGTCACTGAACCTTCTCTCTTTGAAATGTTTCTGAAGGTTCCTTAAAACTCAAAGGTAAAAGTACATGCTATGTTTAAAAATTGGCAAAGTGAGACTGGATTTCATGGTGTTGCATTCTGTTGAAGGTCTGTAGTGGAGATTGGTAGCGTTCCTGTGACTGCTTGTTTATGAAATATAAAAAGCTCCAGGATTGTTGCAGCTTGTGTAGCATGGTAACACTGATGGAAAAATTGTTTTATCACTCTCTTGAGTGGGCTTATCAGCCTAGAGTATCTGCAATCAACAGGATTTTAAGGCAGCACTGCCTACCTAAATTAGGGCAAAAATGAAATAAAGCATGTTCAGCTGTATTTGTCTTGCTGATTGATAGAGTTGTCTTCTTTTCATAAGCATGAATTACAGTGAGATCTTTCACAGAGGAGTCTGTATGAGACAGCAGTGGAGATCTGCTGGTTTTCATTCTTGTTAATTCTTGGATGGTTCTCAGGAAAAAACTGAAACAGTAGAAATGCAATGTACTAACTGTATGTGCCAGTAAAACCCCTGGCTGTAAACCACAGCTGATAATTTGTTAATGACACTGTCTTATGCAGGTGGTCTGAACTGAAATGTTGCAATGTTTGCACAGTGACAGCTCTCTGCTTATTTGTGCTGTATAATTTTTCCTGAACATCCCAAGAATGCAGAACTCTATATGTTCTTCTGGCCTGTTTGATTTTCCTTATCAGCTGAGTTCTGCTTTCAATTTAAAAGAAAAATTCAGTTTTAAAATACCCTGCACCCTACAAGAAGCCTTCAAGAACATGGTCCCTGTATTTCCTGAGCAGAGTGACAATTTTATGTAGGTTTGGCATGTAGAGAGTCAGGACAGCCTTACAACTTGCAGTTTTAACACATCTATCTTAGGATGCCTCCAGAAACCTGTTTGAGGGAGTAGCTAACAGCACTTGAATTGGTTCCCTTCAGGTTATCTCAGGTCAGTTGAAAACTTTGTCTGCATTTGCTACTTCTGTCTCCATTGTCCCCACATCTTCCCTGAAGCTTTTAGCATAGAGGAATTTTACTAACACCTTTTTTGTATTCATAATCTCCTGTCATGTTTCAGTACTCATAATACACTAAGAACAAAATAATGCAAGATCTTGCAAAACCTCTCTGACATTATTTTTTGTCCTTTCATTAGTGCTATTTTGGGAATATTGAAGTGTGGCAAAACATACGAGAAAAAGAGTGAAAATGCTTTAATAGGTATTCTCAGAAGGGGACAGACACTTGAAGAATAGCAACACACCTAATCAAGAATACTCTCTTCAAAACAGAACACCTGTGTTCTCTGGAGTGATGGTTAAATGGGAGAAAGGATCTTTGAATTTTCTGAATTCTTGCATTGCTGGGTGCCCTCTGCCATGTGCTCCAGCAGTGAATTTCCAGCCACTTCAGTCTGCCAGCCCTTCTAACCTGGCCTATTTCTGGATCTTTGTGGATGGCTGCTGGACTCTGGGTGAACTGGCAGCAGTGCTGGACACCAACCTCTGTAATCACACTCTGCACACGTTAAGAGACTTGACTACATCAGAAAAAATGGTTTAACCAGAACCCTTTGTACAAAAAGCAGAGAATAATTGACAGCTTGCCATGCTGAATGTGCTCACTATATAAGATACTTGGTTCTACAATTCTCAGCTTCTGATAAGCCTTTACAAAAGAATTATAGATTAAGGCTAAAAATCAAAAGCATGTGCTGTAAATGTCTGTAGGTCAAACAAAAAGGACAATTCAAACCACTAAAAATATCCTGAAGGAATAATACATCAGCTTACCGAACCAGAATGAAAAAACCCCCAAACTGATATCTATGATAGCAACAGCAATTAGCAGGAAAAGAAAAACAAGAGCTATTTTGACCAGAATAAAGAAGATTTCAAACTGCTGTGAAAAAATCTCAGTGTGAGATGGAAGGCTCACATCCAATTCAAGTGTATTATTAGCAGAAATGGTTCATTAGGCTGCCAGTGGGAATTGCATCAGAGAAACTCATTGGACTCTCTAAAATCTGTGGATATGAGAAAAGAATAGAATCAGATGGTAGAGTTTGAAAAATTATAGGAGAAGCAAACAATTTTATTATGGCTTTTACAGTATGAGCATTTATAAAGCACTTTCTT